>NC_062283.1:62239171-62864171 GCF_902655055.1 Lutra lutra
ATATTGTATTTTTGAAAAGGTCTTTAATTCTGCCTTCAGTCTGCAAAAGGGAGCTGGGATGGCCAAGGGACCAACACTTCATGACTGTGAAGAGGCGGTGGGGGGGAGGAGAAAGAAACCAGATGCTGATGAAAATATCCCCATTCCCCGACTTGCTCCAAGGCTGCAGACTCTCCCATTTTTAACTTACCTGGTAGACAGCACGAGCAAGGGCAATCCGGGCCCGCTGTCCCCCGCTGAGGGTCACACCCCTCTCCCCGACCTCTGTCTGGTCACCAGCAGGCAGGATCTGGTAGGACAGGGCCCCCAGCATTGGCCAAAGGACTCCCCAATACCTTCTACTTCCTCCCTTTGCAGGGATGAGGTGGAGGGGTTCAAGAGATCGAGGGAGCTTGAGGAGAGTGGTCTTGAATTTGGGGTAAGCAAGCCACAGGGGATCATCTGTAACTCCGACCATCTGATCCCCATGGCAACCTTATGAAGCTAATATGATTTCTCTTTCACATATGAGACCAAAGTTCCAAGGGGCTACCTTGGTCCAGGTTGTTCCACAGCTAGTAAGCTAGGAGGACGTGAATCAAGATTCTTCACCACCCTGTCACACCCACTGCCCTGCCTTACTAAAGGCTGGGATGAGGATGGGAAAATCCAATGTGAAAGCTGTGATATGTCTTTACAAAAGAAGTGTACCCCAAGCCTTCGTGTGGCCTCAGGAGTGGTCTCCTTAACTCAGGGGGACCCATGCCAGTGGAAGCACCTCTGGTCTACCAGATAGTGAGTCCCTCTGAGGGAAAATCTCGGTAATTCACCTCTTTTCTTAATGCCTAGAGCCATTCCCAGTACCTGACAGGCATTTGAGAAATGCTTGCTGTAGAAACAAATGATACATGGGCACAGGGTACCCCCTAGTCAAAGTAAAGGTCCTCCTTTCCAGGGAAGTCCCACATTTACTTGGACAGAGCAGTGGTGGGAACAGTCCCGCAGGGGACATGGGGATTGAGTGGGGAAACCATAGGTGAGATCTGGAATCTCATCCCCCTAAATTTAGTACTCTGGTTGCAGGGGATCTAATGGACTTGCGGAGAGCAACCTTGACTCTCTGAAGCCTTCCCAGTGGGAGGTGGGGAAAAGCCTCTTGAATCAGAACCACTGGCCCAACCTACAGAGGGCTAAATCCTATGAGGGGACCCTAGTCTAGAGGCCTTGGAGTTCCCCTCACTGCTGTGTAGAACACCCCATCACTGCCATCCCTCTGGGTCCGCCTCAGAAGGGGGAACCACATGCTGGACACTCTGGGAGGGCTGAACCTGACGACAGCCAGTCTTAGGTTGACGGTGCCCCAGTAGAGGCAACCACTTCCCAGAGAAGTGAGTCTCTGACTTGAGGTGTCGGGGACACAGGGAAGCAGGCAGCCAGAAGGTCTCAGGGCCCGGCACTCACACGGAGGTCATCACCGAGGGCGCAGGCTTCGAGCACTTCCTTGTATAGCTGGGCATCAAATGTCTTCCCAAAGAGAATGTTGTCTCGGATGGTGGCAAACTGGATCCAGGGTTCCTGGGTGGCCAGGCCAAAGCCTTTGGACAGCCCCCACACTGCCACCCGCCCACTCAGCCTGCGGAGAGCCAGGCCGGCAGCATTGGGCGGAGGGCAGCTCCTGACTGGTCCCTCCATAATCAGCCCCCGGCCTCCCAGAAGCCTCTCCAGACTGTATTTTATGTCAGGTCCCCCTTCATGTCACATGGGTCTCTGGATTGGCAGCCCCTGGGGTTGAGGGGCCCTAACGAGACTGGAGGCTCATTCTGGACGAGGAAGGGAAGAAACTGCTCTTTGGCTACAGCCAAGCAGCTGTCAGATCTGGATGTGCTCAGAAGCTCAGAGGAGAGCATGGTCACCACCCTGCACTCACTCTTCCTCCCTATGAAGTAAGAAGGCCCTCCTTCATTCCTCTGCTCCTCCCTGGATCCCTCCCTGCATAAATACATTTTCCAAAAAAGGAGCTTTTGCGGGATGTTTCCATTTATTTCTTTACTATTATAGCATTCACAGAACTCTGGTGTGAGGATTATGAAAATTCCATCTTGACTGCCTTCCCCTTTCCAGACTGAAAACTCTCCCAAGACAGGGACAAGGTCTTGTTCATCTCTGACCCTTGGCATCCCTGGATCCTAAAAAGGCGTCTGCCACATCGCAGGGGCTAGGCAAGTGTTTGCTGAAGGTCAAAGCGGAGGACAGGGGGGCCCTAGAGGTTACTCACCTGTGGAGCTCCCCAGCAATGGCGGCCAGCAGCGAGCTCTTCCCACAGCCCACCTTCCCCACGATGCCCACCAACGCACCCTGCAAGGAAGCCAGAGGGTAAGCATCAGGTCTCTCTCCTGAGGCCCTGGGCTGCCAATCCTTCCACAGAAGCTTCTCTCTAGGCCCCAGTTAGTCTGTAAGGAAAGAATTCTCCAGCCCGCAGGCTGGGCTGTATCTCACTCAGTGACACCATGCAGGACCGAGAGAAGTACAGTGCTTTTCTAGAAACAGGTGGGGTTCTCAGAAGCTCTGACTGTGATGCCCCCAGTCTGTCAGCCAGGACTGACCCATCTCTGAGGGGGCACCAGAGCAAGCTGAGACCCTCTCCTGGGAATTCTCCCTCTCTCTGGTGGTAGTGTGTGTGTGGGAAGGCTCTCTGCAGTCTCTGCTTCTGTTCAGTGAAGAGCGGGTCCACAAAAGAGAAGCATGAGGCAGATACAGAGGAAAGCAGACAGAAGGAGAGCTCTACGAGTCGAGTCCCGGTTCTGGGCTGCTGCTGAGATCCAGCTGCATGCCTGCCTTTGGATTCTCAATTCATCTCTATAGCCTTCTTATAAATTCTTGTTTGCTTAAGCTAGCTTCAGTGGGTTTCTATGACTTCGATCCAAAAAAGCCCCAACTGACAACATTAGTAAAATTCCTTTGAAAAATTCCAGCCTTGTCTTGCCTGAACGAAGAAGAAAAACAAAATATACAGCCCATGCCAGAAATGTGAGCCAAATGTGGTAGAGACTGGAGAACGCTGGGTTGAGCTGTGGGGCAAAGGGTTGGACAGGGGTCAGGGGAGAGGGAAAACTCAGGCCTGGGGAAATCGGGAGTCACTGTCCTGCCAGGAATATTCTTTCAAGTGCTTCTTTGTCGATGTATGCGGTGGCGGTGGCGTGAGTCACAGGGTGTGATCCCTTTCTAGCAGGCTAAACAGAGGATTAGCTACCCTATTTGCAAAATCCTTCTCAGAAGAGGCTGCTGGGCCTTTCCCCTGGTCCCCAGCCTGAGGCAGATGCTGAATAAGCTCTGGAGTCTGTTCTGAACTTTATGGCCTCAGGACAATGGAGAGCCACAATTGTTGGCTAGGACGAGGTGGATATACAGCTGTCTAAAGACTGGGGAGAGAGCAAACAACTCTGAGAGTACTGTGCTGAGTGGGATGAGGTCCAGAGAGGAGTGTAGAACCTGCTCACCAGAGCCCCTCCAGTCTTCCCCTTGGTACCTCATCGAGATGCAGGCCATCTAGCTATGACGGGCTCCAGGCGTGTTTACCTGTCACTGAGTCTGCCGTTCCCATTCACCTGGGGACTCCCTAGTGTGGTCTAACCAACAAACCTTCTTCACTTCAAGGTGACTGATGAAGGTCTCCTGACTGCTTCCAACTGGGTCCCAGGAGAACAGGGCTTCATGCAGCTCCAACACTGTAGATGGCTCTGTGGGGGGATCTGAAGAGGGAAAAAGCCATTCAACATGGGTTTCTAAGGCACAATCTTGCTACTTGGGGAGTGTGTTGTTGTCTCGCCTGTCCTGTATCTACCGGCCCAGGGCTAATTTAGCCTTCATCCTGGTCTGAGGACTCTCCCCCACATGCTCTGCCTGGATTCTGCTGCCTTTGGCTCTTCTTGCTGGCACCTGTGTACAGCTCCCTAGGGGCTACAGTCCCCTCCTCACCCTGTGCCAGGCTCTCCCTCTAGCTTCCCATTACCTGGGCTATAGTAGGCTTGGGGGTTGTGGCTGGGAAGGTCAAGGAAATGCTGGATCCGGTCCAAGGACACTTTGGCCTCCAGGAGGCCATTAATCACCCAGGGGAAGTTGTTGAGGGGAAGAATGAGCATGCGCACCAGTGCCAAGGCCGTGAACACCTAAGTAGGGCAGAAAGGGGATGAAGCATCACCTGAAGCTCAGGGGCCATCTGAAGGCCTTCGAGTGAAGGTCCTGGGGGCAGGGGCGTGGAGGGAAGAATAGGGCAGCAGCAGAACTTAGGGGTTGGCAGGAAACTCCCTGGGTTAGCGATGGCAAAGGTCTAGGAAGACCCTAGAAATTCTAGATGTTCCTCCAGAGATCCGGGTTCCCGCTCAACCAGCACACAGTCCTGGCACATTCTGAGACTTTGTAAGTACAAACATCGTCTGGCCCTGGCTAGAGTTGGCACTGGATCATGGATTATTTTTTTCCCCCAAAGGTCATCGAAATGAGGATATGGGGACCTAACATGGAGCCTGGGGCTAAAGTTGAAGAGGAAGGGAGAGGAAAAAAAGAATTCCTTCACAGAGGAAAGGGTTGTATATCTGAGGCCCCAGAAATTTCAGAGAATTCCCCCTGGGTTGGGAAAGGTTGAGGCAGCCAGAGAACCTCCTTCCCAGCAGCCCCGAGGGCCTGAGGCCACCTCATGACTCCACTGCAGTCTCCTTGCTGCCGCTTCTCCCCACACTTTCCTACAGCCGTCCCCTCCTCCCCTGGCCCTCACCTTGGTGGCTGTGAGCTGGTGCCCCAGGAGGACATAGGTGATGAAGATGATGATGGAGATGACAACTGGCAGGGCTGCCCACAGGTACACACAGGCTGCATCCAGGTATTTGATGACCCAGAGTCGCCCCAGTTCGCGAGCTCGGCAGGCCTCTACTCGGGCCCCCAGCGCCTGCTCCCACCCGAAGAACTTGATGACGCGAATGCCACTCAGCAGCTCTGTTATGAGCTAGGGATGGAGACAAGAGGGCAGTGTGAAGTGGAGACCCTGCTACTATGTGTCCCTTCTCCTCTGCCCAGGAGCTCCTGGTAGAGGAAGCCAAGTACCCTGAGCTCCCAGATATTCTGTACTTTCCTAGCCCCCTCCCTTCCTCATCTCAGCCCTTTCTGGAAATCCTGCCCTCAAATCCCTTTCAGCCCTGAGTTTCTTCTCCTTCCAGTCTTTTACTTCTCCTCCTCGTGTCTCCAGAGCAGGGACCAAGTCGGAGCTGGAATCCCCCTACCTTCCTAGAGGAAGAAGAGGTAGAAAGTACAGGAGGGTTACCACATCAGGGTAAAAGCACTCCTTCCATGAGATGAGGGACTAAGGACTCTTTCCCAAAGCCAGAAGCAGAGGGCTTTGGGAGCTAGTTGCCAGTCTGGCCCATGGCTTGGGTGGGACAGGAATTCTTCCTGTAGGAACATACAGGTGTAGGAAGCCGCTACCACAGCCCAGGGTCAGACAGGCTGATGAGTTCAGCAAGATGGGCAAGGGCTAGAGAAACTTTCTGGATTCCCACATTCACACATCCCTGCAAGCCAGGAAAATACTGGAAGCCTAGTCTGTAGCTATCAAGGGTAGGGGAAAAGGGCCTGGACTTTAACCAACTCTGAGGGACCTCCTCTCTGTTAGCACTCTGAGTTATTCCCACAAGAGGCTGACAACTATGCTGTATGGACTGCCAGGCCTGCCATCCCCCAGTCACTGCAGAACCCAGATTGATTCAGCCAGACCCTCAACACCTAGAGCTGGCCCAGGCAGAAGACTGACCTACTCCCTTCCCCACAGCCCACCCCTTGGAGGTAGCCAGGGTTCTTGGAGGCTTCTCCACATGTGGCTGTGAGATGGGCTCTGCCCTAGATGAAGAGATAGAAGACTGAGGTCCAAACGCTGATACTAAAAGCCCATTTGGTCCCAGACAGGCTATTTCCTACCTCTCAAGGCTGCTGCTTAGGGCTGTATGAGCTAATGCTACAATATTACTAACAAGCCATGCATATTTAGTGCTTACTTTGTGACTGGGCCCATACCCAGCGTTACCTCATACCATCCTCACGACAACTCTATAAAGCAAGCTATTATTATGGTCATTTCCCAGATGAGGAAACAGAGGCCCAAAGAGGTTAAGAGACTTGTCTGAGGTAATTAAACTAGTAAGTGGAAGAGCTGGGATATGAACCCATGTCGTTCTCCAGTGTGAGCTCTTAACTCCTAGAACACACTCACACCCTTAGGCACTGGGCATGGGAGGACCTGGGGACCAGGATGCTGGGTGGGGTCTCTGGATTTCTAAGGAAACATAAGCAGCCCTTACCTTAACCCGTGCATCCTTATGCTGTAGCATCTCCTGGTTGCTGGCCATGATGCGGGTGGCAATCACTTTGTTGACAGGGACCAGCAGCAGTGCCAGGATCAGACCACCCACAAAGGCCACACCCACCTGCTGGTGAAGCAGGTAGAGGGTGATGGCCAGCTGCAGGGGCAGGCCCCATGCTTCATGGAAGCTTCCAGCAAAGTTGAGCAGCCGCTCAGAGTCGGTGCCCAGTAGGTTCAGGGCTTCCCCGGCAGGAGGGCGTCTGGGCCCCAGCTGTAAAGCCTTTCGGTACAGAATAGTCAGCACAGCCCCCCGTGCCTGAAGCGTCACCTTCCGTACCTCATACCCATACTGATTCTGTAGCACAGCACCCAGTACAGCCCCACCAGCTAGCCCCAGGGCATACAGCAGTCCATTGCTTAGTGGCTCTTGCCCCTCCTCCAGGAAGCCCACTAGAAAGGAGAGCAGCAAGGGCCCTGAGAATCCCAGCATGGTCCCCACCAGCTTCAGTAGTCCCAGTGCCAGGTAGCGCTGGCCAAAGGTCTTATACAGGGCCCTCCACAGCCGGGCCCCTTCCTGCCAGTGTGCCTGGAAGGCACGAGCCAGGTAGATTGGGCGCAGCCTGTGTGGGAGGCGGCAAGTGTCCTGGGGCTGCCGGAGCTCTCCACGGGCACCTCGGGCCAGCAAGGGTGTCAGCCAGGCATAGGAAAAGCGTGACAGCCAACTCTCCCCATCTTCAGCTACCTCAGGCTCCTCTCCCTGAGACAGGAGGGGTTCCTGGGCCCAGGGCTCCCGTGACTGCCCCGGGATGGCCCAGCCCAGTCCATAGGCCAAGAGCGCAGCCAGCTGCAGAATGAGAAGGCATAGGCGGGAGAGGGGTCCTGGGAGAAGCGGGGGCAGAAGTGTGCCTCGCTGGCAATGCCATAGCAGGGTCAGCACTAGGGCTGGGGCCGGCAGGAAGGCAGCCAGAGCCAAGGTCAATGGTCCCCGGAAGAGGCCATGAGGGGAATGAGCCAACGCCCACAAGGCCAGGCAGTGGCTGATCCAGGCCACCGCTGCCACACCCCCTGCCAGCACTTCTAGCCCTATGGGCCCTGGGCCTGCCCCAGGTGGCAAAGTGACTGGAAGGAGGTCTAGCAATGGAAGGACGGAGAGCAGGAAGGAGGATCTGAGTCGGAGGCACCAGCCAGGACTGCAGTGTGGGAGGTAATCTGGATTCCTAGGGACAAGGGGGCAAAAGAAAAGAAGGCACGTAATGGCTGACTGAGGGCCAGACACACCTCTAATAACTCCCTTACCTAGAGCTAATCTGCTCCTTTCCCTGCCTTTTATACCTTATTTCTGTCCCATTTTACCCTGAAATGCAGGGCTTTTCCTCCAGGAAGTCTTCTGGCACAACCGAAATCTGTTTTCCAACCTACCCATACCATTTCTGATCATTCTTTTGCCACAGAAACTAACAATTTTTAGTTAAGGATATATGGAATGTGAAGACTAATAAGAAAAAAAAAATCCTAAATTTTCATACAGATAACTACCAAGAAATGAGAACTCATTTTCATAAAAGTATCGACCCAAAATAACCCTTAGGGGTGCCTGGGTTGCTCAGTCGTTAAGCCTCTGCCTTAGGCTCAGGTAATGATCCCAGGGGCCTGGGATCAAGCCCTGCATCGGGCTCCCTGCTCCGCGGGAAGCCTCCTTCTCCCTCTCCCACTCCCCCTGCTTGTGTTCCCTCTCTTGCTGTCAGTCTCTCTGTCAAATAAATAATTACAATCTTAAAAAAAAAAAAAACCTTAAATTCACCCGAGGCACTATTAGATGAATAAAAACTTGACATATATAAAGCTTCTACACTCGAATACAATAGCCTAAATTTTATGAAGCCTCAGAATATTCTACTCTCTTTCCACCGTTTGTAGAAAATGGTAATAGATCATACTTGTGACTCCATTTGCTGAACAAAAACTTCTCTTTAGTTTTGTCTCTACCTTCTTGGCATGCAAAAAACATTTTTAGTCAGCAAAAGGGTGATCTGTCTACGTTAAAAAATCAAGTACAGGATAAGACACCTGTAGCAGTGAATATTAGAATGCCTTGAAGGTTTACATAATGAGAAGACTAAATCTATTGTTTCCTTTGTTGGCAGGGCTGGGTTACTGAAAAAGTTTAATCCTAGATTAGAATGCTTTGGATTTCCTCTAAAAAGTCCAGTTAATCACAGCAATATGGAGCAGTTTATAATGGAATAAAAGTCAACCTTTAAGAATCCTATTTCTTAAGATGTGGGGACAGAACACTGGGCCCTTGGAGGCCCCAAGTTGGCCATCAACCAGTCTTATGCCCCGGGGTAAGGTTTCCTTCCCTCTCACATTTCATTTCCCTCATCATCACGGGTGAGCACTGAGGAATCTGGGTCCAAAGCCCTCTCAGGTCCTTTCTTGTCTGAGATTCTGGACCTCTCTAACCCTTTTCAGCAATGTACAAAAGGTCTGATAAGTGAAGTGCAAAAACTGCAATTTCTATTGATTATATGATGGTCTTTCTTGCCTGATCCTTAGACTATGAGTGCCTGGAAGCACTGTGTCTATTTTTAACAGATACTCCTCTGAGCAGGCTTTAGACATCTATGCTAACTGATTAATCCTCTCTAGACTTCTGCCTCATTCTATGCAAAAGACAAATCAGGATTCCCCCTAGACCAAGCAGATCCCAAGCTTCTCCTCAAGGAAGGGATTCATCAGCTCCGATTCAAATTGGATAAGGACACATTCCATCTACCAGACTAGGGATTCCAAAAGGCAGAGACTAGATGTCTCTCCTGCCTTGTCAGTAGCCAGAGTGAGAGTAACTTCAGACATATCCAGCCATACAGAAAATAGATACAAAATCAAGGTGAGTTTGATACTTGCACCTTAGAGCTGCAAACCCAGGAAGATTAAGGTTTTGAATTTGCTCTTCTCTTCTACTTACTGCTTCCTCTTTCTCTTAGTCTAGGGAACAAGGAATTTTCATGGATGGAAGTGGTGAGGAACTAGTCCTACTACTACAACACAAGCTATCCTTTTTGGCTAAAAACATCGTTCACCCAGTTTTGCCTCCAATCATGACAGTTGTGCTTGGGCATCTGAAAATCTACAGCTGTGATGCTTTCTACCAGGCATGCAGCCTTTAAAAATGTCCCGGGCACTGCGCTATACGTTTTAACGCATTATCTGATTTAAACCTCCCAACAACCCTATGAGGCTCAGAAAAGATAGGTAACTTGACACCAAACGGCCACATTTCTGCAAGGTGCTAAGGCGCAGATTTTATTCTATTTTTGCCCCACTCCACAGACCTCACTATTTTGGCTACACTACCGCGGAGATGTGGGTTTCGGCTGAGGTCTGCAGGTACACATGGACAGATGTCTTGCACCTGCTTCTACCCACCTCGGAGTGCCCCAGTGGCAGGCACTGAGCACGGCGAGAAGCATATGGGGCAGGGCGCTCAGCACCAGCTGGGTGAAGCAGTGGCCCGTGGTGTCCCCCTCCCACACCGGCAGCGGCTGCGACACACTGGTCTCGCACAGTTGGGCCAGGAACCGTTCCATGGAGGCTTCACCTGCGAGGAAAGCCGAGGGTGGAGGGAGGAAAGGGTCCTCCTAGAGAGGGAGGAATCCGTGTTCCCAATGGCGAGGTCCAGGGTGGGAGACGGCACCCAGTGGGGCGGAGTGGGGACGCTGACCAGGAAGCCGGGCTGGTGTCAGCGGGCCCTGACAGCCGGGTCTCCCCGCCTCCAACCCGGCCCCCGAACCCGGACCTCCCCTCGCTTGGGCCCCGCGGCCAGACCCCGCCCATTGTCGCATTACCGCAAAGGGAAGTTTGGCTCCTCGGAGCTGGCCGATTTCTGGACCGGTCACCTAACCGGCCTCGCTTCCCCCGCCACTCCCTTGTGTCTCCGCCCCCAGGGATCCGGAACGTCTAACCTGAAGGAGCTGCTTGCCACCGGATCCCAAGATCCCGAGCACTGGTGAATTCAAAAAAGCCTGCTGCTGGGTTAGGGTGCTAGCCTGGCTCGCCGGGCACCCGCTATAGGCGGAATGACCTCTCAGTCACGGTTCGCCCCGCCCATTCGCCGGCTTCTGAGCGCGTGCGCACTTCTCTGCTGTGCCCGCGGTCTCTTTGAGCCGGCGTGCTGTTGCTGTCACTTCCTTGTGCTTCAGCGGCATTATGCTGCCTTATTTGCATAGGAATTGATGTCATCTCTAGTGCAAAGTCATTTATACACGCTCAGGTAGAGTACGCGCTCCCATCTGTCTACTGTTTACTAGCAGGCACATGCATTACACTTACTCTTAAAGCTCACCGAACTGGGGGGCGCCTGGGTGGCTCAGTGTGTGAAAGCCTCTGCCTTCGGCTCAGGTCATGATCCCAGACTCCTGGAATCGAGCCCCGCATCGAGCCCCGCATCGGGCTCTCTGCTTGGCGGGGAGCCTGCTTTCCCCTCTCTCTCTGCCTGCCTCTCTGCCTACTTGTGATCTCTGTCAAATTAAAAAAAAAAAAAAAAGCTTACTGAACTGGGAAGCCAGATGTGCGTGCTACACGGACATAAATAATGCCACTTGGGGACACTTAGGCCATTTCCTTCTTTACTCCAAGGCTGCATGGCTTTGGGGAAGTTACCTGACCTATTTGAACTTCAGGGGTTTTTTGTCCGTGCAAAGTGGGCAGTACCAATGCGAAGATACTGATGAGACAGTTGAGTAAAATGTTTAGGGCAAGTGCCTTGCTGAGAGTAGAACCACAATACATAAATAAACTTTAGAAAAGCAGTGGAAGAACATAAACTTTGTAGTTAGACCTGGCTTTAAATCCGCAGTTTCTTCCTTCAAGTTTTATTATCCGTTTGTTGGGCATGGTATTGGTACCTTATGAAAGTATGTACAGCACCCTAAGAAGAATAGCTCAACAAATAACTATGATTATCCCACTTAATCTCAGTAAGAAACCTGGTATCTCTAATGTCAGGAATTAATGTTCCTATTTTTACAAATTAAGAAATGCAGATTTGAACAGAAGCAAGGTACCCTGAGGCTTCTAGGAGCTACTGAATTGCCTATTGTGACCCCTGCACTAAGAGCCATGGGAAATAATGTCACTGGGACCAAGGAACAGACTCAGGTGGTAATAGGTGCAGGAGCACTTGCCGTCTTTCCCAGCCTGCTAAGGAACTCCAAAACGCATATTCAGAAGAAAGCCACGTGGACAATGTCAAACATTACAGTTGATCTCCAGGACCACATACATCAAGCTGTGAATCATGGTTTAGTCCCATTCCTGGTTGGTGTTCTCTCTAAGGCAGGATTTAAGACACAAAAGGAAGCTGTCTGGGCTTTGACCAACTGTACAAGTGGCGGGACAGTTGAACAGATTGTATACCTCGTTCATTGTGGCATAATAGAGCCCTTGATGAACCTCTTAACTGCAAAAGATACCAACTTATTCTGGATGCCATTTCAAACATCTTTCAGGCTGCTGAGAAACTAGGTGAAACTGAGAAACTTAGTACAATTATCAAAGAATGTGGAGGTCTGGGCAAAACGGAAGCTCTACAAAATCATGAAAATGGGTCTGTGTACAGAGCTTCATTGAACTTGATTGAGAAGAATTTCTCCGTAGAGGAGAAGGAAGATCAGAATATTGTGCCAGAAACTACCTCTGAGGGCTATACATTCCAAGTTCAGGGTCGCACTCCTGGGACCTTTAACTTGTCGATTGTACAGTTGAGGCAGGAAGTTGTTTGTAGTGTACTCTGTTTGGTAGAAGTTTGTCTTACTGTTTCTCCACTAGGAACTCTTTTTAAATGTGTTTTGTTATTGTAGCACTTTTTACAGTGAAACTCTACTTGATCAGTTCCAAACTGTACAAACTGTATGAAACTCCTCCTCTCAGTGGGTTTCTTATTTCTGTGTGGAGTCTCCTATCTCTCAGTATCCTGTAAATAAAGATTAAATTCCCCCACAAAAAAAAAAAGAAAAGAAAAGAAGGAAAGAAATATATATTTGTGGGGCACCTGGGTGGCTCAGTTGGTTAACCATCAGATTCTTGATTTCTGCTCAGGTCATGATCTCAGAGCCCTGAAATCAAGCCCTGAGTTGGGCTGTGCACTGAGCATGGAGCATACTTAAAGATTACTCCTCCTTGGGGCGCCTGGGTGGCTCAGTGGGTTAAGGCCTCTGCCTTCGCCTCAGGTCATGATCCCGGGGTCCTAGGATCGAGTCCCGCATCGGGCTCTCTGCTTGGCGGGGAGCCTGCTTTCCTCCTCTCTCCCTCTGCCTGCCTTTCTGCCTACTTGTGATCTCTGTCTGTCAAATAAATAAATAAAATCTTTAAAAAAAAAAAAAAAAGATGACTCCTCCTGTGCCACCTTCTGCCCCAACCCAGGGTCAAATAGGTGCTCTGCTCGGCAGGGAGCCTGCTTCTCCTTCTTCCTCTGCCTGCCTCTCTGCCTACTTGTGATGTCTCTCTCTCTCTCTCTCTCTCTGTCAAATAAATAAATAAAATCTTTTTTAAAAATCGCCTTTCTGGGGCGCTTGGGTGGCTCAGTGGGTTAAGCCTCTGCCTTCGGCTCAGGTCATGGTCTCAGGGTCCTGGGATCGAGCCCCATATCGGGTTCTCTGCTCAGCGGGAACCTGCTTTCCCCTCTCTCTGTCTGTCTCTCTGTCTACTTGTGATCTCTCTTTCTGTGTCAAATAAATATATAAAATCTTTAAAAAAAAAATCGCCTTTCTGGGGGCGCCTGGGTGGCTCAGTGGGTTAAGCCGCTGCCTTCGGCTCAGGTCATGATCTCAGGGTCCTGGGATCGAGTCCCGCATCGGGCTCTCTGCTTGGCAGGGAGCCTGTTTCCCTCTCTCTCTCTCTCTCTCTGCCTGCCTCTCTGTCTACTTGTGATCTCTCTCTGTCAAATAAATAAATAAAATCTTAAAAAAAAATCGCCTTTCTGGGGCTCCTGGGTGGATCAGATGGTTAAGCCTCTGCCTTTGGCTGGGATCATGATCTCCAGGTCCTGGGATGGAGCCCAATGTCGGGCTCCCAGCTCAGCAGGAAGTCTGGTTCTCCCTCTCCCTCTGCCTCTCTCTCCCTGCTTGTGTTCTCTCTGTCTCTCTCTCAAATGAAGAAATAAAATCTTTAACCAAAAAACCCGGCCTTATTGAGAGATAATTTACATATAACAAGTCACTCAAAGTGTATCACTTCGAGTGTACAATTCAGTGGTTTTGACTATATTCATATATGTATTCGGTAATCACCACAGTGAACTTTAGAACATGTTCATCACCTCAAAAAGAAACCCTGTACCCTTTAGCTATCCATCTTTCATTCATAACCTCCTCACTACCCCCACACTGCCCCCACCACTGGCCCTAATCTATCTGTCTAATCTATCTGTCTCTGTAGATTTACCTATTTTAGACTTTCAGGCACCATTTCTGTGAACTTTTGTGATTGACTTGTTTTCACTTAGCATAATGTTTTCAGTGTTCATGCAAGTTGTAAGACGTATCAGTACTTCATTCCTTACTTCTTTTTATTGTGGTAAAATGCACATATCGTAGAATTTACCATTTTAAACATTTTAAGTGTACATACAGTCCAGTGGTATTAAGTATATTTGCTTGGTTGTCCAGCCATCACTGCTATCTATCTACACCACTTTTTCCATCTTCCCAAACTGAAACCCTATACCCATTACATGCTAGTTCTGCATTCCCCCTCTTTCCACACCCTGGCAGCCACTATTCTGTTTTGTCTCTCTAAATTTGAATAGTCAGGTGTTTAAAGTAAGTAGAATTATACAAATTTGTCTTTTTGTGACTGGCCTATTCTACTTAGATTTTTTTTTTTTAAAGATTTTATTTATTTATTTGTCAGAGAGAGAGAGGGAGAGAGAGCAAGCACAAGCAGACAGAATGGCAGGCAGAGGCAGAGGGAGAAGCAGGCTCCCTGATGAGCAAGGAGCCCGATGTGGGACTCGATCCCAGGACGCTGGGATCATGACCTGAGCCGAAGGCAGCTGCTTAACCAACTGAGCCACCCAGGCGTCCCAACTTAGATTTTTTTTATAACTTTCATTTTCTGGATTGTTCACTGGAAGTATATAAAAATATAATTTTAAAAAATATTGATCTTGGGCACCTGACTGGCTCAGTTGGAAGAACATGTGATTCATAGTCTGAGGGTCATGAGTTCAAGCCCCACTTCGCGTGTAGAGATTACTTAAATAAATATATAATCTTTTATTTATTTTTTTTTAAAGATTTTATTTATTTATTTGACAGAGAGAGATCACAAATGGGCAGAGAGGCAAGCAGAGAGAGAGAGAGGGGGAAGCAGGCTCACCGCCGAGTAGAGAGCTCGACGTGGGACTCTATCCCAGGACCCTGAGATCATGACCTGAGCTGAAGGCAGAGGCTTAACCCACTGAGCCACCCAGGCGCCCAACAAATACATAATCTTTCAAAAAATATTGATCTTGGCATGCCTGGGTCGTTCAGTTGGTTAAAGTGGCTGCCTTCGACTTAGATCATGATTCCAGGGTCCTGGGATTGAGCCCCACATCAGGCTCCCTGTTCAGCAGGGAGCCTGTTTCTCCCTCTCCCTCTTCCTGCCACTCTGCCTACTTGTTCTCTCTCTATATCTCTCTGTAAAATAAATAAATAAAATCTTTAAAAAATATATTGATCTTGTATCCTACAATCTTGCTGAATTTAGTTTATTAGTTGTAATAATTTCTACTGGATTCCTTGGATTTCTTATTTACACAATCATGTCACCTGTAAATAGAGATAGTCTTTTACCTGTCCAATTTGGATGCTTTTTATTTCTTTTTCTTGCCCGGTTGCCCTGGCTAGCCCGTCTAGTACAATGTTGAATAGAAGTGGTGAGAGCAGAGATCCTGATCTCTGCACCTGATCTTAGGGGAAAGCACTGAAGTCTTTCACCATTAAGTATGACATTAGCTGTGTGGGTTTGATTTTTTTTTCATGCAGAGCTTGAACTCACAACCATGAGATCGAGACCTAAGCCAAGATCGAGACTCAGACACTTAAGCAACTGAGCTACCCAGGTACCTCAGCTATGTGTTTTTAATAGAAGACCTTTATCAGGTTGAGGAAGTTCCCTTCTATTCCTAATTTGCTGAATTTTTTTTTTTTATCATGAAAGAGGGTTGGGTTTTGTCAAGTTCTTCTTTGTCTATGGAGATGATCGTGTAATTTTTTTCTATTCTAGTAACAGAATGTATTACATGAATTGATTTTCAGATGTTGAACCAACCTGGCATTGTAGTTCTTTCCTTTTTATTCCTGAAAGGTATTCCATTGTATGAATATACCACATTTTGTACATCCATTCATTCATTGAAAGAAATTTGGGTTGTTTCCAGTTTGGGTTATTGTGATTAACACTGTTATAATGAATATATAAAAGTCTTTGTGTGGACATAGGTTTTCGTTTCTCTTGGGCATATGCTTAGTTGTGAAGCTCCTAGATCTTACGGTAAATTTGTTTATTCTTTTAAGGAACTGGCAGACTGGGGCACCTGGGTGGTTCAGATGGTTAAGCATCTGCCTTTGGTTCAGGTCATGATCCCAGGGTCCTGGGATCGAGCCCCGAGTTGGGCTCCCTGCTCAGCGAGGAGCCTGCTTCTCCCTCTCCTTCTGCTGTTCCCCCTGCTTATGCTCTCTCACTCTCTCTGAAAAATAAATAATAAAATCTTAACTGACAAAAAAAAAAAAACTGACAGACTATTTTCCAAAGTTGCTGTGTGCTTTATATTTCCAGTGTCTGAGATTTCCTGGTTTTTTTCACATCTGGGCCACAACTTTTAATTATTTCTCTTTTTAATTTTAGGCATTCCACTGGTACAAAATGGTATGTCATTGTGGTTTATTTTTTCTTCATTGTGGTTTTAATTTGCATTTCCCTGAGGGGTAATGATATTGAACATTTTTTTAACTGCTTACTTCCTTTTTTAAAAAAATATTTTATTTATTTATTTGAGAGAGAGAGAGAGAAAGAGAGCATGAGAGGGAGAAGCAGACTGCCGGCTGAGCAGGGAGCCTAACTTAGGGCTTGATCCCAGGATGAGATCATGACCTGAGCCAAAGGCAGATACCTAACCAACTGAGCTACCCAGGCACCCCTCAACTGCTTATTTTCATATGCTTTTTATACACATCTTTGGTCAGATGTGTATTGAATTCTTTTGCCCATTTTCAATTGTGTTGTTTTGACAAAATGTATGTTTTAAAGATTTTTTAAAAATTTTATTTATTTATTTGACAGAGAGGAGAGAGATCACAAGTAGGCAGAGAGGCAGGCAGAGAGAGAGGGGAAAGCAGGCTCCCTGCTGGGCAGAGAACCTGATGCGGGGCTCGATCCCAGGACCCTGAGAACATGACCTGAGCTAAAGGCAGAGGCTTTTTTTTTTTTTTTTTGTCTGGGTTACACTGAGCAACCTAGGTGCCCCAAAATTTATGTTTTAATAGCCTTGTATGGTGACAGATGGTAGCCTGCTTCTCCCTCTCCCACTCCTCCTGCTTGTGTTCCCTCTCTCGCTATGACTCTCTCTGTCAAAAAAATAAATAAAATCTTAAAAAAAGAAAGAAAGAAAGAAAGAGGGGCACCTGAGTGGCTCAGTGGGTTAAGACCTCTGCCTTTGGCTCAGGTCTTGATCTCAGGGTCCTGGGATCGAACCCCAAGTCAGGCTCTCTGCTCGGCGGGCAGCCTGCTTCCCTTCCTCTCTCTTTGCCTGCCTCTCTGCCTACTTGTGATCTCTGTCAAATAAATAAAATCTTTAAAAAAAAAAAAAAGAAAGAAAGAAAGAAAGAAAGAAAGAAAGAAAGAAAGAAAGAGGAGCCCTTCCCCTTATCTCTGTGACACCAGTAGGTACCGTGTCACTGTTCTCCTGTTGCAATCACTCTTTCCCCCTCCTAACAGTTCCCCTTCCCCAGCTGCAATAGTCTTTTCAAATCAGGTCTCTGCTTACCTTCTGGATTTGAATTCTATGTGATACTCTCTAGAGGTAGAGTTTCTAATATATTTTAGAAGTATATTTCTCTTCAGTTGTAATTGCTTATATTTATGGTTTGTTTTTCCTGGATCTTAAGTACTTCTCCTTGAGTCAAAAGCCACCTGGGCAGAGGAGCAAGCCCTCTGAGGGTATTAACAGCTTCCCACATATGGCGGGTTCAACCAGAGATGACCAGACCCTAGGGCTTCCCTATGCAAATACCTCCAGATAAGCAATTCTATTCTAGAATCTTACTCCCTTCAGAATCTTCTTGCTGGTTTCTGGGGCCCTTTAGCTCACTTCCAGCTAATGCCTGAGGTGGTGGTGCATAACCAAGAAAAAAGAAAAAGAAACTCAAACTAAACTATCCCATTAGATCCCAGCAACTGAAAAGCCTGTCCAACCCCAAAGAGCTTCTTTGTCAGATCACCCCGGACTGACCCGAATGAGAGGTTTGCAAGTGTTGACAAACCATCAGCTTTGCACTCTTGAAAACATTTATGCCATCATCCAAGATTCGATAATATCATTTGCTAAAACAGAAGTAAGGAAACGTAGACTGGCAAATGATCTCTTCTGACTTGTGAATTTAGGAATAGGCGAAGTCGCACACCAGTTAAAAACTTACAGATCACATTTCATTAGGCACAGTTAGGAAATTGCTCCCTGAAACCTAATGTCCAGGCGACCTAGCATGCGCCGTCAGAGGGTGCTGGCCTCGTGTTCACCGTCACGGCTCCCAGCATCACGAGTGTGCTCAGAAATGTTGGACGACCGACTCTGGGCGTGGTGGCGGGGAGGCCTGGAAGGGCAGCACCTGGTGTGAACACGGCCGCCACGGCGGACGTCCCGCTCCCAGGGGAGCTCTGCTTGGCCCTGCGGAGAGACGGTCAGCTGTACACCCTGAAGGTGCGCCAGACGTGCATAAACTCGGAGCGCAGAACAGTAAAATGTGGGGAAACCATCAGGAAGTGATGCGTCCTGAGCATATGCAGCATTGGGGTTTACTATCACTTATTTCACTGTGAATTTATACCATTTAGTTTTTAGTAATGGCTGGGTGAAATAAATGGGTTTTGCAAAATTCCTGGAAACGTACAGTGTCTGGCACAGGCTGGAAGCCCTGCACACCAGTGATTGCGGGATGCGCCGGTCCCTGTGGCTGCAGCCAGCAGGATCACGTGACATTATTTAAAGCAGAAGTTGTTTGGTTCATAGAGGCTGAAGGGATTTGGGCCACAGAAAGGCACGTACTAGCTGTGGTGGGCGGAGTGGTGGCCCCCCAAAGATCTATCCACCTGCAACCTGTGAACTCGGTCTTTGCGGATGGAATGATGTCAAGGCTCTCCAGGTGAGGATACCATGGATTATGGGTGGGCCGCAAATCCAAAGACACACAGACACCAACACACAGACACTCAGGGAAGGCAACCACGTGAGGATGGAGGCAGAGATGCAGGCATCCACTGACAGGCTGGAGGACGCCAAGGATTGCCAGCAGCCCCCAGGAGGGAGTGGGGAGGTGTGGAACCATTTTCCTTCTGAGCCTCCAGGAAGAACCATCACGACTGACATCTTTATTTTGGATGTGTGGTCCCCAGAAGTGTGAGAAAATAAACTTCTGTTGCTCAAGGGCGGCAGGGTTGTGGTAATTTATTGTGACAGCTGTAGAACGAATACGCTACCCATGACAGTGAGTCCTGGTCAAACTGGGCTCAGAGAAGAGGCTTTCCAGATTTTACAAGCTGTGAATTAATAACATGGAAAATCATGCAACACTGTAACCATGAACAATCATAACGGAGGAGGCAGGTGAAATTTCAAGAGAAACACAGGTTACCACAGCTATACTTTGTTCCAGAAAGTCACCTCTTATCACAACAATCCTTCTTGGTCAGGCAAGGCCAGACTCTCTGGTGACCCAGGCACAGCCTGGAAAGTGCCAATGGCCAGAACTAATTTGCCAGGTGGGGAAAACACATGCTCTTAAATTTCTCAGCTATGGCCTTCTTTTCATCTCAATATTGTCTGCTCCTTTTTGAGAGAATATTCAACACTGGGGGTGGGGGAAGTTAAGGAAAAAAAAAACCTGTCGTATATGAACATTCGAGAGATTGGGGAAAGTGTAACAATTATGAAAATTTCCCATTGATTATGCTTATTAGTCTGACTACATAATTTGTGGGTCCCAGTGCAGAATTTCAAAACAACTCCAGCAAAGCATTAAAGCAAGCAGGGGCCCTTCTAAGCATAAGGTCTTGGGCAGTTGCAGAGGTCACAGGACCCCGAATCCAGCCCTATTATTGGAATGTCAAGCCTAGTGCTACAGATTAGAAATGGTTATTCTTGAACCGAATACATGACTGTGAAAACATTTTCAGAGTCCTCATTTACATCTAGAAATGACTAGCCATTCATTTGCTGCAAATAAATACCAATATGCATTCACTTTTTTTTTTTACCTAAATGTTTATAGAAGCTTTATTCACAATCACCACAAATGGAAACAAACCCAAGGATCTTTCATTGGATGAATATAACACAGAATCCACACAGTGGCACGCCACCCAAAAGCAACAACGATGGCTATATCTCAAACAAATGTCCTGTCTGGAACGTTGAGAGGGGACAGACCCCAGTGACCTGGGGGTGTTTCGGTAGGACCCATCTCAAAGGTCCCAGGAGTCAGATGAAGGACTCCTGAAAAGCAGTCCAAAAGTTGGAGAAGGTCATGTCCTCAACTATCTGCAGTGTTTTACTGATTTTTCCAGAGACATCTGTGTCTTCAGAAAAGCACACACTCCTGGGAGCTGATCGTCCTCAAGAGCTCCGACGGCCCATGAGTGGCTGGGATGTTCCCGCTGCTATTTAGGATTCATAATTCGCCAGAGGAGAGGCAGCCCAGAGTGTCAGGAGGGAGCCCCGCCCCACCAACACCAGACCCCTGACCCCAGAACTGTGAGAGGATAAATTACGGCTGTTTTTAACCACTGGGTCTGTGGTGCCTTGTTCCCCAGGAAGCCCGCTCACCTTCTAGTCTTTCATGCAAGCGTATCTCAGTGCAAGCAAATAAGAGGGACAATGTCCAGGAGCGGCTTCAAAGTCACTCCTTTAAATGTAATCGGTGATAATTTACTGCGACACATGTCACAGCCAATCACAATGCACCAAGCAACCCACGGCCTGTGCTAGGAGCCGTCAATCTTACATAACACTGTGACTTTATGCAGAAATGGGGCGCCTCGGAGGCCAGATGGCTCACAGAGGGCGACATTGCGGGTTGACTGCGCTACTCATCACACCTGACCCACCACGTTCTAGCCAAGCTCCTGGAGCACAGGTAGAAAAAGAGAACCCCAGGAAGGTGGAGACACCCCCTCGTTAGTCGTTATCAGTCCCCAAATATCACCCTCTGGCTCCGCTTTCAATCATTTCCTGCCGGATGGGGGAAATGCTGAAACTTCCTTAAGCAATTCTGCTCGTAGCTTTGACTCCGTGGCTGATAAAGTGATTCACTTTGGCTGCTGGACTCAGTGCGCGGGGTCAGGACGTGACCCAATATCCTGTGTCAGGCTTGGATCTCGGGCAGGAGAGGAAGAGCCTTGGTGCTGTAATGCTGCTGTTAAATTACTCAGATTTTTTTTTCAGACCCTCCTTGGATGGAAAGAGCAATGGTGAATTTGTCAGGAAGCCTGCAGTATAATTTTGAAGTGAGTGATTTCTGTTCACCTCAAATAAGAACCTAATACAGGCCTCAGAGAGACCCAAGAGAAAATGTCAAAAATCTGAACATGAGGAACTTACAAGTGCATTTAACTAATATCTTTAGCCTGAAACGATGTCCTCCCTGTTCAGATGCCCTTCCAACCAGATGACTTTGCTGATCCAGATTTCTCACGGCAATAGCCCCATTTGCTGTCTGCCTCTCTAAGTGCTAATTGAGTTTTCATTCATGTTTCAGAAAATAATACATCTCCTACTTTTGAAACATGACCAATGAAGGTATAAGAAAGTAACTACTGTGCCAGTAAAAAGTTCCCATCCACTCTCTCTAGAAATAAATGGAAGAATCACATAAGTAAGCTAGACGTTAAATGGCAACTCCAAGGGGGTCCAAATACTCACCAGATAGTCTAGTCCTGGAGTTTGGGTCTAGACCCCTGAGTTACAGTGGAATAATGCTTCTAGGCACAAGATGAGGAATGAGTCAGGGGCAAGGCTGAGAGATGCCATGGGTCCAGCACAGCTGAAAGATGCATCTTCTAGCCAGAGGGGTTCCAGGGCTTATAGGAGAGATCAAGTGAGCACCAGGAACCAGGCAGAAAGAAAGCCAATAAAAAAACTGAGAGAAAGTGAGAGGTCCTGGACAATTAAATAAAATTGAAAGGTCCTAAAATGTCAGCCAGTCAAAGGGGATTAAAGATAGGATGAGACATTTTTCTAAACAAGAAGGGTGATTTGGTTTGTCAAAAAGTTGGTCTTCTCGGGGCGCCTGGGTGGCTCAGTGGGTTAAGCCTCTGCCTTTGGCTCGGGTTGATCTCGGGGTCCTGGGATTGAGTCCCGCATCGGGCTCTCTGCTTGGCGGGGAGCCTGCTTCCTCCTTTCTCTCTCTGCCTGCCTCTCTGCCTACTTGTGATCTCGCTCCGTCAAATAAATAATTAAAATCTTTAAAAAAAAAAAGTTGGTCTTCTCAAAATCACTTTATTTTTAGGCAGTCACATTCACCGAGACTTCTTCTAGTCCCTAAATATGCCTGCTCTGTCCTCGAGCCTGAAACAGTCTATGGTACTCTTGTTACCCAGAGGGATTGCTGTGATCGACTGGATCCAGTAGCAGACACTAGATCCAATCCACTGTCGAGCTAACACACCATCAAAATACTTGCTCACGAATTTAAATTAAGAGCCATCCCAACCATAGACAGTGCATGGAACATAACTGAACCAATGAGTCATGTGACCCTGAGCTCATTGTTTCAGTGCAGACAGATGTATGAACAGAGGACACCAACCTGCAGGAAAAGAGAATGTCCCAACATAAAGAAAGAGACAGACACTTGAAAGCCTGTGCTACAAGAAGCAGTGAGAGGGGAAGACGGGGAGGGTACCTGTCTTGGTAACAGATGGCAGTCACAATTTGTATGAAATATCTATAGGTACTTTGTTTCAATGAGGTTTCTGCATCCTTTCATCAAATACCTCTTGTACCCAAAAAGACTTTGTCTAGAGCAGCACAATTAGTTATTCTCCAAATGTATTCCTCCTGTTGTGGCCTCTGTATGGGCAGGACTGTCTTCTAGAGAGAAAGAAAACCTTGGGGATCAAAACTGTACTCTCAAAATGTGTGTGCATGTACACATCGCATGTAAAACAATAAAAACCTGATAGATTCATTGGTGTTAAATGCGACAGACTTAGGTGCTGCCTTTGGGGATGCTACTGTGAGATTAACCCACAGGGAGTAATTGCTCAACAGGACCTCGAATTCCACTGACATACATATGTCCCTTTCTTCTTTTTTTTAAATGCATATCTTTTTAAATTAACATATAATGTATTATTTGCCCCAGGGGTACAGGTCTGTGAATGGCAGGCTTATACACTTCACAGCACTCACCATAGCACATACCCTCCCCAATGTCCATGACCCAACCACCCTCTCCATACTCCCCTCCCCTCAACAACCCTCAGTTTGTTTTGTGAGATTAAGAGTCTCTTATGGTTTGTCTCCCTCCCAATCCCATCTTGTTTCATTTTTTCCTCCCCTACCCCCCAAATTCCCCACTTTGCCTCTCAAATTCCTCATATCAGGGAAATCATATGATAATTGTCTTTCTCTGACTGACTTATTTCGCTCAGCATAATACTCTCTAGTTCCATCCACATTGTTGCAAATGGCAAGATCTCATTTCTTTTGATGGCTATATAGTATTCCATTGTATATATATACCTCATCTTCTTTATCCATTCATCTGTTGATGGACATCTAGGTTCTTTTCAGAGTTTGGCTATTGTGGATTACATATGTCCCTCTCTATTTCTCTTCCTTACCCCTCAACATAAGGAAGAATATTCTATTACCTAAGGGAAAAGAAGTGATACATGTTTCTATAAGATGAATTCTCGATGAGAAGAGTTGAACAGGCAAAGTTAAAATAAAAGACAATTACATCACTTTTATAAAATACAAAGAGAGAAAAGTGGATCATTTGTCCCTGAACATTCCAGCAGAAGGCAAAAATCAAAAGGGAAAAATATGCTGTGGAAATAACATTTTTTGAAGCTTTTTGACTGGAACATGTAGGGTTATCAAAAAGGTTGGGGGGGGTGAAAAATAACTGGAAGACCTAGATTATCAGACAGGCATCACAAGTTTCAACATGAAGTCCCAAAGACAACCACCCTAAGAAAAACCATATTTATTTATTTATTTTTTAAAAGATTTTATTTATTTATTTGACAGAGAGAGATCACAAGTAGACGGAGAGGCAGGCAGAGAGAGAGAGAGAGGGAAGCAGGCTCCCTGCCGAGCAGAGAGCCCGATGCGGGCCTCGATCCCAGGACCCTGAGATCATGACCTGAGCCGAAGGCAGCGGCTTAACCCACTGAGCCACCCAGGCGCCCGAAAAACCATATTTAAATGACATATTCAAAACCATACTCAAAATACAATCATACCAACAAAATAAATGATTGACTTTTTTTCATTCAGAGGAGGGAAATTCTCTAGAAGACAATGATAAACAGAAAGATAGCAAGAGCATTCTTCACTGAACAGTCTGGCAGGCTCATTGCAGATCCAGCAAGAACAGTGCTATGGACATGGGTGGATATGAGGCAGTTCTTTCTAGAGAATCTTGAGCACTGTCATGATGATCCAAACCAGCTACAGTGAAGACAAAGTGTTGAAGATTTTCAATGTATTCTCACCTTAAAGGACATTTCTAGTGCTTCAGAAGAGATGCCTTTGTGGTTGATTTTACATGCTGGCCTTCATAGTTTCTTTTGTGGCTAGAGAAGGACTTCCACTTATTCTAATTAAGACTCTAATAGCAGCATGTTCCTAAAGAATTAGGTCACGTAGTCAGATCATTCTTCAAAAGAGGCTGTTTATTTCAACTCTGGTTACCAGAATTCTGATCGCAATGGGTAGAAAGTGTCCATTCATTATGAGTACCTGTACATAAGCATATCTGGAAGGCATATTTAACTCTGAAACAGAAGATAACAGATTTGCTGGGAAGGAGGAGTCCAAATGGTGAAATGGAAATACATATATATATATATGTATATATATATACATACATACATACATACATACATACATATTTAACAAGTAAGGCCATGTAATGTGATAATAAAAGTTGAAGGCAGAACAGTGTGGTTGAGTCATGGCTCCACTGCCTATCAGCTGGGTTATCTTGCACAAAGTACCAGCCTCTCCAGTTTCCTCATCTACAAAATAAGTATAGGAGAACCTGTCTCACAGAGTTTTTTGGAAAATTAGGTGAACTAAAACCCATAAATCCCTTAGCACAGAGCCTGAGTCACAGTAAGTACTGAATAGATCCATGTATTGGTGATGATCATGGTGATGATGATGATGATGATGATGATTGTGATGATGATGATGGTGATGGTGATGATGATAATGGTGATGTCAGTTTCAAGGGTCTCCTCATTATGGACCCAGAAAAGATGTATGTGACTTGTGTTTCTGCTCACATCCAGTCTGAGCATTGGTTGTCCCCATGTTCTCTTTATTCTAGTCATTGCCATCTATGTTCCCCAAGTCTTTTCCGGTGATGTTGGGTGCAGGTAGGCCATTTCCTCTTTCAGATTCCCCATGGTTCTTTGCATAGTATTCTTAGTCTTTGAAATCACAAATGCATCAAGCTTTCTTTAGAGCCCTATAAATCATGTTTCTTCCCCTATTTGTCCCTGTAAATGTTACTGCCTGTTTTACTTGCTGCTGTAGGAGAATCTGAAGCTGCAGTTCCTTAAAGTCAAGACCAGTATCATTCTGTTCTTTGGCAGGTCAGTAGTTTAGAGGGCAGTCACATCCCAAAGGGAGTCAAACTAAAAACAAATACCCTAATTGTGCAAAAAAAAAAAAAAAAAAAAGGTAATTTCTATACAACACCATTAAATAGTTCTCCTGACTATTAAATTATGTCATGACAACTATTGCTCATCCTATATTAGCCAAGTATTAAACTCACAAATTCTTGTTAAATGAAATTAAATGAGATCATAAAGATAGCAATGAACAGAGATGCTTCAGTGAACCTTTGCCTAATCTGTTTTTGATGACTGGAAAACCTGTGTGGGTAAGATTCAGTTACTCCTTATCATTATTCTAGGCAGAAAACAAAATAGAATATTTTCAGGGAAGAAAGAATTGACAAATATTTGTCAATATTTGTGATTTGTCATCTCGTCCCAGGACTCACAGCATTAGATTCAAATACCATATGATACAAATTGCAAAGTGGTCTATTTTTTGAGTTTGTCCTTTCTTGTACTACTTAAATACCACTGAACAGAAGCAGCTGATACTCTCAAAATTTCACTGGGAGATCTTCTTGCCCAAATCCAAAATTTGTTTAAGTGCGTTGTCCATCTTCCTAGATACAAGTGACATTTCACCAAATGGATCACCATTTCTTCAGTCTCCTACAATAGTTTTCTCAACATTTTTCCAACCTCCCAAAACCAACCAGCCTTAAAAATAATACCACATATTTTGGGTGTTTATTGAAACAACATCCGATTTTTGGGTACCAATTTCTTTTGATTGTATAACAAACCACCTAAATGCTTAGTGACTTGAAATATATGATAGAACAACTACCCAAAGATGTAATGGAAAGATTATAGTTTAAAACTTTCCAAAATTTATGAGAGGTATAAATCTATAGAACTTTTAAGCTCCATGACCCTCAAGCAGGATAAACACAAACAACACGTACATTCAAACAAAATATTCAGCCTGCTGAAAAAACAAAGAAGAGTATTTAAAATTTAAAAGTACATTTTCTGCTTTTAAGGGTAAGGGGGAAAAGGGACACATTATATAAATCTGTATAAATAGTAGCCAACATGTGACCTGAAACAATGAAGGACATAGGACAATAAAACATCTTTAAAGTGATAAATGAAAAACAAGACTGGGGTGCCTGGGTGGCTCAGTCCTTAAGCGACTGCCTTCAGCTCAGGTCACAGTCCCAGAGTTCTCGGATCAAGCCCACTATCGGGCTCCTTGTTCAACAGGGAACCTGCTTCTTCCTCTCTCTCTGCCACTCCCCCTGCTTGCGTTCCCTCTCCCACTTTCTCTGTCTGTCAAATAAATAAATAAAATCTTTAAAACAAAACAAAACAAACAATTCAGCTTAAAATTATCTGTCAGAAGACAATATCCTTTAAAAATGAAACTCAAAATAAAGGCATTTCCAGAGTGGCAACAACAGAGAGAATAAGTCTTCACCAGACCTATGCTATAAAGAAATGTTGAAAGTTCTTCAAGCTGAAGAGAAATGATAATAGATACAACACTCAATCTTCAGAGAAGTAGAAGGACCACAGCAAAGAGTGTGTGTCTATCTTAATTTTTTAAGGACAAATTGCTTTTCAAAATATCAATCAAGCATTATGGGAATCGTCACATAGATTATAGTAAAATATAAGACAAATGGAAGACATTAACAAAATAATGTAAAATCCGTGAAATTTTATTTCTAGCTCACTTCATAGCTAATTTCAGATCAATTCCCAGGCCATAATGTGGTATGACTTATGGGGCACTGAAGGGAGAGAGATCTCTTCACTACTTATCATCAGCTTTCTTAGCTATCAGTCCAACTCTATTAGCAAGTTTTCATACCTGCTGGCCTGGTCATTGAGGCTCACATAGTGCAGAGAACTGTTAACAATTACCTGGGTAATTCATAATGAGCAGGGTATTTGAATAGTATTCAAGACACTCCATTATCATTTTCATTACAATATAGGCAAATTATTTATTAGAAACCAGATAAAGCACATTATCAGGTGTTATGCAAGTAATATAAATAATATCTCCACCTTTTCTGTCAAACGTGGTATCTCAGGCCATTAATCACTGAAAGCACCTTTCGTTAAGCAAAGGAGCCTGCCTGCGGAGGCCTACAGCCAAGCAAAACTCCTTTTATCCAATCATTCATGAGAAAATAGAGAGTGCCCACGTTATCTAACTTATTTATGACTGATTAGTCACTGAAAATTAAAAACAGAGGAGAAATTTATTATTTTCTTCATGAATAAAGTAAATCATTTCCATGTTTTTTTAAGAAGACAGTCTTTCAGACTCCTGGTTCATCTTCTCTATGACTATTGACCTTCTGATGATATTCAGCTTTTAGCTAGAGTTCAGCCTCATAGTGATCAAAGCCAGTTTCTCTGCCCTCCTGTTCTGAGGATGAGCTTCATGTCCTGCTTTCTCCAAAGAGGATGGTGAGCCCGAGACATGCTTCTTGCAACTTTGAAGAGGAGACACATGAAGGCATCATGTCAGAAATATTTAGTTGCCACCAACTCCCTCTGTGAGCTGAAGTTACAAAAATTTGACTCAATTCTAAAGGAATATTTATGACATTTTTTTCCCCTTGAGAAAGAATTGTAATCCTCAAAAATATCTGTTGTAAAGGGGAAAAAATGAGTTTAGGAAATGCTTGTTTCTGGTGTCACAGAACTTTGGAAGCTGTGATATAAGAGTCCCAGGGCTCATCTTTCCAACCATGGAGGCTGTCTGGGTGCTGGATGCAAGATTTCAAGTTTGGGGTCCTCTGAGAGCTTGTGTCGCTGCCTTGGTTGAAGGCCTCTTTGGTCGATCCTGATTCTTTTTATTGTGGCTCAAACCTGCCCATTATTTAGGAACTGGGACAAGGTCACTGTAAACGTTGAAGGCTAAACAAATCAGTTCCCAGAGCATCAGCTGCTGAGATTGGTGAACCGAAGGGGCAGCAAGAGAGAAGCAAATGTCAGTGGCACGCGGTTCATCCTAAGGCCTGGTCTATGTTTGTGCTCTTGGAGCGTAAGAAAGACCATCACAGAGAAAGCACCTAGCGATTTATAATAAAAACAGAGTAGACAGCTAGCTTAGATAGGACGCTTTCCCCCAAATGAGATATTTTGCTCTTTGTAGTTAAGTGTGTGTGTTTATTGATGTGAAATTCATGGAACATAAAAGTAACCATTTTAAAGTGAACAACAGAGGCTGTCTTTCTAGGTGTTTTAAAGCCCAGACTGGCTGCCATTCTCATGTTAAAAGTGAACACTATAATCAGTGGGAATTTTTTGGTGCTTTACATCTTTGCTTTGTGTACACCAAATTAAAGGTTGGACTGATTTTTTTTTTTGTCACTGCACTGACTAAGGCACAATTGACTCAGATCTAGTCAACTAACTAGACTCTAAACTAGAGTCAACTAACTAGTCAACTAACTAAGTTGAGTTAGTCAACTAACTATAAACTAGTTATTCAAAATGTGCTTACCTAACACTAAATTAACAGATCAACCAGAGGATTGTGTTCTTCTGCATTTGACTGGGAGGCAACATTCTTACTTTTTAATCTATCATTAGAAACACAACCTCAGGGCGCCTGGGTGGCTCAGTGGGTTAAGCCGCTGCCTTCGGCTCAGGTCATGATCTCAGGGTCCTGGGATCGAGTCCCGCATCGGGCTCTCTGCTCGGCAGGGAGCCTGCTTCCCTCTCTCTCTCTCTCTGCCTGCCTCTCTGTCTACTTGTGATCTCTCTCTGTCAAATAAATAAATAAAATCTTTAAAAAAAAAAAAAAAAGAAAGAAACACAACCTCAGCAGCGATTCTGTGAGACCTTGACACCTGGACGAAGAGCAGCCCTGTGCTCAGATGGAGACGCAACTTCATCGCTATCACTGCTCAGGAATTAGAACCTGTCTTTGACACCCCCGGGTCCAGCTTCTCCAATTCTTCCCAGAGAAGAATTAAGTCATCACACTCAATTCCTCAGTGCTTAGCAGTGAATCTGAGCAGTGCATCAATTAAGTGGAAAACATACAAAGATTACTTTGGGGAACCTTGAAATCTGCTCATGGGAATGCTTCCCCTTCCTTGTTACACTCTAGGGATTAATGAATTCCCGCACCTCCCAAAGTCAGATCTTCCTGAGAGGATCCCAAAATCCTAAATCTTTCTCCACTCTGATCAACCTAGTGCTTTCTGCTTGGTGCTTTATCAATTATATAATAAACAACTCAGAACTACAAAGCTAAAGGCTATTAATGAATGACACCCCAAACTACTGCTATACTCAGCCTAGGACACAAAGAAGGAACTACTGAGAAGACTCAAACCTCTTAGTAGGCTGAAGAGGAGAATGGATGTGAGAGCAACTTTCTTTCTGTGTTCCTGAAACCACCACCGTGGGCTGTTACCCTGGTGAGTCTGATCCGAGAGTGTGTTTAGTTCATGCTTAAGATTACAAAGTTACTCCAAGGGCAAAGTTTTCACTCCAGAGTCGACTGCGTAGCTTTTTCCAGTGGAAGATGCTTGTGCCTGCTTCCCACGTCTGGGGATGCTGTTGCTAGTGCCAGGTACCTGTGCCCTTTGAAGGTACCCAGGTGAGTTTCAGCCCTGCTGGGGTTGACTCCCTCTCTGAGATTCTAATCATTAGATGCCCACTGAGGACAAGCCTGCCTCTGGAGTTCAACCACATGCAGTGAAACATTTTTCTCCCCACAGTTGTGAGAGAAAATTGCATCCCATTGTTTGTTCTGTCCCCCTCTTCCAGGACACCAAGGTTCTTAGGCAAAAGTTTTTAGCACCGAACATAGTGCCCATGTTTAAAATCAGATCCCTTTTTTCCCCTAATGCTCACCATTATTAAATGACAGGTGAGTGAGAGGTCGTGGTCCTCCTGACCCCACTCCATTACTGAAATGAATTGAAAGTCCTCAAAAAGCATCCCTAGCCAAGCCATCAATAATGGAAACCACGATCATCGTAGATTGCAAAATAGATGTCTGTCTTGACAGGAACATCCTGGACAGCCTTGGTGTGTGAGGGGCAACTATTTAATAAAGAAAGCTCAGAGTCTCCACCAGGACAACTTGCTGCCCAAACACCATCATCAGCTCCTTAACAAGAACACGTCTGCCACCCGGTGTTGGAAGCCGGCAGGAAATTCCATCAGCATTCCTGCAGAAGCGGCTCCTTTCCCTCCGGTCCATTTCCACTTTACTTTCTTTAGCTAAGTTCAGTTCTGGGATTCTTGGAGCAATAAGGAGAGGCACCTCTTTTTGGGTGAAGCCTATAAAAGTACAAATACTTGCACTCAGTACTCATTCACTCACTCGCTCGCTGAAGACAACAAAAATCAATCCAAAAAAGCCACGATCCATCTGCCTGACCCTCATTCTTATTATGCTGGTTCCACAAAATTGGCAACCAGAACTCCATGTGTGCAGAGATGGAACCTTGCTGCCATCAGCGAAGGGGGCTTTCTCCATGTGTATCTAGAACCTTGAGGAATTTTGGTTGCTCATTTGCTGAAGGTAGTCGGTCCGATTACAGTAATTGATATTTCAACAGTAATAGTGAAGACTGCTATGTTCTGGTCCTAAACTTTACATTTCACGAAATATAATTCACATCAAAATGGGAAATGCCTGGACTCACAGGTCAGTGGATATAACATAAACAGTTCTATCTCCTGGGGTCATGACGATAGAGACACTGAATATCTCCACTTCAACTGCAAAATAAGACTGACTTTACTTATAAGGAGGTGTTGAGGCATAGCATTATATGCAAGGGTAAAAGTCCATTAGAAGTAAAATGCAGAGGACTCCTGGGTGGCTCAGGGAGTTAAGCCTCTGCCTTCTGCTCAGGTCGTGATCTCAGGGTCCTGGGATCCAGTCCCGTATTGGGTGCTCTACTCAGTGGGGAGCCTGCTTCCTCCTCTCCCTCTCTCTCTGCCTACTTGTGATCTCTCTCTGTCAAATAAATACATAAAATCTTTACCAAAAAAAAAAAAAAAGAAAAGAAGAAGAAGAAGTAAAATGCAGATATACCTTACCTGATAGAACGCCCTTACCCCCAGCTGGAGCCAGGGAGGGGTCACCAGCAGGTATTCAGAGGAGACTATGGGCATGACCAGCCCATCTCCCTCCTCATTCTACTACTATCATGTCCTCCATCCTCTTCCCACTCTATAGACTAGGTTAAAGATAAAATAGCTATGACCTACTGGCAACAGATAAAGGACTAATGGCCATCATGGGAACCTAACCAGCCCCCAGCGTGACTCCTCCTCTAGTTAAAACTGACTTCTCCTCTAGTTCCCACATTTCACTCAAAGGGAACTAACCAGCATTGATCTAGCACATGTAATGTACCAGTCACTGTGCTTTACCTATGTTACGACTCCCATTTACCAGGGAGATCGTATTAACTATCTGACGCTGAAGCCCATTCTTTTCCCCAGACCCTGTACCAGTTAGACTGGAAGGATCTAGAAGTCCTCCCAACATCCAGGGAATCCTTGTTTTCATTATCCTTGGTACCAAGCCACCAAGACATTAGGGAAAAAGTTCTCGAGAACGCCAAGCCAATATGCCTAGAGTATTACTTAATCATGTTTATGTAGTCTGGTACCGATACTCCTATGATCTAAACCCATATGAACAAGGTGTCGCCCAAGACCCTTTCACCTCATGACAAGATTTTAACTACCTTCTCCTAAATGATATCCTTCAGTCCATTAATCTTTCTTCCCAATCCATTAGGCTTTAAATGAACTTACATACCTCCTTCATTAAAACACATTCAAGTATTTTTCCTGTGGTCTAGGATAAGATCTTAACTGTTTAATGTGGTGGCATTTGAGGTTTTCCTCAATGTTACCACAATCCAGAAGTCCAGCTGTTTCTGCTTTCTATTCATGCATCTTCCTTTTATCAAGTGTGGGTATCTCTGAGAAAAATGCCCTTGGCTTACATTTCTCTGATCCTTCACCTACCATATCCTTCAAATCTGGGTAAACTTGTTAATCCTCTCTGCTCCTTCAGAGGCTCCTATATTTTTCCTGTCTTGGCTTTAGTCCCCTTTCTGTGAGAACTTCCCCCATCATGTCAGCTCTCAGTGGGAACTCTGACCACAGAACTCCAGCCCTGTCAGCCTCCCTTGGTAGAGTATGTGCATGTTGTGTGTGTGTGTGTGCGTGCCCTGAAGCACCACTGGGACAGACACTATGTTTCCAATTTAAATTTAAAATACATTTATTGAGAAACTACTTTGTGCTAGACGCCATGCTCCATGCTACCTTATTTATATTCTTTTTAAGCCCCATTATAACACCTGACAGGCAGCTGGATGTCAAGTGAGTGTTCAAGAGGTATTTGTAGAAGAAGGAAAGAAAATGAACACTTACGATGGGCATTAAAGAGGGCATGTGAGGGGTGCCTGAGTGGTTCAGTGGGTTAAAGCCTCAGCCTTTCAGCTCAGGTCATGATCTCAGGGTCCTGGGATCGAGCCCTGCATCGGGCTCTCTGCTCAGCGGAGAGCCTGCTTCCTCTTCTCTCTGTCTCTGCCTGCCTCTCTGCCTACTTGTGATCTCTGTCAGATAAATAAATAAATAAAAAGAAGTATTTGTAGAAGGAAAGAAAATGAACACTTTTGATGGGCATTAAAGAGGGCACGTGAGGGGCGCCTGGGTGGCTCAGTGTGTTAAAGCCTCTGCCTTTGGCTCAGGTCATGATCTCAGGGTCCTGGGATGGAGCCCCGCATTGGGCTCTCTGCTCAGTGGGGAGCCTGCTTCCTCCCCTCTCTCTCTGCCTGCCTCCCTGCCTACTTGTGATCTCTCTGTCAAATAAACAAATAAAATCTTTAAATAAAAAAGGGGGTGTGTGTGAGTTGATGAGCAATGGGTGTTATACTGAACGAATGAATCATTGAACATTGTATCAAAAACTAATGTACTATAGCTTGGCTAATTGAATTTAAATAAAAAAAGAAAATTAACACTTATGAAGGCAAATCTCTATAGTAGAGGCTTTGTGTGTACTCTATTATTTATCCTAAAATTTCACTTTATCTTAAAGACCACCGTAGAAGGAAGGTATTTTCCCATTTTTGCATATGAAAAACCAATACTCTAAGACCTTAAACATTTGCAAAATGTCACCTAGAGGGCGCCTGGGTGGCTCAGTGGGTTAAGCCTCTGCCTTTAGCTCAGGTCTTGATCTCAGGGTCCTGGGATTGAGCCCCACATTGGTCTCTCTGCTCAGCAGGGAGCCTGCTTTCCCCCTTCTCTCTCGGCCTGGCTCTCTGCCTAGTTGTGATCTCTGTCTGTCAAATTAAAAAAAAAAATTCTAAAAAAAAGGTCACCTAGAGTGTGATCAAGTTTGGATCAAAGCTAGTTGTTCTTGTTGCCAAAATACGTTTTTTCTGCTGTGTTTTGGAGTTGTCTTCATCACAGTTAAACATGTTTTCTGACTAACTTCCATGACAAATAAATATTTGAACAAATTGAGATCCCATGTAAGAATATCTTTCTTGGGAGACAGCTGAGCCTTCCAAATAAATGCCATCTTGTGGGGAGAATCTCTTTTTGTTGCCAGACTGTCCCCTAAATTAGTTGATGTATCTGACTTAAGCTATAAATTCGATGGCGCAAGCTTGTTACAAGAGTTTGAGTACAAGTACAAATACTGTGTTTGAATTTTAAGAATGAAATAGTATAAAAAATTTGTTCCTAAAAATTAAATCTTCTAGATCTAACTGCCAGATTATGGAAAATACAGGGGTCTAGGGACAAGCTGAGCAATGCCACAAATAATCGATCAGCCAAATGCAGCAATGTGGAGCATTTTATGGGGACAAATGACCCAATTTGGATAATCGAGCAATGGCACAGCGATCAGAGTGGCCAAGCCAGGACTGAGTGTGGGCCATCTGCGGCCATCTCAGGAATCTGGCTCTCCCACACCCAACTGCACTGACCTGTAGCATCATATCGTACATCACTCCTTGACAGCTTTTTCTCCAGGCAATGGAGACAAAAAGGAAACATCTCAATATGATATCACTGAAACTTAAGTGAGAGGGTGAACAACTTCACTTTTCTCAAAAATAAAATAAAATAAAATAAAATAAAAATAAAAAATAAATAAATTTTTTATTGCAACAATAATAGATTTGGAACTGGGTGTAAGAATTTAACTTTCAAATATGTGAAATTATAGTGCAAAATAGATCCTATGGGTCCAAACGAGATATTTCTTCTGGTAAAGTAAATCAGTGACCTTCATTCATTGTATGAACAAATCAATATGTAGGTGAAAATACATTTTATGTGCCAGTTAATATGTTTTCTTTCCCTTGCTCTTCTATGAAATTGGTTGATTTCCAAATATCTGATTAAATCTATCTTGCTTGGGATGTCATCTTGCCAGATCACTTAAGAATATCAACGTCTTTTTTTTTTTTTTTAGATTTATTTATTTATTTATTTGACAGACAGAGATCACAAGCAGGCAGAGAGGCAGGCAGAGAGAGAGAGGAGGAAGCAGGCTTCCTGCAGAGCAGAGAGCCCGATGCGGGGCTCGATCCCAGGACCCTGGGATCACGACCCGAGCCGAAGGCAGAGGCTTTAACCCACTGAGCCACCCAGGCACCCCAAGAATATCAACGTCTTTGATGTGAAACTGGCAGAATCAAATCCTTGGTGACCCCTGATAAATATTATATATGTATATGTAATGTATTGAGGTCATTTATTTCTAAATACTAGCTGCAAGTTGGACAATATATAGTCAGTCTGAGTTAAAGGAAAATGCGGTAGAGAGAGGGTTGTGAAGACCTGAAAGGCATCTCTTACACGGGCCCTTGCAGACACTGCACATTGAAGGGTGCCCAGACCTGCTGTGGGAGAGGATGGTTTGCTCATTTTAAAGCATTGCTGGGGTGCCTGGGTGGCTCAGTCGGTTAACTGACCAAGTCTTGATTTCAGCTCAGGTCATGATCTCAGGGTCCTGGGATAGAGCCCCGCCCTGCACTGGGCTCCCTGCTCAGCGAGGAGTCTGTTTCTCCCTCTGCCCCTTCCCGTCCTCAAGCTCTCTCTCTCTCTTGAAAATAAATAAATAAAAACTTAAAAAAAAATTGTGATACTTTCTCCAAGCCAAAAAAGGAGGTTGGATTTAAAAGTTTAATTTGTAATTCTACAGGAAAAAGATGGGGCAGGGGTGGGGGGAGGAAATCTAACAAACCACAACTCTGAAATATTTTCTGGAATATGGAAAAACTGTTAATTACTTAGGTGAGTTATTAGCAAATCAAATAACAAAAGCATACACATACAACATATTTGCAAATTTAATTTCAAAATTTTAAATGTTTTCAATAACAAATATTTTTTAAAAGATGATGGATACAAAAGATAGATAATACTAAGAATCTAATTTTTCCAGGAAAAATACCATTGCCCCACTCCATGAAATAAAGGTATAATTTCTCTCTGGAATATGATATTGAACTATTTTTAGTAAGTAAATAGAAGCAAGGATTTAGATATGCCCCAAATGCTCTCCGATGCACTAATTTACAGATAGTACTTCTGATAACACAAAACTGAATTGTGTCCTTCACCGTTTATTAGAATTCTGAGAAACACCTTTTAGCAACATATATTTATACTACAAATTAACTAAATATGGATTTATAAATACATGAATTTTAAAAAAGAAAACCCTCAAAAGAATAATAGCACAAAGCATCAATCATCTACCTTTGGAAGCTACAGTTAGAGGAAAAGGTATTATATGGTCTAGGGTGAGGGTGGGGGTAGGGGTAGGGGTGGACACTGGGATCAGGGTCAGGTTCAGAGACCCAGTCCCAGTTTGGACTTGGGTTAGGGTTCAGGAGTCAGGGGCTAGGATCAGAGCTAGGGTCGGGGTTAAGGTTAGAGGTCAGAGTCAGGGTCAGGTTTAAGTATGATTGGCTTTCTGCCTTCTCTTCTGTCTGGTCCTTAAGGATGGAGGGGACATGCCTAGGTCCCATGTATATCTTAGGTTGAGCCAGAGCATTGGTTTTCTATCCCTTAGTCTTGGGCTCTGGCAGAGGAGTGAAGTGTCTGCCTGGTCACAGACTGTTTGAAATACAACTGAAATGATTTCACTCATATGTAGAATTTAAGAAAGAAAACACATGGGAAGGGGGGAAAGAAAAAAGGAGAGTGGGAAAGAAGCCATAGGAGACTCTGAAGGGTAGAGAACAAACTGAGGGTTGATGGATGGATGGGGTGGGGGATGGGCTGGTGGGGGATGGGGATTAAGGGGGGCACTGGTTGTAATGAGCACTGGTTATTGTACGTAAGTGATGAGTCACTGAACTCTACTCCTGCAACCAACAAAATAAAACAAAAAAACAAATACAATTCAACTTCAGTCCAGGGTTGTGGAGTGCATCCAGAGCTCCTCCCCCTGACCTCTGAAGGGTGCTGCTGGCTCCCTGCTGCCTGTCAGCCTGGGAGTGGGTCCGCCCCAGAACACTTAGCATGGTGAAGGGGTGGAGAGGGTTCAGGTCATACAGTGAGAGTGTGAGCCCCTGGGCCTGCCAGGTCCAAACCCACTCTGAACTTGCCTCTTGCAAGCATTAATTTATTTCCACCATTTAAAAAATAGTTTATTTTACTTAAGTAAGTATGTCCAATCCCTTGCCATCGTAAGGGTCCTGGCCAAGGCATCAGAATGGGAAGGGCATGGATGGGGAGACCAAGACGGGGGTGGGGGGTGGTCAGGTCTCCTAGAGGAGCTGTGGAATGGCTCTGTCCCTGGAGAGGAAAACCCAGAACAGTGGGAGGAGAACAGCAAGAAGTAGAGGTCCTGGGGTGCCTGGGTGGCTCAAGTGGGTTAATGCCTCTGCCTTCGGCTCAGGTCATGATCCTAGAGTCCTGGGATCGAATCCTGCATCAGGCTCTCTGCTCAGTGGGGAGCCTGCTTCCTCCTCTCTCTGCCTGCCTTTCTGCCTACTTGTGATCTCTGTCAAATAAGCAAAAAAAAGAAAAAAAAAAGTAGAGGTCCCTGCAGAGCTCACTGACCTGTTTGTTTTTCCCTTATTTTAGGTCCATTTTGTTAATGTGCATTTTTACTATGAAATCACCCACATCCTCTAGGCTTCCAGGCTGATGCAATAGGTTTTCCTTTAACCTTTCATTTCTGTTCTTTTTCTATTTTTTGCCAGAATTATCACAATTAACAAAGAAATATTGATACGTTATTATTTACTCAAGCCCATACTTTATTCAAGTTCCTCCTGTTCTACCTTGTCTGTCTCCAAGATCCCATGTAGGATACCATGTGATATGTGGTCATCAAGTCTCTTTAGGCTCTCCTAGCCTGGGACAGTCCCTCAGACTTGTCTTGTTTCAATGACCCCGGCAGTGTTGAGGAGGACTGGTCAGTCATTTTGTACATAGACCTGCATTGGGATTTATTTATTTTTCTCATGGTTAGACTGGGGTTGTTGGTTTCGAGGAAGGGGATCACAGAGGTAAAGTGCTCTGTCATCACTGTATAACAAGGGAAGACTTGTCACTGTCTCTGTTAATGCTGGTCTTCCGGCCAAGGTTAGGCTTCCCCACCATGAAGTTACTCTTTCCTGCGTGCATACGGTGTGTGCCTTCTTGAGAAGGGGGACACTGGCTGAGTCCACGCTTTAGGAGAGGGGAGTTAGCACCAGCTCCCTGATGAACAGCTGTCTCCATCTATTATTTGGAATTCTGATAGGAGACGTCTATTCAACCCCATTTGTAGAAAACCTATGTAATCTGTTAATAAAAATGCAACTGAGGGATGCCTGGGTGGCTCAGTCAGTTAAGCGTTTGCCTTCGGCTCAGGTCATGATCCCGGGGTCCTGGGATAGAGTTCCACATCTGCTTCCCGCTCTCCCTCTGCCTGCTGCTCCCTCTGCTGTGCTCTCTTTCTCTGTTAAATAAGATCTTTTAAAAAATGCAACTAAGTAATTTAAAAGATCACACTAGCTTTATTGAAGGGTTCATTAATCAGATAGTAATCCATCTAGCAAATAGAAAGGAGTTCTTTTGAACTGCAGAGATGGGAAATCTTTTAAAGACAGAGAGACAACCGAAAAAAGGCACTTACTAGCAAAAGATGCATTGTTTTAGGAAAAGTTGCCCTCCTGATGGGGCCAGAAGGGGCCAATCAGTACACTTTCCAGGTCGACTGGTTAAAGGTTACATGGGGCTAGAGTTCTGAGAGTTTTTGTATCTTTTGAATACAAAAGATATCTTTTGAATAGGTTGGGTATTAAGTCTTGGTTTGCTGGCCTGGGTTTCTTAACGTAAGTGACTCCATTTTGGGCCTGTGGCTTCCTTTTAAACAACTCATTCATTTTTACCCACCTGGGTAGTCATTTTAGGGTGTTGCTCAGTGTTTGGTTGCTGGCTCATTCCTGCTTTGGTGTTTGAGAGCACTCTCCATTGGCTCCTGTTTTCCATTGACATTATTTAATCTTTGTGGGGTTTTTCTTGGTACCTCATTACTTTCTGTTACTTCAAGATTATCCTGGCTGCTATATTTACTGCCTCAGTCCTGGTGTCAGCAATTTCTTCAAAGAACCCTGACTCCCCCCACCTTTTTTTTTTTTTTAAGATTTTTTATTTATTTATTTGACACAGAGAGATCACAAGTAGGCAGAGAGGCAGGCAGAGAAGGGAGAAAAAGCAGGCTCCCCACCGAGCAGAGAGCCGAATGCAGGGCTAGATCCCAGGACCCTGAGATCACGACCTGACCTGAAGGCAGAGGCTTAACCCATGAGCCACCCAGGCACCCCATCCTAAATAACTTAATTTTAGTATATTGTGACTTACTCTTTGGGATGTGAAGATGTTTGGGTTTTGACAAATGCACCGTGACAGGTATCCAGCACGAAAGTATCATGGAGAATACTTCAAACCTACACCCCTTGATCATTTTGTCATCTCTATAGTTTTGCTTTTTCCAGAATGACCTGTAAATGGAGTCTTCAGAATGGATTCTTTCACTTAACAGTATACATGTAAGATTCATTCATGTATTTGTATGGGGTTTATTCCTTTTTACTGCTGAATAGATTAACAGGAGGAAAACAAACAGAAGTTTAATATCCTGCATATGTCCTGTTTATATGGGAGACACCCAGGAAAATGGAGTAACTCCTCCAAGTGGCCCAGCCCTCACCCTAAATGCCGTCTTCAGCTAAAGACAAAAAATTTTCGGCCGTGGGAAGGCCAGTTAGAGGTTGTTATCAGGTGAGCACACAAGGGAATGGTTGTTACACGGATTTAAGTCAGTGCCTTCTCTTTTGGTAAGAGTTTCTTGAGATTTGGTCATTCTGGTCCCGATACAGAGGAAGACAGGCTTACAAACGGAGCTTTCCTTTACAAGTGCACATTTCACTCAACAAATGGCAACCTCTGCTCAGTTTTCAGAGGTTCTCTCATGTCTGCTGTTTCTTAAAATGGGTTAGCTTCGAATAATCCTTGTGCCAAAGAGGCATATCTGGGGTGCCGTATTCTGCTTGCTTCACTGGATGCCCTCCAGTTTGCTTCTGGATTCATTCATGGAAGGACATTCAGATTTCTCTGCCTGTTTAGCTATTATGAATAGAGCTGCTGTGCACAACTCCATGCTAATTTTTGTTTGGAAACAGTTTTTCAAAGCAGTCATCTCAATACTAGAGGTGCGACTGTTAGCTATTTTTTTTTAGGATTTTATTTATTTATTTGACAGACAGAGATCACAAGTAGGCAGAGAGGCAGGCAGAGAGCCCAATGTGGGGCTCTGATCCCAGGACCCTGAGATCATGACCTGAGCCAAAAGCAGAGGCTTAACCCACTGAACCACCCAGGCGCCCAGATTGTTAGCTATAAAGGTGAGACTTAGCTTTAAAAAAAAAACAACAAAAAAAACCTGCCAAACTGGTTTCTGCTTTGGCCTCAGGGAGCATTTCCCCCAGTGGGAAAGAGCATTCCTGCATTCTTCACCTTCCAACAATCGGTATTCTTGTTTTTTTAAAGTTTAGCAGTAACAGGTGTGTAGCACTATCTCACTGCAGTTTAAATTTATAATTTCCCAACGATAGACGACGTTGAGCTTGTATTTGTATGCTTATTTTGTATTTGTTTGTCTTCTTTGTCCAGGCATCTGTTCAGGTATTTATCTCTTAACAATTAGGTTATTTCCTTTTTGTTGAGTTCTGAGAGTTTTTGTATCTTTTGTTTTTTTTTTTTTTTAAGATTTTATTTATTTATTTGACAGAGAGAAATCACAAGTAAGCAGAGAGGCAGGCAGAGAGAGAGGAGGAAGCAGGCTCCCTGCTGAGCAGAAAGCCCGATGCGGGGCTCGAACCCAGGACCTGGGATCATGACCCAAGCCGAAAGCAGCGGCTTAACCCACTGAGCCACCCAGGCGCCCCTTTTTGTATCTTTTGAATACAAATATGTGTGTTTTGTGAATATTTTATCTCAGCGTGTGGATTGTCTCTTAGTTTTCTGAGCAAAGTCTCTCACAGAGAAGGTTTAATTTTAGGAAGTTCACGTTATCAATTCTCTTCTCTTGTGGATTGGCCTTTGGTGTTGTGTGTTAAAAGTCTTCACCAAGTCCAAGGTCATGCAGATTTTCCTTTATGTTTTCTTTTAGATATTTCGATAGATTTACATTTTAAATTTGTCTACAATTTGGAATGAATTTTGGTAGAAGTTGTAAAGTTGGCATCTGCATTTCATTTAATTCCACAAAGCTTCCAATTAATTTTTCCTATTTCTGGAGAAGTTAGGGGATATCAGGCTCGATTTCAGTTTGAATTTCCAAAATTCAGTGGATTCAGCTGGACCTGGGGAGGGGACAGGTGTCTCCACTGAACTGAGCGCACCTCAACCTGCACTGTTCCCACCGCCCGCAGGGGGCGCCCGAGCCCAGCTCCCCCAACCGCCGCGGGTCATGCGCTTCACTTCAGACAGGAGCCGGACCTCTTCAGGACGCTCTGTGGGGGTTCTGGAGGACGTCGTGGGGCCACGTCGGCACTGATAGGAGCCCGGCCTCCTCAGGACTCGCCGGGGAGGAGAAGGTAAGGAGATGCCACCTGAGCAGGTGCTGCCAAGGAGGCGCGTGGTCACAGGACCCCGCAGAGGAAGGGCGGGCTGTGTAGATGTTGGGGTTTCCATGGCTTTGTGTGTGGTGACGTGGGGTTCACCGTGGTGCTGTGCGCCGGGCTGTGGGGTCTCCCCTTTCTGGGCTCGGATGCGCGCCCGGAGTTCCGCGTCCGTGTTTGTGCGCTGGTGGATTCTGTTCCTGGGGCTCTTCAGACAGTCTGCAGTCAGGGAGCGGCTGCACCCCTCTGTGCTCGTGCTCCCCCGGCCTCAGCCCTGCAGGATTCTTCCCGTGTCCACGCCGCGCCAGGGCTGGTCCGGTGTCTGGAACTTTGGGAGCGACAGCGCGGGCTGTATAGACAGCTTTGGGGAGAGCAGGTATTTTCCCAGTGTCGGTTCTTCCTGAGCACAGAGGGTCTTCCCATCTCTGTGTGTCTCCCTCCATGTCTGTCATCAGTGTCTCACCGCTGTCAGAGGACAGGTCTGTCCCCTGCTCAGTAGGTCATGGAGAAGGAGGAGGAAGTGGGGAGGGTTGCTTGGAGGGAAGGTCCACTGGAGCAAGGCAGGGATTCGCGGTGATGAAGGATTCTCTCCAGCCGAGCTGCAGGGACAGTGGATTTCTTGGAGGAGATGAACCCTCCAGCTTCCCCTGCGGGTCCTGGAACCGATGAGTCTCTCCCGTGGGGGATTGTAATGTGGGGTCTGTAACGAGTACTGAGCGCCAGGCGCCCCCTTCCAGTCTCCCCTTCCCGCGTCCCCAGTCCACTTTACTGAGGCTTCCTTCATGCTTTTTCACAGTTCTAACCAGGTTGAGGTGGAGCATTGTGGAGAATTGGAATTCCGAATCCCACTGCTTCTACTGCACCCGAACACCCAAGGGGCCCCTGATTTAATCCTCCCACGAGTCTCTTGCTAACATGTGGCCTCCTCCAAGGGCGAGTGGCCTCTCCACGGTGGGTGAACTGGATCTGGGAGGGCTTGGCCTCCATCCTGAAGTCTAATGTCCTCCTGCTTCTGTGACGTGGTGCTAACATGGATGTTTGGAAGAGTCATTTCCTCCGCGGTGATTGCAAATCTGCGGTAACTTGTCACAGCAGCACAAATACGCTTTATCTCCGCACTCAGATTCCCCAGCTCTCATTTCTTAACCACGTTGGCCACTTCACATGGGCGTTTTACCCCAAACAGGGACACTGTCCCACGGAACCACCATGTAACCCCAAGTGAGGAAATCATGATGGTTCCCACATTTTAACGAAGACCAGGCCCGCTTCAGCTGTCATCACCTGCCCAACCGTCTCAAATGTCTTCTCCATTCGGATCTAGTTTTCTTCTTGTGGAACTTCTTCAAGGACTTTCCCTTATTTGGGTAACCTTGACGGATTTAAGGAGCACAGACAGCTCCTATCTGAGTGGTGTTTCTATATGGCTAATGTCACTGGGGCTGTTTTCAGTGTCTATCCACGTTGTGACATGCATCTGTCCTTCATTCACTTTTTCATGGTGACTGAACATAAGAACATTGACCCCTTAAAACATTTCAGGTACACAGTTCTCTGGCCTTAGCTGAGTTCCCACGGTTGTACATCATTCTCCAGAACTTTCTCATTCTCCTCAAGGGAGACTGTATGCATGAAACACCAAATCCCCATTGCCTTTTCCTCTCAGCCCCCTGCAGCCACATTCAACTTCGTGTGTCTGGATGCTTCCTATAAGTGGAATAATACAGTATCTGCCCTTCTGTGACTGATTTCACTCAGTGGAATGACTTCCAGGTTCAATCTGTGTTGTAGCCTGTGTCAGAACTCCTTTCGTTTTTTTTTTTTAAAGATTTTATTTATTATTTGACAGAGAGAGATCACAAGTAGGCAGAGAGGCAGGCAGAGAGAGAGGGAAGTAGGCTCCCTGCTGAGCAGAGAGCCCAGTGCGGGGCTCCATCCCAGGACCCTGGGATCATGACCTGAGCCGAAGGCAGAGGCTTTAACCCACTGAGCCCCCCAGGTGTCCCTAGAATTCCCTTGTTTTTTAAGGCTGAATCGTGTTCCATAGTATATAAATCACCTTTTGTTTATCCATTGATCTGTCAGTGGACACTTGGGTTGCTTCCACCTTTCAGCTGTTATGAAAAATGCTCTGAATAAGGGTACTTCTACTTCCAGTTTTGGGGGGCATATAGGCTGCAGTGGAATTCTGTGTTTGATATTTGAGGAGCAACCATATTTTTTCCCACAAATGAACCATTTTATTTCATTCCTGCATAGGCAAGAACAAGATTGCCTCATTTTGTTTATCTTCTTTCCCATGGATGGACATTTTCATAGTTTCTGGTTTTTGCCTATTGTGAACGCTGCTGCTATAAATATTCCTGTACATTTTTGTTTGTTTGTTGGAACCAGTGTTTTCAATTTTGGGAGTATATATCTAGGAGTACAATTGTTGAACAGTATGGTAATTCTGCTTTGATCTATTTGAGTAAATGCCAAACTATTTTATACATAGATTGCACCATTTTTCACAAGCGAGGTTTAAGGGTTTCAGTTTCTCAACATCATTTTGTTATTTTTAGTTTTCTTGATCATAGTGATTCTACTTGTGTAAAAAGACATGTAACAAATCTTCACTTCCATAAGGACTAATGATGTTTAACATCTATTTGTGTGCTATTCACCATTTGTATGATTTCTCTGGAGAAGGTCTATCCAAGTCCTTTGTCCATTTTGAAAATGGGGTTGTCTTTTTGTTGAGTTGTAAAAGCTCTTTACATATTCTAGGCAACAGTCTCTTATTAGATAAATAATGTACAAATATTTCCTTCCATTCCAAGGGCTGTCTTTTCACTTTCTGGATAGTATCTTCTGATGTACAAATATTTTTAATTTTTTTTTACATTTGTTTTTTTATTTTTTATTTTTTATTTTTTAAAGATTTTATTTATTTATTTGTCAGAGAGAAAGAGAGATCACAAGTAGGCAGAGAGGCAGGCAGAGACAGAGGGAGAAGCAGGTTCCCCGCCGAGCAAGGAACCCAATATGGGACTCCATCCCAGGACGCTGGGACCATGACCTGAGCTGAAGGCAGCCGCCTAACCAACTGAGCCACCCAGGCGTCCCTACATTTGTTTTTTTAAAAGCGAGTGAGAGAGAGTGTGTTCATGGACAGGGGCAGAGGAAGAAGGAAAGAGAATCTTAAGCAGGCCCCACACTCAGGGTGGAACCCGACATGGGGCTCAATCTCATGACCGTGAGATCATGATCTGAGCCAAAATTAAGAGTCAGACGGTTAATCAACTGAGCCACCCAGGTGCCCAGGACAGATTTTTAATTTTGATGATATTATTTTATCTGTTTTTTTCTTTCCCTTCTTATGCTTTGGTGTCAGATCTAAAAGTATTGCTAAATCCAAGGTTATGAATATTTATCCCCATTTGTTTCTTCTAGAGTTTATAATTTTACCTCTTACATTTAAGCCTTTACTTATTTTGAGTTAATATTTATATGTGGTGTGAGGTAAGGGCCCAGTTCCATTCCTCTGTATAAGAATAGATGATTGTCTAACACCCTTTGTAGAAAAGACCATTCTGTCCTCCCAGTGTAATGTTGTCCATCCTTGTCAAAATTCAGAGGACCATAGATGAAGGGGTTTATTTCTGGGCTCCCAGTTAAATCTCATTGATCTGTATGCATACTTTAAAAATTTATTTTATTTTATTTACTTAAATTTTTTTTAAAATTTCAATTCAATTAATTAACATATAATGTATTATTTGTTTCAGGGTGTATGCATACATTTACGACAGTATCACAATGTTTTATTTACTATTGCTTTGTACTAAGATTTGAACTTTGGAAGTATGGCCTTTTACCTTTGATTTTCTTTTTCAAGATTGTTTTGTCTATCTTGTGGTCCCTTAAATTCCATATGACTGGGGCACTTGGATGGCTCAGTGGGTTAAGCTCTGCCTTCAGCTCAGAACACAATCTCAGGGTCCTGGGATCGAGCCCTGCATCAGGCTGTCTACTCAGTGGGAAGCCTGTTTCCCTCTCTCTCTATCTGCCTCTCTACTCACTTGTGATCTCTCTGTCAAATAAATAAATAAAATCTTTTTTAAAATTCCATATGATTGTTATGATCAGCTTGTGCATTTCTTCCCAAAGGCCTTTGTGAAATTTCTTGGGAACACATTGAATTTCCACATTGCATTGTGTACTGTTGCCATCTTATCAATAGTATGTCTCTTCATCATCGTGGGGTGTCCTCAGATTTATTTAAGTTTCCCTTACTTTCTTTCAGCAGTGCTTTGTAATTTTTGGTCTATAAGACTTAAACCTTGATTATGTCTATTCCTAAGTATTTTGTCAATGTTGATGTTCCCTAAAATGGAATTGTCATCTTAAAGTCCTTTTTGGATGATTCATTGCTAGTGTATACAAATAAGAGAGATTTTTGTGCCTTGATATTTTGTCCTGTAACTTTGCAGAATTAGGGAACTGGCTGTAGTAATTTCTGTTGATTCTTTGGGAAGCTCTCTATATAAGATGATGCCATCTCTGGTCTCTGAATAGGCCTAGTTCTACTGTTTCCTTTCACATGTGTATTCCTTACTTCTTGCCTTATTGTTCTGGGTAGAACTTTCAGTACGGTATTGAGCAAGGAGGGAAAGCCAGCATGATGGACTTGTTTGTGATTTTAGAGGAGAGCTGTCAGTCCTCAAAATTGAGCATGATGTTTGATTAGGGTTAGGGTGGGGTTAGAGTTAGGGTCTCCCTGTCCTGCACTGTACAGAGCCCATTCTTCTCTGGTAACCAGCAGAATGATCTTTTCAGAACATAACCTTTGAGCCTCTGATCTGCTCCCCCAGCTGCCTGTCCTCTCCAGCCTTTCTTCTCCCACCATAACCCCTCCCCAACCCCATGGGGCTCCCAGGTGTGTGGTCATTCCACATGTTCTTGGGCCTGACTCCAGGCCTTTACATTCTCTCTGCCCTCTGCCAGGAACACTCTTCTCTGCCCCCTGCTTCATGTCTGGCTTGTTCCCCTGTTGGCTGGACCTGGACTTGCCCCCTGGTTAGCTGACTCATGTCTATCGGCTGTGTGTGGCCTTGTCCCCTATTTAAAGGTAGTGTCCACTTTCCCTGTGTGAGCGATTTGCTAAGCTGCCAGGTATGGGGCAGGCACTGGGAAGTAGCCTTAGTGCCTGTGTGAAAAAATCAGTCTCAGAGTGCCAGGGTGGCTCAGTTGTTAAGTATCTGCCTTTAGCTCAGGTCATGATCCCGGGGTCCTGGGATTGAACCCTGTCATGTTGGGCTCCCTGCTCAGCAGGGAGCATGCTTCTCCCTCTCCCACTCCCCCTGCTTGTGTTCCCTCTGTCTCTCTGTCAAATAAATAAATAGAACCTTAAAAACATCAGTCTCAGAGGGGCTCACCACCCTTGTTGACAACGAAGGACCGCTCTCCCCACAGGTAGTTCCCTCAGAGAGACAAGACTTCCACCTTCTTGGAGCCAGGGAAATGCAGTCCTGGACTTGGAAGCTTACACTCTTGCATTCATGGCTGGGGCCTAAGCAGGCCCCCTCTTCTTCCAAGGGTCCTCGTTTCCCTTCCCTGCCCACTGGCTGGACCTGATTCTTGATCTGGGGAGTTTGAGGGCAACCACTCCTGGGATTACCAGTGGTTGACTGATGGACTTTGTCAGCAAGAGGCCCAGTAGCCTTCAAGGGAGGACCCCATAGGGGGTGGAGGCAGTCTATTGGGGCCAATGACAGCTCAGTCAAAGCAAAGTGGGGCAGGAAACCAGCCCTGATAATTCTAGCCAGTATGTAGGACATAGAAAGGCCCTGATGATTCTAGCCAGACTATAGGACATAGGAGGGCTGTGCCCAAAGGTGCTCCACTCCTGGCAGGTGGGGACAGGACCTGCAGGGGGTCGGCTAGGGGAGGGCACCAGCAGGGTTTGCATGGGAGTCAGCACAGGGGAAATGTTCCTGATTCCAGCATGCTGACTGTGGGGTTGGTTTCCTGCCTGTGAAGCCTCAGGCTCCCCTTTGTATAATGGGGTGCTAATGGCCCCCATATCTGGGAGCAGAAGGTAGGGAGGCCCTGCAAGCAGACTTGCTCAGGACAGGCTGAGAGAGTGGTTGTTGCTTAAAGTGGGCCCAGGGCCTGCCCCCTTGAAGAAGGTACACATGTCCATGGCCCCCAGCTCTGGGGTCCTGCTGCCAGCCTCTGACAGTGACCCTCCTCCCACCTTGTCCCTCATCCCTGTAGATATGTGGTCCTGGAGCTGTTCCTGTAGAGGACAGAGAAGCCTATTATGGTGGGACACAAGGTCACCTACTAGGTCTTCACTGACCAGCAGGCTGCAAGGCCCGTGTGCCCCACAGGAGGGCTGGAGGGTGGTAGACCTCAAGGTCCCCAGTGCCCTACACTGGCAGGATATGTCCATGTAGCACATGGCAATGGTCAGCTGCTTCTGTGAGCAGACAAACGTCTGTGACGTGGACGACCTGGTATGTGCAGATGTGGACATGAAGTTCTGTGACCATGTGGGCATGGAGACCTCTCCCTCCTCTTTGGCACCCTGCACCCCAGTTTCTACCCAGTGTCCTGTGAAGACTTCAGCTACCAGCGCTGGCCACAGTCCCAGACCCCGATCCCTAGGGACCAGGACAATGTTTACTACATGTGGGCCTTTTTTGGGGGGTTGGTGGTGGAGGTTCACCAACTGGCCTTGGCCTGTCACCAGGCGACGGGGGTCAACCTGGCCAATGGTCAGCCATTATGTACGATTTCTGCCTTGGTTTTATTTTTTTATTTAATTTAATTTTTACAATTTAAATGCATTAGCGAATATACAGAACATTGGTAGATTTTAATGTAGTGTTCAATGTTTCATTTATTGCCTATAACACCTAGTGCTCATCACAACACATGCCCTCCTTAATACCTGTCACCCAGCTACCCCATCCCCCCACCCCCTTCCCTTCTGTAACCCTCAGTTTGGTTCCAGAGTCCAGAGTCTCTCATGGTTTATCTCCTTCTCTGATTTCTTCCCATTCAGTTTTCCCTCCCTTCCCCTGTGGTCCTTTACACTATTCCTTATGTTCCATGTATGAGTGAAACCATATGATAATTGTCTTTCTCTGCTTGACTTATTTCACTCAGTATGATCCTCTCCAGTTCCACCCATGTTGATGCAAATGGTGGGTATTCATCCCTTCTGATGGCTGAGGAATATTCCCTTGTATATATGGACCACATCTTCTTTATTCATTCATCTGTTGAAGGACATCTAGGCTCTTTCCACAATTTGGCTATTGTGGACATTGCTGCTATGAACATTGGGGTGCAGGTGGCCCTTCTTTTCGCTACATCTGTATCATTGGGGTAAATACCCAGGAGAGCAATTGCTGGGTCATAGAGTAGCTCTATTTTCAACTTACTGAGGAACCTCCACACTGTTTTCCAGAGTGACTGCACCAGCTTGAATTCCCACCAAAAATGTAAGAAGGTTCCCTTTTATCCACAACCTCGCCAACAGTTGTTGTTTCCCGTCTTGTTAATTTTAGCCATTGTGACTATGAAAAGTTGTATCTCATTATAGTTTTGATTTGTATTTCCCTCATGTCAAGGGATATTGAGCACTTTTTAATGTGCCCGTTTGCCATTTGGATGTCTTCTCTGGAGAAATGTCTTCCTGTCTCTGGCCTATTTCTTGACTGGATCATTTATTCTATGAGTGTTGAGTTTGGTAAGTTCTTTCTAGATTTTGGATATTAGCCCTTTATCTGATATGTCATTTGCAAATATCTTCTCTCATTCTGTTGGTTGTCTTTTGGTTTTGTTGCTGTTTCCTTTGCTGTGCAAAAGCTTTCTATCTTGATGACATCCCAATAGTTCATTTTTGCTTTTGTTTCCCTTGCCTTCGGAGACACGTATAGCAAGAAGTTGCTGTGGCTGAGGTCAGAGAGGTTGCTGCCTCTGTCTTCCTCATTTGGATTTGGATGAATTCCTGTCTCACCTTGAGGTTTTTCATTCATTTGGAGTCTATTTTTAATTATATAAGGAAATGGTCCAGTTTCCTTTTGCATGTGGCTGTCCCATGTTCCCAGCACCATTGATTGAAGAGACTGTCTTTTTTTGATTGGGTATTCTTTCTTGCTTTGTCAAAGATTAGTTCACCATAAAGTTGAGGGTCCATTTCTGGGTTCTCTATTCTGTTCCATTGGTCTTTGTGTCTGTTTTTGTGCCAGTATCATGCTGTCTTTTTTTTAAATAAAGATTTTTATTTATTTATTTGACAGAGAGACACAGTGAGAGAGGGAACACAAGCAGGGAGAGTGGGAGAGAGAGAAGCAGGCTTCCCACCAAGCAGGGAGCCTGATGCGGGGCTTGATCCCAGGACTCTGGGATCATGACCTGAGCTGAAGGCAGATGCTTAACGACTGAGCCACCCAGGCACCCCAGTATCATACTGTCTTGATGATCACCTCTTTGTAATATAGCTTATGGTCACCTGCCTTGGTTTTAAATGGCTATTTCTGTGCTGGTGTTTGTGAAATGTGGACACTCACTCGTTCTGGATGCATGTCCCATTGGGATTCCTCAGTGTCCAGTGGTGGGTCAGCACATGTGCCCTCATCTGCCTGCAGTGTGTCTTAGCAAGCATTCACTGCGTGCCTATCATGAGCTAAGTCACCAACAAGGTGCAGAGCATGAGAGTGAGAACTAAGATACAGGATCCCTGCCCTCCTGGGACTTGCGATGGCCCGTCCTTCTGACTCACCCCATCCTCCTGACTCACTTCTTTCCTATTGTGATGTAATTGACACACAGTTCGTACTGTTAAGTGTCTTTCAGGGAACGGTTCAGTGGCAATAAGTACATTCACTGTTCTGGACCTGCCACCTCCATCCATCACCACCACTTCTTCATCATCCCAAACTGAACCTCTACCCATGAGACCCAAACCCCCCATTCCCCTTCCCCAGCCCCAGCACCCAGCAGCTCCTTCCACCTCTATGAGTTGGAGTGCTCTCCATCCCTTACAAGTGGGGTCCTCCAGTATTAGCTCTTTAGGGGCTGGCTTATTTCACGTAGCACAATGGGCTCAAGTTCTGTTCCCATGAGCCTGGATCTGACACATTTTTCCCCCAAAGGAATGGCTCAGCCCTCTCTTGTCTAAGCCGAGCCTCCTCAGTCTCCTCTGCTCCCCTCATTTTCCTCCTCAGCCTGAAGATGATCTCAACCAATCTGCAGCTTTGAAATCCAGTTCAGTCCAGATGCCAGGAACATACCTCGGGGGTCTCAGGCCTCACCTACCCTATCTGTCCTGTCCACATCAGGTAACTGCATCTCTCCACCCCCACCAGCTGGCCACCTGCTCCTCTCACAGATATCCCCATCTCAAAAGCCCAGACCCTTGGATTCCTCTGTGACTTGTTGCTTTCTACCAACTGTCCCAGTAGTGAGGTGGCTACTGGAGGACATTTAATGTCCAAAGCATTTAAAGGCATATGTGAGTCTCTGCTGCCTAGGGCAATGGATAAGAGTTGTGGCAAAGGGAAACCAAGCAGAATCACTGGAAGAAAGGCTGAGTGATGAGGAGCTTTAGGGAAGAAGGGCCTGGAAGCTCTGACCTCTTCCCAAGCCCCTGGGATACTGCGTGCATGGGCTGGGGGCCTCCTCAGGGCCGACCTGAGAAGGCCCTAGGCTCTGCCCTCCAGTGATTGTCAGACTTGGCAAGTAGGAAGTGAAGGCCAAGGCAGAGTGCTAAGAGGCCTGGCTGGTGCTGAAGGTGTATCCCGACACCCGCACACCCAGAGCTCTCCTCCCCATCTACAAAAACTGGATGTTGTAAGGGCCTGGTTGGCCAGAGGGAGTCATTTTGTATTTATGTAGTGAACTTAGATTGACCCTATGCAGTAAACTTAGATTGACCCTGCCCCTCCCAGAGGACCTAGCATGACTGCAGTTTTCTCTGTGTATTGCAATCTCATTGGCCACCTGTGTATAGCCCGGCTAAACTACCTCTATAAAAGTTAGTCTGTGAGGCTGGGAGGGGTCGCCTCTTTGCAAGAGACGGCCCTGACCGGTCAGTTGGATTCTCGATGCTTGGCGCGAAATAAAGCTTTGCTTGACCTTCGCTTTGTATCAGTCTCGCTCCTTTGATTACGGACCCTAACATTGGAGGGGGCACCCGGATTTGAACGACGAGAACTGAGCCAGCATCGGAATTTTTGGGAAAAGCCTCCGGAGGTAAGATCACGGGATCCTATCTGTCTGTCTGGTTGGAGCTCCAGGGTATGGCCCACCGGGGAGAAGCTGGACGCAGCCATGCTCCCCAGGGCTGGAGTGGATGCGGGGATGCCCCATCCCTCTGCTGGGCAGTCGGGGGGGGGGTGGTTTGAGTCCCCCTGGGCGGTAGGGGGTTTCGAGAAAGCCCCCACCAGTGGCAGGTTCTGGGTAAGAATCATTGGGCCTGTGGTTGCCTTTGCCTGGTCCTTTTGTTGTCTGTTGTGTTGTTTGTTATGATTGAAGGAATGGGGCAAGCAGAGAGTAAGGGGACTCTGACTTTCATCTCTCCGTTCATAATAGATGTGAGGCTTCTTGCTCACTCATTTCATGTGTTAAGGGCTATGACTGGAGCCAACTGGGGTTAGTCTAATGCCGGGTTAAGGTGCCCAATGCTGATGCTCATTGGAGGCGGGCATGGAATATGAGTGCCTAGTGGGCCACTTTTGGTAAGCAGAACTGGCACTGCGGGATGAACCGACCTCGAGACAGAGACTTTAAGGAATATTCCCAAGCAGCTGCCGAAACTCCCTTTGTTTCGGGGAATTCCTTGCCTTCTCTGGCCTGACTGCCTAGCCCCTCCCCCTTGCTGGTGGGAGAGCATGGCATCTGAAGTGGAGATGGTTATTTGTCTGTCTCAAGGTTTTAATGGTTAATTGTTAAAGTGGCTTCCGAAGTCTTTGGTAACCTGAAACTGTGAAGGGTTGCTTGAATGACAAATGGAATTAAATTTGTTGGACATGTAGGTCTTAACCAAATGGGATAAAATGCTAGAGTGTTGGCTGCTGGAACTGGGTTTGTGCTTTTGAAATCTGCTGGTGAACACCTTCTGTGCTTAACTGATTGATAAATTTGCCACCTAAAGAATTCTGTTGTAACAACTCACAATTGGTTTATATTTAGTCTTCAGTAGAGGTTAAGGTATTTCTAAGAGTACAAAATTCTGTTAAGTGTAATTAAGACTGATGGAAATGAGAAAAGCAACTTTGTATGTAAAAAGTAGGAGATATGTAAAAAGAGAGAAAAACGGCCCCGAGGCCACTGTTGGAGCTAAATCCATTCGTAAAAGAATGGAAGAGGAGACTGATCACCTCCCATTAGCCAGGGATACCCAAAGGGGAGGGTGTCCAACTTGTTTGAATCTGAAGAGTGCCTGACTGTGTGAATGTGTCTGTATGGCTCCACCGCTTCCGCTAGGGAGTCTGAGTGGGCTGCACCCTGAGTCTCGTGGGGCGTCATATGGCATAACCGTCATTTACTCCACCGAGTAGCCTGGTCCGGGGTTTATACGGACAGACGTTAGCTAAGACACTCCTAAGTTCCCATGAAGGACGCGAGCAGGACAGCATCTGAAAGATCCCCCTCCCTTTGTCCTCGACATCATTCACTATGGGAGGGAAACCTAGTAAACTCATTATCTACTTTAAAAAAAAAAAAAAGAGAGAGAGAGACACTGGTATAGAAAAGCTGGTTTTCTCTCTGTTTAAAAAGACAAAGTTTTCTTAAGTTAATTGATCTGTTATGGTTTTCTCTTTGCCTGCCCAGAAAATTTGGTTTCTATGTTTTGTTTTATCAGGTGTTTAACATCCCTAATTATATTTAGGCATGTGTTTTAAAACTTTCTAAGGTTTTAGCAATTGTTGACAAGATTTAAACCAATGATAAACCTTGGGTTACATTTGGGAAAATGCTATGCATTTTCTAAAGTTTTAATATGTTGATAGATCATCACTTGATATTGTGATTATGAAAATGTTATGTGTCACAGAAGTAACATGATTTTCTTGCCAGTTACATTGTAAATTCTCATCTCACCAGCTCTTTACCATATCTATTCTGAGTTTTTGTCATTTGTAATTGTTTTAATTCTCTTGTAAGATAAATTCCGTCTCAAAGAAAATTCATATGGGAGACTTTCAGGATAAATAAAGGTCTTTGATATGTTGAAATTCTGGAACTGAAATGGGTAAGAATTTACAGAAGTAAAAGCTGCATTCGGACTAAACCAGAATTATTAACATGGGACTAGGTGAACTGAAAGATTGTAATGTTGTATCTCTTGATGTTTTGTCTTAAGTTTGCTCTTCCAGACTAGGGAAACTTTTTCTTAAGTTATCTGTAACTTACAGAGATAAAAATGTAGTCATTTGTAAACAAATCAAATTATTCAACTCTTTCTCTCTATCTGAACCCTCTGAAACCAAAAGGTCTCAGCAAGTATTCTTTCTTCCATGGCAATCAGTCATTTGCATAAGTTCAATAAGAATCTGATCTCCAGGGGCGCCTGGGTGGCTCAGTGGGTTAAGCCGCTGCCTTCGGCTCAGGTCATGATCTCAGGGTCCTGGGATCGAGTCCCGCATCGGGCTCTCTGCTCGGCGGGGAGCCTGCTCCCTCCTCTCTCTCCACCTGCCTCTCTCTCTACTTGTGATCTCTCTCTGTCAAATAAATAAATAAAATCTTTAAAAAAAAAAAAAAGAATCTGATCTCCTTGTAACAGGACACCATTGGAAACACTGGTTATTTTACCATGGCTTTGACTGGAATGTCATATTTGAAAAGACTCAGATATGACTAGACAGCTTAAAGGAACTAAGGTTGACTTTATAAAATCTGGAACCATAAAGCCCTTTGGAACTGTAGGCCTGATACCTTGCTTATAGAGTTCCCAGCAGCCTCACCAGGTGAGTAAAGGATGTTACTTCCTGGCTGGTGCAGGAACCTCAGGATTCTTTGGGGGCCTCAGGAAGAGGAATTTGCCCAAATCGACAGGTATTCCAGGCATGTCTGATGGCAAGTATGTAGCTTGGCTTCTGGCCTGGAGAGGCTATTATAAGTTCAACCTAGAGATTCCTTACAAGAAGTTCCAGCAAAGCAGATTCTAAAAGATTTATATGATCCCTCACTGTTCTTGCTGAGCTTATGTAAATAATTAGGCCAAGCTTGTTAAAACTGGACTTGTTTTTCAAATAAATTAGTCCTGATTTGGCTATCTCTGAAAACGAGGGTTATTTTAGAGAGAAAAATTATGTTTTAATAACACACCTTTATGGATGTTAAATTCTAGATTTGATTGTCTTTAAATGTTTGTTTACTTAAGCTAGACAACTTGAGGTAAACTTCAGGGAAGTTGCACGATAGCTCACTTAGACGATCTTGCTTTGCCAGTCAGTCAGCCCCAGGTATAGGAAACTTCAGAAAATTGAAGGATTTGAAGGGAAGAATCTGACTGAGTTAGTGGGAATAGCAGAAAAGGTGTTTAACAACAGTGATGCACAAGAGGATGAAAAACAGACCAAAAAACTGGTTAAGGTTTTGGCATTACATGAGGCAGGGAGGAGACGGATAGGGGATAGTAAATGGAAGGAAAAGCCTAAGCACAGAGAAGGCAGGCAGGAAGACTTAGATTCAGATCAGTGCACTTACTGTAAGGAAAAAGGACGTTGGGCCAGGGAGTGCCCCAAAAAGAAGACGGCAATGCTGGCCACCAGAGTAAAAATTAAAGTTGAGGGGAAATCAGTTGATTTTTGGTGGACCCGGGAGCCCAATTTTCATCATTACTTAAACCTATGGGAAAACTATCTGGAGAGAAAGTTTGGGTACAAGGAGCAAATGGCACAGAGAGACATAAGTGGACAACAGAAAGGACTTTAAATTTGGCCTCAGGAGTAGTTAAACATCGATTTTTGGTCCTCCCTAATGCCCCATATAACTTGATGGGAAGAGATCTCCTCCACAAGTTAAGAGCTGGCATTCAGTTCTTGGAAGGAGACATGACTGTAACCTTGAGACAACCCACTGTACAAGTGCTTATGGCAGCAGTAGATGAATACCTCCTTTATGAGCCAGTCTCAAAACCAGAGGAGACAAAGTGGGGGAGCCTTCTCCAAATCCTACAGGATGAGTTTCCCCAGGTCTGGGCAGAAGGGAAGCCCCCTGGTTTGGCCAAGGAACAACCTCCAGTAGTGGTACAGTTAAAGGCGATAGCTACGGCTGTTCGCATTCGGCAGTACACCCTTCCCTGGGAAGCAAAGGAAGGGATCAGAAAACACATTAACCGCCTCTGAGGAGACAGGATCCTAGTTCCTTGCAAATCTCCACGGAACACATCTTTGCTGCCTGTCAAAAGGCCGAGACTGGGGAGTACCGACCCGTCCAGGACTTGCGGGAAGTTAATAAACGGGTTGAAGATATCCACCCGACGGTGCCTAACCCCTATACCCTACTCTCCCTCCTGGGCCCCAAAAGAACTGTGTATACCATCTTAGATCTCAAGGATGCATTTTTTTCTGCATGTCTTTAGCAAAGGAATTCTCAGCACCTTTTTGCTTTTGAGTGGTCCGACCCACAGGAAGGATTCCAAGGCCAGCTCACCTGCACAAGACTTCCCCAAGGGTTCAAGAATTCACCCACTATCTTCGACGAGGCCCTACATGAGGATTTGTGTGAGTACAGAACCTCCAACCCAGGAGTCACTCTGTTACAGTACGTTGATGGCTTGCTAGTAGCCGCTGAGGACTATGAGTCATGTTTGTGGGGGATGAGAGCTCTCTTACAGACTCTGCAGGAAAAGGGGTATCGGGTGTCAGCGAAGAAAGCACAGCTCTGTCAGAGCCATGCCACTTATCTAGGCTTTGGTCTCCACGAAGGAGTGCGTTCACTGTCTGAGTCCAGGAAACAGGTGATCATCCGATACCCCCGCCCCACCATGTCCCGACAAGTGAGGGAGTTTCTTGGGACGGTGGGCTACTGTAGGCTGTGGATACCGCGGTTTGCGGAGATTGCCTGACCTCTCTGCGAACTGGCAAAGGGAGGGCTCACTATGATAGAGTGGACAGCTGAGGCAGAAGGAGCATTTCGGGAATTACAAACAGCCTTACTGAGTGCCCCAGCACTGGCCATCCCAGATGTTACCAAGCCCTTCCACTTGTATGTGGATGAAAAGGCAGGAGTGGCCAAAGGGGTTTTGACTCAGACTCTGGGGCCTTGGCAAAGGCCAGTGGCCTATCTTAGCAAGAAACTAGAACCAGTAGCAGCTGGGTTCCCCCCGTGCCTTTGGATAATTGTTGCCACAGCCCTCCTGGTCAAGGATGCAAGTAAATTGACTTTGGGTCAAAATCTCATCTTGACCATCACCCACGCTATCGAGGGCCTTCTCCGGACTCTACCCGACTGATGGATGATGAACACCCGAGTGACAGGGTATCAGGGCCTCCTCCTCAACGAACCAAGAGTGACCTTCCAGCCCCGGGTGGTGCTAAATCCAGCCACGCTGCTGCCAGAGGAGCTGGCTGACCATCCACATGACTGTGGGGAGGTCCTAACCCAAGTCACAGGAATAAGGCCAGATCTCAGAGACATTCCCCTCCCGGATGCCGAGATGACTCTGTTCACAGATGGGAGTAGCTACATGGTCAATGGAAAGAGGTGTATGCAGGGGCTGCGGTGGTTTCTCCTGAGCAGGAACTCTGGACAGCAGCCCTGCCACAAGGAACTTTGGCACCAAAAGCGGAACTGATTGCACTCACTAAGGCACTCACTAAGGCCTCTTTCACTCACTTTGCAGATGGCCAAAGGTTAAACCGCCAACATCTATACGGACAGCAGGTATGCCTTTGCTATTCTCCATATACATGGGGCTATTTATAAAGAAAGGGGCCTATTAACAGCAAAAGAGGTGGCTGTTATGCATTGCACAGGACACCAAAAGGGGACTGATCTGATTTCAAAAGGAAACCACTTAGCAGATCAAGCCATAAAGCAAGCAGCCCGAGAAACAGTGCAAGAGCTGGTTACACTCCCGGCTCTAGCCCTACCAGAAAAACCGGACTATTCAGAGGAAAGCTAATTCTTCCTCGAAGACTAGGTAAGAAGTTAGTAGACCAGATACATCAGGGTACTCATTTGGGGTCACGCAAACTCAAGGAACTTAAAGGCAAGCAGTTCCAGGTTTCTAAATTAGGGCGTATGGTTCAGGATTGGGAAGAGGGAAAAGAGAAAGAGGTAAAGAACCAGGAATTTATTGGGAAATAGATTTTACAGAAATGAAACCCGGAAAATATGGGCACAAGTATATGTTAGTTTTTGTAGATACCTTTTCAGGCTGGGTAAAGGCTTTTTCCACCAAACATGAGACAGCAGGAGCGGTAGGCAAAAAGCTACTAGAAGAAATAATTCCTAGGTTTGGGTTGCCTCTCGCGATCGGGTCAGACAATGACCCTGCATTTGTGAGTTCAGACTCACAGGCATTGGCCAAGGCCGTGGGCACAAATTGGAAACTATATTGTGCCTATCGGCCCCAGAGTTCTGGGCAAGTAGAGAGAATGAACCGGACTCTTAAAAAGACCTTGACAAAACTAATTCTGGAGATTGGCGGTGGATGGGTGGATCTCCTTCCTTTCACCCTCCTCAGGGCACGATGTACACCCTATTTAAACAAGGTGACCCCATTTGAAATAATGTTTGGGAGACACCGCCCCCCCCCCCCCTGCTCTGTCCTCAGCTACAAGAGGTTGCCCTAGCAGAAATGACTGATCAGTCTGTACTCCAGTCACTGCAGGCATTACAGTCTGTCTTAAAAAAAGCCCATGCAGGGATCCAAACTGCCCACAGTGGGACGGAGACGGAGGTGGAACCACATCCTTACCAACCCGGGGATTTGGTTTGGATACGTCACTATCAAGTGGGGAAGTTGGAGCCTCTCTGGAAGGGACCGTTTACTGTTATCCTGACCACCCCACAGCAGTAAAAGTAGAAGGCATCAGGGCCTGGATTCACGCGGGTCACATCAAACGAGCTGAGGACGAAGATGCCCTCCAGAGGTGGAAGCCACAGCCAATGGACCCCGCTGACCATGGACTAAAGCTAAGACTCAAAAGACTATGAGTTTATTGTTGCTCCTATTGTTACCTGTTTATGTAAAGTATAGGTAGGAAATTAGAGGAAGGAAATTAAGAAAAAATGGAAAAGGTTCTATGAAGCGGTAAATGGCTAACTCATCAGCTGACTGGGCACTAGTGTCATTTGTACAAAAGAAAACTAGAGCGATAAAATGTTAGACTTACATGCTCAATATAACCCCTTACAACCAGAGAACATAGAACTGGCTGAAAAGTCAAGGATTTGACTAATCTCCAAAGAAAAGGGGGGAATGTAACGGCCTGGTTGGCCAGAGGGAGTCATTTTGTATTTATGTAGTGAACTTAGATTGACCCTATGCAGTAAACTTAGATTGACCCTGCCCCTCCCAGAGGAACTTACTTGCAAAGCCTAGATAAAAGGGGGATCAGGCCAGGTGAAGACATCCAATCAGTTGGGGGCGCATATATCTACTAGGGTAAATTGAAATTCAATTGGCCACCCGTGTGTTACCTAGCAGTTTTTTTCTGTGTGTGGCAGACCTAGCATGACTGCAGTTTTCTCTGTGTATTGCAATCTCATTGGCCACCTGTGTATAGCCCGGCTAAACTACCTCTATAAAAGTTAGTCTGTGAGGCTGGGAGGGGTCGCCTCTCTGCAAGAGACGGCCCTGACGGGTCAATTTGATTCTCGATGCTTGGTGCGAAATAAAGCTTTGCTTGACCTTCGCTTTGTATCAGTCTTGCTCCTTTGATTACGGACCCTAACATATGTCATGTTTTGTTTTGTTTTGTTTTTTCATAAGGAGGGCAATTTCCAGATGTTTAAGGAAATCTCACCCAATCGACAGTTGACCACTACATTCACAAACCAGACACTTCTGTGGCCACACATGACAAGGGATACAGATTTGACAAAATCAGCTCAGAAATGTCACTAAGCCAACAGCAGAATGGCAGTGAGAGGAGCAGCAGTGGTGAACCCTGGGGAGGGGCAGAACTGGCATTTGACTGGATGCATTACACTCTTCTCAGTGTCCCAGATCCAAAGGCAGAGAGAAGTGGTGGTGACACAGGAAAGGAATGTATTTCAGTGCAGCCGACACCGGAAGGCAGAGGACTGGCATGGTCTTGAGGTGTTGAAAACATTCCTGGGCTCTCTGTGAGGAAAATCTAGGACAAAGGTGGTTGGGTACAGGGGGTCAGTAAGGTTCCAGTCAGTCATTGTCTTGGGGTCCATCAGAGGGGGACTTGCTGGTGTCAGGCAGTGGTTATTGCTTGAGTGGTCGTTTTGGTGCCCGCTGTGTCTTTGACTTGAGTTAACAGATGAGCCCAAAGGAAGGACATCATCAGTTAGGAAGTACAGACAAGGTCAGAGTGGAGGAGGGTAAAGGCCTCTTTCACTCCAAGAGCAGGGGAGCTCCGAGCCTCTGCTACACACCTTGCCCTGCTCATTGCTTCCAGCTGCCTGGTCCCAAGTTCTATTCTTTTAATGAGCTGGTCATGTGGTAAGTAATGTGTTTCTCTGAGTTCCATGAGCCACTGGAGCAGACTGTTTGAACCTGAGGAGGAGGAGGTTGTGGGGCCCTCCAGTCTGTGGCCATAGCTCAGAAACAGGGGTGACCTCTCTGCCCAGCCACTGGCTGACCACTAAGTTACAGCCCAGGGCTTCAGTGGCCACACACAGCAAAGAACACAGACTTGACCAAGTTAATTCAAAAAAGTCACTAAGCCAATAGAAGCGACCACAATAAGCAGCAGTAATGAAGCCTGGGGTGGGGAAGGTCTGATTTCAGGATTCTTTCCTTATAATATTCATCATCACACTCTGGACTTGTCAGTGGGGCCAAGTGCCCTGGCTTGGGGTCAGGTAGCTTCCTACATGTTCCATCTGCCTCTCCCTGGCTCCCCCAGACCTGCACGCCCTGTGCTGCTTCACAGCAAAGGGTAGTTTTAACCAAGATCAGGAAGATGGGGTGGATTTTGCTGACTCCACCTGCCACCACCCCCCACCACCACCCCCATCACCCCCACCCCAGAGCTGCAACAGAGGAAAGTTTTCTTCAACTCCTCTTAAGGTCCCTGGCTGGGTCTGGAAATTGACAAAGATGAACAGGAGAAAAGCTCGCAATGTGTATTGACTTTTTTTTGGTGGGAACCTCACAAGAACATGGAGACCAGCAGAGGTGATTGGAGCAGACAGATCTTCTCCGTTTTAGGCAAAGAAGCAATCAATGTGTGAATAATTGGGAGATATAGGGGTTTGAGCCAGGGCTGGTAAATGGTAAAAAAGTAACTAGGAACATAAAGGTTAGCTTAACCAGGTTTGTTCCTATAGCCTTTTTGGCCCCAAATTCCTTGACTCTGGTCATAAGCATGTCCTCCCTGCTGTCTGGGGAGAAAAAGTGCCACATGGGAGTATATGACCTGCTTCAGGGAAGAAGGGCTGATGGCTGGGGATCAGAGGGAACTTCCTGCTTCTGCTCTATGGAAAATTCTCTCAGTTTCTATATTTAATTTGCTAAGGTGCCATATTTGGGGCAGCGTGTCCTGATCCTCATTGGCCTGGTGCTGTACTGTGTCTCCTCCTAGTATCCAGGACATTGAATGTGCTGCTGTGGACACCTCCCAGCCCTGGGGGAGCCCCTTGTCCAGGGAGGCACCTGCCTCCATGGGAGTGTTGCCTAGGACTTCTCACATGGGTGCCCTATGGGTAAGGGTGGCCACCTCTCCTTGGGGACATTGGGTGAGAGTGTGCATAGAGAAACTTGACTTCATTTCCTGCAAATGTCCTCCTGGTAGTGGGATCATATAGGAGTTCTATTTTCAGTATTTGGGGGAAACTCCATACTTTTCCTCACATGGCTGTGCCAACCAAGGCTAATTCTGGATGATTTTTACCTATAAACCAGAGATTTTTCAAGAACCTCTCCAGCAGAGAACATGAGGAGAACATTTTCAAGGCCTTGCAAAGTATACTAACTACAGGAACAAACCGGTAACTCAGGAACTTGGAATGAAGAACTGGTTGTCCTTCCATTTCTGGCTAGCGTGCTGGTCTGTGGCTCGGTCCCACCTCAGGCAGCTGGAAGGTTGACCTCCCGGGTCAGCTGCCACCGAGATGGCTACTGTTTCCAGAAATTCTTTGGGGTGTGGCCGGGTTCCCCCACCTGTGCACAGATCAAGTTGGTGACCTCTAACAGGAGAGCCAGGGGTCCTCCAGGCATGGTCCCTCCCCCCTCCCCCAGTGGAGCCATCACACTGAGGGTTTAGGGGGATGGGAGCTGCCCCTATGCAAAACCACCTGAGATTCCCACTGTCCCTACCTGACCGTCAGATGCTCCTCAGTTACTCCTAAGCCTCTGGTGTCTTCCTGGAACCCTGACCTGGCCATTTTCGGAGAGCTCGTCCAGCAGTACCCTCACTTTCTGGGAGGGGGATTTGCTGGAATCTGCAGCGTGTCCTGCTACCCCACCTTGATCACTTTTTGAAGGCACATCGTCTGGGCCATCTGAGGACCCAAGACTGTGGGTCTGTGGCCTGGAGGGGTTCTGAGCAGAGCTGGTGGGATGGGAGGGTTTCAGAGTACAGAAGCAGGTTTCCAGAAATATGTCTGGGATCCCTAGAATTCTACCATTTTGAGTCAAAACCCTGTGATCTTTAAAATGCCAGCAATGTTAAAGCATGGGCCAGAAGATCTCTGTGCACCCAACACCACCTAAACTATTGGCCATTTCTTGTCACTTGAGCTAAGTACAAAGGATTGGGAGTAGGAGCTTGAGGTGAGGTCCTGGGCCAGACTTTGTGTTTGGGGGCACAGGCCATCCAGACAAGCTTGTGCTGAGCATCAGAAGGGGGCCTATGTGGACAAGTGCAGACACTGATGTCCACTGATGCCCCCTGAGTCCGACCCAGTGCACCTGCTGCTGGGGGAGCGCCTCCCCCCTCCTCTCTACCTGAGGGCTCTCTCCTGCACCGGCCATGCCCCTCCCCTGTCACCTCCAGCCTGCAGCCTGGGAAGGAGGATACCCCAAGTTCCTCCAGCTGCTGGGGGAGCTCCTCCCCACCCCCTGTCCCATGGAAGACTCTCTCCTGCATCAGCATTATCTCTTCCCTGCCAGTCACTGCCAGCCTGCAGCCTGGGAGCCTGGATACCCAATGACCTCCAGCCCTGGGGACAGATCCAGTGTGGGTGGGATGTTGTCTCCCAGCAGGCCTGAGCACCAGGCCCAAACGGTGCTCACTCTCCTCCTGCAGACTCACTGTGCCATGTCCTCCTTCAGACTCCCTGGGCCCAACTCCTTTACTCAGGGACCACTCTTGGCCCAGGGTCCACATGCTGGGATTGGGAACAGGTCGTCTGGACCTTCTAGACTCGTACTTCCATGCCCATGACATGGCACAGTCTGGCCTCACAGACTCGTGAGAGGAGACCCAGTGCAGGTGAGGAAACATGGGGACAGGTCAAGTGCAGAACCATGGGTCTCGTGCACATTTGCTGCAGGGCTGGGTCATGGCACAGGTGCTATGTGCAGGTTCCCTGTGCACACCTGGCCCTCTTGGGAGTGAGGCATGTGTGCCTGATTCACCTGTCCTCCACCTATCCCTGGAGGAGTGGCCAAGTTCAAGCATTTCCATGTCCAACCCTCAGGGACAGTTGGGAACCTGGAGTAAAGAGAGGCAGGGACAAGACAAATGAAGGGTACAGAGTCCAAGGTGCGGGGCTGCTCTCCAGTCCTAGGCCAGCCCCAACCCTCCCATGAGGTTTGCCTTGGGGGTGAGAGCTCCTCAGATCCTTGGGGATAGCTACCCACCCAGTTCCATGTGGGGACATGACCTTGGGCATCCCCAGACAGGTAGAGGCATGTGCACCTGCACACACAAACACACACCCCTCTGACTACCCAGCTGGAGGTCAGAAGGGGTGGACACCCTGGGAGCGAGGTAGGTGACAAGGGGGAAAGAAGAAAGAGGTCAGAGACAGCTGGGCAATGGGGCAGGGGCATCAGGACCCCTGGCAAGAACCCAGATCCATAGCATGGGGAGGTGAGACAGGCCAGGCTGATGGTCAGGGGGCCCCAAAAGGCCAAGGGGGGTGGCCAGGGCACTGGGATAGGACAGGGTCTTGGGTCTAGGGTCAGGGGGGTCTGGGGTCCATCACCATCCTGGGCTACTGGAAGTAGAAGAGATACCCCCCAAGTCCAGATGGGGCTACAGCACAAAAAGCCTCAGCTCACTCTTCTGTCAATTGGGCTATAGAGATGGGGTGTCCCTAGGGTCCCACAGGCTTGTAGAAAAGTCTGTTGGCCTTGGATCTTCATCCCTGACCCACTGTGCTCCCAGTCCTGGGAAAATGCTTTGTACTCCCTTGAGGTCCTTCTGAGCAGAAGACAGCCTGGGGGCTTGGGCAACTGAAGACCTGGGTTTGCAGAACGTGGCAGAGCACTGGACCACTGGTCTGGGGACCAAAGTCAGGACCCTCCTTGTTGCAGCCTCAGGGTCCCTATTTGGAAGAGGTTCCAGAGTCAATGCTCTGGTCAGGGTGAGGACGCCTTAGGAAGGAACCAAGCACCAGAACAGGAGAGGGAAACAGGGAGAAGATAGGTTTCTGAGGTTTCTCACATCGCTCCCAGAACCCCTGCTCCTGGGAGAGACACAGACACACAGAGAAGACAGAAACAGAGAATGAACCCAGAGAGGGAACCAGGAGAAGTCACAGACTTTCTTCCATCAGGTTGGAAACAACATCCCATCATTTTGCTCCATTCATTCCTTAGAGTGTAGTCACATAGGCCATCCACCCTGAAGGGGAGAGATCCACAGGGATGTGTGACCAGGATTCAGGAATGCCAGGAACCACTGGGGGGACTGCCCAGCACATGGGCGCAGACGAGGCCCTAGGATCTGGGCCTAAACCTAATGGGAGCCCCTGGTCTGTCTGTGTCATGAGAGGACAAGGTTGGAATCAGTTCACTGCAACCTTCCCATGGGGGCTGGGAAAGGGGCAGGAGGAGAGTGGCTTTGCCTGGACCCCAGAGCAGACCCAGGCCCCTCCGAGCTGTGTTCTATGCCCCGCTCAGCCCCCAACTCATCCTCGCATGCCATGTGCATATCCCAGCCTCTTGTGATAGCAGGAATGTATGTAGAGATAGTAGAGAATGTATGTATCCTACCCCTGAGGGCGTCCCTAGAAGTAGAAACCAGAAGACCCCACAGTGCAGATGGGGAGCCTGGGGAGGTCCTGAGATGCACAGGGTCTGTCCAGATTCACAGCACTGCACATGAGCAAGAACCCGGTCTGAACCCAGTTCCATGTCCTCAAAGCGGGGACACTGGCTGCTCCCAGGCCTCACGGGGATTGTGGGTGGGCTAGTGTGGCTGTCACTGTATGGAAGGGGCATGGGGTAGAGGGTGAGCATTGAGCACCTGGGAGAGGGGGGCCCTCAGGATCGTTCCAGGATCTCCAACAAATTGAGCTGGGCAGGGGGCTGTCTCTGGAATGTGGGTGCCTTGGTTACCTGGGTCTGGCTCTGAAGAGCCAGAGCAGGCCCCAACTTCATCCACAGCTCCAGAGGGGGAGATGGTGCCTGGAAAGACTTCAGCAGGAGACCAGGAACCAGCAGGTGACCAGGCACCTGCCCACGGAGAGCCTGATGCTGTCCCAGAAGAGCTGGCGCCTGCCCCAGCCCCTGCTCCCACCCCTGCCCCTGTCCCTGCCAGAGCCACTCCCCCTTCCGCTGCCCCAGCCTGTGCTCCTGCTCCTGCGGGGCTCCCAGAGCCACATCCAGAGCCCATAGCCCTGCTCCTTGTACAATTATCCCTTGTTCTATCCCCCGACCCTGACAGCCTGCAGGAATATTCCATCCCCCACCTGTATATTCTTTCTCTCTGGTACATTGAACTGTTATTTTATCTTTCCATGGTCTGCATACTGTTTATTATTTGTTTTAAATGAAATTACTTGTCTTCACTTGAACACATCACGAGCGTTAACACGTTGCCAACACTGTGCCACCACACCACAGAACACCACTGCAGGATATCTCCTTCCCCCAAAGGAGACCCTGAACCCAAAGCCCTCCCTGCGCATTTCTCCTTCAGCCTGGCCCCTATGCTGCTTTCTCCCTCTGTTCCTTTAGCTGATCTGGATGTTTCTATATGTGGAATCATGCAATAGGTGCCTTTGTGTCTGCCACCTATCTTCAAAGGGGACTCACTGCCCAGTGGATTAGAGATGCAGGCTGATTCAACGGAGATGCCAGGTGACCCCAGAGGGAGCACACAGGGCTTGCACAAAACATGGGGCTCATGGAGCCCAGTGTGGGATGTGGGCACCCGGCCAAGGGGCATGGGGAATCCTGGTGAGAGTGGCCCTGGGGGTGGGGGGCTGGGGGAGACCACAGAAGGGTCGCAGAAAAGACAGGGGACCAGGAAGATGACAGACAGAGCTTCCCAAGGAGGGTGATGGAAAAGTCAGAGGATCACAGAGACCGTTGGGAAAACCCAGGGGCCCTGGAGATGTTGGCTGAAATGCTGTCATTTGGTCAGAAAAGTTGTGTCACAAATCCCCAGTCAATACTTGCTGATTTACTTTGTCGCTTCTAGGAATCAGGGCGTATGGGCCATTAGCACTCACATTGCATGAAGTCTAGGATATACTTTTCATCACTTTTCAGGACTAGATTTTTCTAGAAGTGCTAAGCATGGGTCTCTCCATCTTTTCTTTGTGCAACCAGCCTCTGTTTTCAGGAGCAAATTCCTGGTGCTCATCACCACTGCTAGCCCTGAGGACTGCCCCCTGTGGGGGTGGATGTGGACGTGACCACGGGGGTTGGGGGGTGCTCACTGATGAAGCCCCAGTGCTCAGTACAGATCAGTGACCCCAGATATTCTGCTGAAGGAGGGCATGAGGGAGGGAGGGAATGGAAGGAGGGTAAGGAGGGAAAAGATGGTAGGAAGGAAAGCAGGAAGGGAAGGGAAGGAGGGAGGGAGGGATGGGTGAGGCAGGGAGGGGTGAGGGAGAAAAGGAGGGGAGAGAAGGAGGATGGCAGGGTAGGAGTGAGGGAGGATGAGTGTGAGGGAGCAGGGATGGGAGGGAAGGCTGGAGGAGGGGATGGAGGAGAAGGAGGAAGGGAGGATGAGAGGGAAGGAGGGAGGAGGGATGGGAGGGAGGCAGGGAGGGTGATGGAGGGGAGGGGTGGAGGGGAAGGAGAGAGAGTAATGAATGAGAGAATAAATGAGGTAAGGATGGAGGGAGTGAAAGCGCAGAAGTCCAGTCCATATATCAGAAGCCATTATTTGGGGTGAGGTCCGAGGGCATCACAGCCTGAGCCCTAGATGGTGGCTCAGGGCACATCCTTTTGTCCTCCCAGTGCTGACCTTCCTCCTCCTTGGCCCTGCTGCCACCCTGGATCCTCTCCTCCACCTCAAACAATTTTGTATGTTCCCAGGAGCAGGGTGGCAGGAGGGGGGTCTCAGGAGGGGTTTCTTGGATCCTGTGCCCTGGACGACCCTGGGACAGTCGCTACAGGACATTCTATCATGAGGACTGGGACCGAGGATCCCATTCATCTCCTTGAGAATTAACGTTGTTCCGTTCCCTGCGCTCTCCACTCTCTCTGTGCTGAACACTCCTGACAATACATCTGTGAAAAATCATGCCAGAGTTTCTGGGGCTGAGTCTGAGGCCGAGCACTGCTAGGTGAGGGGTACACCTGCAGCCTGGGATGGGTGCTACTCACTGTTCTCCCAGATGGGGGTGCCCATCACCCTTCTCTCCAGGGGACCTGCATTGGACCTCCATGTCCTCACATTCTCCCCAGGGCTGCTGGTTCCCAGACCAGACACCTGCCAGTCTGAGGGTGATCAGTGCTGTCCCCATGGGGTTTCCTTCACCAGAGTCCTTCCCTGGGAGCTCCTGCATCTCTGACACATACTTCCCACGTGCCTGTCCTCCCCCCTGGACTTGCATGTGTTTGGTCTGTGACTTGGAGCCTGGTTTAGAGCAGAGTCAGGTGAAACTTTTCTCTGGCCTTGGGTTGTGAGTAATTTGTTTACCCTCTGTGGTATGTCTGCCAGCTTTCTGCATTACCCTGGTTTCTGTGTGGGCCACAGGAGGAATCAGCCGGGTCCTGTCTGGGGTCAGGCTGTGGTGTCCCGGCAGGAACAGGGGTCTCAGCCCCGAGATTGTGCCCGTAATTCCTAAAGGGGCCTCTATGATTAACCTCATCTCTAATCCACCGGGCATTTCAATATTCCTCACCACTGCCAAAGGCTCCCAAAGTCCACTTAGCCCTGGAACCATGCCTATCCTGGGCAGCAAGCCTCAGGGTGCAAGGCCAGGTGGGTTGGACATCTGGAGATGCAAAGGTCACTGAATAACCGCCCCCCCCCCCGTGCCCGGCCTGCTGGCCTGGAATGCAGACTCCCTCTCAGAGTCCAGCTAAGTGCAGGGCTGGGCCAGAGCACCTGGAGGCAGGAGTAGAGGCCAACTCAGGGCAGGGAGGAGAAGTCCACCCCCTCCCCTTTTCCTCTCCTCCTTCTGCTTTGTCTTTCTGGTAGGACACTGGGACAGAGGTCCAGCCTGTCCCTGGCTGTAGCCCTGGCTGGAGTCAGAGGTGTGGGAAGCAGGCCGGGGAGGAGGGGCCCACCACCAGGATGTCCGAGTGTGAGGGCATTGTTACTGTATTGAGGGACCCTGTTGGCATTCAGGGATTTCAGCCCTTTTTGGACATGAGCAGTGGCCCCAGGACTTGTCCCCTGTCCCCATCCTTCACCTTCCATGAGGTCCCGCATCTCCCCCAGCCCAGTCCTTGTCTACAGCCAGTCCTCCCTCCATCCCTGGGGAATCCAGCTGCTCCAGGGGGCTCAAACTCATTTCGACCTGGAGCTGAGTCAGCCCTATGGGGCCTGGTTTTGGGTCCTGGAACCCCACAGTGAGGAGAGGTAATGCGGGGTAGGAGAGGGGAGAGGGCAGAGTGGACTCCCCCTGGGTGCCATGGCTCCTGGTCTGCACAGACCCTGTTGTGTGCTGGCCCCTTGGGCACACAGACTCCAGCTCCCAGGCAGGCTCTGGGAGAGAGTACAGAGTGTGGCTCCTGCTAGCTCAGACGTGTCACTCTGTCCTATAGGTACAGCTGTCCCACCAGCAGCACTCTCCCTAGTAGTTGGCCAGCAACACCCTCAGAGCCAAGAAGAACAGTCCATCATCAAGCTCAGGGGCCAGGGTGTGGCTGGGCAGACAGGGAAGGGCTCACTCTGGGCTCAGGGAGTCCCTGGCTGGGCTCACGGGGGCTCGGGAGGGCTGGCCTTCCAGCACCTCTGCTGACCAGCTCTGTGACTGGAGCCATTTGCCTTCCCTCTCTGGGCCTTGCTTTCTGCATCTGTGCAATGTGGTGATGCTGAATGATCGCTCCCATTGCAGGAGATGTGAGGTTCTGGTGATTGATCTAAGCTGGGCACAGAGTCTGGACTGCAGAGTGCATTGGGGGATGGTGAACAGTGTCACCAGTGAGCACCCCTTTCCCCAAGAGCAATTTAGCCCTTCCTTGCAGCCGCCAGGCTCCTGGGAGGCCGCACTCCTGACACCAGGTCCCTGTGTGTGGCTCTTCCTCAGCAGTGGGACAGGATGGGGACCCCAGGACATGGGGCCCGATCCTATCTCTGAGGGCATGAGAGCAAGGAAGACTTTCCCTGGGGTCACCCAACGCCACATAAGAGGGGAGGTGGCTGCCCCCAAACAGGACATTGAAATTCTGCTTGTTAGAACCTGAGCATCGGGGTTTGGTTCTTTCACTTGCTGGGCCAATGAGACACACACGCTCTCCATGACTCGTCCTTGAATGAAGAGCTCTTGCAGGGCCTGCCCCTCCCTGGCTGCTGAAGGAGTCCTGTCCTCCTAAAGACAGATCATTTCAGGTCATGATCCTAGGCCAGGATGGGAGACAGGCCCTCATGGCTCCTGACTCTGGGGCTGAGAAGGGCCTTTCTCAAGCACAGCAATGCCCAATAAACATGGGAACTTCAGATAGGACACATGCCTGGCCCAGGTCCTGCCCCAGGATGGTGGCTGCCTTCCCCAGCTCCACAGGAAGAGGGACATCCTCTGCTTCTCTGGGTGGGAGTCCTTTGACCCACTAGCAGGCCCTGGAAGGCTTCTAGTCTGCCTCTGCAAGTGCACCAGCACTGAGTGGGCCAATCACTGTCCACACACGAACACAGAGAATGTGCTAAGGTAGCGCCGGAGGTGATCCTGTGCAAATGGCCTGTGGCCAGCGGGGCTGGTGGCTTTAGTGCCCTCCAGCGGGCCCCCTTTCCCTGGATGGGAATCCTCCTGGAGTCTCTGTCCTCAGAGCTCCCTTCCTGCTGGTTTCAGGACCAAGGAAGGGACTGTGGTGTGGCTTAGAAGGCTCCACCCCAGCCTCCCTCCTTCTGCACACATCACTGCTCCCCAAGAAATGGGCTGCTGCTCCCACAAGCCCCATGCAAGGCTGGTTTAAGGCACTCATTCCTTCCATGGCCCAACTGCTCTGGCTCTGTCACATACATGGTGGCCATGGCTGCCCGGCTGGGCCAGGAGTCCCAGGAGAGCTCTCCTTTCCCAGGACCAGGGTTCATATTCCTGGCCAGAGAAAGAAGTCCCATCTGTCCTCTGCTAGAGAAGGTAAATTCCTGGGCCGGGTGGCCCTCAGGTGCCTGAGGACTGAAGAGAAGGGTGACAAGCACCCCTGTCTGAGAGAGCAATGAGCAGCACCCATCCCAGGCTGCAGGTGCACCCATCATCCAGCAGTGCTCATACTCAGACTCACTCCAGGAAACTCTGGCATGATTTTTCATAGATGGATTTTCAGAGGTGTTCAGAACAGTGGTGGTGGAGAGAGCAGGGAATGCACCAATACTAATGCCCAAGGAGATGGATGGTGGCTCAGTTGATTAAGCTGCTGACTCTTGATTTTGGCTCAGGATGTGATCTCATGGTGTGGGATCGAGCCCCATGTAGGGTCTGTGTTCAGTGCAGTGTGGGTTCATGATTCTCTCTTCCCCCTCCTGCCTCTCCCACCACTCTCGTGCCACTCTCTCTCTCTCTAAAATAAATTAATAAAATCTTTATAAAAATGGAATCACACAGAATGTACTTTTAAAAAATTGTAAAAGATCTTGGGGACACCTGGATGCCTCAGTCAGTTAAGCCACTGCCTTTGCCTCAGGTCACCATCCCATGGTCCTGGGATGGAGTCCTGCATCGGGCTCCCCGTTCTGCGGGAGGCCTGCTTCTCTCTCTGCCTCTACCTGTGTTTGCGCTCGCTTGTTCTCTCTCTCTCTCTCTCTCTGACAAATAAATAAATAAATAAATAAATAAATAAATAAAATCTTCTAAAAAAATTGTAAAAAAAACCCTAACACTGATTTTTCCATTTTAAACATTTTCAGTATAATCTGGTAGTGTTAAGTATATTTACGTTGCTATGAAACATATCTTGAGAATATTTCATCATGCACATTTGAAATTCTGTACCCATTTTTATGTGTTTTTCATGTAGAAAGCATATTTATTTATTTATTTACATGTTTTATTATTTCAGTTAGTCATCATACAGTACATTAGTTTTTGATGTAGTGTTCAGTGATTCATTAGTTGTGACACCCAGTGCTCATCACAACATGTGGTCTCCTTAATAACCCATCAGCCTACCTCATCCCCCTCCCCTCTGTAACCCTAAGTTTGGTTCCCAGAGCCCAGAGTCTCTCATGGTTTGTCTCCCTTTCTGATTCCTTCCCATTTAGTTTTCCCTCCCTTCCCCTATGGTCCTCCACACTATTCCTTGAGTTCTACATATGAGTGAAACTATATGACAATTGTCTTTCTCTGCCTGACTTACTCCACTCAGCATAAAACCCTCTAGTTCCCTCCATGTTGATGCAAATGGTAGGTTGTCATCCTTTCTGAGGGCTGAGGAATATTTCATTGTATATATGAACCACATCTTCTTTATCCACTCATGTTTTGAAGGTCATCTCAGCTCCTTCCACAGTTTGGCTATTGTGGACATTGCTGCTATGAACATTACGGTGCAGGTGCACCTTCTTTTTACTATGTCTGTATCTTTGGGGTAAATGCCCAGTAGTGAAATTGCTGGGTGGTAGGGTAGTTCTATTTTTAACATCTTGAGGAACCTCCATACTGTTTGTCAGAGTGGCTGCACCAGCTTGCTATCCCAATAGTGTAGGAGGGTTCCCCTTTCTCCACATCCTCATCAACATCTGTCATTTCCTGACTTGTTAACTTTGGCCATTCTAACTGGTGTAAGATGGTATCTCATTGTGGTTTTGATTTGTATTTCCCTGAAGGTTAGTGATGTTGAACATTTTACCACGAGTCTGTTAGCCATTTGCATGTATTTGGAGAAATGTCTGTTCATGTATTCTGCCCATTTTTTGATTGGGTTATTTGTTTTTTGGGTGTTGAGTTTGAGAAGTTCTTTATAGATCTTGGATACCAGCCCTTTATATGACATGTCATTTCCAAACATTTCCCATTCCATGGGTTGCCTCTTTGTTTTGTTGACTGTTTCTTTTGATGTGCAGAAGTGTTTTATCTTGATGAAGTCCCAATAGTTCATTTTTGCTTTTGTTTCCCTTGCCCTTGGTGATGTGTCTAGGAAGAAGTTGCTGTGGCTGATGTCGAAGAGGTGACTGCCTACGTTCTCCTCGAGGATTTTGATGGATTCCTGTCTCACATTGAGGTCTTTCATCCATTTTGAGTTTATCTTTGTGTGTGATATAAGAGAATGGTTGAGTTTCAATCTTCTGCATGTGGCTGTCCAATTTTCCCAGCACCATTAATTGGAGAAACTGTCTTTTTTCCATTGGATATTCTTTCCTGCTTTGTCAAAGATGAGTTGACCATGGAGTTGAAGGTCCATTTCCGGGTTCTGTATTCTGTTCCATTGATCTATGTGTCTGTTTTTGTGCGAATACCATGCTGTCACAGTTTCATAATATAGCTTGAAATCAGGCATTGCAATGTCCGCAGCTTTGGTTTTCTTTTTCAACATTTCCCTGGCTGTATGGGGTTTTTTCTGGTTCTATACAAGTTTTAGAATTGTTTGTTCCAGCTAAATGAAAAATGCCAATGGTATTTTAAGAAGGATGGGGTTGAAAGTGTAGATTGCTCTGGGCAGCATAGACATTTTAGCCATGTTTATTCTTCTGATCCACGAGCATGGAATAGTTTTTCCATCTTTTTGTGTCTTCCTCCATTTCTTTTGTAAGTGTTCTGTAGTTTCTAGAGTATAGATCCTTTGCCTCTTTGGTTAGGTTTATTCCAAGGTATCTTACAGTTTTTGGTGCTATTGTAAATGGGATTGATTCCCTAATTTCTCTTTCTACAGTTACATTGTTAGTGTATAGAAAAGCAACAGATTTCTGTGCATTGATTTTGTATCCTGTCACATTACTGCATTGCTGTATGAGTTCTAGTAATTTGGGAGTGGAATCTTTTGGGTTTTCCACATAAAGTATCATGTCATCTGTGAAGAGAGAGTTTGACTTGTTTGCCAATTTGAATGCCTTTTATTTCTTTTTGTAGTCTGAATGCTGAGGCTAGGACTTCTAGTACTATGTTGAACAATAGTGGTGAGAGTGGGCATCCCTGTTGTGTTCCTGATCTTAAGGAAAATGCTCTCAGCTTTTCCCCATTGAGAATGGTATTCGCTGTGGGTTTTTCATAGATGGTTTTTTTGAAACTGAGGAATGTCCCCTCTATCCCTATACTCCAAAGAGTTTTAATCAGGGCTTTATCTGTATTTTGCTGTATTTTGTCAAATGCTTTTCCTGCTTCAGTTGAGAGGATCTTATGGTTCTTGTCTTTTCTTTTATTAATGTGCTCTATCATGTTGGTTGATTTGTGAATGTTGAACCACCCTTGCATCCCAGGAATAAATTCCAGCTGGTCGTGATGGATAATCCTTTTATTTATTTATTTATTTATTTATAATTTTTTTATTTTATTTTTTTTTAATTTATTTTATTTTTTTTTTAATTTTTTTTAAAGATTTTATTTATTCATTTGACAGACAGAGATCACAAGTAGGCAGAGAGGCAGGCAGAGAGAGAGGAGGAAGCAGGCCCCCTAGTGAGCAGAGAGCCCGATGTGGGGCTCGATCCCAGGACCCTGGGATCATGACCTGAGCCAAAGGCAGAGGCCTTAACCCACTGAGCCACCCAGGCGCCCCGGATAATCCTTTTAATGTACTGTTGGATCCTATTGGCTAGGATCTTGTTGAGTATTTTGGCACCCATATCCATCAGGAATATTAGTCTGTCATTCTCCTTTTTGATGGGATCTTTGCCTGTTTTTGGATTAAGGTAATGTTGGCCCCATAGATTGACTTTGGAAGTTTTCCTTCTGTTTCTATTTTTTTGAAACAGCTCAGAAGAACAGGTATTATTTCTTCTTTGAATGACAGCCTTTTTGGATAAGGTATCCTGCATGTTCTTCTCATTTAATATCCTGAATATGTCTTGCCAGCCCTTTGTGGCTTGCTAGGTCTCTGTGGCCAGGTCTGACATTATTCTGATGTTCCTGCCTCTGTACATAAGAAATCTCTTCCCCCTCGCTGCTTTCTGGATTGCATTCTTGTTCTAAGATTTGCAAGTTTTCCATTTTGAATTCTAATGTATATTTATAGACTATTTTATATTTTCTATGTACACCCTCATATTATCTGTGCATAGTCACAATTTTCCCCCCAATTCTTATTCTTTTTGTTTCTCTTGCCTTATAACACTTGGTAGATTCTCCAAGGCAGTGCTGACTAGAGTAGCATTGTTTGAAGATTTTAATATGCCTTTCTCAATATCTGATAGAAAAAGCAGAGGAAACATTGGTAACAAGTGTGACCTAACTGACATATATGGAGCATTACACATTAAGTACAGAATACATTATTATCAAGTGGTCTGATGATATTTACCCAAGTAGACGAAATGTTGGGCCAAGAAGCAAGTCTACACATTTTAAAGCCTGAAGTTAACTAGATTATATTCTTAGACCACAGGGGAATTGAGCCATAGTCATAATGAAAAGAAAACCAGGAAGTCTCTCAACGTTTAAAAATTAAATGTAACTTTGCTACATATTCCAAGGGTCAGGGAGGGAATCACAAGGGAAATTCTCAACCTTTCCTACATCAGAGCTTGTAGTCAATGACATTCTATCTGTGAAGAGCAGTGTCATTAGCTAGACAGGAATTGAACCTTAAGTCAGAGTTCTGCCTGTCCCAGTCTCAACTGGTAGCCTTGACCTGTGGTCCCCCCACCACCCAGCTGCCCTTTTTGGTAGCCCTGATCTAAGAAGGACAACATGGCCATGTGGACAAGGGAAGCTCCACATCCTCAGTGATGACAGTGCTATTGTATCATCCTCACCAGTCCAACAGCATGTTTTCTGACTAAAAGATGACAGAATAACAGGTTCTTGACCTTCCTTGAGGCTTGAAAATCATCTTGGGAGTCATCTATTAGAAATATGGATTCAACATGTGTTCTTTCTTCTGGAAAAGAAATAGACCCAAAAAGTAATCATGGCTTCCTGAGCCCCTGCTCTTAAGAGCCATCACACTGGCTCTTTGTGGAATTCTCCCTCTTAAATGCCCAAACTACAATGTAGATATTATTAGTCACATTTTCTAGATGGTTAGACAGGGCCTCAGAGATTATTTGAGTCACAGAGGATTTGAGTGTCAGAAACCTAAGTGGGATCCCCAAACTGACTCCAAATCCCTTGTTATTCCATACACTATTTCCCTTATCTCTGGTCTTCTTGATCTGGAAATATCTCAAGTCTCAGGATTTTCTTGTCATGTGATCAACTGGAATGAATTCAGCTGGCCTTTTTACCTCTGCCCATCATGATCACTAAGAGTGGAGGACCTCTGGGATACGCAAAGATCCTTAGGAATAGACACATCATAATATTTTTCTGGTATTAGTTACTGAAAGAACTATATTTTAAAAATAGATTCAGGCTCTGGTATGTTCAGAGTGTGCTGTAAGACAGGTCTGAAAGTAAAAACACTCAGCTCAGCTTCTTCTACAAAGTGAGACAATGCTTATAAACGTTGCTAAACTATTCCCTGGCCCACGATTACTTACTTCCCAACCATCGTAGTGTTTATATGGTATGACTATGACTTACATTAGTCAAAATCTGCAAGGAAAGAACTAAGACAGTGTATCCAAGCTTTAGGGGGACTTAATTTTTAAATTAGTGTTGTGACAATGAGCTACTCTGTTTTATTCTGTAGTCCAAGGGAATGGTGGCAGACATCTCTAAGATATCGGGAGGTTCTAAAATTCTGACTTTAAATTATCTGTGTGCTTCTAAGATTTGGGCAGGTGAAAGGGAGGAGCCCAGCTTCCATGAACACCTCTGTTACCTGTGTTGAGCATGGAACAGGTAAACTTCCGTAGGCATCATTTTGACTTCTTGGTAGTATTGCTAAAGGTGTTTTTGTCTCAAGTTCTTCCCTTTAGTAGTAATTAGAATGATAATTGAAAAAAAAAATTTTAAAGATTTTATTTATTTACTTGACAGAAAGAGATCATAAGTAGGCAGAGAGGCAGGCAGAGAGAGAGGAGGAAGCAGGCTCCCTGCTGTGCAGAGATCCTGAGGCGGGGCTCAATCCCAGGACCCTGGGATAATGACCTGAGCTGAAGGCAGAGGTTTTAACCCACTGAGCCACCCAGGTGCCCTGATAATTGAAAATTTTTATTTTTTACCATCCATGGACTTGTATCCTGGGCTCCCAGGGAAGCTATCCTTTAACATTTTACCTAGCTCAAAATGACTGGGCAAAACATCAGCTCATGTGCTCTATTTCTGCCCCAAGCACATGTTGTACATCTGCTTCAAGAAGAAAAGGATAACCAGAGGTGCCAGAGTGGCTCAGTGGGTTAAAGCCTCTGCCTTGGGCTCAGTTCATGGTCTCAGGGTCCTGGGATTGAGTCCCGTGTCGGGTTCTCTACTCGGCAAGAGAGCCTGCTTCCTCCTCTCTCTCTCTCCCTGCCTCTCTGTCTACTTGTGATCTCTGTCAAATAAACAAATAAAATCTAAAAAAAAAGAAAGAAAGAAAGAAAAGGATAACCAAAAAATGCTATTTCAAACATAAAGATAAGAAAAACAAAAGAACCTCTCCTTCTCCCATAAGATTAAAGTCATACTGACTTGCACATACTGAAAACATAAGAAAAAGTCTGTAACTCTCTGGAATGTTCTTCCTCATGATAATGTGTAACTGTATGTAAAACAGAACAAATATACCTGCCCCAAATGTTCCTCCCTAGAGCACTCCCTTCCTTGTGAAGATTGTGTCACCCTTGCAGCCGTCTTGACTTGGGTTTGAAGAAAACTCTCTTCCTTTCTCTCTAAAATGTTTAAAAGGGTTTGTTCATTTAGTGTCAACAATAATAATATGTTTTCTTTTTAAGTGAAAAATCGATGTTCCTGGTTCACAACTCCAACAGCACAGAAGCGCTGTTGTTCTGGTTCATCTTGGAGCTTCCCTGCAGAACCAAGCATATGTGTATATTTTCCAGCACAGATGGGCTTATCCTAGAAGGATGCTTGGAAGGTCTGAGAAGCACTATCCACCCCGTGGGTGAGACCAGAAGGTGATGCTCCTCCTGCTTAGAGCATTACTTTTTGGGTCTTAAAATTGCCTTGGAAATGTGGAAACCATTGCATTTCCCAAAGACCAAGCCTGGGAAGCTCTGAGAGCAGCTGACTTTGCTGGGAGCTAGTAACAGCTCTGCAGGGAGGGCTGGTGCAGGAAGGGAAGGGGAAGGGTTCTGAGGGTTGTCTGCAGCCATAGGGGTCCCCGGAAGGAGCCAGATGTCTGGGGAGGTGGGGCCCTGCCCACAACCCCTCCATGCCTGCCCCCAAGCCAGGTATTAGGGCAAGGAGGCGCCTCCCCAAGTACCTGCAAAAGCAGGGAGGTGCGAGTGTAAGGGCAGGTCACCTGGTACAGGCAGGCATGGCATCCAATGGGCTCAGGGCACCACCCTCCCCGACCATGTTGGGGTGGAGCTACATCCTCTGTGGGCAGACTTAGAGCTGCCCCCAGATGCAGGGGTGGGGCTGGTGAAGGGACACTCTGAGAAACCCTGGGTGGAGGTCCTGGGTAGGTGACTGTGCTCTGCACACCGAGGTGGGGGGATCTCAGGTGTAGGGTGTGGGCCCAGGTGGGAGGCTGGGGTCCTGGAAAGGCGCATGGAATGCACTAACCCTGGGAACTCAGAAGAGTTCTCTTTTCCTCTTGAACAAGTCTTTGCCCGATGTCTGTCAACTAACCAAATCCCCCAGACCCTTGAGCTCTGGGGCACCCGCTCACCTGAGCTTTTCTGGAATGGGTTGCAGACATTTCAGGGTTTCCCATGTTCCTTGGGAAGAGTGAATGTAAGGACAGCACACAATCCCTAATTCATTGGGGGTACCCCCTTGTCCCCTGGCACAGACAGTGCAGGTAATGGACCTTGAGTAGCACTCCGAGTTCAGCAGGGTGTCCCCTGTTCCCCCAGGCACAGGTGTGGTGCTAACAAGCCCCAGAGCAGTCTCCCAACTTTATTTAGCATTGTGCCAGGGATGGTGGTTCTGGGCAGTGAGGATTGTGTGGGATGGTACTCCAGCTTCCTGCTCCCCTGGGCACAGATGTGGCAGAAAGAAGCTCCAGTGCTGTCCCCCAGCTTCAGCATTGTGCCCTGTGTTCCCCACCCCCTCGGGATGGTGGTAATGAGTTGTGAGGATCCTGCAGGAGGGTTCTCCAGGTGGGGCCTGGAAGCTGGTATAAACAAGACCCCACTCAAGTCACATGAGGAACAGATGAGTTAAGGTATTCATTTGGAAGAGTAATCTTGGGGCACCTGGGTGGCTCAGTCAGTTAAGTCTCTGCCCTCCACTCAGGTCATGATCCCAGAGTCCTGGGATGGAGCCCTGCATCGGGCTCCCTGCTTGGTGGGAAGCCTGCTTCTCCCTCTCCCATGCCCCCTGCTTGTGTTCCCTTTCTAGCTCTGTCTCTCTCTCTGTCTCTCTCTCTCTGTTAAATAAATAAATAAAGGAAGGAAGAGTAACTTTGGTTTTCCAAAAAGGACAATGGCAACTGTCAACTTAGTATGAAGCTAATTGCTACTTAAAAAACAAGCATGCGTCTCCCCTTCTCCCAGGAGCTGGAGCAGGTGTGCAGGCCTTAGGTGGGAGGTGCCTTCTTATCCCTAGCTGACAACACTTCTCCACTCTGGCTCCACGAGACCCAAAGTTTTAAAATCAGCATCTGAGTCAGTCATGCAGCTTGTCACAGAATGTCAGTGTTTGGAGAAAGCAGCAGGTACATTGGGTGCAGTGTCACATCCATGTCAGGATGAGAGGTAGAACTTCTCTTTAACCCCAAACCTCCTGGGCTTTTCTCTTGTCTCTAGTGGAGCCACAAAGTCAAACTGAAGCAGCTGTGAGCAATCTAGAGTGGGTGCAAGAGTTACTTAGTTTCCCTGCAGGTAGAACATGGCAGAGGATCCCATTTTCTGTTCCTTTCTGGCTTATGAAGGTATTTGGAACATCTCTTTCTTAGGCAATCACTTTGATTAAAAAGGGAAGATGAGATTTACTCAGTGTATGTTTTTTTTTTTTTTTTTTTTTTTTTTAAAGATTTTATTTATTTATTTAACAGAGAGATCACAAGCAGGCAGAGAGGCAGGCAGAGAGAGAGAGAGAGAGGGAAGCAGGCTCCCTGCTGAGCAGAGAGCCCGATGCGGGCCTCGATCCCAGGACTCTGAGATCATGACCTGAGCCGAAGGCAGCGGCTTAACCCACTGAGCCACCCAGGCGCCCTCAGTGTATGTTTTTAACATAGAATGTATTCCTTCATCTAACAGTGTTTATTCCACTGGGTCTAGGCGGTGGTGGAATGGCCAGCATCTAGAGTTAGGTGCCTTTTTGATCAAATAGAGACTTGGATGATGTCTTGTCCTTTGTCAAAGGTGATGTCTCATAATTGATTAGTCTTTTCATGCAAAGAGTTAGAATGAGGGCAGATGGAAAATTCAAAATGATTCCAAGGAGCCTTTGATGATTTTTTTTTTTTTTTTTGACAGACAGAGATCACAGGTAGGCAGAGAGGCAGGCAGAGAGAGGAAGGGAAGCAGGCTCCCCGCTGAGCAGAGAGCCCGATGTGGGGCTCGATCCCAGGACCCTGGGATCATGACCTGAGCCGAAGGCAGAGGCTTTAACCCGCTGAGCCACCCAGGCGCCCCTGATGATTTTTTTTTAAGATTTTACTTATTTATTTATTTGACAGAGATCACAAGTAGAGAGGCAGGCAGAGAGAGAGAGAGAGGAGGAAGCAGGCTCCCTGCTGAGAAGAGAGCCTGATGCGGGACTTGATCCCATGACTCTGGGATCATGACCTGAGCCAAAGGCAGAGGCTTTAACCCACTGAGTCACCCACGCACCCCCCCTTTGATGATTTAAAAGTGAAGCTTGACTTTCTAGTTTCACTAAATGGATCGTCTAGATAGTTGGACATTGCCATATTTTCTCTGTAGTTGCATTGGTGGTGGAGTCAGAAGGAGAGTCTTTGGAAATTCTTCTGGATAGAGGCACACTGGTGGCTTCAAGGGGCTTGGTGTCTGGAACCCTGGGGTGAATTTCTGGAACTGCTTGCCCGACTCTGGGTGAGTCAGGTTATCCCACAGGTTTTCCATTTCTTTCTTAGAAAATTGCTGGCAGGTAATGTTGTGCTTAAAGCGGAACCCTCCTGCACTGTTGGCAGACATGTGGGCTGCTGCAGCCACTCTGGAACAGAGTGTAGCAGTTCCTCCAAAAGCCAAGAATTGAACAACTCTAGGATCCAGCAACTGCACTCCTAGGTATTTACCCAAAGGACACAAAAGTGCACATTGAATGGAGCACAAACACCGTGATGTTTATAGCAGCATTATTAACCATGGCAAAACTATGGAGGGAGTCCCAGTGTCCATTCACTGAAGAATGGAGAAAGAAGATGTGGGAGATAGATACACAATGGGATAGGACACAGCTTCACAAAGAATGAAATCTTACCATCTCCAAGGATGCGGATGGATCTAGAGTGGATTAAGCTCATCAAAATCCGTAAAGAAAGACAAATACCCTCTGACTTCACTCCTCTGGAACTTCAGAAAGAACACAGATGAACACAGTGAGGGGAGAAAGATAGGCCAATGAGGAAACAGACTCAACCTTAGAGCACAAACTGAGGGTGTGGGGGAAGAGTTCAATGGGTGATGGCTATTAGGGAGGGCACTTGCTGTGATGAGCTCCAGCTGCTCTATGCAGGTGAGGAATCACTAAATCCTACCCCTGAAGCAAAGGAATTACCACTGCATGGAAATGAATTGGAATTGAAGTCAATGAAAAAAAGAAGACCATGTTCTGCTTCATGAAGAGTGAGGTAAAATGGAGTGACTTGGGGTGCCTGGGTGGCTCGGTGGGTTAAAGCCTCTGCCTTCAGCTCAGGTCATGATCCCAGGGTCATGGGATCAAGCCCCACATAGGGCTCTCTGCTCCACAGGGAGCCTGCTTCCTCCTCTCGCGGCCTGCCGCTCTGCCAACTTGTGATCTCTGTCTGCCAAATAAATAAAATCTTTTTAAAAAAATGGAGTGATTTTCACTCTTCTATTCTGTAGGTGATCATTTTCAAACACACTGTGTTAGGATACGCTAGTTTCTTACTGCATAAGGAGTCCTCAGAAAGCTGCAATGAAAGATTCAGATCTCAGAGCATGTTCATGTTCCATTGATATGTTCCTTACAGTTTGCCCAGGTACAAAGGTAAGTGCCGAGAAATATGACAGAAGAAAGGAGGTGTTAACCATTCAGGAGGTAGCCTTACCCCTTCTCATGAAGGCCTTGGGCCAGGGTAGTTTTGGAAGAAGAGGGGATCGTGGAGCTTTGCAGCAGACAGGAGAGTTTCAGGTCTGGGTAGAGCTGACAGGGGTCCTGGAGGAGAGCGGAGTGCATTCTTTTTTTTTTTTTTTTTTTTTTTTAAAGATTTTATTTATTTATTTGACAGAGAGAGATCACAAGTAGAGAGGCAGGCAGAGAGAGAGAGGGAAGCAGGCTTCTTGCTGAGCAGAGAGCCCGATGCGGGACTCGATCCCAGGACCCTGAGATCATGACCTGAGCCGAAGGCAGCGGCTTAACCCACTGAGCCACCCAGGCGCCCAGAGCGGAGTGCATTCTGCAGGAGCATGTGGGCAGGGCTGGCTCCAGGGGTGGGTGTGTGTCCCCTATGTGACAGTTGTGACAGGTCAGGGCTGTGAGCAGGTTCCTGGCTGAGGACAGGGGAGGCCCAGGTGGAGAGCTGGCAGGGCACCTTCTTGTGTGCCACCAGCCTCAGCCAACACACATGAGCTCTTTGTCTGTCCCTGTCCCTCCAGTTGAGACCTCTCCCCGTTGCCAGGCCGAGATGTTGGTTTGGGCTTCTTTCTCTGAGTGTATGAAGTTTCAAAACCTGGATGATGAAATGACGGGTCATCAGAACATCTGTTCTGTTCTATTTCCTGCTCTTCTTTCAATCACTGAAGTGGATCAGACCTGCTAGTGCAAGGGGCAATCTTTGGTTTTCTTCCCCATTTTAATTAAACAATGGGAAAACAGTCTTCTGAAATCCTCAAGGAATCCTTTGTGGGGGTTCAAGTTTTTCTGTTCAGTGAACCATGTTCTGATATTCAAAATTATTTTTGAGGGGTGCCTGGGTGGCTCTGCTGTTCAGCATCTGCCTTTGGCTCAGGTCATGATTCCCGGGTTCTGGGATGGAGCTCTGCATTGGGCTTGCTGCTTGGCAGGGAGCCTGCTTCTCCCTCTCCCACTCCCCCTGCTTGTGTTCCCTCTCTTGCTGTCTCTCTCTCTCTGTCAAATAAATAAATAAATAAATCTTAAAAAAATTATTTTCTAAAGTAAAGCACAGCCTCAGAGCTGTAACAGGGTGCAGTGCCCTCTGAGAGGGGGACAAATGGAGGAGGGGTGTTGGTTGTTTAGGAACCCAGGGAATGGCTCATTGTGCTCCCAGTAGAACACAAGCCCCTTTTAGGCTTCCTTGGCAGCAGTGACGGGGGGGTGGGGTGGTTACAGCTCACCTGGTACCCCATCCTGGGCTCTGAAACCTGACCTGGTGAGTCTCTTGCAACTTGAACTGGGGAATTTATGAAGAAAACGGAATGAACCCTGGCAGGTGCCAGCATCCCTTGCACTCAAACAACTCCATGGAGCGAAGGAGCCCATCACCCGTGAAGCAGTCAGGATCCCTGAGGGTGTGGACTTTATTTCCTGGGAAGAGGTTGTGTCTCTCTCCTTATCTGAACCTGAGCCATGTTGTCTGGTTTTGGAGACCCAGACCTTTATGTGACCACATCATTATTCTTGTTATTTAGGGGAAGCAATCTAATTTCTTTACATTAACAACAAGACAGAAGAAAGAGAAATTAAGCAGTCAGTCCCATTTACAATTGCACCCAAAACCATAAGATATCTAGGAATAAACCTAACCAAAGAGGCAAAGAATCTTTACTCAGAAAACTATAAAAAATTCATGAAAGAAATAGAGGAAGACACAAGAAATGGAAAAATGTTCATTCTCATGGATTGGAAGAATAAATATTGTGAAAACGTCTATGCTACCTAAAGCAATCTACACTATTTAATTCAATCCTCATCAAAATCCCATCCATTTGTTTCAAAGAAATAGAACAAATAATCCTAAAACTTATATGGAACCAGAAAAGACCTCAAATAGCCAGAAGAATAATGAAAAAGAAAGCCAAAGTTGGTGGCATCACAATTCCAGACTTCAAACTCTGTTACAAAGCTGTCATCATCAAGACAGCATGGTACTGGCACAAAAATAGACACATAGATCAATGGGACAGAATAAAGAGCCCAGAAATAGACCCTCAACTCTATGGTCAACTAATCTTTGACAAAGCAGGAAAGAATGTCCAGTGGAAAAATGACAGCCTCTTCAACAAATGGTTTTGGGAAAATTGGACAGCCACATGCAGAAAAATGAAACTGACCATTTCCTTACACCACACACGAAAATAGACTAAAAATGGATGAAGGATCTCAATGTGAGAAAGGAATCCATCAAAATCCTTGAGGAGAACACAGGCGGCAACCTCTTTGACCTCAGCCGCAGCAACTTCTTGCTAGAAACATTGTCAAAGGCAAGGGAAGCAAGGGCAAAAATGAACTATTGGGACTTCGTCAAGATCAAAAGCTTTTGCACAGCAAGGGAAACAGTCAACAAAACCAAAAGTGAACTGTCAGAATGGGAGAAGATATTTGCAAAAGACATATCAGATAAAGGGCTAGTATCCAAAATGTATAGAGAACTTATCAAATCCAACACCCAAAGAACAAATAATCCAATCAAGAAATGGTCAGAGGACATGAACAGACATTTCTGCAAAGAAGACATCCAGATGGCCAACAGACACATGAAAAAGTGCTCCACATCACTCGGCATCAGGGAAATACAAATCAAAACCACAATGAGATACCACCTCACATCAATCAGAATGGCTAAAATTAACAAGTCAGGAAATGACAGATGCTGGCGAGGATGCAGAGAAACGGGAACCCTCCTACACTGTTGGTGGGAATGCAAGCTGGTGCAACCACTCTGGAAAACAGCATGGAGGTTCATCAAAAAGTTGAAAATAGAGCTACCCTATGACCCAGCAATTGCACTACTGGGTATTTACCCTAAAGATACAAACTAGTGATCCAAAGGGGCACGTGCACCCGAATGTTTATAGCAGCAAGGTCCACAAGAGCCAAACTATGGAAAAAACCTAGATGTCCATCAACAGATGAATGGATAAAGAAGAGGTGGTATATATATATACAATGGAATACTATGCAGCCAGCAAAAGAAATGAAATCCTGCCATTTGCAATGACGTGGATGGAACTAGAGGGTATTATGCTTAGTGAAATAAGTCAATCAGAGAAAGACAACTGTCATATGATCTCCCTGATATGAGGAAGTGGAGAGGCAAGATGGGGGGGTTGGGGGGTAGGAAAAGAATAAATGAAACAAGATGGGATCGGGAGGAAGACAAATCATAAGAGACTCAATTTCACAAAACAAACTGAGGGTTGCCGGGGGGAGGAGGGTAGGGAGAGGGTGGTGGGGTTATGGACATTGGGGAGGGTATGTGTTATGGTGAGTGCTGTGAAGTGTTTAAACCTGGTGATTCACAGACCTGTACCCCTGGGGCTAATAATATATGCTTATTAAAATTTTTTTTAATTATTAAAAAATAAAGGATGTAATCTAGACATTGACTTCAAGATCCGTATATCAAAAGGAAAAGCACAAGGTCGAATATATATATGAGGATGGAACTTGTGGTGCCTCTCATTAGTATGGGCAGTGTCGGGCTGCTGGTATGAGAAAGAACACGGAATTCTATTTGGATAGAAGTGTGCTGTGCACAGGCAGTGTTTTATTCTATCCTTTTTCTTACTTCTCTGAAGGGAAAATAGAGTGGTTACAGGAGCTTGGTGTCTGATTTGAAGGAATGGGAGACAAGAGATTTGAAAGAGCAGTGTTCATGCTGACATGATGCTTCATGCCCAGGGAGTGAGGGTTTGAAGCTTGGACTTGGAAGCATTGGTGTTCAGGGAGGATGTTGTCCGAGTTTCCTACACACAGAGTCACTCAGGTGGTCTGCCTAAATGGACCTGTTCCTGGCTTTTGAAGGGCAGCTTAAAGGTGGCTTGAAACCCTAGGGCACTGGAGGAATGATCTGGAAGGGACACCTGAGTGGGCCAGTGTAGACAAACCCTGGGAATTCCAGAGCTAACGATGAACACGTTTCTGAGGCGGGAGTTGGCTTCTCTGTGAGCAGCATTGAGCTGGGGAGGAAAGCAGTCTCTGGTCTTAGGAGTCACCATGTCAGCAGGTGTGAGCCTGGCAGGGGAGTCAGATCAGATAGCTGTGAGACTGTGAGACCATGATGGTGGCCTTCACTCTTGACGCATAGGGTAGTTTGCTCCAGTGACAGGGCTCTGCTCCCCAGCCAGCCCTCCTGCTGCAGATATGATAGGAAACTTGCTTCCTGTTGGGTTCTCCAGCCCTTGTCTCTGCAGGGGGCTTGGTGGGAAGCAGCACACAGGCAGCATTATGGACTCTTGCCCAGTGTGCCCCTTGCTTCCTTGGACGAGGCACCGCAGGTGTCCTCTTTCTGGTGTCTGTGAACTCAGCCAGCAGAAGCACTTCTTCCAGAGCCACACCCCTGAGAAATCCTCCGCTCCTCTGTGCGGTGTGGAAGAGGCCAGTTTTCATTTGGAACTGAAATCTCAGCTCCTGCCATGAGGTTTCAAGGTCATATGGCACACCAGTCTCCTTGAAGCTTTAGTTCCACATGGGGCCTGATGTGCAAGACTGAGAGCAAACCTGAGCGGCCTGCTGCTGCTGCTGCTGCAGGTTCCTTCTTGAAAAGTATGCAGCAAATCCTGGTTTGTGATGATGTCCCAGGAAAGAGGGACAGGTGCACCATTCTGCCCCAGCACAGGAGGATGCCAGATGTCAACCACAGGTGGCTGGTGCAGGGAGGAGAGATATCTGTTTCCCAGGACCTTGGCCAGAGGGATATTTGGACCCTGGGATGCTTCTGTGCTCAGCTTTCTCAGGTGAGCACATCAGGCAAGGGGAGGACATGTGTGTGTTCACCTGGAATCAAGCAAGGTGTCTGGTCTCAGGTTTCATGTACAAGTGGATTCCTGTTATGGCTCATTTTCCTGATGGTCTTCAAGTTGCTATAGGGGGACCTATTGTCCCGGGCATCCTGGCTGTGCAACTGCTCTGGTCACCTTTTCCCCCGGGGCTCCGGACTAGGAGATTGGAGGGAGTCAGTGGTGAAACCATCCGAGTAGGCTTCTGTTTCTCCCTTGCTGAGATGGCCTGGTGACTGTGATAACTGCTCTGGAAATAGAAAGCAGGAGACAGGGCTGGGGTGCTGAAGAGAGGGTGACAGTGGTGATTGCTATTCACATGGGGCCGGGTGGGTCTTCACTAGGAAAGTGATGCTTCAGTCAAGTTCTTTTTTTTTTTTTTTTAATTTAATTTTTTTCAGTGTTCCAAGATTCATTATTTATGCACCACACCCAGTCCTCCATGCACTTGATGAAGTCCCAAAAGTTCATTTTCGTTTTTGTTTCCTTTGCCTTTGGAGACATGTCTTGAAAGAAGTTGCTGTGGCCGATGTTGAAGAGGTTATTGCCTATGTTCTCCTCTAGGATTTTGATAGATTCCTGCCTCACGTTGAGGTCTTTTATCCATTACAAGTTTATCTTTGTGTATGGTGTAAGAGAATGGTCAAGTTTCATTCTTCTATACATAACTGTCCAATTTCCCCAGCACCCAATTTCCCCAGCATTGAAGAGACTATCTTTTTTCCACTGGATATTTTTTCCTATTTTGTCAAAGATTACTTGACCATGGAGTTGCGGGTCCATATCTGGGCTCTCTACTCTGTTCCACTGCTCTATGTGTCTGATTTTTGCCAGTGCCATGCTGTCTTGGTGATCATAGCTTTGTAGAAAAGCTTGAAATCAGGCAACGTGATGCCCCCAGTTTTGTTTTTCGTTTTCAACATTTCCTTAGCAATTTGGGGTCTCTTCTGGTTCCATTCAAATTTAAGATTGTTTGTTCCAGCACTTTGAAAAATGCCGGCAGAATTTTGATCAGGATGGCATTGAAAGTATAGATTGCTCTGGGCAGTATGGACATTTTAACAGTGTTTACTCTTCTGATCCATGAGCATGAAATGCTTTTCCATCTTTTTATGTCTTCTTCAATTTCTTTCATGAGTGTTCTGTAGTTCCTCAGGTACAGATCCTTTACCTCTTTGGTTAGGTTTATTCCCAGGTATCTTATGGTTCTTGGTGCTATAGTAAATGGACTCGATTCTCTAATTTCCCTTTCTGTATTTTCAGTGTTAGTGTCTAAGAAAGCAACTGTACATTTCTGTACATTGATTTTGTATCCTGCCACATTACTGAATTGCTGTATGAGTTCTAGTAGTTTGGGGGTAGAGTCTTCTGGTTTTTCATATAAAGTATCATGTCATCTGCGAAGAGAGAGAGTTTGACTTCTTCATTGCCAGTTTGAATACCTTTTATTTCTCTTTGTTTTCCGATTGCTGTTGCTAGGATTTCTAATACTATGCTGAACAAGAGTGGGGAGAGTGGGCATCCTTGTCACCTTCTGATCTCAAAGGGAAGGCTGTCAGCTTTTCCCCACTGAGGATGATATTCCCTGTGGGTTTTTCATAGACAGATTTTATTAAGTTGAGAAATGTTCCCTCTATCCCTATACTTTGAAGCATTTTAATCAGGAACAGATGCTGGATTTTGTCAAATGCTTTTTCTCCATCAATTGGGAGGACCATGTGGTTCTTCTCTCATCTCTTACTGATTTGTTCTATCACATTGATTTGTGAATGTTGAACCACCCTTGCAACCCAGGGATAAATCCCACCTGGTCATGATGGATAATCTTTTTAATGTACTGTTGAATCCTATTAGCTAGGATCTTGTTGAGAATCTTGGCATCCATATTCATCAAGGATATTGGTTTTAAATTCTCCTTTTTGATGGGGTCTTTGCCTGGTTTGGGGATCAGGATAATGCTAGCTTCATAGAAAGAGTCTGGAAGTTTTCCTTCTGTTTCTATTTTTTGAAACAGCTTCAGGAGAATAGGTATTATTTCTTCTTTGAGTGTTTGGTAGATTCTCCAGGGAATCTGTCAGGTCCTGGGCTCTTGTTTTTTGGGAGGTTTTTGATCACTGCCTCAATCTCGTTACTAGATATTGGCCTATTCGGGTTGTCAATTTCTTCCTATTTCAGTCTTGGAACTTTGTAGGTTTCCAGGAATACATCCATTTCTTCTAGGTCGCTTAACTTATTGGCATATAACTGTTGATGATAATTTCTGATGATCATTTCTATTTTTTTGGTGTTAGTTGTGAGCTCTCCCCTTTCATTCATAATTTTATTAATTTGAGTCCTCTCTCTTTTCTTCTGGATTTGTTCGGTCAGTGGTTTATTGATCTTTTTTTTTTTAATATTTTATTTATTTATTTGACAGACAGATAGGCAGAGAGGCAGGAAGAGAGCAAGAGGAGGAAGCAGGCTCCCTGCTGAGCAGAGAGCCTAATGCGGGACTCGATCCCAGGGCCCTGGGATCACGACCTGAGCCAAAGGCAGAGGCTTCAACCCACTGAGCCACCCAGGGGCCCCTGGTTTATTAATCTTATTGATTCTTTCAATGAACCAGCTTCTAGTTTTGTTGATGTGTTCTACTGTATCTCTAGTTTCTAACTCATTGATCTCTGCTCTAATCTTGATTATTTCCCTTCTTGTGTGTGGAGTTGGCTTAATTTGTTATTGATTCTCCAGTTCTTTAAGGTGTAAAGAGAGCTGGTGTATTCAGGATTTTTCAATTTTTTTGAGTGTAGCTTGGATGGTTATGTATTTTCCCCTTAGGGCTGCCTTTGCTGTATCCCATAGGTTTTGGACCAACATGTCTTCATTCTCATTGGTTTCCATGAATTGGTTAAGTTCTTCTTTGATTTCCTGGTTGATCCAAACATTCTTGAGCAGGATGGTCTTTAGTTTCCGAGTGTTTGAATTCCTTCCAAACTTTTTTTTTTTTGCTATTTTATTTAATTAATTTATTTTTTTAATCATTTTTTAAAATTTATTTTCAGCATAACAGTATTCATTGTTTTTGCACCACACCCAGTGCTCCATGCAGTCCGTGCCCTCTCTAATACCCACCACCTGGTACCCCCAACCTCCCACCCCCCCCATCTCTTCAAACCCTTCAGATTGTTTTTCAGAGTCCATAGTCTCTCATTGTTCACCTCCCCTTCCAAACTTTTGCATGTGGTTGAGTTCCCGTTTCATAGCACTGTGGTCTGAGAATATGTAGGGAATAATCTCAATCTTTTGTTATCAGTTGATCCCTGATTTGTGACCCAGTATGTGGTTATTCTGGAGGAATTTCCATGTGTGCTCAAGAAGAATGACTATTCTGTTGTTTTAGGTGGAATGTTCTGTATATATCTATGAGGTCCATCTGGTCCAATGTGTCATTCAAAGCTCTTGTTTCCTTAGTGATTTTCTGCTTGGATGATCTATTACTGAGAGTGGCGTGTTAAGATCCCCTACAATTAATGTATTCATATCAATATGACTCTTTATTTTGATTAACAGTTGTCATATGTAGTTGACTGCTCCCATATTGGGGGCATAAATATTTACAATTGTTAGATCTTCTGGGTGGATAGACCCTTTAAGAATGATATAGTGTTCTTCTGTATCTCTGACTACAGTCTTTAGCTTAAAATCTATTTTATCTGATAAGAGAATCCCTACCCCAGCTTTCTTTTGAGGCCCATTGGCCTGAAAGATGGTTCCCCATCTCTTCACATTCAGTCTGGATGTATCTTCAGGTTCCAAAGGTGTCTCTTGTAGACAGCATATGGATGGGTCCTGTCATTGTATCCAACCTACAACCCTGTGCTGTTTTATGGGAGTACTTAGGCTGTTCACATTGAGAGTGATTACTGAAAAATAAGTTTTTATTGACATCATATTGCCTGTGAAGTCCTTGTTTCTTTTTTTAAAATTTCTTTTCAGTGTTACAGAATTCATTGTTTATGCACCACTTCCAGTGCTTCATGCAATACATGCCCTCCATAATATCCACCACCAGGCTCACCTAACCCCCGACGCCCCTCCCCTCCAAAACCCTCAGTTTGTTTCTCAGAGTTCAGTCTCTCATGGTTCGTTTCTCCCTCCAATTTCCCCTCTCACTTCTCCTCTCCATCTCCCCATGTCCTCCGTGTTATTCCTTATGTTCCACAAATAAGTGAAACCATGATAATTGACTCTCTCTGCTTGGCTTATATCACTTAGCATAATCTCTTCCAGTCCCATCCATATTGATACAAAAGTTGGGTATTCATCCATTCTGATGGAGGCATAATACTCCATATTATATACAGACCACATCTTCCTTATCCATTCATCTGTTGAAGGGCATCTTGATTCTTTCCACAGTTTGGTGACTGTGGCCATTGCTGCTATGAACATTGGGGTACAGGTGGTCCTTCTTTTCACTACATCTGTATCTTTGAGGAAAATATCCAGTAGTGCAATTGCAGGGTCATAGAGAAGCTCTATTTTTAATTTCTTAAGGAATCTCCACACTTTTTTCCAAAGTGGCTGCACCAACTTGCATTCCCACCAACAGTGTAAGAGGGTTCCTCTTTCTCCACATCCTCTCCAACACACGTTGTTTCCTGTCTTGTTAATTTTGGCCATGCTAACTGGTATAAGGTGGTGTCTTTTTTTTTTTTTTTTTTTTTTTGACAGGTAGAGATCACAAGTAGATGGAGAGGCAGGCAAAGAGAGAGAGGAGGAAACAGGCTCCCTGCTGAGCAGAGAGGCCGATGTGGGGCTCGATCCCAGGACCCTGGGAACATGACCTGAGCTGAAGGCAGAGGCTTTAACCCACTGAATCACCCAGGCACCCCTATAAGGTGGTATCTTAATGTGGTTTCGATTTGAATCTCCCTGATGGCTAGTGATGATGAACATTTTTTCATGTGTCTGTTAGCCATTTGTATGCCTTCACTGGAGAAGTGTCTGTTCATGTCTTTTGCCCATTTATTGACATGATTATCTGTTTTGTGTGTGTTGAATTTGAGGAGTTCTTTATAGATCCTGGATCTCAGCCCTTTGTCTATAGTGTCATTTGCAAATATTTTCTCCCATTCCATGGGTTGCCTCTTTGTTTTGTTGACTATTTCCTTTGCTGTGTAGAAGCTTTTGATCTTGATGAAATTCTTCACTTAATTTTTTTTTTTATACTAGGCTCCATCATAGGGCCTGAACTCAAGATCCTGAGATCAAGACCTGAGCCAAAGTCCAAAGTTGGACACTTAACCAACTGAGCCACCAAGGTACCCATTCACTTAATTTGTTTTTAAGATTTTGTTTTTTTGTCAGCACACACAAGCAGGGGGAGCAGCAGGCAGAGTGAGAAGCAGGCTCCCTGATGAGCAAGGAGTCCCACGAGGGGCTTGATCCCAGCATCCTGGGATCACGATCTAAGCCAAAGACAGACACTTAACCGACAGCCACCCAGGCATCCCTATTTAAAATTTTTAAGATGGTTTTACTCAGTAATTCTGAACTGAGATAGTCTTAGTACCTTCTTTACCTGTGTATTTTCCTCTCTTTGTGTTTTGGGGTCCTGTTTCAATTTTTTATTTTTTTAATTTTAGTTTTTTAGAAGGGACAGAGGGAGAGGGAAAGAGAGAATCTTAAGCAGGGGTACGATCTCAAAACCCTGAGATCATGACCTAAGCTGAAATCAAGTTAGACACTTCATATGTCCACCTGCTTCAGTATTTTTAAGAACTTAAAAAAATTTCAGATGTAGCTCTTAGACTTGCATGACAATATCTATTAGTTAATTAGTGATCCCATATGGAATAATTAGTGGTCAGCGTCATTCATTATTGATAATACACCTGCTTTCATTTTTGTTAGTATCAAAATGGTTGTATTTTAGCCTTAATCTACTAATCGATGAAAAAAGATGATGAATAATGTTAACTCACCTAAATATAATAGCTTGTAGAAAACTTTTAATCTTCTGATGCTGTTTTTTATATTCACGTGTAAAGAAAACAATTGCTTGTAATCTGTATATGGATGCAAAATTGATAAATTATTTATTTGTGTTATATAATTGATAAGCTTGAATAAATTAGTGCCCACCTTTTAGCTAAAATAAGAGTGGTACATTAAAACCCACCTTGGGAATTATTTTTCTTTCTTTGCAAATCCTGTGCTTTACTTTGATGATGCTTGTGTAGAGCAGGTGAGCTAAATTAGTTTTATTGCTAATCAAAAATGAAGTGGGTAATAAATATTTAATTTGGTCCCTTAATCAGTTTATCAATCCTAATGACAGAATTAGCACCTAAGCTCTGAATCTGCCCATACCTTTACATAATACGTGGTTATAATTTTCAGAGAGGACATCTCTGCTAGGTCCTACCTTAGGTGTTGACATACTAGATTGCTGATATTAGGCATGCATTTGTCCTCTGCCTCACTGAAAAGACTGGAGTTTAAAATATCTAGAATGTTTTCTTTTTAAAAATTTTTTTATTTTAAAGATTTTTATTTATTTGAGAGGGACAGAGAGCATGAGATGGGGGAAGGGACACTGGGATCATGACCTGAGCTGAAGTCAGACGCTTAACTAACTGAGCCACCCAGGTGCCCCTTTAGAATGTCTTCTAATGATAATTCTATTGAGATTTTAAGTCCTTGTGCAAGGGTAACAGTAGTATTTTCTTTTTAAAGCATTTTTATATATAAATTAAGAATTCATATGTCATACAGGGTTTATTGGTTTCCATCTATTCTTCCTTAAAACCTTATTATTAGTTAACCCCTTTCTTAAAAAAGAAAAAAATTGTTTAATGTGGCTGTCTCTAGCTACCTTCATATTTCACTTTTCTTTTATTCCGAACTTCCAAAGTAAATGGTTTATACCAACTTCCTCCTTTTCTGCATTATCTTTCCTTTCTCACTTTTTACCAGAAATCAGGAAGCTGGAAGGAAGTGGACACTGAGCGTTTAGGCTGCATCTTGCTCTTGGCACTCTTCCCTGGTTAGGACACTTAATCTTTAAATCTAGGTTGCCAGGTGTCCAGCACTGAATCCACATAGTCTGGTATTGTAGTTTCTTGTTTGGCAGAGTGAAATTTATAAACAAAAATGTCCCTTGTTTTTTTGTGGGGTTTTTTTTTGGGGGGGGGGTTCCTTAATGGGTTTTTTATGGCTCAGGATTCTCTGAGACCAGACCTTGGTGTTACTAAACATTGGTGATAGGGAAAAAAAAAAAAAAAAAAGCTGCCAGGAATTTGCTCCTGGAGGTGCTGAGGATGGAAACCCGTCTGTGTGGGTGTCAGCCCTGCCCAAGAGAACTTGCTCTTCTAGGGCTTAGGGTCCTGGAGATGGATGCCCGGTGCTCACACTCCAGATATAGCTGGGGTCTCTACTGCCACAACAGAAGCCTCTCCATCTAAAACCAGTTGCTGAGTGGGGTCTGGGGGGAGGAGGAGGGGAAGGAGAGGGCAAGTTGGGGACCAGGCATAAAGGTTCAACAGAAATCATTCTTCCTGTAGGAATTTCTTTAACACCTATGTGTACAGCAATAAATTAAAATACTACAAATACCTCTTCATGATGGGTCAAACTTGCCAGAGATCTCTTTCCCTGCCCCCACTGTACTTCTTTATATTCTCTTTCACTGCAATTACCTTTCATTCATTTGTTCAATGTACTTATTTATTGATCAGACCTTTAAGGACTATTACGTGCCAGGCAGGCACTGGCATCACATAGGTGACTAGGATCAGGAGATGAAGTTCTTGCCCATGAGTAACTTCCAGAAATATTCAGACACTGCCTGTGTTTTCCTCTGAACAGGGCACTAGTTCCTAATTACTGCTAGTTCCAAATGGCTGTCCTATTGTTTTATGTTTCGTTTTTGATGAATTTCTTTTTTTAGAGCAGTTTTAGGCTTATAGAAAATTGAGCAGATCTTACCTGGACTTCCTACAGACTCCTCTCTCCCCCACTCAGTGATGAACCAGTATCAATGCATTGTTATCAACTAAAGTCCATTGAAGGTTTACTGTTTGTGTTTACATGAGTTTTGAGAAATGTTTCATGACATATGTCTACCATTATGGTATCCATCCCTGCCATACCCTCTTTGGCAACCACAGATCTTATTGTCTGTGCAGTTTTGCCTTTTCCAGAATGTCATTTAGTTGGGATTTAATAGTATTTTTCAAAAGTACTTTTCAAAGTCTTTTCAAACTGGCTTCTTTCACTAAGCAGTATGCATTTAAACTTGCCTCTTGTCTTTTTGTGGCTTAATAGCTTGTTACTTTTTTATCCCCAAATAATACTCAGTTGTACACATCCACTACAGTTTATCCATTGATCTTGGTTGCTTCCAAGTTTTGGCACTATGAAAAAGCTGCTGTTTACATTCGTGTACTGGCTTTTCTGCAGACAAGAGATTTCAAGTCATTTGGGTAAATACCTAGAAGGACAATTACTAGATTGAATGGGAAGACTGTATACCTTTGTCAGAAACTGCCACATTGTCTTGCAAAGTGGCTGTGCCATTGTGCATTCCTACCAGTAAGGAATGAGAGTTCCTGTTGCTCCCTATTTTCAGCATTTGGTGGTGTCAGTTTCCAGGATTTTAGCCATTTTGATCTGTGCATAGTGGTGTCTTGTTTTCCCTTGCTGTAGTATATGAGGTGAAGCATCTTTTCACATACTTATTTACCGTCTGTATTCTTTTTTGATAAGGTGTCTGTTTAGGTCTTTGTTCATATTTTTTTAAGATTTTATTTATTTATTTATTTGACAGACAGGGATCACAAGCAGGCAGAGAGGCAGGCAGAGAGAGAGGAGGAAGCAGGCTCCCCGCTGGGCAGAGAGCCCGATGCAGGGCTTGATCCCAAGACCCTGGGATCATGACCTGAGCCGAAGGCAGAGGCTTTAACCCACTGAGCCACCCAGGTACCCCTTTGTTCATATTTTAATTGAGTTTGTTTTCTTTTTGTTTTAATGGTCCTTTATGTATATTTTGAATACAAGTTCTTTATTGGATATGTGCGTTGTAGATATTTTATCCCAAGCTAGCTTGTCTTCTCATTATTTTAAGAGTGTTCTTTACAGACCAGTCTTTAATTTTAGAGAGGGAGGAGGAGGGACAGAGGAAGACAGAATTTTAAGCAGGCTCTATGCCCAGTGCAGAGTCCCACATGGGACTCATTCTCACAACCCCAAGATTATGACCTTATGACCTGAGCTGAAATCAAGAGTTAGGTTCTTAACCAACTGAGCCACCCAAGTGCCCCACAAACTGGTTTTCAATTTTAATGAAGTTCAGCTTACCAGTTTTTTTTTCTTTCATGGATCATGCCTTTGATGTTGTCTCTAAAAACTTACTGCTAAACCAAAGTCATATAGATTTTCTCTGATGTTCTTAGAGTTTTATAGTTTTTCATTTTGCATTTAAGTCTATGATAGATTTTGAGTATAATTTTTGTGAAGGTGGAAGGTCAGTGATAGGATCACATGATTTTCCTTTTCTTCTTTAGCTTGTTGATGTGATGAATTGCCTTGATTGACTTTTGTATATGTGCTGCCGAAGCGAGCACATCTTGACTGACTTTTGAATGTTGAACCAGTCTTGCATACACAGAATAATTTCCACTGGTCATGGTGTATAATTCTTTTCATACATTACTGGAAATGGTTTGCTAATACCTTGTTGAGGATTTTTGCATCTCTCTTTAAGAGGGATACTGGTTCATAGTTTTTCTTTCTTGCTGTATCTTTTAAAAAAGATTTTATTTATTCATTTGAGAGAGCGGGAGCATGAGCTGGGGGGCAGGGAGGAAGAGAGACAAGCAGACTCCCCACTGAGTGTGAAGCCTGGTGTGGGGACTCCATCCCAGGACCCTGACATTGTGACTTGAACCAAAGTCAGATGCTTAATCAACTGAGCTAACCAGGCACCCCTTTCTTGCTATATCCTTATCTGGTTTTGGGATTAGGTTAATGGTGGCCTCATAGAATAAATTAGAAAGTGTTCCCTTTGCTACTATTTCCTGGAACAGATTGTAGAGAACTGGTATCATTTCTCCAAATATGTAAATATTTTGTAGAATGCACCAGTGAAACCATCTGGGCCTGTTGATTTCTGTGTTTGGATGATGGTTAATTGTTGATTTGATTCCTTTATCAGACATAGGCCTATTCAGATTATCTATTTCTTGTGTGTGTTTTGATAGATTGTGTCTTTCAAGAACTTGGTTTGTTTTATCTAAGTTATCAAATTTGTGGCAGAGAGTTTATATTCTTTTAATGTCTAGGAGGTCAGAAGTGATGGCTGCTCTTTCCTTTCTGAAATTAGTACAGGTTTGGTTCTAGATATTGTGTGTTTGGTTCTAGACCACCACAATAAAGCCAGTCAAATAAATTTTTTGGTTTCACAGTGCATATAAAAGTTATGCTTATACTGTACTTTAGTCTGTTAAGTGTACAGTAGCATAATGTCTAAAAAAATGTATGTACATTAATTTAAAAGTATTTCTTTAAAAAAATGCTAACCATCATGTGAACTTTCGGTGAGTTGTATCTTTTTGCTGGTGGAGGGTTTTGCTTGATGTTGATGGCTGCTGACTGATCAAGGGGGTGGCTACGAAGGTTGGGGTGGTTGTGGCAAGTTCTTAAAATAAGGCAACAGTGAAACTTGCCACATCAATTAATTCTTTCACAAGTGATTTCTCTGTGGCATGTAGTGCTCTTTGATAGCATTTTGCCCACAGTAGAACCTCTTTCAAAATTGAAGTCAATCCTTCAATCCCTGCTCCTCCTTGGTCAACTTAGTTTATGCAATATTCTAAATCCTTTGTTGTCATTTCAACAGTCTTCACAGCATCTTCCCCAGGAGTAAATTCCATCTCAAGAAACCACTCTTTGCTTATTCACAAGAAGCAGATCCCCATCCATTCCAATTTTATCACAAGACTATAGCTATTCATTCCCACCTTCACATTCCACTCCTGATTCCACTTCTCTTGGTGTCTCCACTACATCTTCAGTGACTTCTTCCAAGCTCCTGTTAATGGTATTTTGACCTTTTCCCATGAATCACAAATGTTCTTGATGGTATCTAAGAGGGTGAATTCTTTCCAGAAGGCTTTCAATTTACATTGCCTAGATCCATTGAAGGAATCACTGTTTATGGCAGTAATAACCTTATGAAATATATTTCTTAAATGATAAGACTTGAAAGTTGAAATGACTCCTTGATCGATGGGCTGCAGAACAGATGTTGGGTCAGCAGGCAGGAAAACAGCATTAATCTCACAGTACCTATCAGAGCTCCTGCAAAACCAGATGCCTTGTCAATGAACAGTAATATTTTGAAAGGAACCTTTTACTCTGAGCAGTAGATCTCAACAGTAGACTTAAAATACTCAGTAAACCATAGTGTAAATAGATGTGCTGTCATCCAGGCTTTGTCATTGCATTTACAGAACACAAGCAGAGTTGACTTAACATAATTCTTAATGGCCTTAGGATTTGGAGAATGGTAAACGAGCATTGGCTTCAATGTAGTTACCAGCTGCATTAGCCCCTGACAAGAGAGTCAGACTGTCCTTTGAAATTTTGAAGCCAGGGACTGACATCTCCTCTTTAGCTATGAAGATCCTGAAAGTCCTAAACGGCATCTTTCTTCTAATATTAGGCTATTTCATCTACACTGAAAATCTGTTGTTTAACATAGCCACCTTCATGAATGATCTGCCAGATCTTCTGGATAACTTGCTCGGCTTCTGTATCAGCACTTGTATTTCTATATCACTGTGTACTTTTATGTTATAGAAAGAGCTTCTTTGCTTAAACTTCACGAGCCAGCCCATGCTAGCTTCAAACTTTTCTTCTGCAGCTTCCTCCCCTCTCAGCCTTCATGGGCTTGGGGAGAGTTAGGGCCTTGCTGTGGATTGGGCTTTTGCTTTAGGGGAATGTTGTGACTAGTTTGATTTTCTATCCAGACCACTAAAACTGTCTCCATATCAGCAGTCAGATTGTTTTGCTTTCTTATCATTTGTTCACTGGAGTGGCACTTTTATTTTATTTTATTTTTAATTTTATTTTTTCAGTGGCACTTTTAATTTCCTTCAAGAACCTTCCCTTTGCATTCACCACTCAGCTAACTGTTGTGGTGCAAGAGGGGCCTCACTTTCAGCCTATCTTGGCTTTTGACATGCCTTCCTCACTAAACTTAATCACATCTAGTTTTTTTTTTTAAGATTTTATTTATTTATTTGACAGACAGAGATCACAAGTAGGCAGAGAGGCAGGCAGAGAGAGAGGAGGAAGCAGGCTCCCCGCTGAGCAGAGAGCCCCATGTGGGGCTCGATCCCAGGACCCTGGGATCATGACCTAAGCAGAAGGCAGAGGCTTAACCCACTGAGCCACCCAGGCACCCCGCCCCTAGTTTTTTATTTAAAGTAAGAGATGTATGAATTTTCTTTTCACTTGAACACTTTAAGGCCACTATAGGGTTATTAATTAGCCTAATATCAATATTGTGTATCTCAGGGTATAGGGAAGCCTGAGGAGAGGAAGTGAGTCAGGGGAGCTGTTGGTTCGTGGACTAGTGAGAGCACAACATTTAATAAGTTTGCAGTCTTACATGGGTGAGGTTCATGATGCCCCAGAACAATTATAATAGTAACCAAAGATCATTGGTCACAGATCACCATAACAAATATAATACTAATATTTTATAAAGTTTTTAATATATTTTATACAAATATAAATATTTAATATATAAATATATATAATATTTTATATAATATTTTATAAAGTTTTAAAGCTTTTATAAAGTTTGAATACTTTTGAGAGTCACCAAAATGTGGGTCACAAAGTGAACAAATAGTGTTGTAATATGGCACCAATATACTTACTTCACATGGGGTTGTCACAGACCTTCCAATTTATAAAAAATGCAATATCTGGAGTGTGATAGGGCAGAGCATAATAAAACAAATTATTCCTATTATTGTGTCTTCTCTCTTTTTCTCTAGGTTAGCCCAGCTGGAGGTTTACCAGAAGTATTTTAAAGAGCTAGCTTTTGATTTCATTGACTTTTCTTTATTTTTTAAATTTTTTTCTTTATTTCCTGTTTTCATTTGTTTGTGCTCTAATTTTTATTAGTTCTTTTCTTCTGCTTGCTTTAAATTTTTCTTTCTCTGGTTTCCTAAATTGGAAGCTCAGATTATTGACTTTACCTCTTTCTTTCCTAATATACGCATTGAATGCTATAAATTTCCCTCTAAATACTGTTTTTGCTGCACTGCACAAATTTTGGTGTGTTATATTTTCATTCAAATATTTTTACATTTCTCTTGATTTTCTCTTTAACCCCTGTGTTATTTACAAGTATGTTGTTTCATCTCCAAATATGTTGGGATTTTTTCCAGCTAGCTTCCTATTACTGATTTCTAGTTTGATCCCATCGTGGTCTGGGGGGGCATTCTTTGTATGATTTCCATTCTTCTAAATTTGTTGAGGTATGTTTTATGACCCAGAATGTGGTATGTCCTAGCGAATGTTTTGTGTGAGCTTAAAGAGAATGCGTGTGTGATGAGCACTGGGTGTGATAGGCAACTAATGAACTAATGAACACTACATCAAACACTAAGGATGTACTATATGTTAGCTAACTGACTGTTAAAAAGAAAAGAATGTGGGGCGCCTGGGTGGCTCACTGGGTTAAAGCCTCTGCCTTCGGCTCAGGTCATAATCCCAGGGTCCTGGGATCCAGCCCCGCAGCAAGCTCCCTGCCCAGCAGGGAGCCTGCTTCCTTTCCTCTATCTCTGCCTGCCTCTCTGCCTACTTGTGATCTCTGTCAAATAAATAAATAAAAATCTTTAATAAAAAAAAAAAGAATGTACATTCTTCTGTTAGGTGAAGTATTCTGTAGTTTAGAACCAGTTGATTGAGGGTGCTCTTCAATTCTGTTATCCTGCTGTTATTCTGCTGGCTGGATCTGTCAGTTACTGAGAGAGAGTACTGAAGTCTCTAGCCAGTATGGTGGGCTCATCTCTTTCCTCGGGCATTTCAGCTCTCTCTCAGGGGCGCATACACATTGCTATGGCTTCTGGGAGAATTGATTCCTTTATCTCAATGTTATGCCCCTCTTTATCCTGGATAATTTTTTGTCTTGAAGTCTCCTCTTAACGAAATTACTATAGCTATTCTAGCTTTCTTTTGGGGTGTTAGCTTGGCATATCTTCTCCATCCCTTTACTGTTAATATTATATGTGTCTTTATATTTTAAAAGTGGCTTTTTTGTAAACAGAATATACTTGGGTCTTGTTGTCTCCTATGCTGGTCTTTTAATTGATACATTTAAACCATTTATATTTAAAATGATTAGTGACATGATTGGATTAATATCACCATACTTGTAATTGCTTTGAATTCTTTGCACTTGTTCATTTTCTTTTTAAAAAATCTTCTCCATCTTCTGCCCTTTCTGGTTTTAACTGAGCGTTTTATGTACCATTGTCTTTCCTCTCTTGGCATATTGATTAAACTTTAAAAAAATCTATTTTCTCGTGGTTGCCCTCAGGTTTGGTAGTATATATTTACAACCAGTCTAGGTCCATTTTCAGATTCTACCATACACTTCACGGAGCGGGGGAGGGGTGCGGGGCATAGGTTCCTTGTGGCAAAACATTACCATTCCTCCATCCTGTCCTCTGTAGTACTGTTGTCATTAATTGAGACTTAATCCACAAGCTGGAACCACTCCTTATGTTGTTGCTATTATTACTTGGAGTAAAGAGTTACGTATTAAGAATAAGAAACACAAGGTTTAATTACCTTCATTTATTCTTTCTTTAATGCTCTTAATTTCTGTCAACCTTAAAAGTAAAATAGCCAGCTAGTGGACCAGCAACATTAGTTTATTTGAGAATTGCAATTTGGGGTGTGCAACTATGACAAACCATAGGCAAATGCAGAAAATAAAGGAGGGGAGCTTGCTTTTACAGAGGAAAGGAGGAAGTTAGGGGCTGTGGGAATGAAAGCCCACTGAAGGAAGGAGAGAGTTCAGGGTTATGGGGCTTCTCATGGCTGAGCTGTTGCTGGGCAGGAGGACATTTTTCCTCCTCCTGGAGTGGTAAGCTGCTTCTTGTTGGGAAATGCAAACATACTGCTTTTTTCCTGCTGAGGTCTGTAGGTGGTACAAATGCTGGTGAATAGCAATTCCCCCTTCAGGGCTTTCTGACTCCTTTTGAAATGAGTCTTTTTTGTTCATTTTCATTTCTTTATGGAGATCCAAGTTTCTGGCCTATATAATTTTCTCTGCAAGAACCTCAAACTTCAGTTTTCCTCTGATGTCCTTGTTTTTATTTCCCTCTACCCCCTCTTGTCTTTCAAAAATCCTTCCAAATGAAGTCAGATGTAAACCTTGTTGATAGGTGATATAAATAGTAAAGTAATTGAGGAGGGGGATAATTCTATAATTTTAGATCTAAATCTCCATTTTTTTTTGTTCTGTGGGGTGTTCTTAGTTTTTAGTGGGTCACGGTACCTGGAATAGGACCTTCAGAAGAGTTTCTTAGCCTTCATCCCCCTGTCCCCCCTTATTTGAGACATGAAGGCTAGAGAGCTGGATTTAGCTAATTGTCCTTCGGGTCAGATGAGGCTTTAGTAAAACAGTTTCTCTTGAGGGCTAACCTTCCTTGTACAGGAAAAAACAAGAGCAGAGCAACATTGGGCAGATTTCAAAATGGTTATTTTCCCCGTCTCCTGCCAGAAGCCCCAGGGGAATTTTCTCCAGTTTTCATAGTAAGAACTACGGTTCTTACTATGGTAAGTAAGAACTATGGTTCTTACTATTGGTGGGGGCTTCTAGCAGTAATAGTCATGAAAGTGTGAGACTCCCCTGTAAGACTGAGCACCCTGGAGTTTTTAACTGAAGCTTCTCCAGGATGAGCCTCCAGCAACCATCAGTTACAGTTGAAACTATAGTACTAGCCCCAGCATTGGTTTCTGCTGCCAGTAAACTATGATTCTCCATATTGCCTGTCTCTGGTTTTGGGGGCATATCTTTACCTATGAACTTAATTCTCTAATGAATCTAAGAAGCACTTTGTTTTTCAATTTGTATGGCTTGTTTCTTGATGTGGGTAAGAGAGTGATGATTTCCAAGCTTTTTACATGTTGGACCAGAAACTAGAAGTACTCTCAGTGGTTCATTTCTAACCACCAGTGGTTAGTCAGATGTGTCTGTTCTCTAATGGGCCATTCTTGGTACAGTTTAGCTATAGATTGTCAGTACCTAAAACTGAAGGGCCAAGTATTTTAATAAAGGGAAAGGCTATGAGGTGGAGGAAAGTAGAGTATACTGTGTGTGTTCTTTTTTTGATAATAGGAGATGGACAGTTTCTCTTTTGGGGACCCTAGGAATGGGGGAATAAACATAAGAGGAGCACTGAGCTGAGCTTAGGAGAGGTAGGTGTCCTTTGTCTTTTTTTGGTAAGTTTTGAGTTAATTTAAGTTTTAAGTTTAATTAAGTTTTAAGTTTAAGATGTTTAAATCCGAAACATTTTAAGTATATTAAAGTATTTGAAAGAAATACATAGATTTGTGTGTATATATATATATATATATATATATATATATATATGGAACAAACAAATGTTGAAACAAATGTGGTAACTAGTTCTAAGTTGATGCCTTGTATGTGGAGTTTATTTCCAGAAAACAAGTACTCACCCAAAAAGAAAGCCATATGGGTCTATTGTTGGGTATCATGCAGATTGAACCGATTTGCTACTCATGTCTGGATGCACACACCTTACCCAGCCAGTATTTCTCTTCAGAGCACAGGAGGGCACTATACTCACCAACCCTGTGAGGTAGATATCCTAGTTACCACTATACAGCTGAGAATACTGATGCTCCTTGAGGTTACCTGGAGAGAGGAGGTGAAAGAACTTACCAGAGGCTTGTCTGGCACCATTGCATCTTCCTGCAGATGCTCTGACCTTTGACCAATCTTTGTGCCCCTTGAGTTCTCTGTGGGTGATTACAGCCCAGAGCACCCCACTTTATGAAAATGCTTCCAATCTTTTTGCTTTCACAGCACCCTGTTCTTTTCCAGTCTCCTTGACCAGCCTTTCATCTTCACGAGTTCTTCTTCCTAAACATCTTATGTTTGTCACTGAGAGATCAGCAGTAGCTCCTGGCCTTTTATTACAAAAGAACAATGTCCTTTGGGCAACCTGTTCTAGGCCAATATATAAAAGTTCATTTGTTCTGTGTCTAAAGGGACTCCACTTCTCTCCAAGAGGGGAAGAATGTTTAGGTTTGTAGCTACAACCCTTTGTTTGGCTCACAGAACTCAACATACTTCTTCCTCAACCAGCACAGGATTGACCACCAGAGGAAGATGAAATAATTTTATTCTTCAAAAATAAATAAATAAAGGGGCACCTGGGTGGCTCGGTGGGTTAAGCCTCTGCCTTTAGCTCAGGTCATGATCTCAGGGTCCTGGGATTGAGACCCGCATAGGGCTCTCTGCGCAGCAGAGAGCCTGCTTCCCCCTCTCTCTTTCTACCTGCCTCTCTGCCTACTTGTGATCTCTCTCTCTGTCAAATAAATAAATAAAATCTTTAAAAATAAATAAATAAATTTAATACTGGCTGAAGAATTGGTAGGAAATAAACCTGTATCAGAAACCCTAAAAGGGGATTTATTGTCAGGAACACAAGATCTTACCTCTGAAATGCCAGGTCTTTGTGATTAGATCCAGGTGGATTCTTGGCTAGAATGCTAAGTTATTTTGTGGCCTGTGAGTATCAAATCTGGGTATAAAGGGTTCATCTGCCTCTCATTTGTGACACTGATTTTGATTGCCCAGTGAAGGTTTTGTCTGATTTCTCCACTGTAAAGTTAAAATTTTTTTTCTACTACTGATACTAATAAGCTATCTGGGGGAGAAAACTTTCAGACTATGCAAATATCTTATTCCTCATTAACATTTGTTCCTTAGATTTAGCATCTGTTGATGAATTTTGCCTGGGGCCAGTGTTTACTTGTTGCTGAGTGATGATTTTCTAACTCTAACATTCCCTCTGTGTTTACCAGTTGGCACTTGGCATTTTACTTTTAGCAGGAACCCTGCTTTCTTGCCTTTTTATTTTTTGTTGTGGACGTGTGGATTCCAAGATTTTTTTCAATGATTTATAGCTTATTACTGTTCTAAATTACTTTGGTGCTCAAATGCTTTTTTTGCTTTATCTCTCCCTGCATGTTGTTTACTGGTATAGTACTGACATTGACCAGAGGAGAGCACCTCTGACTGCATCTAGGGGCTGTGGGTGGGCAACTACTACTGAGGGCTATTCTTAGATGCGGGAAAGGCCTTTCAAGTTTAGTCACATGTTCATGGTTACTAATCTGCCTCTGTACTAATTCAGTGCTGGTGACTCTAATCTGTAGGATACACACTTGTGTATTTAACATATCCCATCTGCATGTAGTTTGCTTTTGCTTCCATTATATTTTCTCATCACATTTGATATTTTGAGAATAGTCAGAAAAAAATATATCTTTTTTCTAACTACATTTTTGGTCAGGTTTACTTTAATTCATAGAGTATAACTTTAGGCCCGCAGTTGGTTGGCTTCCACCCTGTCATTTTTTGTCTGATTCCACTTGAAGTAACATGGAGGCAGTAATGTGTGACCCAGTCAATGCTCTCTGCTTTTTGGAAATACAATATTCTGATTATCCGTGATTGAATATAAATGAAAATATGTATGCCTACATGTTCAGCACCTGTTCTGTGCTATTCATGTTCCTTAATACTCTCCATTCGGTTTCTCTAAATTTATACCATGAATTGATGAAGAATTATCTAGTAGAAAATATATTAATAGTCCAATGACTAATCTATACTTCAAATGAAAACTTTCTATGTGTTCTTACCAGTAATACTCTAATTTTATTTAACTTTTTAAAGATTTTTTTTTTTTTTTGACAGAGAGAGATCACAAGTAGGCAGAGAGGCAGGCAGAGAGAGAGAGGAAGGGAAGCAGGCTCCCTGCTGAGCAGAGAGCCCGATGTGGGACTCGATCCCAGGACCCCGAGATCATGACCTGAGCCGAAGGCAGCGGCTTAACCCACTGGGCCACCCAGGCGCCCTAATTTTATTTAACTTTTTAAAAGGCCATTCTGCTTATTGACTAAATTCGTATCTTTATATAGCAGTGTCCAAATTTTTGCACATGTTTGTTCATAGCTCCTAAAATTGGAGTGATATCGCTATCAGCTATTCATATGAATTTTAGGGAAAAACCGTTGGTAGACATTGCCTTTTAGCAGTGTCAACTTCATGGTTTTGAAATATGTATATATTTAAATTCCTTTAATATTGCCATTTAAGAATGTAATTTACTGGGGCGCCTGGGTGGTTCAGTGGGTTAAGGCCTCTGCCTTCAGCTCAGGTCATGATCCCAGGGTCCTGGGATCGAGCCCCACATCGGGCTCTCTGCTCAACAGGGAGCCTGCTTCCTCCCCTCTCTCTCTCTGCCTGCCTCTCTGCCTACTTGTGATCTCTCTCTCTGTCAAATAAATAAAATCTTTAAAAAAAAAAAAAAAAGAATGTAATTTACTCAGACTGAGTCATACTACTGTACTTACTACAGGTTTCTTCCCAGAATGTCTTCTCAGAACCTAAAAGGGAAAAAGGAAATGGTTGATCCAGTACATGCAGTGATATGATTTCTGAGACTAGCACATTGGTTCCTCTTTGGGTGGGTATTTAGTTCTGCTCCATTAGAATCTGGGCTGTGCTCCACCCTCTTGAAAAAAATTTTTTTCTTCTCAAATGTAGTTTATGAAAAATTAGATTATAGGGCTAGAAGTAAATAAATGTGTGTGATGCCACATTTTAGACACAAAGTAACACTTGCTATATTTAAGAATAAACTTCTGTAGATTGTAGGCTGTTTTCATTTTCTGTTTCAAGATATACTTTTGGCAGCTCCCTAATCACAGTAAAGATATTTTCTTTTTTTTTTTTTTTTTTTTTAAAGATTTTACCCATCCACTTGACAGAGAGAGATCACAAGTAGACGGAGAGGAAGGCAGAGAGAGAGAGAGAGGGAAGCAGGCTTCCCGCCGAGCAGAGAGCCCGATGCGGGACTCGATCCCAGGACCCTGAGATCATGACCCGAGCCGAAGGCAGCGGCCCAACCCACTGAGCCACCCAGGCGCCCCACAGTAAAGATATTTTCTAATCCTTCTTTTGACCAAGGACTGCTGCTGCTATAAAGTCAGCATTTAAATTCCATGAACTTTGAGAGACAGGAATAACAAGGATAAGGCCAGGTTCCTGCCCATAGAGTGAATGAGCTGTTTCAGTGAGTCTTTCCATCCAGCTGCCTGAAGGGAGAAAACTCTGGGTGGGGAGGGGCCTCAGGGCCTAAGAACCAGGTTCAGTAGTGCCAGCTTTCACAAGAGAGCCATGCTAGCACATGCTTTTGTTTTGGCAACATGCTTCCCAGAGATCCACATGATAAAAGGTTGTAGTGATAAAGTTCCTGATGGTCTGGGGGTGGGGTAGGGGTGGGGCGGGATATGACTGCCTTGAATGTAGCCTGAATCACTCTGATTTGAGCACAATTATTTTTAGACTTTTTTTTTTTTTAAGTAGATCTGACTTGCCAAGAATGGAGTACTTAATTTTCAAGTAATTGAAGTAGGGTTTTTTTGTTGCTGTTGTTTTTTATCTCCAGCCAGGAGTTATTTATGGGTTTAAAATGGATGTGAAAGTAACTCAGACTATTTCAGTATCTGAAAACACTAAAAGATAAAATGATATATTAATATAATTATATTCTTGATCATGTGAAGGTTTCCTTTGTGAAGAACTCTGATTTGTTTCATGTTGAGCTTTAGGAAAACTTAATTATGGGAGAAATGAAGTCAGTGTCATTAAGGATGGAGGGTAGGTATCTTGATAACTTGGTTTGGTATGGGTAAGTGCTGGAGATGTGTCTGCCCTCGCTCTCAGGTTTGTCCAGCAGGCTATTCTGTTAGAGGTTTCTAGAATCACAGGCTGCTTAGGGACTTACAAGTTATGCACCTATAACCTTCTGAGGAGAGTCTCTGTCCCCACCATGCCATGGTTATGTTAAGCAGCCTTGTTCACAGTAGGCTTCACGCTGAGGAGTTGGGTTTATTTGGGATACCATGGGGGCTGGGAGAATGACCTGGTACTTCTGATTTTCAAGGATCCCTGGCACCTCTGAGGAAGAGGGTTTGGAAGAGAACAAGCTGGGAGTCAAGAGAAATGATAAGAGCTTGAGGGGCAAGACCTAAGAGGTCCAAGTGGTGAGTTTGAATGTATTGGTGGGGACAGACTAGGGAGACTCATCCCCCACCCCTCATGGGACAGATGATTGGGCCCACAGAGACGTCACAAGTCATTCCCACATACATTCTCTCCCAGGCAGGGAAGGGCTGGCACATTTGTTGTCCAAGGAACCAGGATGAGTAAGGGACGTGATTTCACCCTGTAGGCTGGCCTAAGTGATGACACACATGCACAAGGGAATGAGTCTTTGTCATTGAGTGTGACATATGGGTGAAGTGTCAACCCCATGGAACTGGGTGTGAGCTGGCAGCCAAGAGCTGGGATTAGAGACTATGGGATGAATTCACTTTTAGACATGTTGAATGTGAGGTACGTAATGAGACATCCAGGTGGACATTTTCAGGACGGGGATGAATTTCTTAGTCTTCAGATGGGGTAGGGGGATTAGACTGACCATTTGAGAGTCACGTGTCTTTTTTTTTTTTTTTAAGATTTTTATTTATTTATTTGGGGCACCTGGGTGGCTCAGTGGGTTAAAGCCTCTGCCTTCGGCTCAGGTCATGATCCCATGGTCCTGGGATCAAGCCCCACATCGGGCTCTCTGCTCAGCAGGGAGACTGTTTCCCTTCCTCTCTCTCTACCTGTCTCTCTGCCCACTTATGATCTCTGTCAAATAAATAAATATAATTTTTAAAAAGAGTTTTATTTATTTATTTGACAGATAGCAAGAGGAGAAACACAAGCAGGGGGAGTGGGAGAAAGAGAAGCAGGCTTCCCAATGATCAGGGAGCCTGGGATCATGACCTGAAGGCAGATGCTTAACAACTGAGCCACCCAGGCACCCCAAGAGTCACATGTCCTATTTCTAAAACAGGGCACCATAGTATCATTTGTGTAAAGGTGATAGCTGAAATCATAGTCTAGTTGGTGTTCTTTCTCTTTCCCTGTATCTACCATGGTCTTAATTTTAATTCTCCTTCAGCTGCAGCCTTTCAGTTTACCCAAGGAATTCCTACCAGGCTGTAGGAGGATCTACCCAACATATTTTGTTATTGTTTATTATGGTCTGGTGGTTGTTTGAAATGATTGTTTTTTTCCAGTTCTTAGGTATCAGACCCTTTCGGTTCCTGCAGATAAGTGAACAGGGACAGGCCCTTGTTCAACTTTATCAGAATTTAATAGCAGAGATGTGTCACACTGCCTCAAACTGTAAGAGATGTACTTTGCATATCAAGTGGTTGTCTTGCTGCTTTTGGAGTAAAGCTCAGTTCCGGAACATTCTCCATGTGACTGTACTTGTTTCAAAGAATTGGTGTAGTCCCTGGAGATATGAGGCAGAGTACTGCCCTTGCTGCATTTCCCCAGGGTATTAATAGTTTCCAAAATGATACAAGAACTAATATGAGATAAAATAACCTTTATCTTTTATTCCTTGACAGATAATCAGATTACTCTGGGGATTAGATAAAAATAAGTCATTTATTCTTATAGTTACTATAATGACCATGATAATCTTGCATAAGAGAATTTAAAAATTGGATAAACAAGATTCAGCTTAGGGAATGAGAAGATATAGAAAGCATGATGTGAATCTGAAGACAAAGTTGGCATTCTTTGGATGAGCAGTGTTGTAGAGTAAATTTGCTGGGCCCTGGGTCCCTCTGGCACCAACCCTGCCACGGACACACAGTCGGTGTTTCCAACATGCCACAGGGCCTGATGCTTCAAGGTACCAGAGGGTGGCGGTAGATTGTGCTTCATTCCATTATTTTAATTTATTTAATATCTTTACAAAATCCATACAGTGACTTTTCCCCTTAACATCTGGTTTTATTCCAGGCCGTGTTCTCATAAAGATTTCAAGTGCCTCCAAGAAACTCAATGAGAGTCTTGATGAAAGTGTATGTAAACTATTTTTATACTTATAAAATAAAATATATTTTATTTCTAAACTTTGTTACTTAAGGTCTCTAATCTGGTGCGGCTTTTTAATTCCTTTTGTTAACAGTTTAAAAAAAATCCCATAAAGAGATTATACATGAGCTGGAGAAGAAGATGGAACTTGATGTAAAATATATAAATGTGAGTACATGGTTTTCTCCACCTCCATGGTTGGAGGTGGGTATGGAGCATGGGGGCCTGGCGTTCCAGGAGGCTGCGCTTGCCTGATCTCTGAGCTGGAAGAGAACTTTCTTTTCCCATTTATCCAGCAGCAAAGAACATGGACAGAGCTTAGTGTTGAGTATATACACAGATGCATGAAACTGACAAGGTCTCTTGAAGCTGGGTGCCCTGTTTGCTTTAACACCTGAGATCTTTATTAAAAGGCAGACAGGAGAATATTGCAAGGAATTCTCCTGCTCCTCAGAAGCACTGTTTTCAAAGAACACATATATGGGGATGACATCCACATCTGTATGAGTGCAACTGCGCTGTTGCTTTCACAAACCAGCACTTCAGGATTTGAGACATGGAATGTGAGACCTAGGGCTCCCTGGGGACCCCAGGTCCATTTATCAGAGACTGCTCCTGTGTGGTATCCCTTGCCTGTCACCCAGTATTGGTGACTCCAGCACTTTTCTCCTTCTGCCTGACCCTCCAGCCCTGTCACATAGCTTTTTCCATCTCCCTTATCTGCTACGGAATGCCTGCTTTCCTTGCCATTCAAAGTCCCCTCCTCACCAAGACCCCCCACGTGGCAGTAAGCGGTGTAGTTACCCTGAAATCACCCCATTGCCCCTGTGTGCATGTGCTCTCTCTACTCTGGAGGAAGGTGGCAGGACCATCAACAACAGCTTAGGGGGATGTAATGACAAGCATTTTCCATACATTGTCAGATTTTTATCCCTACAGAAACTCCATAATGTAGCTACTCTTATCGTTACTGTACGGATTAAAGGGAAAACGTGAATTTTAGAGAAATTAAGTAGTAGCTGAGATCACATAGGAAGTGAAGGATTTCACCAGAATTCTAACCCAGGTCTGTGAAGCTCCCAAAACACTGCTACACAGCACCCAAAATAATCTGAAGTGCTTGTACTTGCTCATTCTGTTTTTAAAAAAATTGGAAGTCATAGGGCGCCTGGGTGGCTCAGTGGGTTAAGCCGCTGCCTTCGGCTCAGGTCATGATCTCAGGGTCCTGGGATCGAGTCCCGCATCGGGCTCTCTGCTCACCGGGGAGCCTGCTCCCTCCTCTCTCTCCGCCTGCCTCTCTCTCTACTTGTGATCTCTCTCTGTCAAATCAATAAATAAAATCTTAAAAAAAAAAAAAATTGGAAGTCATAAAACAGGAGCATGTGACTTAGTATTGTTTATTTATTTTTATTTTATTTTATTTTTAGTATTGTTTGTTTATTCACCAAAGAACTTAACACCCAGTGTCCTAAGAACACTGAGAAAACAAGGAATAAAAGATAAGACATTCTTATCTTCTAAGAGCTGCCCTTGGGGCCAGTAGCCCCTTGTATGAACAGGGGACTTTAGGTCAGACAAAGCTACACATTGAAGGGAGGGAGCAGTATGAGGTGAGGGTGTGCAGGGCGACGCTGAGGGGACATGTTAGCCAGTGTAACTGCCCAACAGCTGGGATGGTGCTGAGCTCAGATCTGCACAATGTTTAACTTACAGGCAACTCTCAAAAGACACCAAACAGAAATCTCAAGCTGAGTTGAAGATCAGAAGGAAAAGTCAAGGAGGACAACATGCACTCAAATAAGAACACAAAGAAATTGAGGTGAACTTTTTAGCACTATTTTGTTGTTGACAATTTGTACAATTTACAGGGCTGCTTACTTGGCTCAGTTAGCCTATACTATAGTACACTATGCTAGACTATACTATACTACACTACACTATACTACACTACACCTATGCTGTACTGCACTATGCTACACTACACTACACTACACTATACTATACTACACTATGCATCCACTCAGTGCTGTGCTGCTGTTGAAGTTAAAAATGAGCATTTTTGACTTGGTATGAGCTGAAAGCTACAGAGTTTTCCAGAGTTAAGAATAATTAGTAGCCTCCTAAAAACATTGGCATTTTCTCCTGATTTGGGGGCAGTTGGGGTGGGGGGGTGTTGGCAAGAGATGTTCCATGATTAGCATTACTCTTCCCATGTTACAGATGAAGAAAATGGGGCTTGGGCCAAGTCACATGGTTGTTACTTAGAACTAGGGTTTAAATATGAACTTTCTGGTTTCAAAGCCCTTGATTTTCCAATAGAACACAATCTTATCCCTGAAGCATGAAGTAATATTTGGTGCAGATTGCCCTGTGCAGAATGTAAGGCCTTTGGCAACATCCTTCCACACATGAGTCAGGGATCTCAATGAGAATGATGATACCTGCTCAGGTCAGCTTTCAACTTTGTTACTTTATCTCATGTTTATCTGCATTTAGTGTTCACTCCATCTCAAAAGAAACCAAGTGTAAATACGGCACAAGATGAATGTCTGGCTGTTCAGCTATTTGATTGCTCATGACATACTTGTATAGTTATTATTTATCTTCCTAGTATGTAGAAACTGTCACATCTCACCAGAGCGAAATCCAGAGATTTACTGCCAGTGGTTGCAAAGAAGCTCTACTTGAAGAGAAAAGGCACTTCTGCTTTCTGGTCAACAAACACCGTAGCTTTACAAATCACTCAATTATTATCATTTATAGGTGGGTTTGTGATAGCAAGTTTTGTTGCATTATTAATAACTTAATTTCATATTCAAATGCCCTTGGAATGCCTCACCTTCCACATGTGTCTCAGTGTAAAGCGGTGGGCCTAGTTTGCCAATGAGAAGAGATGCCCACTTGGATATGTAAACTTTCAGAAATGTGGATGAAATGGTCAAATATTGCTCATAAGATTAATTTAGTAGTATATCTATATTTAAAATCTTTCATAAAATAACGCTTAATGATCGAGAAGTAGCACTTTTTTTCTTATCTCACCTATGAGTCAGCGGTTCTCAAGACTCTTTCTGATGTGTCCTCAGCTCAGTGCCTTCACGAGAGCCATGGGATGAGTCCCAGTGGGCCCCAGGCCCACCCCACCTGGGGAGTTCAAGTGTTCACCTTGGGAGTCCATGCACAGAGGTGTCCCTGGAAGTTCCTGCGTCCAGGACATGCCAGCCCTCACTGATGATTGAGAGAAGCAGCGTGGTAGGGATGGGTTCTCTCTAAGATTTCAGTTGTGTATTTACTGATAGGACTTGGGCCAAATTTGCACGAAGGATGAAGTCTTTGGTGGTGGCAGTCACTGGTTCTCCCCTCTTCTAGGGCCTCCCTTGTCTCACTCTGATCCCCTTACCTTCAGATTTGACATTAGCTGTGCAATGCTTAGCCCTGCATAGTGTTGTGTTATGTTACTGTTTTTAATTGTAATGATTCAATTTTGTTAAGTTTATTCCCAGTGAAGAAGGCGTAGGTGTCTTAGAGAATAATTAGCAGACTCTGGTGCCATTCATCAAAACATAAGGCACTTCAGAAAAAGGTAGCCACCAAAGTATTCAAGGTAATGAAATCAAGCATTGCGGTTTGCCGCTCCTTGAGCCTCAGCTTTATTACTTTTCACAAACATGGAAATTTGGATCCTATGGATAGTTTATACACGTGGGTCCACCCTAACCTCTGAAATGAAAGCAAAGATGCTAAAGGGCAGTTGACAACCTACAGGATAGATCTGAAACTGCATAGGGAGTAAGAGAAGGTGCTGTTTGGGCCAGAAACACTGAAGGAGTCTCAAAGAGAGAAAGGCAAGATCAGTGTGTGGAGAATCAAGAGAGAAGAAAACCTCAGCCCCAAGCGTGTGCAGGGCAAGACTACAGCCGAGGGCAGAGCAGTGACCTCAGAGCCAGAAGGTATAAGAGGAGGTGGAGAATGGTACGTGGCATTCCTGTATGTGGTCGGTTCTAGACTATTTGCATCCTCTAAGCTGGTTGGTTTCTTCCCCCTGTCCCACTTGCACTGACCAGTAGGCAACAGGGACTTTTGTCCACTGGCCAAAACTGTGTGTTTCCACAGAAGAAGCCAGGCACACTCCTGGCTGTATCTTCCCTGTCCCCACCTCACTGTGAGTAGTCTGTGATAATGAGAATAGGTGAAATACAGACGAGGATAAATAGGCAGAAGACTAGGGAATGCTGGACAATACAGAGATGGACAGGTAACCAGGAATCCCTGAATAAGTGAGGAAAACCAGTATCATGAAAAGACACACTGAAAGAAAAAAAATGGGAATAACCAATATTGGAGGCAATATTGGAGGCAATAACCAATATTGGAGGCAGTAGGGTAGAGAAGAAATCTTTAGAAGGAAATGAAGATACTACGTCCCCAGGGGAAAATCAACTAAAAATTTTGGAAATTAAAAATGGGTTATTATTCATAATTGAAGTGTATGGGATTTGCTTAAGCAAATTCCAGGCACAAGGGAAGATGGGTGTAGCGTATATGAAACAATACTGGCGATGAGTTCTCAATTGTTGAAGCTGGGTGTTGGGTACAGGGAGATTTACTGTGCTGTTTCTCCTTTATACATGCTTGAAATTTTTCCCTCCCCTTCTCCCTTTCCACAAAGAACATAAGCAACAAAACCCCCCACACCAATGGATGGGCTCATTAACAGAATGGAACTGCTTGGAAAATTAATACAAAGACCTCTCCCAAAGCACAGAACCGAAAATGGAGAGAGGATGAAAACAATGTTAGATTGGAAATACCCAATTGCCTTCTCAAAATCATCACCAAATATCTAATGGGGATCTCAGATTCAACTTGTCTAAAACCAGATGACTGATTTTCTCACTCTAAATGGGCTTCTCTAGTTTTCCCCATCCAGGGAGATGGCATCTCCATCCTTTCAGTAGCGTGGGCATAAATGTGAATTTCTCTCCCTCTCCCCCCCCCCCCCAACCCCCATCCCCCACAGCCAACCCCTGGGCATGCCCTGTTGTTTCCAGCTTCAAAGTATATCCAAGTCTAGCCACTTCTCAACCCTCCACTGCCCTGTGGTCCCTGAACTGTAGTTGTCTCTGCCTAGTCTTCAACACAGCAGCCACAGTGAGCCTGGACAAATGGAAAAAACCCAAAACCTTGATAGATTTGTGGTCAAGCTGCAGAAGGGGATAGAGAGAAAATTTTAAAAACTTACAGAGTGGGGTGGGGAATAGATAACTTACAAAGAGAAGAGAACTCCACTGGCACCAGATTTCTTTTTACTAAAAGAAGATGTTAGAAATCAATGGAGCAATGCACTCAAAATTCCTTGGAAAATTGATTTTAAATGTAGAATCCTAGGGTACTGGGTGGCTCAGTTGGTTAAGTAATGGCCATCGGCTCAGATTATGATCCCAGGGTCCAGGGTCCTGCTTTGCAGGGAGTCTGCTTCTCCTGCCCCTCCTCCCACTCGTTCTCTCAATCTCTTAAATAAATAAAATCTTCTTTAAAAAATAAATAAATGTAGAATCCTGTAGGTAAGTATTACCTAGGAGAGATCCTAAAATCCACAGAGACAGAAAGTAAACTAGTGGTTGCCAGGAGGTAGTAGGAAATGGGGAGTAACTGCCCTTAAAAAAAATGAAGACAAAAATGGGGGGAAAAAAAGTGTGCTATTCATGAAATAATAAGAATGGGACATTGCCATCCAACCAACAGAACTTTGGGAAGAAGGTGGAATTTAAAGCATGTTGAAATAGCCCTGGGAATCTCTAATTCCATCACTGTAATACACTATATTAAACTAATGAGGAATTTTTCACAGGTTGGGAAAGATGATGACACTTTCTAAATATTTGCCAAAGGTGCCCCCAGCTCCTTCAGCCAGAGTATATACTAGTCCTTTGATCAATATTTTTAATAACCTAGCAACACATGGATAGAATTCAGAAAGGATACAGAACTCAACAGGTAAGATATTTGATTTCTTTAAAAATACCTTTTTAGGGGTATCTGGGTGGCACAGGCAGTTGGGTATCCGACTCTTGGCTCTGGGTCATGATCATTGGCTTGGATCATGATCTTGGGGTCCTGGGAATCAGCCCCAGTCATTCTCTGGGCTCAGTGGGAAGTTGGCTTTAGATTCTCATTCCCTCTGCCCCTCTCCCTGTTTGTAACCCCCAAATAAATAAAGTCTATAAATTAGCTTGGGTAGAAAATTAAAAAGCACCTTTTTAATTTTTTAAATATTCTGCCTGTTACCCTGGGGTAGAAGTAAATAAACATATGTGGTAATACACATTTAACACTGTGTTGTTGAACAAATTTTTTTTAAGATTTCATTTATTTTTTTGAGAAAGCACAAGCAGGGAGAATGGGCAGAGGGAGAGGGAGCCTGATGTAGGCCTCAATCACAGGACCCTAGGATCATGACCTGAGCTAAAGCCAGAAGCTTAACCAACTGAGCCACCTAGGCATCCTGTCTTATTGAAACTTATACTTCAAAGTAAATAAACATCTGGTTTATTATAAAACCATAAGACATTTTATAAGGGACACATCTCTTTGACAAATTTTAATTCCATGGGGGCACCTGGGTGGCTTAGTGGGTTAAGCCTCTGCCTTTGGCTCAGGTCATGATCTCAGGGACCTGGGATCGAGCCCCGCTTTGGGCTCTCTGCTCGGCAGGGAGCCTTCTTCCTCCTCTCTCTCTGCCTGCCTCTTTGCCTACTTGTGATCTCTGCCTGTCAAATAAATAAATAAAATCTAAAAAAAAATTTTTTTTTAAAATTCCATGTCCTGATTGATGTTTATAGGAAGGAAACATACTATGGAAAGGAGTTCACCTCAGCACTGGAAAATTGGGCCTGCCATGCCCCTAGGCCCTAATCCCCATGTTAGGTTGGACTTTGAGGCTTCTGTCCCCAGAGGCCTCACAGCCAAGCTCTACATATTGGGGATATCTGAAAAATACCAAGGAACATGCCTGCCCCCCCATCCCCCAAGCTGAGGGAAACCATACCATTTGGAACTCTGGAAAGAATTCAGGGCAGGAAAGAGATATCTGCATGCCCACATGAGGCCACCCCCATGTTCAGTGGCCCCCTGCAGTCTATCCGGAGTCTGACAGTGACCTTGACACAGGCCCTCCACTCTGCTGCCTAAGGAGTTCGCCTCAGCACCGGATATTTGGGCCTGCCATGCCCCTAGGCCCTAACCCCAACCCTAGGTTGGACTTTAGGGCTTCTGTCCCCAGATGCCTGGTAGCTGAGCTCTACACGTTGGGGATATCTGAAAAATACCAGAGGTCTTGCCAGGCACCCAGAAAGCTACTGTGGCATATGGACCCATGGAAAGGATTCCGAGCAGGAGAAATCTGTGTGCCCACATGAGGCCACCCCTACATTCAGTGGCTCCCTGCTCTCGATCCAAAAGCTGGCAACTCACCTTGACCCAAACCCTCAACTCAGTCCCTGGGCAGTTGTTCGCCTCAGCTCTGGCTTATCAGGTCTGCCATATCTCTAGGCCCTCACCCTAACCCTTGGTTGGATTTGAGGCTTCTGTCCCCAGAGGCCTGGCCCCCAAGTGCTACCCATTGGGGATACCTGAAAAATGCCACCGGACTCCATCTGCCACCCAGAAGGAAACCCTACCACTTGTTTCTCCAGACAGGATTCAGAGCAGGACAAATCTGCATGCCCACGTGAATCCACCCCACATTCAGGGGCCCCTGGACACAAGAGGGAACCTGACACTCCCCTGACCCACACCCTCAATTCAGCCCCTCCGAAAGTTCGCTTCAAGGCCTGCAAACTTCTGCCATGCCTCTAGGCCTTAAACCTGAAAATAGGTCTAGCTTTGAGTCTTCTGTCCCTAGAGGCCTGGCTCCCAAGCCCTAGGGATTGTGGACACCTGAGCAATACAAGGGGACCCATCCTGCCACCCAGAAGGAACTCGTGCCATTTGGAACTCTGGAAAGGACTCAGGGCAGGACAAATCTGCATGCCGCATGAGGGCACACCCAATGTCCATGGCCCCCTGGACACAAACTAAGAGACTGACACTCCCCTGACCCAGGTCCTCAACTCAGCACCTGGAGAAGCTTGCCTCACTGCCTGCAGATCAGGCCTGACATGATCTAGTCCTTTACCCTAACCCAAGGTTGGACTTTGAGGCTTCTGTCTCCCGAGGCCTGGCTCCCAAGCCCTACACTGGGGAACATGAGCAAAGCCAGAGAACTCTGCCTGTTTCCCAGAAGGAAACCATGCCATTTCAAACACCAGAAAGGATTCAGAGCAGGAGAAATCTGCATGCTCACCTGAACCCACCCACCTTCAGAAGCCCCCAGCTGATGAGGGAATAGAAGGCAAGCTGAGGACAAACCAGAAGCTGGCACCCTACAACCCTGCCCCCATGGGATATTGTGACATTCCTTGGGCTTTCCTGGCTGCCCTAAAGGAAAAACACATAGTTAACTTGTAGAGATCAAAATCCTGCAAGACCTGAATTTCCCTCAGTTCACAAATGTCCTAGTGATTTATAAGGAAGAGTCTTCCTTATCAATAGCCTAATTTGCAAAGACCCATAACTCAGTTCTTAAAGCCCTAACACCCTCTTCCCCACCCTAAAATTGAGGGGGGACTGAGGCAGAGGGAAATGTAAACAAAGTTAAATTTCTTCTAAACCTAAATTTCTTCTCTTCATTGATAAGGACATGTGATAGCAGGAGTGTGACATTCCTCCAGGAAGCTGCCAACTATTTTACTGTTCATGCCTTACTAAAAGCAAAAACACCTTAACCTGACAATGGCAGCACCTCTGGTATCTTGTAGGTACTCTTTAGAATAAGAAAGTTCTTTTGAAACCTCCCTTTTCCTTAATCCCCCCCATAGTATATAATCAGCCAGCCCTCACAACCCCAGTGCAGCAGCTCTTTCGGCCCACAGGTCCTGTCCCATACTTGAATAAAATCACCTTTCTGCACCAGAGATGTCTTAAGAATATTTTCTTGGTTGTCAGCTCTGGACCTCACTTCTATTCTAAACCTCATCACAGCTACATACCCCAGAGCCTGACACCCTCAACTAAGCCCCCAGGAAGTTGGCCTCAGTGCCAGCAGATCAGGTGTTCCATACCCCTAGGCCCTAATCCTAACCTTAGCTTGGGCCTTGAAGCATCTGTCTCCAGAGGCCTGGCAACCAAACATTGCACTTTGGGGATACCTGAGCAATGCCACAGGACTCTGCCGGCCACCCATAAGAAAACCATGCCATTTGGAACTCTGGAAAGGATTCAGAGCTGGAAATATATACATGCCCACATGAGGCAACCCCCATTTTCAGTGGTCCTCTGGACACTGACCCAGAGGCTGAGAGTCACCCTGACCCAGGCCCTCAACTCTGTGGCATAAGGAGTTTGCCTCAGCACTGGAAAATCTGGCCTGCCATGCCCCTAGGTAGGCCCTAACCCCAACCCTAGGTTGGACTTTCAGGCTTCTGTTCCCAGAGGCCTTGCAGCCAAGCTCTAAACATTGGGGATATCTGAAAAATAATGAAGAGCAGGCCTGGCATCCAGAAAGATATCATGGCATTTGGAACCGCAGAAAAGATTCAAGGCAAGAGAAATCTGCATGTCCACTTTAGGTAACTCCCACTTTCTGTGGTCCCCTGGACACTAACCCAGAACCTGACAGTCACCCTGACCCAAGCCCTCAACTCCACCACCTTAGGAGTTCACCTCAAGACCAGAAAATCAGGCCTGCCATGCCCCTAGGCCCTAACCCCAACCCTAGGTTAAACTTTCAGGTTTCTGTCCCCAGAGGTATCTGGTATCTGAGCTCTACACATTGGGGATATCTGAAAAATAACAGGTCTCGCCAGGCACCCAGAAAGATATTGTGGCATTTGGACCCACAGAAACAATTCAGAGCTGGAGAAATCTGTGTGCCCACATGAGGCCACCCCCATGTTCATTGGCCACCTACACTCGATCCAGAAGGCAGCCACTCACCCTGACCCAAGCCCTCAACTCAGCACCTGGGAAGTTGTCTGCATCAGCTCTGGGTGACTGGGTCTGCCATGCCCCCAGGGCCTCGCCCTGACCCTCAGTTGGAATTTGAGGTTTCTGTCCCGAGAGGCCTGGCCGCCAAGCACTACACATTGGGATACCTAAAAACTGCCACAGGACTCCATCTGCCACCCAGAAGGAAACCCTACCATTTGGATCTCTGGAAAGGATTCAGAGCAGAACAAATCTGCATGCCTACATGAATCCCCCCCACATTCAGGGATCCCTGGACACAACAGAGAGCCTGACACTCCTCTGGCCCAAGCCCTCAACTCACCTCCCTGGAAAGCTCATGTTAAGGCCTGCAAACCTCTGCCATGCCTCTTAGCCCTAAATCTGAAAATAGGTTTAGCCTTGAGTCTTCTGTCCCCAGACGCCTGACTCTCAAGCCTTAGGGTATGCGGACACCTGAGCTATACAAGAGGACTCCTCCTGCCACCCAGAAGGAACCCGTGCTATTTGGAACTCTGGAAAGGACTCAGAGCAAGAGAAATCTGCATGCCTACCTCAGGCCACACCCATATTTAGTGGACCTCTGGACACAAACCCAGAGCCAGCAGTCACTCTGACCCAGGCGCTCGACTCAGCCCTGGGAACACTCCCAAAAGTACCTATAGATCTGTCATCCCATGCCTCTAGGCCCTAACCCGAACCCTTGGTTGGGTTCTGAGTGATCCATCCCCAGTGGCCGTGCTCCAAAGGGCAGGAGTTCGGGACACTGGGCAATAGCAGAGGACTCAGCTGGCCTCTTGGAAGGAAATCTTGCCCTTTGGAACTCTGGAAAAGATTCAATGCTGGAGAAATCTGCAATGCCATCTGAGGACCACTCCTCCCCCCATGTTCAGTGGCCTCCTGGGCACAAAGCTGGAGCCTGACACTCACCCTGACATTTTGTGTCAACTCATCCCCCAGTAGAAATCTAACAGCCTTGGAAGTTCGTGCCTGACATGCCCCTAGGCCCTAACCTTAACCCTAGGGTGGGTTTTCAGGGTTCTGTCCCCAGAGTCCTGACATGAATGCCCTACGTGTTGGGGACACCTGAACAATACCAGAGGACTCTGCCTGCCACCCAGAAGGAACCTGTGCCAATTGGAAATCTGATACGGATTCAGAGTAGGAGAAATCTGCATGTCCACCTGAGGCCACGCCCACATTTAGTTCACCCTTGAACACAAATCTGGATCCTAACACTCATCGTGACCCATGCCTTCATCACAGCCCCCCACCCCCCTGCCCCAGGAAACTCACCAATGTTACCCTCGGTTTGGTCCAGTTAGGTCCGAGGCCCTAACACTTAAACTAGGTTGTGTTCTGAGAGGTCCATCCCCAAGGGTCTGCCTCTAATGCCCCAGGGAGTGAGGACAGCTGAGCAATACCAGAGGACTAAGCCTACAACACAGAAGAAAACCCTGCCATTTGGAACCCCAAAAAGGATTTAGGGCAGGAGAAATCTGAAAGCAAAGCTGGGCCCATCCCAGCAATCCCCCACTTTCATCAACCCCCTGAACATGAACTCTGAACCTGACCCTCACTTTATCCCTAAACTAACCCTAACCCTAAATCCTAAACCATAGCCTTATACTCCTAACTTCTAATCCCTAACCCTCACCCTAACCAGAAGAGACCTGGAGAATAGTGAAAGATATTTCCGACAGCCAGGTGGGTGGACAAAGTTGAAGTGGGCATATGGTCATTTTATAAGGTGGAATCTGTAATGATCTCCTCAGTTCAGATTATATGGTGGTTCCATGGGACAGTGTTCCTGTTTGGGGTGAAATGCACTGAAGTAGCCCGTGTGAAGTGGCAAACGTAGTAAAGAAATGATAGCTGTGGAGTCTGAGTGTGGAAATAAAGTGTATTTGTGCTGTTGTGACAAGTTACTGCAGATTTGCAATCACCGCAGAGGAAATGACTCTTCCAAACATCCACGTTAGCATGTAACAGAAGCAGAGAGGACATCAGACTTTGGGATGGAGGCCAAGCCCTCCCAGATCCAGTTCACCCACTGTGGAGAGGCCACTCACCCTTGGAGGAGGCTACATGTTAGCAAGAGACTCGTGGGAGGATTAATCGCCACCCCCCCACCCCCCCGTGGTCTTGGGTGCAGTAGAAGCAGTGGGATTCGGAATTCCAATTATCCACAATGTTCCACCATAACCTGGTTAGAACTGTGAAAAAGCATGAAGGGAAGCCTCAGTAAAGTGGACTGGGGAGGCTGGAAGGGGGCACCTGCCAGTCATTGTCCATTACAGACCCCACAATAGAATCCCCACAGTAGACACTCATCCATTCCAGGCCCCATAGGAGAAGCTGGAGGGTGCATCTCCTACAAGAAATCCACCATCACCACAGCTCAGCTGGTGAGAATCCTCCATCACCCCAAACCCCTGCCTTTTTCCAGTGGACTTTCCCTCCAAGCAACCCTCCCAACTTCTTCCTTCTCCATGAAATAATGTTCCTCTCCTTTGTTTCTTGCACTTGCCTGTGATGTGACCATAGTTTGCTCATCCCAGATTGTGATTCTCTGCTATTCCCAAATAAACCCATTTTGCTGATCAAATAACTGGCAGTTTGAGTTTAAGGCAAAAAGAACGAATAAACTCAAGAAACTTACAAAAAATAAAATCAATATACACAAATCAGTTGCATTGCTATGTGCTCCAAAGGAACCATCAGAAAGAGACTACAGAGAACAATCTCATTTACTACTGCATCCAAAATAACAAATACCTAGGAGTCCTCTGAACAAAGGGGGTGACAGACCTGTCCTGACAGCCATGGGACACCGATGACAGACATGGAGGGATATGAACACACTCTGTGCTCAGGGAAGAACCAACACTGGGAAAATACCTGCTCTCCCCCAAGCCATCTACAGAGTCTGCACTGGTGCTCCCGAACTTCCAGACTCTGGACCAGCCTTGAAGTGGGTGTGGATACGGGAAGAATCCTGCAGGGCACAGGTGGGGGGAGTATGAGCACCAAGATGGGCAGCTGATCCCCGACTGCAGACTGTCTGAGGAGCCGCAGGAACCAAATCCATGTGCACACAAACACAGATGCAGGGACCTGGGGAGCACATCCGAGCCCAGAATGGGGAGACCCCAAGGCCCTGCACAGAGCACTGCGGGAAGCCACATACCACACACAAAACCATGGAAGCACTGGTGTCTACACAGCGTGCCCTTCCTCCATGGGGTCCTGAGACCACACACCCCCTTGCCAGTCCCCGCTCAGGCGGTTTCTCCTCACCTTGTCCTCCAGTGGCTGTCTGGAGGGGGCTAGACTGCTGTCAGTGTGAATGCTGCCCCATATCCACCACAGCAGGTCCTGTCAGTGTGGATGTGGACCCACATCCTCCCCAGCTTGTACTCTCAGCGTGGGAGTGGCCCCATGTCCTCCAGAAGTCTCTACAGTGGGTCCTGAGGAGGTCAGTCTCTTGTCCCAGCTGAGGCTGTGCAGGCCAGGCTGAGGAGGTAGCTGGGGTCTTGCACCCTCCGCAGGCAGTAGAGGCAGTGCAGGACTAGGGGAGCTCACCCTTCAATGGAAGCACTTGCTCCCTCCCAGGTTACAGCTGAAGCAATTTAATTCTGGGGATTCAAGCTGCATGGAGCCCAATATCCCCCAGCTTCTCCAAAAACAGCTAAGGAACAATGAATTGGAAACAATATGAAATGGCAACAGTCCCTGACCCAAAAAGTGGCACTGAACATGACCCTGGCCCTGACATAGACCCACACTCTAACCTCAACTTGCTCTCAAGCCTGGTCCTGACCACAGTCCAAGACCCTAACCCCAGCCCCCAACCCGAACAGTGTTCACAAGAATCAAAAGGTAGAATCTGCAAATATCCATCAATGGTGAATGCATAAGCAAATTTTGGTGAAGGGTTTGAATTTGGGTTCAGGTGCACGTTTCAGTCAGAGTTCTAGATCAGGGTTTGGGTTTAGGATCAGGGTAAGGATTTAGAGTGAGGGGCAAGGGAACAGTTAGACTTAGGGCATTAGGTTTATGATTTAGGGTTTAAGACTCAGGGCTTATGGGATAAAGTTCAAGGTCAAATTTGGGGTTTGGGTTCATGCTGGGATTTGGGTTCAGGGTTCAAGACTCAGAGTTCTGACTTAGGGTTTGGGTTAGTGGTTCAAGGCTTGGATCCAGGACTCAGATTCAGAGTCCAGACTTCAGGTTCAACTTCAGGTTTGGGATTCAGAGCTCCAGTTTGGGTTTCAAGATCAGGTTAGGTTTCAGCGTTAAAGTTAGGGGTTAAGGTTAGGTGTAGGGATGACACATTTTCTTCAGTTGTCATCATGGACACAAAATTCTATCTGAAGTTTCTTAATCTGAAATGTATTTCATCTGGGTGTCAGGAGCTGGTTTGGAATTTAGGATCCCCGTAACTTCCTACTGACAGCATTCTGGTCCTAGAGTCTCCCAGTCACCCAGAAGTGTCTTTTTTCTTGGCCCAAACATACCCTTGGCAGAGAAGGGTGAGCTGGTACCAAAGTTGGGATGATTTCACAATGGTAGACGTGTGAAACCAAATACTGTGGAAATGTTCATGGAAAATGAAACAGGAGACAAATAATTGGTTGACTCGTGATTCTTCCACAATAACAAAGACCAAGTTTCCAACAGATTCTGATAATGTTCCCTAGGAAGGCCAATGGTACTCATTACCACTACCCAAAGAGGGCCCCCTCCCCTGGTTTAAACTAAGAATCACAGCAGGATACTTCCTACTTTGTGTCAAAAATAGAATTTTATTATCTGGCTGTTCCAGTGTACAATTTGTGGAAGCACTGATGACATTTTCCTTTCTCAAATCCTCATCAATGCATGGGTAAAATGCAGGCAATGTTGTAATGCACTGCTCATTGGGATACCAAGTACAAGGAGGGCTATGAGAAGCAATAAAAAGATATGGAATATGAAACTCAGAAAAACCACCCTTTATGGGCACTTAATGAGGATCCATAACCATAAGATCTAACATCTCATACTACGGAATTCACCCATAAAAATCATCAATACCAATAGCCTGCTGGCCATTGTAACTGCCTCAACATTGACCTCTAGGCTTGTAATACACACTCAAACTGCTAGAGACACACTTCTCAGCAGCAGAACAGGACTTGCCTACTCCCGGTGGACCAACCCTTATGGGGAAGCCAAAAAATCCCACTCCTTGGAAATCCAGCCATTAGGACAAAGTCACAGAAACCACACCCAGCACTCAATAAAGGACAGACATCTCTTGAAGCAGATGCTGCAGCTCACCACCACTCCCACGAAGTAACACTACAACGGACTCCAAGTCTGTCCCCTTCCTGGGGTTACACAGGGCACCGCATTCTTCCAATACTCCATCCTCAGAACAAAACCATGAACTGTCCTCATCAGTCCTGTGTGCAGGCGAAAGCCAGACACTTTCTTGAGAGCACTAAGCCACTCACACCTATCCTAGCAGATGGAGGGTGCCGCTCTCCCCGACTTCCGTACCAACTACACAATACTTGGAACAAGTCTTGCCATACTCCATGCAAAAGGTATATTCTTCATCTGTAAAATGATGGATGCTGAAACACCAGGATTCCCCTCACCTTCTGGAACCTGGGTAAATTGGAGGTACAGCTTGGCCAGAGCTATTACCCCCAACCCCCTACACACACACACCCTTCCCTTGTGCACTCCAGACCAGTTTCCATCCACTTTGCTCATTCTCAGCCATTGTCTCTGCAGAGTAGTACAGTAGTACCGAGGTGCTGGGACTGAGGTGCTAGGTGCTAAGCCAACACCTTGGACCCACTACTATCAGAAATTAATATTTGTTTTATTAACAGATGCATCCCAGAAGATCTTGCCACCACTGCCATTAGAAAAGTCATTACAACAGAGGTCCTAGCAACCTGTGCCAATCTCCACAGCTCCATTCCCTGGCTCCAGGAATTGGCTCATCCATGTGTATGGGACCTGGTCCCAGCCAATGAGGTGGGAGGAACCTTGGGCTCAGCCTGAAGAGCAAAGCATGGGGCAGACGCCCCAGGCCAAGGACTTGTCCATTGTGACTGCAGAAGTGGTGTAGTCCAGTCCCATGCCAGTGCCAGAGAGGGCCCAGGAAGCCAGGTGCTCCATAACATTGCTGAGAGCTGAATGGACTCATCCTGAAGCTCGCACATGCTAGATCTTCTGATAACTCAGGAGAACCCAAAATGTGCTCATGGTCTTGGCCTGAACAAGATGACCATCTGTGTGGTATATCACCCATAAGATATACCCACCAGGCAATGGGGACTTACTCAGCCAAGCACTACCTACATGGAATTCAACCACAAACTTCTTGTGGGAAGCTTGAGACCTACAGAGAAATGCAGGGGAATTCCAGAGGCCTTAATTATTGGCCAATATCACTATCATCTTTTTTTCCCTTTCAAGCAGATGGGCCAAGGTCAGGCAGGATAGATCCCAGTGTACGCCCACTCTGCCACTGGGAAAGAAGAGCCCTCTCCCCCATCATCCATCATGTTGCAGATCTGGAGTGTGGGAAACCATCACCCATGGGCCAAATGGGACCTCCCCCTGTATTCTGTCAATCAGTTGTGGCTGGAACATGAGTTGTGGGTGGTCTGTGGTTGCTTTCATGCCAAAATGCAGGAGTGGAGTCATTGTCAGAGACACCATGTGGACTGAAACACCTAACAGAAAATCTTTACAGAAGACTTTACAGAGGGGTCTGTGCCCATCCCTGGTCTCTAAGATCCTAGGATCACATCACTTCTTTGAGTAGAATGTAGTGCCTTCTGGATAAGATCTAATTTCTTCACCCCTAGAGGCAAGGACTTCCATCCTTTTAGCCAGAACTCCATCTCCATCCTCCTCTATGGACACCTTGAACGGCACGTCTACAGGTCTGCAGCCCAACGGGAATTCACAGTAGTTTCCACAGTAGTGATGCTCAGAAACGGAGGTGTAAGTGTGAACTTGTGAGTGTGAGCGTGTGATTCCTCTTTGGTAGCCACAGTGTGCAAGGAGAATAAATACAGCAGTGTGCTTTCTGTCCCACAGGAACGGCCATGCAGTGTGGTTCCATAATGATTTCAGAAGGAAGCCACCTTCATAGAACAAACTTGATCTGGGAGGACTCCCAAATCCCTTGTCCTGGACACTATATTCTACCAAGGCTGGGGGCACACAGAGGGACAGAGACTCCCCCTACCCATCAGGGTATTGAAGGATGCCTGCGATTCTAGGAGAAAAGATCCCAAATCATTCATCCACCTGTCATCCAGCCAGGCACCTGTGAGAGAGATCTACTTCAAGCAGAAAGGACAGCCCGAGAGACAACAAATGACATACTTGTGTGACAAGTGCCATGACAGGAGACACTCAGGAGGACTGGGGATGTGCAGGGTTGCCCAGAGCCGGGGGCAGGGGAACCGGCAACACTCTGGGAGAATGATAACAGCTGTCCCTATGTCATTATGGGGAGAATGTCACTATAGGGGATGCTCAAGAGGATTGGGGTTGTGCATGGTTGACCAGACAGGGGACAGGGGTCTGGGAGTGTTCCAGGAGGATGTCACAGTTGTGCCCTTGTATGGCTACTCATGTCAGTGTGACTGGGCACTGGCCAGACTGGAAATGACAGGGCGGGCAAGGGTCTGTGTCCCTAAACTGTCTTCCACAAGGCAAAAGTTCAGTAACGAGATTTATTTTAGTACAGTTTCATTTTACATTCATCTATGAGTTCCTAAAGCTCATTGTGCAGAACATGAAGTACGTAGCTAGCCATAGCTTTCAAACCTGAGGTGCCGGGGGCAGAGAACACTTGATATTTCTTTTTTTTTTTTTCCTTCCCTACAAGGTGTTTATTAAGATCTGGCATTTCTTCCTTCTGCAATACAAGGTGTCTGGAAGGAGTGTTATATCATCCTGCTGATAGTGACTAGAACTCCATGAGAGTAAGTCATCCCTGAACAGTATGACCCTCCCCATTGGTATTCTAGGTACCATCCATGTAGCAGAACAGTAATGCTTCCCAATTATGGGCTTGCCTAAGATATTCTCATTTTCACTAACCTTTGGAAGCATAGTCACTCCCTTGTCAGCATAGGCAATCATCTTATCGCGCCTCTCTTGCAACATATGAAGGTATACTCAGGGGCACACACCATTCCCTCCAAGAATAATTCTGGGTGTTTCCCTAGACTAAAAGGACTAAACTCCCAATGACAATGCCTGGTGTGCAACAGGCACTTAAAGCTGAGTGACAAGAAGACATACATGAAAAGACCAATACATCTTCTGTAAAGGGCTACAGAAAAGCCTCCAGTTTTAATCTTTGTCCCAGCTTTGAGGTTCCTCTGGACTGAACCAGCATGTCAGCATCTGGATCCTCATCCTATGCCTTACATCCCACACCACAGCAAATTCTTTTTTTTTGGACTTGATATTTCTTTTTGTTGCTTTCAGAGTATGATGACTTTTCCCGCCTTCATTTCCGACCCAAGGACAGGAAACAAAGGCAACAGAGATCTACACTTTGAAATGTCAACAGAAATCTGCAAACCCAAGTTCTCACAGGAGCTAAAGGTTCAGGACCAAGGTGACAGAAAGGGGAGGCAGATAGCAAGGAAACAAAAGAAATGTCATGTGTATGTGAGCTGCTCACTTCTCTACCTGTCAGAAACAAGCCATGCCTAACAGGAGGGGGTCCCATTTGCACCTGGTCTGTCTGTTTGCTGCCTTTGAGCGTAGCAGAGGATGTGCTGAGCTGGGTGTGGGTGTCGGGGGGGAGATGGGCAGCTGGCCACAGATGCTACCAGCCAAGTACCTGTAGGACCAGCTCCTGGACCTCAGCTTAGATGAAACAATAATTGTTTAGTGACCTATTTCCTGCTACAGGTAATGTGCTCAGTGCTTTGATGACTATATCCTCTCCCATTTTATTTTTTTTAAAAACAGTTTAGGCAGGAGGCACCTGGGTGGCTTAGTTCTTAAGCATCTGCCTTCAGCTCAGTTCATGATCCTGGGGTCCTGGGATCGAGCCCCACATCAGGATCTCTGCACCGCAGTGAGCCTGCTTCTCCCTCTCCCACTCCCTCTGTCTGTTCCCTCTCTCACTGTGTCTCTCCCTGTCAAATAAATAAATAAAATATTTTAAAAAAAAGAACACTTTAGACAGGTAAGATGACATACAAAAAGCTGTCCATAGTTCATGTATGCAATTTGACCCTGACCCTAACCCTAATATCTAGTTAAGATATACTCAATTTAGAATATCACTTTAAATCAGAAGATGGTTTCTAGGAGCTAGGGAATTCAGGGACCAACCTTCTTCTGTCTTAATCCTCCTTGAATCTGCTAAATTGGAACACATTTGGCCACGTGCTACTGGAGATTGGCCACACGGGGGCGACAGCGAGTAAACACTGGCACAAACCCCACTGCCAAGCCAATTTGTCCTTCATCCTGTCAAACTTTGTTCATTCAGTGTTTACAGATCATTGAATAGATTGTGAAAAGGGTGACTTTTTTTGAATTTTTTTAAAAACCAAACTAATTCTTTCAACCTGTTAAAAATAGAAGATGTTTTCAAAAACCTCGGAGTTGGCAAGCAGATGAAGGCCCACGGGCCTGGGGAAAGGCTATTACTATTGGCTCTATTCAGGTGTACTTAGTAAACAAGGATGACTTCTATTCCACTTCTTTTCAGAAAGAATTTGTGTCAACTAACAGCACTGAATCCACACAAAATAGTGCAGCTCAGAGGAAAACCAAAGGAGAATCAACAGCCTCCAGAAGCAGAGAAGGAGCCACACCCAGGAACCAAGAAGACAGACCACAGAGGCTCTGCTCAGGCCAATTTGCAGTCTGTAGATCCTCTGGAGCTAGAATGCCACCAATGCCCCCGTGGGTCGTAGGTCAGACAGAGCGCACACCCTGACGCAGCACTGTTGTAACCTGTGACAAGCCTCCTGGTCCCTTCCTCCATGAGACACCCCCTACCTCCTGACGACTCCAGCCTGCTTCTTGGAACTCCCATTCCCCTTTGACCCCATCGATCACTTTTTCCATCACTGCCGCAGTATAGAGTACTTTTAACTACATACTAGTCTGTCATTTAAATGTGTTTTGTCATGTTTGCTGTGACATTATACCTCGCATCATCTATCCTGATGTAGAATCCCTTGTCGCATTGCATGACTTCACTGTGGACTCTGAGTGCCCTCACAGTGTCATGGGGCTACTGTCCTGTGCAAGGTCCTCGCTAAGGTGGCTCAGCTGTTGCAGTGAAGCCTGACCCAGGCACTGCTATTTTTGTGCAAGTAAGGCAGCACAGACAAAACCTTGGTTTGGGTTCAGAATTGCTCATGGCCCCTCAGCCACATCAGATGGCTAAAAACATTTCCTCATCTTAGAATTGACGAGGCTGAAGCTCCGAGGAAGTGACTCTTCTAGGTCATATTGGAAATCAGTAAAAGAGCCAGACTGAGATGGAAGATGTCCTCCAGCATGATCCCCCAGCGTGGCTTTAGCTGGAGCCACAATCACCCATTGATCTTTCCTGGATTCCCAGGCTCTCCTGGGACTTTTCATGGGGCATATTCTGGGAACAAAGGTCATTTCAGTGCCACAGAAATCTCTGACACTGGTTATAAGGAGACTTTGCAATGTCAATGAAGTCCCAAGCCATAGACCATCTCAGAGTTTGTCTGCAAAGATATGGCTGGTGGGAAACCCACATGCTAACAGAGGGTAGAGGAAGATGGAAAAAGCTAGGAAAAGAGGAGGTGCTCACGTCACATCTGGCCCCAGATGACATGGTAGTGTTCAGCAGGGCAAACCCCCCCAAATGCCCCCAGCACCTTCACTGAACTCACCGCTAAGGTTGGAAGCTGAGCTTCATACTTGGGTCATGAGTATTCTGGCTAGCTCAAGGAAGCAGGACACAGGACATACTAAAGCCACAGCCTTGATGGATGTGTATTCATGGAACAATAGATTTCTCCAAATACATTATGAAATGGTAAAAAATTCAGTGATAAAACATGGATATTTTTGATTAAAAAGAAAGCCATACTTGTTCAATTAATAAATATTCATGGAGTATCTATTCAGTACAAATGTATAGCTCTAGTCCCACCTGGGAGCTTGCAAAGAATGTGGGATATAATCAATAGGTCAATGATAGGAAGGAATGCAGGCTAAGGGCTAAGAGATCCATCCTATTCAGAGACGCCCATTAAGGAAGCCCACTGAGAAGATGCTTTTCAGCCAAGACCAGACAGACAGGGCCAGTGAATCCATCTGTGAGAAGAGTGACAGAGCAATTCGATTTTTAATTATTTTGACCATAAAACATAAATGTCAAGAAATATTGTCTTAAGTGTTGCTTTGGAACATTTGGTTCTTCTCTGTAACTATTTGGGTTACATGCTAACCTTTACTCACTGTAAAATACTCTAAGAAAATGTCTTATTTAAGCATGGACATCTTGTATTAAAAGGCAAATAAAGTAACCCTAGCAAACCCCTAAACTTACCCCTACTCCTAACACCTAGCCCTAACCCCTGACCCCAACCCATGACCCTAGGTTGGGCTTGGAGGGTTCTGACCCCAGAGACCTGGCACCAAAGCCCCAGGGACTGGAGACACCTGAGAAATTCCAGAGGGTTCCACCTGCCACCCAGAAGGAAACGATGTTTTTTAGAACTCCGGAAATGATTCAGAGCAGGAGAACTCTGCATGCCCACTTGAGGCCACTCCCACATACATTGGCCCGCTGGACACAAACCTGTAGCCCAACACTAACTCTGACGCATGTCCTCAACTCAGCCCTCCAGGAGTCTTACCACACAGCTGGCGATTGAACCTCCCATGATCCTGGGCCCCAATCCTTACCCTAGCTTGGCTTGTTAAAGGGCCACATCCAGACACCTGGCTCCAAGTCCCCAGGGAATGGGAACACCTATGCGAAGCAGAGGGCTCATCCTACAACAACATAAGAAAGCATGCCTTTTGGAACTCCAGAAAGGATTTAGAGCAGGAGAAATCCAAATGAAATCTTGAACAAATCCCTGCTTATTTATAGTTTCATACCATACTGAACGCAAAGCCTGAACTTGATACTCACCTTAACTCCAACCCTCAATTCAGATGTCTCTGAAGGTCTCCACACCTAGGCATATCACTCCTTCCATGCTCTTGGGATTACCCTTTTCCTAGCTTAAGACATAGGTGTAAACATGAACACACATTTCTACCAAGAGGACATACAAGCAACCAAGAGACACACAAAAAAGTGCTCCACATTAACAGCCATCAGGGAAAGGCAAGTCAAAACCACAATGAGATACCACCTTTCAACAGCTGCCATGGCTAAAATTATCAAGGCAGGGAACAATAAAAGTTGGCGAGGATGTGGTGAAAGGGGAACCCTCTTACACTGCTGGTGGGAATATTAGGTTGTACAGCCACTCTGCCAAATGTTATCGAGTTTCTTCAAGAATTTAAAAATAGAACTACCCTATGACCCAGCAATTGCACTATGAGGTATTTACCCCAAAGATACACATTGAGTGAAAAGTAGTGGCACCTGCCCCCCAAGGTTCATTGCCACAATATACAGTCTAGCCAAACTATGGAAAGAGCCCAGACGTCCACGGACAGATGAATGAATAAAGAAGACATGGTTCAGGGGCGCCTGGGTGGCTCAGTGGGTTAAAGCCTCTGCCTTCAGTTCAGGTCATGATCCCAGGGTCCTGGGATCGAGCCCCGCATTGGGCTCCCTGCTCAGCGGGGAGCCTGCTTCCTCCTCTCTCTCTGCCTGCCTCTCTGCCTGCTTGTGGTCTTTGTCTGTCAAATAAATAAATAAAATCTTAAAAAAAAAAAAAAAGAAGACATGGTTCATATCTATAATGGAATATTATTCAGCCATCAGAGAGGATGAAGACTTACCATCACATCCACCTGGATGGAACTAGAGGCTATTATGCTGAGCAAAATAGGTCTATCAGAGAAAGACAGCTAGCACATGGGTTCACTCATATGTTAAATAGAAGAAACACCACAGAGGATCAGAGAGTAAGGGAGGGAAAACTGAATGGGAAGTCATCAGAGATTAAGGGAGGGAAAACTGAATGGGAAGTCATCAGAGAGGGAGAAAAACCATGAGAAATACTTCATTACAACCCATGAGGGCTGATGGAGGGTAGGTGGATGGGGGATGGGGTAACTGAGTGATGGGCATTAAGGAGGGCACATGATGCAATGAGCACTGGGAGTTATACACACCTGATCTATTATTGAACACTACATCTGAAACTAATGACGTACTTTAAGTTGGCTCATTGAATTTAAGTTAAACAAAAAGAACTCAAGCAAACACTCCTAAAATTTGTATGAAACCACCAAAGATATGGAACAGCCAAGGCAATGGTGAGAAGAAAAACAAAGCTGGAGGAGTCACAATTCCAGATTTCAAGTTATACTACAAAGCTGTAGTCATCCTAACAGTATGGCACTGGCACAAAAATACACACAGCGACCAAGGGAACAGGATAGAAGCTCAGATATAAACCAACAACTATGTGGCCAATTAATCTTTCACAAAGCAGACAAGAAAATCGAAAAGGGAAAGGACAGTCTCTACAACAAACAGTATTGGAAAAACTGGACAGCTATGCACAAAAGAATGAAATTACTCTGCTTCCTTACACCATACAGACAAATAAACTCAAAGCAGTTTCGAGACCTCAAGAGAAGACCTAAAACCATAAAAATCCTAAAAGAGGGCACAGACAGTACCTTCTTACATGGACCAAAGCAGCATTTTTCTAGACTGTCTCCTGAAGCAAAGGAAATAAAAACAATAAAACTACTCAGACTATATCAAAATAAAAAGTCTCTGCACAGCAGAGGAACTATGAAGAAGTAATAATCTACTGAAAGGGAGAAGATATTTGTAAAAATCCTATGCAATAAAGGGATAGTGTCCAGAATATATAGAATGGATACAACTCAACACCCCAAAAACAAACCACTTAAAAAATAGTCAGAGGACATGAACAGACATTTCTCCAAAGAAGAAATACAGATGGCCAATGGCCCCATGAAAATATGTTCGCCATCACTCAACCTCAGGAAAATGCAAATCAAAAGTATAATGAGATATTAGCACATACTGTCAGAATGCCTCCCATCAACAGCACAAGGAACAACAGGTGCTGGAAGGATGTGGAAAAACAGGAACTCCTGTGCACTGTTGGTGGAAAAGCAACCTGCTGCAGCCACTCTGGAGAACAGTATGGAGGGTCCTCAAGATGTTACAAATAGAGCTACCCTAGGGTCTGGCAACCACACCACTGGGTATTTACCCAAAGCATATGGAAACAATAACTCAAAAGGATACATGCACCCTTATGTTTCTTGCAGCATTATTTATAAGATCACAATATGGAAGCAACCCAAGTGTCCATTGATAAAGTGCTAAATGAGCTGAGAGATGTGTACACACACACATATGCGCACAAACATACACACACTGTGGAATATTACTCGGCCATAAAAAGAGTATCTTGCCATTTGCAGTCACATGGATGGATCTAGAGAGGATTATCCTAAGTGAAATCAGACAGTCAGAGAAAGACAACACCATATAATGTCATTCTTACGTAGGATTGAAGAAATATATATATATATGTATATATATATATATATTTGAGAAAAAAGAGACAAACCAAAATACAGATTCTTAACAATAGAGAACAAATTGATGGTTATCAAAGAGGAGGTGGATGGAGGGATGAGTGAAATTGATGAAGGGGACTAAGAGTACACTTTTCTTAGTGAGCAGTGAGTGATATATAGAATTACTGACTCACGCTTCTGTACTCCTGAAACTAATATAACACTGAATGCTAACTCAAATGGAATAAAAATAAACAATAAAAAAATTTCCTTTCAGTAACCTATTTGAAAAAACTTTAGTACACAATGTTCACATGCCCTTCTTGGGAATATGTCCTCAATAATATTTATTCACGGGGCACCTGGGTGGCTCAGTGGGTTAAAGCCTCTGCCTTCAGCTCAGGTCATGATCCCGGGGTCCTGGGATCAAGCCCCGCATTGGGCTTTCTGCTCCTCAGGGAGCCTGCTTGCCTTCCTCTCTCTCTGCCTGCCTCTCTGCCTACTTGTGATCTCTGTCTGTCAAATATAAAATAATAATAATAATAATAATATTTATTCACTCTATGCCTGGAATTCAAATTTCACTGAATTCTTATATTTTACCTGTTAATGCTAGATCATGGGAGCCATGGTCCCCTTCCATCCAGGATCAGCACCTATGCATTCAAGAGAGTATATGTAGGGGGCACCTGGGTGGCTCAGTTGGTTGAGCAACTGCCTTTGGCTCAGGTCATGATCCTGGAGTCCTGGGATCAAGTCCTGCATTGGGCTCCCTGCTCAGTAGGAAGTCTACTTCTCCCTCTGACCCTCCCCCTTCTCATGTTCACTCTCTCTCTCATTCTCTCTTTCTCTCAAATAAATTTTAAAAAATCTTTTTTAAAAAGTGTGTAAGTAGAGGTAGACATCACATCATAATCCAGAAAGCTATTATTGGTTCTGTTTTAGTGTGGGATGGTCACAGAGTGTGGGACAGGTTTCAGAGCTGGTTTGTTCTCTATCCTAGATCACTAATTCAGTGGTCATGACTTGGATTCATTTGGCTACTAGATTTCCTGTGGACAAGCTTGCTTCCAAGCATATCAATGGAAGACACAAAGGTGGGTGGGCTTGGTGCAGGACAAGAAGAGGGTCAAGTACAGACATGGGTACGATCCTTCCCCCGATGCAGGAACTACCATGGCTGTGGGTATGGGAGAAGCAACAGGAAATGACCAAGCTCACCAGCTGAATGCAGGAGGCACAGGTCAAGGGATATCATGATGTGGGGCATAGAGGCTGCTCTGAGCTACCACTGGGAGGAAGAGGGGGGAAGGAATGCAAAAGAGAAACTGCTGCACCTGGTCCATGCCAGCTCCCCACCACTCCTGGCACACATCAGTCTACACAGCTGATACAGCCTGAGCTTAGGATGGGCTGGCTTGGGTCCCTCAACACTCAGTGGGACAGCTGGCTCCAGGGCTCAGGGACATGTTGAGGGAGGTGGCAGGGAAGGCCTGTCATCCCCATCTGAGGTCATCCCCTCTTTGGGCAGACAGCCCTGCAGGACTGCTGAAACCCCACTGAGAGTTTCAAAAGACATGCCATGGATGAACTAAGGCATGGAGAAATAGAAAATAGTATTGTTTTTCAAGGTCAGAGCTGTCAGCTCAGGAAGTGGGGACCGCTTCCTTGAGGAGGACTGAGGAGAGGGCAGGGCAGGCTGAAAAGGAAGACATGGCTCTCCTGATTGGGGACTTGCAGCCTCCTTCCAGGGCAGGGCATCATCCTCACCTCTCAGGGTATTGATGGAAGTGTTCCATCAGGGGACTGACAGAGCTGCCTCTTGAGAAGGCTACCCTGCCATTGGCTTGCACAAGGCAAAGGATGAGGGCCAGATGGAGGGAGGGCAGTACCCGGGGGTCCATGGGGCAAGAGCAGAGGCTCATGACCATGAAGATGATGAAAAGTAGGAGGCAGTAGCATGGGAGGCCCTGGTATGAAAGTGCCACGGGCACATTGCCCACAGCTATAGTGACTGAGCACCTTCTATGCCAGGCATGGCTCACTTCAGTGGGCTCTGGTTTAGTGCTGACCACAACCCTAGGAAGTGTGCACCACCACAGCCCTCCTTTCCCCATGCTGCTGCTAGGAATCAGTCACCAGATCCCGATCAGTTTTCATGGTAACAGAGCACTGGCTCCCAAAACACTGCCCCTCTGATGTGACCCTCGTGCCTGGCCAGATACTGCTGTCTACCTGTCTCCACACAACTCAACAGATAGGAGGGTGTCCCTGAATTCCACAGGTTCTGATGAGACCACCCCACCCACCACCAACAACCAGTGGGTCACTTGGGACCTCGGCTAGTGTCATGAAACTTACCATGCCCCATTTCTGTCACTTCCTACAGAGAGTTGGGTTCTGATCCCCCAATTTACCATACTTCCTGGTTGCTGGCTTGGGGCCATGCCCTGAACCCACATGGCACTTTTCTGTTAGAGAAGGCCACCCTACATCTCCTGCAAAATGTTTCTAAGGAAGTACAAGTCCATCAGGGTTATAGTGTGAACAGTGGTACACAGCTGATATGGTAGTAATCAGTAATCTAACAAGGGTTGACCACCTCCCCCCACCCCCACCAGTCTCACAAAAACTTTCTCTATCCCCATGGAAGTCATGATCTGCCCTCAGAAAAAAACCCAGGAAACTAACCTTTAATCTGAATGCTCCCTTCATGCTCCAGTTCAAATCTTGTCCAACCACACAATAGTATGAATGTAGAAATCAGTTACAAGAAGAAGAAAATGGGACAGTCAAATATACGTGGAAATTTAACAACATGCTAGTAAACAACCAACAGTCAAAGAAGAAATTAAAAGAAAATGTTAAAGTACCTTGAGACAAATGAAAAAGAGAACCTATGAAAAGTTATGGGATGCAGCAAAAGTAGCTCTAAGGGGGAAGTTCACAGAAATTCAGGTCTTCAGTCCACCTGAAAGCTCTCCAATAACATGGGAAAGAAGTGGGAAAAAAAAAAACCCACCAACAAGCAAATTCCCAAATCAGTAGATATAAGGAAATAACAAAATGGAATGTGGAAATAAATCCAATGGAGACTAAAAAGACAAAAGATCAATGAAAATATGAGCTACCTTTTTTGGAAAGATAAACAAAACTGACAAACTTTTAGCTAGACTCACCAAGAAAGAGAGAGGGCTAAATACAATCATAAGAGAAAGATAATTGGGGTGCCTGGGTGGCTCAGTGGGTTAAAGCCTCTGCCTTCGGCTCAGGTCATGATCCCAGGGTCCTGGGATCGAGCCCCGCATCGGGGCTTCCCTCTCTCTCTCTCTCTGACTGCCTCTCTGCCTACTTGTGATCTCTGTCTGTCAAATAAATAAATAAATAATCTTAAAAAAAAAAAAAGGAAGAGAAAGATAATTGATTCCTGTCTCACATCAATATCCTGGAGGAGAACACAGACAACAACCTCTTTGACCTTGGGCACTGCAACTTCTTGCAAGACGTGTCTCTAAAGGCCAGGGAAACAAAAGCAAAAATGAACTATCGGGACTCCATTGAGATAAAAATCTTCTGTACAGCAAAGGAAACTATTAACAAAACTAAAAGGCAAGCATGAGAGGAGGGCACGTTAGACTTCTACCCCTTTTCACTTGATGGAACACTCAGGTAATACTTATATTTTACACTCTGTATATGACCATACTATCTATCATTAGGGTCATAGAGCTAAAACATAAGGAAGCTAAGAGACAAAAAGAACTGAATTTAGCTGAAAGATAACATTTTTATTTTGATAAAAAATGAAAACTATTGAGGGAGTCAAGATGGCAGAGCAGTAACAGACTGAGATGACATCAGGTCGTAGGAGTTCAGTTAGATAGTTATCAAACCATTTCAAACACCTACAAACACAACAGAATATTGAAAAGAAGAGCAACAATTCTAGAAACAGAAAATCAACTACTTTCTGAAAGGTAGGACATGTGGAGAAGTGAATCTGAAGCAGCAGGAATATAGACCACGGGGGGAGGGGCCGGCTCCCAGCAAGCAGTAGAGCAATGGAGCACAAAATTTGAACTTTTAAAAGTCTGCTCCACTGAGGGACATCACTCCCGAGGCTAAGCAGGAGTGGAGCCCTCGTGGGGACAGTGTGGGCTCAGGTCCCGCAGGGTCACAGAGGGATTGGGGGTGTCTGAGTGTAGCAGAGCTCACAGGTATCAGAGCAGGGAAGCTGGTTACAGAGGCGGAGCTGAGGAGTGAGCTCTCAGCTCAGGGTTACCTTAAACTGTGATCCGTGGCACAATCAGACCACTGCTCTTTGAGCAGGGACCCCACAAGTGGTAGATCTGGGGAGAATCACCTTCCTTCTCTGGAGGCAAGAATCTACTGTGTTTGGAGACTCCAAATGGGGCCATGTGCCAGAGACAGAAACACTTGGTCACAGGCCATGTGAGCTTGCAGCACGGCTGGAGACCAGGGAGACAGAAGTGATTGACCCCTTTTTTCTGAGGCGTACTGAGGAGTGGGGTCCCAAGCTCTCAGCTCCTCCAGCCAGAGATGGGAAGGCGGCCATTTTCATTTCTGTCCTCCAGAGCTCTATGGAAATCATTCAGGGAACAAAAGCTCCAGAGAGCAAAGCTGAGCAGATTTCTTAGCCTGGCCTCTGGCAAGGGCGGTGCAATTCCGCCTTGGGCAAAGACATTTGAAAATCACTACAACAGGCCCCTCCTCCAGAAGATCAGCAAGAACATCCAGCCAAGACCAAGCTCACTGATCAAGAACAGTGGAGGAGGCTCCTGGGCGGCTCAGTGGGTTGGGGCCTCTGCCTTCAGCTCAGGTCATGGTCTTGGGGTCCTGGGATCGAGCTCTGCATTGGGCTCTCTGCTCGGCAGGAGGCCTGCTTCCCCCTCTCTCTCTGCCTGCTTTTCTGCCTACTTGTTATCTGTCGAGTGAATAAATAAAAATCCTAAAAAAAAAAAAAAAGAAAGAAAGAACAGTGGAATTCCAAAGGAGGGGAAAGCAAAGCATGGAATTCATGGCTTTCTCCCCATGGTTTTTTTAATTTTATTTTTTTCTTATTCTAATTTTTTAACTTTTTCTTTCCTCTTTTAATCTTTTTTAACTAGTTTATCTAACAATACCTTTTTTTAAAAAAATCTTTTTAAACCTTCATTGTTATAGTCATATTTTATCATTCATTGTATCTAACTTTAATTTTTGTGTACATATAGGGTTTCTTCTTTTAAAAAATTTTGGGATACAACTCCTAGCACAGGGCTTTGTTATAGTCTCCAGGCAGAGCAAATTCTCTCCACTTTCTTTTTCTTTCTTTTCCCAACCAACTTATCTTATCAATTCCTTTTTTAGAATTTTTTTTTTTAATTTTCATTTTACAATCATATTACATCCGTTCATCATGTTTACCCTTATTTTTGTGTGTTTATATATATATTTTTTCTTTCTTTAAAATTTTGGGAGGTAGTTTCTTCTAAGAGACCAAAATACAACCAAAATCAAGTGGGTGGCTCTGTTCTATTCACCCGTCTAATATATATATTTTTTTTAATGTTTTAAAAAATTTCTTTTAAACTTCTTTTTACCCCTTTTCTTCTCCCCGTCCCCATTTGAGGTCTCTTCTGATTTGCTTAGCGTACACTTTTCTGGGGTCTTTGCAACCCTTTTAGTATTTTATTCTCTCATTTGTATATCCTTTTTTTTTTTAAGATTTTATTTATTTATTTGACAGATAGAGATCACAAGTAGGCAGAGAAGCAGGCAGAGAGAGAGAGAAGGGGAAGCAGGCTCCCTGCTGTGCAGAGAGCTAGATGCGGAGCTCGATCCCAGGACCCCGGGATCATGACCCGAGCTGAAGGCAGAGGCTTTAACCCACTGAGCCACCCAGGCACCCCGTCGTTCGTATATTCTTATCTGGATAAAATGTCAAGGCAGAAAAACTCACCACAAAAAAAAAAAAAAAAGAATAAGAGGCAGTACTTAAGCTTAGGGACCTAATCAATATGGACATTAGTAATATGTCAGATCTAGAGTTCAGAATGACAATTCTCAAGGTGCTAGCTGGGCTTGAAAAAGGCAAGGAAGATATTAGAGAAACCTGTCTGGAGAAATAAAAGCCCTTTCTGGAGAAATAAAAGAACTAAAATCTAATGAAGCTGAAATTTTAAAAAGCTATTAATGAGATGCAATAAAAAATGGAGGCTCTTACTGCTAGGATAAATGAGGCAGAAAAGAGAATTAGTGATATAGAAGACCAAATGATGGAGAATAAAGAAGCTGGGCAAAAGAGAGACAAATAACTACTGGACCATGAGGGGAGAATTCGAGAGATAAGTGATACCATAAGACAAAACAATATTAGAATAATTAGTATTCCGGAAGAAGAAGAAAGAGGGGGGGGGGCAGAAGGTATATTGGAGAGAATTATTGTAGAGAATTTCCCTAATATGGCAAAGGGAACAAGCATCAAAATCCAAGAGGCACAGAGAACTTCCCTCAAAATCAATAAGAACAGGTCCACACCCTGTCATCTAATAGCAAAATTTACAAGTCTTAGTGACAAGGAGAAAATCCTGAAAGCAGCGCAGGACAAGAAGTCTGTAACATACAATGGTAAAAATAATAGATTGGCAGCAGACTTATCCACAGAGACCTGGCAGGCCAGAGAGAACTGGCATGATATATTCAGAGCACTAAATGAGAAAAACATGCAGCCAAGAATACTATATCCAGCTATACTATCATTGAAAATAGGAGAGATAAAAAGCTTCCAAGACAAACAAAAATGAAAAGAATTTGTAAACAACAAACCAGCCCTACAGGAAATATTGAAAGGGGTCCTCTAAGCAAAGAGAGAGCCCAAAAGTTGTAGACCAGAAAGGAACAGAGACAATATACAGTGACATTCACCTTACAGGCAATACAATGGCACTAAATTCATATCTCTCAATAGTTACCCTGAAAGTAAATGAGCTAAATGCCCCAATCAAAAGACAGAGGGTATCAGAATGAATAAAAACCCATAATCCATCAAAATGCTGTCTACAAGAAACTCATTTTAGATCCAAAGACACCTCCAGATTTAAAGTGAGGGGGTGGAAAACAATTTACCATGTTAATGGACATTGAAAAAAAAGCTGGGGTAACAATCCTTATATCAGATAAGTTGGATTTTAAGCCAAAGACTATAATAAGAGATGAGGAAGGACACTATGTCATACTCACAGTGTCTGTCCAACAAGAAAATTTAAGAATTTTAAGTATCTATGCCCCTAACATGGGAGCAGCCCACTATATAAACCAATTAATAACAAAATCAAAGAAACATCTACAATAATAAAATAATAGTAGAGGACTTTAACACCCCCCTCACTGAAATGGACAGATCATCCAAGCAAAAGATCAACAAGGAAATAAAGGCCTTAAATGACACACTGGACCAGATAGAACCACAGATATATTCAGAACATTCCATCCCAAAGCAACAGAATACATATTCTTCTCTAGTGCACATGGAACATTCTCCAGAATAGATCACATCCTGGGTCACAAATCAGGTCTCAACCAGTACCAAAAGATTGGGATCACTCCCTGCATATATTCAGACCACAATGCTCTGAAGCTAGAACTCAATCACAAGAGAAAATTTGGAAAGAACCCAAATACATGGAGACTAAACAGCATCCTTCTAAAGAATGAATGGGTCAACCAGGAAATTAAAGAAGAATTGAAAAAATTCATGGAAACAAATGATAATGAAAACACAACAGTTCAAAATCAGTGGGACACAACAAAGGCAGTCCTGAGAGGGAAATATATAGCAATACAAGCCTTTCTCAAGAAACAAGAAAGGTCTCAAATACACAACCTAACCCTATACCTAAAGGAGCTAGAGAAAGAGCAGCATAGAAAGCCTAAACCCAGAAGGAGAAGAAAAATAATAACAATTAGAGCAGAAATCAATGAAGTAGAAACCAAAAGAATAACAGAACAGATCAACAAAACTAGGAGCTGGTTCTTTGAAAATATTAGTAAGATAGATACATCCCGTGCCAGATTTCTCCAAAAGAAAAGAGAAAGGACCCAAATCAATAAAATCATGAATCAGGAAGGAGACATCACACCAAAACATAGGATGGCAACTCTCTGTCAACAAATCAGGCAATCTCAAAGAAATGGATGCATTCCCAGAAACATAGAAATAACCCAAACTGAACTGGAAAGAAAAGGAAACCTGAAGAGACCCATATTCAGCAAGGAAATTAAAGAAGTCATCAAAAATCCCCAGGAAACAGGAGCCCATCGCAAGACGGCTTCCCAGGGGAATTCTACCAAACATTTAAAGATTTAATACCTCTTCTTCTGAAACTATCCCAAAAAATAGAACTGTAAGGAAAACTTCCAAACCCTTTTGATGAGGCCAACATTACCTTGACCCCAAAACCAGACAAAGACCCCACCCAAAAGGAGAATTACACACCATTATCCCTGATGAATATGGATGCAACTATTCTCATCAACATACTAGCCAATAGGATCCAACAGTACATTAAAAGGATGATTAACCACGACCAAATCGAATTTATTCCTGGGCTGCAAGTGTGGTTTGATCGCAAATCAATCAATGGAATCCACTACCTTAATAAAAGAAAGAACAAGAACCATAGGATCCTCTCAATAGATGCAGAAAAAGCATTTGACAAATTAAAATATCCTTTCTTGATCAAAACTCTTCACCGTGGAGAGACAGAAGGTACCTACCTCCACATCATAAAGGCCATCTATGGGAAACCCCCAGCAAATATCATTCCCAATGGGAAAAAACTGAGAGCTTTTTCCTTCAGGTCAGGAACATGACACGGATGCCCATTCTCCTCACAATTATTCAACATAGTACTAGAATTCCTAGCTTTGGCAATCACACAACAAGAAGAAATAAAAGGCGTCTGAACCAGCAAAGAAGAAGTCAAACTCTCATTCTTTGCAGACAGTAGGATACTTTCTGTGGAAATCCCAAAAGACTCCACCCCAAAATTGCTAGAACCCATCCAGGAATTCTGTAAAGTGGCAGGATATAAAAATCAAGGCACAGAAATCACTTGCATTGGTCTACAGCAACAATGTGACAGAAGAAAGAGAAATTAAGGACTCTGTCCCATGTATAATTGCACCCAAAACCGTAAGATACTTAGGAATCCATTTAACCAAAGAGGCAAAGAATCTCAACTCAGAAAACTATACAATAGTCAAGAAAGAAATGGAAGAAGGCACAAAGAAATGGAAAAATGTTCCAATGTCACAGATTGGAAGAAGAAGTATTGCAAAAATATCTATGCTACCTAAAACAATCCACAGATTCAATGCAAACCCTACCAAAATACCATCCATATTTTTCACAGAACTGGAATAAATAATCCCCAAATTTTTATGGAAGCAAAAAAGGCCCCAAATAGCCACAGGGATGTTGAAGAAGAAAACCAAAGCTAGTGACAACCCAACTGTAGACTTCAAGCTCTATTACAAAGTTGTAACCATGAAGACAGTATGGTACTGGCACAAAAACATGTCCATACATCACTGGGACAATATAGAGAACCCAGAAATGAACCCTCAACTCTAGGGCCAACTAATCTTCCTCAAAGCAGGAAAGACTATCCAATGGAAAAAAGAAGGTCTCTTCAATAAATGGTGCTGGAAACACAGGATAGCCACATGCAGAAGAATGAAACTGGACCATTTCCTTATCACACACACACACACACACACACACACACACACACACACACTCCAAATGGATGAAAGACCTCAAGGTGAGACAGGAATTCATCCACATCCTTGAGGAGAACAGAGGCAGCAACCTCTCTGACCTCAGCCACAGCAATTTCTTGTGAGACACATCTCCAAAGGCAAGGGAAACAAAAGCAAAAATGAATTGTTGTGACATCATCAAGATAGAAAGCTTTTGTACAGCAAAGGAAACAGCAACAAAACCAAAAGACAATAAAGAGAACGAGAGAAGATATTTTCAAATGACATATCATATAAAGGGCTAATATACAAAATCTAGACAGAACTTACCAAACTCATCACACACACAACAAATAATCCAATCAAGAAATAGGCCAAAGACAGGAACAGACATTTCTCCAAAGAAGACATCCAAATGGCCAACAGATACATAAAAAAGTGCTCAACATCCCTCTACATGAGGGAAATACAAATCTAAACTATAATGAGATACCACTTTACACCAGTCAGAATGGCTAAAATGAACAAGTAAGGAAATGACAGCTGTTGGTAAGGATGTGGAGAAAGGGGAACACATTCATACTGTTGGTGGGAATGCAAGCTGGTAAAGCCACCCTGGAAAACAGTGTGGAGGTTCCTCAAGAAGTTGAAAATAGAGCTACCCTACAACCCTGCAACTGCACTACTGGGTATTTACCCCAAAGATACAGATATAGTGATCTGAAGGGGCACCCACACTCCAATGTCTATAGCAGCAATGCCCACAATAGCCAAAGTATGCAAAGAACCCAGACATCCATCGACAGATGAGTGGATCTATATGGATACATATATCATTGAATATTATGCAGCCATCAAAAAAATGAAATCTTGCCATTTACAATAACATGGATGGAACTAAAGGGTATTATGCTAAGCAAAGTAAGTCAATCAGAGAAGGACAATTATCATATGATCTCCCTGATATGTGGAATTTAAGAAACAAGACAGAGGATCATAGGGGAAGAGAGGAAAAAAGGAATCAAGATGAAACCAGAGAGGGAGTCAAAGACACAATCTCAGGAAACAAACTGAGGGTTTCTGAAGGGGACAGGGGTGGGGAAATGGGGTAGCTGGGTGACAGGCATGGGGAGCGTATGTGCTGTGGTGAGCACCATGTGCTGTGTAAAATGGAAGGATCACAAACCTGTACCTTGAAACAAATAACATATTGTACAATCATAATACAAAAGAAGTGAAAGAAAAACATTTAGGATACAAGTGTAAACTAAGTAAAAGTAAATAAATAAATAATCTCACTGATAGAAAGAAAGAAAGAGACAGAGAAAGAAAGGAAGGAAGGAAGCAAGCAAGCAAGCAAGGAAAAGTGACTAAGTGACCTAGAGTCACCACACTCCAATTTCTTTTTTTTTTTTTTAAGACTGTATTTATTTATTTGACAGACAGAGATCACAAGTAGGCAGAGAGGCAGGCAGAGAGAGGGGGAAGCAGGCTCCCTGCTGAGCAGAGAGTCCGATGCGGGGCTCAATCCCAGGACCCTGAGATCATGCCCTGAGCCGAAGGCAGAGGCTTAACCCACTGAGCCACCCAGGTGCCCCCACACTCCAATTTCAAGCTCTATTACAAAGCTGTTGTCATCAAAGCAGTACGGTACTGGCATAAAAACAGACACACAGATCAATGGAACACAATAGAAAGCTTGGAAACTGATAATCATAGCACTTTTGGCAAAATTTATTCATTATTATATTAATGGTATTAGTAATGTAATTAGTAAATAATTAGTATATTAAAGGTATATTTAAACTTAGCTCTAATAGAATTATTAACTCTAAATGGGAATTAATATTTATGTCCTGTTCCAACTGTTGCTTCCAATAAATGCATCTCTTTAAACATGCACTTTCAGATAAATATGCATTATAAAATAAGGATGATTTAGAATCCACAGGTTTAAGAGAAATTAATTCACTTTAATAAACCTACCATGGAAAAGGAAATATAGATATACATCATCACAACTGAGAACATTACAAAAGAAGACAAACACACAGTCTGGTGTCTGATGGAAGAATAGAATACTACTTCAGTAGTTCTGCCCAAATATTCAACCTGTTGAAAGCTACAGATTCAGCTACTCGTTTACAAAAACACAGATGGCAGAGAAAAGTCCTACCAAAGTGTATGAAGACATCATCAATGAAGTCCACACTGCATATATTCCAACATGAAAAATATTTTCCCAACAAACTGTAACACCGACAGACACAACGAAAGAAAGGAAGGAAGGAGGGAGGGAGGAAGGAAGGAACCTTAGAAACTAACCCACACGTGTATGGTCTTAACTAATGACACAGCAGAAAATATACAATGGGAAAAGGGCTGTCTCTTCAGCGAATGGTACTGGGAAAACTGGACACTAAATGTAGAACGATGTGACTGGATCCCTTTCTTATACCGCACATGCAAATCATGAATGGATGAATGACTTGAACATAAGAACTGAATCCATAAATCTCCAACAAGAAAATACAGACCGTAAGTTTCTTGATACTGGATTTGGGGAAGAGACTTTTACATCAGACACCAAAAGCAAAAATAAACAAGGGGAAGGACCAAACTGAAATTTCTGCATGACAAAAGAAAACATCAAACCCTTAAAGGCAACCTCCCCAATGAGAAAAAATATCTGCACATCGTATGTATGAGAAGAGGCTCATATCCAAAATACACAAAACACTCCTTCAAATCCACACAAAAACTGAATAAAAACTGGGGAGAATAAGTGAATAGATACTTTCCAAAGATGGCATCCAGGTGACCAACACGCACAGAAAAAGTTGCACATCGCTAATTGTCAACAGAAGTCAAAAACACAATCAGCTATCACCTCACAACTGTTGGAACGAAAATCGTCCCAGAGACAGACACCATGTGCAGTCAAGGGTGTGTGGACAAGCGGACCCTGTGCACTATTGGTGGGAATGGAAACTGGTGCAGTCACTGTGACACATGCTATGGAGGTTCCGGGAAAAATGAATACAACACATGACCTGGTAATTGCTCTACTGAGTATTTCTTTGGTGAACACAATAACACTCCCACCAAAAGAGAGATGCCCTCCCATGTTCATGGCAGCATTATTCACAATAACCAGACATGGAAACATCGACGTTGGGAGCATCATGCTAAGTCACTCAGACACAGGAAAACAAACACCAGAGGCTCTCATGGACATTCCACATGGGGCAAAAAAAAATACTGAACACATAGATAATGAGAACAGATTGGTGGTTGCCAGATTCAGGGAAGGGGGAAAGGGGTGAAGGTGGTCAAAGTTGCCATGTTTGAGTGATAAAATCCGCAAGTCATGGAATGTTCTGTGCAGCATGGAGATGAAAGCTAACCCTGCAGGATGGGGTACAGGGTCCCCCGCTATTTGAAAGTACAGTGTTCCTAGAAAACCTTTCCAGCAGAAATGGTGTAAATAGAAAAAGGAATGAACATTCATTTCAACAGAAAAATGAGTGAACCTGTTCAGACACCAAAGTTCCCTCTCTTTGGCTCTTTTAAGGCCTCAGGACACAACATCCTCACAGATGCCCAAAATAAATGGAGATAAAGCGCAGCAGATGCTCACAGACACGATTCAAAGTGCTGGTGGCTGGACGCAGAAAACAGTGCCCAGGAAGGAGCTGTTTGGGGTGCACACTGCTGCTGTAGTGGCTCCCCACAAAATAGATGCTGAACGTGTTGCCCACTTTTTGACTTTTTTCATGGGAGGGAAATCCTCCTCAGGTTTCTTCTAGATACTGGAACTGGGTAATAACATAGACCTTTCCAAAGTGTCAGTGTCTTACCATGAACTTACTATGAAAAGTGGGGGAGACTGGTAATTGAAAGTTGCCGAGGGGGTAGAAGTTCAGAGTTTTCCCAGACACAAACATCAGCAGATCCACTGTGATGTTTCTCAGCAGGTAGAAGATGGACTACCTCCCACCCCTAGAAACCTCCTCCTTCGCCTCGCTTAGGACAACCAACAAGAGCTGGGAGTTAGCTCAATTCCTCCTTTCTCACACTCCCAATATCGAACCCATCAGCAAATCCTGTGAGCTCCATCTTTGATAGGTACCCTGAATAGCACTAACCCCTCCTTCCAAGGCTGCCTGTCTGATACACACTAGAGCCCATCTCTTGCCTGAGTTCCTGGAAAAGCTTCATCATTGACCTCCCTTGCCCATCCTCAACCCTGTGTCATCTGTTCTCAACACTGTAGCCAGGATGGCCCAGTGAAACAGGGTCCCATGGGGTCATGGCCCTGTAATGGTTTTCTGTCACCATACTGTCACCTCCCTGAGGTCATGTCCTAAGCTGTCTCCTGTGGTCGGGCCTTCTTGTTGCTCCTGGACATAGCTGGTATGCTCATGCCTGGTATGCTCCTGCCCCAGGGCCTTTGCATAGGCTTTCCCTTCTGTTTAGAAGGCTCTTGATACAGTATCACTCACCTTCTTTCTTTTCTTTCTTTTTTTTTTTTTAAAGATTTTATTTATTTGTCAGAGAGAGAGGGAGAGAGAGCAAGCACAGGCAGACAGAATGGCAGGCAGAGGCAGAGGGAGAAGCAGGCTCCCGCTGAGCAAGGAGCCCGATGCGGGACTCGATCCCAGGACGCTGGAATCATGACCTGAGCCGAAGGCAGCTGCTCAACCAACTGAGCCACCCAGGTGTCCCGTCACTCACCTTCTTTCAAACTTGACTCAAGCATCACCTTCCTATTGAAGACCCACCTGGCCCCTATGTAAATAGTAAGCACCACCGCCACCTCCCCTTCAGCACCCCAGCCTTGTCTCCTACTTTCTATTTCCAGAGCAGTTATCACAGTCACCAGGCCATGTCGGCAATGGGGAAATGGAGGCCTACTTGGATGGTTTCACCACTGACTCCCTGCAATTTCCTAGTCAAGAGCCCTAAGGGAAAGGGTGACCAGAGCTTTTGCACAGCCAGGATGCCCGGGACAGTGGGTCCCCCTATGGGACCCTGAAGACCATCAGGAAAATGAGCCATAAGAGGAATCCGCTTGCCCATGAAACCTGAAACCAGACACCTTGCTCGATTCCAGGTGAGCACACACACGTCCTCCCCTTGCCTGATGTGCTCACCTGAGAAAGCTGAGCACAGAAGCATCCCAGGGTCCAAATCCCCCTCTGACCAAGGTTCTGGTCCTGGGAAGTAGACATCTTTCCTCCCTGCACCAGCCACCTGTGATTGACGCCCGGCATCCTCCTGTGCTGGAGCAGAATGGTGCACCTGTCCCTCTTTCCTGGGACGTCATCACAAACCAGGCTTTGCTACACAGTTTCCAGGAAGGAACCTGCAGCAGCAGCAGCAGCAGCAGCAGCAGCAGCAGCAGGCCACCCAGATTCGCTCTCAGTCTCACACATCAGCCCCTGTGTGGAACTAGAGCTTCAAGGACACTGGTGTGCCGTGTGGCCTTGGAACCTCATGGCAGGAGCTGAGATTTCAGTTCCAAGTGAAAACCAGCCTCTTGCACACAGCACAGGAAAGTGGAGGATTTCTCAGGGGTGCAGCTCTGGAAGAAGTGCTTCTGCTGGCTGAATTCACAAACACCAGAAAGAGGACACCTGCAGTACCTCGTCCAAGGAAGCAAGGGGCACACTGGGCAAGAAGCCATAATGCTGCCTGTGTGCTGCTTCCCACCAAGCCCCCTGCTGAGACAAGGGCTGGAGAACCCAACAGGAAGCAAGTTTCCTATCACATCTGCAGCAGGAGGGCTGGCTGGGGAGCAGAGCCCTGTCCCTGGAGCAAGGTGGCCAGTGAATCAAGAGCAAAGGCCACCACCACGGCCTCACAGTCTCCCAGCTATCTGATATGATTGCCCTGCCAGGCTCACACCTGCTGACATGGCGAGTCCTAAGACCCAGAGACTGCTTTCCTCCCCAGCTCAATGCTGCTCACAAAGAAGCCAACTCCAGCCTCAGAAACATGTTCATCATTAGCTCAGGAATTCCCTGGGTTTGTCTACACTGGCCCACTTAGGTGTCCCTTCCAGATCATTCCTCCAGTGTCCTAGGGTTTCAGGCCACCTTTGAACTGCCCTTCAAAAATCAGGAATGGGTCTGATTAGGCAGACCAGCCGAGCGACTCTGTGTGCAGGAAACTCAGACCACATTCTCCCTGAACACCAACGCTTCCAAGTCCAAGCTTCAAACCCTCACTCACTGGGCACAGAGCACCACGTCAGCACGAACACTGCTCTTTCAAATTTCTTGTCTCCCATTCCTTCAAATCAGACACCAAACTCCAGTCACCACTCTATTTTCCCTTTAGAGAAGTAAGGAAAAAGATAGAATAAAACACTGCATGGGCAGAGCACACTTCTATCCAAATAGAATTCCCTGTTCCTTCTCATACGGGCAGCCCGACATCACCCATACTAATGAGAGGCACCACAAGTTCCATCCTCATGGACATACTGGACCTTGTGTTTTTCCTTTTGATATCCAAATCTCAAAGTCAATGTCTAGATTGCTTTCTTAAAAGAACAAGAATAATAATGATGTGGTCACATAAAGGTCTGGGTCTCCATAACCAGACAACATGGCTCTGGTTCAGATAAGGAGGAAGACACAACCTCTTCCCAGGAAGCAAAGCCCACACCCTCAGGGATCCTGACTGCCTCATGGGTGATGGGGTCCTTTACTCCGTGGAGATGTCTGAGTGTAAAGGATGCCGGCACCCTCCAGGATTCATTCTGTTTTCTTCATAAATTCCCCAGTTCAAGTCACAAGTGAATAACTGTGTCAGGTTTCAGAACCCAGGATGGACCACCAATTAAGCAGCCCCTCCCTCCCAGGGTAGGGTGAATGTTCTCTGGGAGCGCAATGACCCACTCCCCAACTCAACAACCCACACTCCTTCTCCGTGTGTACTCCTCACAAAAGCCACTGCTTCCTGTTAGAGCCCCATGGTGGTGTTTTACTTTTAAAAATATTTTCTTATATTGGAATGTGGTTCATGGAAGAGAAAAACATGAACACCCACAAAGAATTCTTTTACAATTTCAGAAGATTTTTTTCCCACTGTTTAATTAAAACAGGAAATAAAAATGCACAGATCGCCCCTTCCACTGGCACGTATGATTCACAATGGTGACTTAAAGAAGAGCAAGAAATACAAGAGGAACAGATGTATGAAATGACCTGTCATTTCATCAGGCAGGTTTTGAAACTCCACACACACTCAGAGAAAGAAGCCCAAACCAACGTCTTGGCCTGGAGGTCTCAACTGGAGGGACAGGGACAGACGAAGAGCTCGTGTGTGTTGGTTGAGGCCAGTGGCACACAGAAGGTGCCCTGCCAGCTCTCCACCTGGGCCTCCCTTGTCCTCAGCCAGGAACCTGCTCACAGCCCTGACCTGTCACAACTGTCACACGGGGGACACACAGCCACCCCTGGAGCCAGCCTTGCCCACACGCTCCTGCAGAAGGCACTCCGCTCTCCTCCAGGACCCCTGTCAGCTCTACCCAGACCTGAAACTCCCCTGTCTGATGCAAAATTCCAGGATTCCCCCCCTTATCAAAATGGCACTGCCCCAAGGCTTTCATAAATGTGTCATATTTCTCTCCACTTACCTTCCTACTGGGGCAAACTGTCAGTCACGTATCAGTGGAACATGAACGTGCTCTGAGATCTGAGTCTTTCATTGTAGACTTCTGAAGATTCCTTGGGCAGTAAATACCATAGCCTATGACAGGAGTTATGAAACTATTCTTTACAGAATAATACAGCCCAGATAACATCATTTTTAGTTGCTCTTCATTAACCCAAAAGTTTCTGTGTAAAAGCCTTTACGCAGACACTACTTTCCAGCAATTTCCTGAGGAGAAACAAACTATGGGATAAGCTGACTTCACCCAGCGTTAGGCAAGCAGTTCCAGAACTCACCCCAGGGCTCCTGGAGTCCACCAAGGCCCTTAAGGCCACCAGTATCCTCTATCCAGGAGAATTCCCAGAGACTCTCCTTCTGATTCCACCACCAAAGAAACTACAGAGAAAATATGGCACATCAAAATATCTAGATTGGAAAAAAAAAAATCTAGATGATACATTGAGTCAAACTAGAAAGTCAAGCTTTACTTTTAAATGGTAAAAGCCTACTTTGAATAATTTTGAATTTTCTCTCTATCTTAATTGCAACTCTTTTGATGAAAACACTAATCAGTTATGAAACATCAGCTTTGACAAATGACAGGAGATCATCCAAGTCTCTATCTGGCGGCAAAAAGCCACCTACCTCTAGATGGTGGCCATTCAACCAACCCCCAGGCCCAAGAGAATAAACAGTTAAAAGGATAAAGGATAAAATTATATGTTAAATAAAGATAAAGGATCAAATAATATAAAGGATCAAATTATATGTTAGATAAAGGATCAAATAAAGGATAAAGGATCAAATTATATGTTAAAAACAAACAAAGAGTAAATCTCATCTTCCTTCTCTAATACAAGTGACTTTCTAGGAAACAGATGTGCAGATTACATTTTGTAAACAGTAAATGAACAGAGAAAATGGTATTCCCTGTGATGTTCTACCCGCAGGGAAAGTGAGTAACTCTTGCACCAAAGCCAGAATTCAGACAGCTACTTCAGTTTGACTTCATGAGTTGAGTGAAGTTTGACTTCACTCAACTAGAGAAAAGAGAAAAGCCCAGGAGGTTTTGGGTTAAAAAGAAGTTTTACCTTCAGTCCTGACATGTAAGTGACATTGCGCCAATGTCCCTGCTGCTTTCTTGGAACACTCATGTCCTGCGACGAGATGCATGACTGACTCAGAGGCTGCTGTTCAAAACTTTGGGTCTTGTGGAGCCCAATCAGAGAAGTGTTGTCAGCTGGGAATACGAAGGCACCTCTGACCTAAGGCAGGCACACCTGCTTCTGTTCCTGGGAGAAGGAAAAACACATACTTGGTTGTTTTTTTTTTTAGAAACACATACTTCTTTCTTAAGTAGTAATTATCAACATTCTAAAGTAGACCAATGACTTTGTCTTTTTTGGAAAAGTGAAATTACCCTTCCAAATGAACACCTCAACTCACCTGTTCCTCATGCAACTTGAGTGGGGTCTGGTTTCCTCCAGCTTCCAGGACTCCACCTGGAGGACGCTCCTGAAGGATCCTGATAGCCCATTACCACCATCCCCTGGGACACGGGGCATAGTGCTAAAATTGGGGGATGGCTCTAGGGCTGTTACCACCACATCTGTGCCTGGAGGGATCAGGAACCTGGAGGACCCTCCAGCAGGATCCTGACAGCCTATTACCACCATCCCCAGGGAACACGGGGCACAATGCTGAAGCTGGGGGATGGCTTTGGGGCTTGTTAGTGCCACACCTGTGCCTGGCAGGGGGGCGGGGCGGGCAAGAACCCAGAGGACCCTCGTGCACATTACCACCAACCCCACAGACAGGGCACAAAATGCTGAAGTGGGGAAACTGTTCTGGGGCTTGTTAGCACCACATCTGTGGGGGTGGGGAACAGGGGACACCCTGCTGAATTCGGGGTGCTGCTCAAGGTCTATTACCTGCACTGTGCCAGGGGACAGAGGCACCTGACTGAAGTTGCGGACTGTGTGCTGTCTTTACATGCACTCTTCCTGGGGAACACGGAAAACCCTGAAAAGTCTGCAACCCATCCCACAAAAGCTTGGGTGTGTGTGTGCCTTGGAGTTCAGGGGTCTGGGATATACCGCCAATTGATGGACATCAGAAGAGAACTTCAAGGGAAAAAGAAAACCATCTGAGTCCCCACAATGAACTCTTTTCACGGGCCCTTTGAAGACCCTACTTGCAGGACCTCCATGCCAGCACACAGCCCACACTCACCGAGCCAGAACCCGGCCTAGGATCTTTCCCAGCACCCCTTTGCCTGCTCCACATCCTAAGGCAGCTCTGGGTCTGCCACAGAGGACATAGCTCCACCCCCACGTGCTGATGGGTCGGGAAGGGTGGTGCCCTGAGCCCATTGGATGCAGCATCTGGCCCCTTCCGGGGACCCCTCTGGCTCCAGACCACCCTCAGAGCCCTGCCCCTTCCCTTTCTGCACAAGCCCCGCCTGCAGACCTGTTCCTGACTCCCAGCAAGGTCAACTGTTCTCAGACCTTCCCAGTCTTGGGCTTTAGGAAATGCAATTCCATTACAACATCCTATTCTGCTTTACCTCTCCACCGATGTTCTTCTGCCCCCACAGAGATCCAGAAGTGTATAATCTTACATCTCAGGCTGACTTCATGGGTGTTCAAAGTGTTCTAGTAGATATTTAGCTCATTTCAGGGGACGGGTTGAAACAAGGTCTTCCACTTCTCTGCCATCTTGCTCTTGAATATGTCATTTAAATATGATTTTTAAAAATATTTTATTTATTTATTTGACAGAGATCACAAGTAGAGAGGCAGGCAGAGAAAGAGAGGGAGGGAAGCAGGCTCCCTGCTGAGCAGAGAGCCCAATGCGGGGCTCAATCCCAGGACCCTAAGATCATGACCTGAGCTGAAGGCAGAGGCTTAATCCACTGAGCCACCCAGGCACCCCTAAATATGATTTTTTTTTAGAGTGGTTGTCTTTGGGACTTCATGTTGAAACTTGTGATGCCTGTCTGATAATCTAGGTCTTCCAGTTATTTTTCATCCCCGCCCCCGCCAACCTTTTTTGATAATCCTACATGTTCCAGCCAAAAAGCTTCAAAAAAATGTTCTTTTCACAGCATATTTTTCCCTTTTGATTTTTGCCTTCTGCCGGAATGTTCAGGGACAAATGATCCACTTTTCTCTCTTTGTATTTTATAAAAATGATGTAATTGTCTTTTTTATTTTAACTTTGCCTGCTCAACTCTTCTCATCCAGAGTTCATCTTATAGAAACATGTATCATTGCTTTTCCCTTAGGTAATAGAATATTCTTCCTTATGTTGAGGGTTAAGGAAGAGAAATAGAAAGGGACATATGTATGTCAGTGGAATTCGAGGTCCTGTTGAGCAATTACTCCCTGTGGGTACATCTCACAGTAGCCTCCCCAAAGGCAGCACTTACATCTGTCACATTTAACAGCAATGAGACTATCAGATTTTTATTATTTTACATGCAAATGTGTGTATGCACACACATTTTGAGAGTACAGTTTTGATCCCCAAGGTTTTCTTTCTCTCTAGAAAACAGTCCTGCCCATACAGGGGCCACAACAGGAGGAATACATTTGGGGAGTAACTAATTGTGCTGCTCTAGACAAAGTCTTTTTGGGTAGAAGAGATATTTGATGAAAGGATGCAGAAACCTCATTGAAACAAAGTACCTGTAGATATTTGATACAAACTGACTGAAGAGGGCTCCACCATCCATTACCAAGATAGGTACCCTCCCCATCTTCCCCTCTCACTGTTTCTTTTAGCACAGGCTTTCAAGTGTCTGTCTCTTTCTTTATGTTGGGACATTCACTTTTCCTGCAGGTTGGTGTCCTCTGTTCACACATCTGTCTGCACTGAAACAATGAGCTCAGGGTCACATGACTCATTGGTTCAATTATGTTTCACCCGCTGTCTATGGTTGGGATACTTAATTTAAATTCATGAGCAAGTATTTTGATGGTGTGTTAACTCGACAGTGGATTGGATCTAGTGCCTGCTATTGGATCCAGTCGATCACAGTAACCCCACAATGGGTAACAAGAGTATTGTAGACTGTTTCAGGCTTGAAAGCCGAGCTGGTGTATTTAGGGACTAGATGTGACTAGATGATGTGACTGGCTAAAGATAGAAGTGATTTTTGAGAAGACGAACTTTTTTTTTTAAAGATTTATTTATTTATTTGACAGACAGAGATCACAAGTAGGCAGAGAGGCAGGCAAAGAGAGAGGGGGAAACAGGCTCCCCACCAAGCAGAGACCCAGATGCGGGGCTCGATCCCAGGACCCCGGGACCATGACCTGAGCCAAAGGCAGAGGCTTTAACCCACTGAGCCACCCAGGTGCCCCAAGAAGACCAACATTTTGACAGACCAAATCACCCTTCTTTTTTTTATATATATATTTTATTTATTTATTTGACAGAGAGAGATCACAAGCAGGCAGAGAGGCAGGCAGAGAGAGAGGAAGGGAAGCAGGCCTCCCGCTGAGCAGAGAGCCCGATACGGGACTCTATCCCAGGACCCCGAGATCATGACCCGAGCCGAAGGCAGCGGCTTAACCCACTGAGCCACCCAGGCGCCCCCCAAATCACCCTTCTTGTTTAGAAAAATGTCTCGTCCTATATTTAATCCCCTTTGACTGGCTGACATTTTAGGATCTTTCAGTTTTATTTAATTGTCCAGGACCTCTCACTTTCTCCCACTTTTATTATTGGCTTTCTTTCTGCGTGGTTCCTGGTGCTCACTTGATCTCTCCTATAAGCCCTGGAACCCCTCTGGCTAGAAGATGCATCTTTCAGCTGTGTTGGACCCATGGCATCTCTCAGCCTTGCCCCTGACTCTTTCCTCATCTCATGCTGAGAAGCATTATTCCACTGTAACTCGGGGGTCTAGACCCAAACTCCAGGACTAGACTATCTGGTGAGTATTTGGACCCCCTCTGAGGTGCCATTTAACGTCTAGCTTACTTATGTGATTCTTCCATTTATTTCTAGAGAGAGTGGATGGGAACTTTTTACTGGCACAGTAGTTACTTTCTTATAACTTCGTTGGTCATGTTTCAAAAGTAGGAGATATGTTATTTTCTGGAACATGAATGAAAACTCAATTAGCGCTTAGAGAGGCAGACAGCAAATGGGACTATTGCCGTGAGAAATCTGGGTCAGCAAAGTCATCGTGTTGGAAGGGCATCTGAACAGGGAGGACATCGTTTCAGGCTAAAGATATTAGTTAACTGCACTTGTAAATTCCTCGTGTTCAGATTTTTGACATTTTCTCTTGAGTCTCCTTGAGGCCTGTATTAGGTTCTTATTTGAGGTGCACAGAAATCACTCACTTCAAAATTATATTGTAGGCTTCCTGACAAACTCGCCATTGGTCTTTCCATCCAAGGAGGGTCTGAAAATAAATCTGAGTCTTTTAACAGCAGCAGCATTACAGCACCAAGGCTCTTCCTCTCCCGCCCGAGATCCAAGCCTGACACAGGATATTGGGTCACATCCTGACCCCGTGCACTAGGTCCAGTAACCAGACTGAATCACTTTATCAGCTGCAGAGTCAAAGCTAGGAGCAGAATTGTTTAAGGAAGTTTCAGCATTTCCCCCATCCGGCAGGAAATGATTGAAAGCGGAGCCAGAGGGTGATATTTGGGGACCAATAATGACTAACGAGAGGGTGTCTCCACCTTCCTGGGGTTGTCTTTTTCTACCTGTGCTCCAGGAGCTTGGCTAGAACGTGATGGGTCAAGTGTCATAAGGAGCACAGTCAACCCACAGTGTCACCCTCAGTGAGCCATCTGGCCTCCATGGTATCCCATTTCCACATAAAGTCACAGTGTTATGTAGGATTGACAGCTCCTAGAGCAGGCCGTGGGTTGCTTGGTGCATTGTGATTGGCTGTGACATGTGTCGAAGTAGATTATCACTGATTACATTTAAGGGAGTGACTTTAAAGGCCGCTCCTGACACTGTCCCTCTTATTTGCTTGCACTGAGATATGCTTTTGTGAAAGACTAGAGGGGCACCTGGGTGGCTCAGTGGGTTAAGCCACTGTCTTCAGCTCCGGTCATGATCTCAGGGTCCTGGGATCGAGCCCCACATCGGGCTCTCTGCTCGATGGGGAGCCTGCTTCCCCCTGCCTCTCTGCCTACTTGTGATCTCTCTCTCTCTCTGTCAAATAAATAGATAAAATCTTTTTTAAAAAATGTTTAAAAGAAAGACTAGAAGGTAAATGGGCTTCCTGGGTAGCAAAGCACCACAGACCCGATGGCTGAAAACATCTGAAATTATCCTCTCACAGTTCTGGGGCCAGAAGTCAGGTGTGGGTGGGGCAGGGCTCCCTCCTGAGGCTCTGGGCTGCCTCTCATCTGGGGAATCATGAATCCTAAATAGCAGCGGGAACATCCCAGCTGCTCATGGGCTGTCGGAGCTCTTGAGGACAATCAGCTCCCAAGAGTGTGTGCTTTTCTGAAGACACAGATGTCTCTGGAAAAATCAGTAAAACACTGCAGGTAGTTGAGGACATGACCTTCTCTGACTTTCGCACTGCTTTTTAGGAGTCCTTCATCTGGCCTTTGGGGCCTTTTAGATGGGTCCTACCGAAACACCCCCAGGTCACTGGGGTCTGTCTCCTCTCAATGTTCCAGATGGGACATTTGTTTGAGATGTAGCGATCATTGTTGCTTTTGGGTGGCGTGCCACTGTGTGGATTCTGTGTTATATTCATCCAATGAAAGATCCTTGGGTTTGTTTCCATTTGTGGTGATTGTGAATAAAGCTTCTATAAACATTTATGCAAAAAAAAGTCAATGCATATTGGTATTTATTTGCAACAAATGCACGGCAAGTCATTTCTAGATGTAAATGAGGACTCTGAAAATGTTTTCACAGTCATGTATCTGGTTCAAGAATAACCATTTCTAATCCGTAGTGACCGTGCTTGATATTCCATTAATAGGGCTGGATTTGGGGTCCTGTTGATGAGGGAGCAGAAGGCTGGCTGAGGACAAAGCAAAAGGCTGACACTTCGAAATCTCCCCCTCATCCCCACCACTCCTGGGTGGGACAAATGTGACATTCTTCAGGAATCTCCCAACTATCTTGATGTTAATGGCTTGCTAAAAGGGAAAGACAACCTTGATCAATGCTGCAAGACCTCAGGTATCAGGTACCTTGTAGGCCCTCTTTAGCATATAAAAGTTCTATGGAAACCTCCCTTTTCCTTACTTCCCCCACTCCCATGGTACATAACCTGCCATCCCTCACAACCCGGGGCAGCTGCTCTTCCTTCTTCTTCTCCCCATGCTTTAATAAGCCTCCATTTTGCACCAAAGATGTCTCAAGAATTCTTTCTTGGTCATCAGCTTCAGACCTCACCCCACCGAACCTCACCTATGTTCTAGAACTTCATCATTTGGCACCCGAACATGGGACTGTGAGTCTTTACATTTGGACTCTGAGCTTCAGTGCAAAATGGGTGAGTATTTTCTTCTTCCTTTAGTCTCATTTCAGGGGCTTTTCAAGGAGTGTGTGGTCTTATTGGAACACTTGCATGTAATTGCTCAGGCTATAATCCTCTAGCCCGTGGCTACTCTACGGGGAGGAGAACATCTGCCTTTTGGCTGGAAGTCAGTACCCTGGCTGGAGTGGTAATAAGACCCAGAAACTGGATGCCCTCTCTCTGTTCCTGTTCTTATATAAAGCTGTCTCTCTTGGGCACAGGATGGCCACCTAAGTCACTAGGATGGCTGCCAATCTTAAGACTCCCATGTGAGGTTTCCTCCTGACTGATCTAATGTGATCGCCTCCACATCCCTGGTCTAGCCACTTCTGGCCACAGGACCTCCATTGGGAGCCAGCTGAAACCAGTACCCGATTGAATTAAAATGCAACCGGGGACCATTTCCTAGGGAAGTTGGCTGTAAGGACCACATGTGTTGGAATGTCGCATAGAGGGGTGCCTGGGTGGCTCAGTGGGTTAAAGCCTCTGCCTTCGGAATGTCGCATAGACCATGATGATTTCAGTCTTTACTGTTTCTTGTCAGTGTCTTCTACAAACTACTTAAACTATGAAATTGGGTAATTTCCCTTTGCCAAACTTTTCTAGTATTTCCATGGGTTAAAATGGCAAAACAGTATGCAGTCTTCAGGACAGACAATAGCATGGCAGTATTTTGGTCCATTCACCAGGCACCCACATCCCTCCAGGGCCTTTTATGGCAGGAATGCCTTCCTGGGGAAGGCAGGATTGTGATCAATAGCAATGTCTTGAGGGACGCCTCTGGTCGCTTTTGACACACCTCTGACATATCATGTGTGGGATGCCACCCAGGAGTCAGGGGGATTTGGTAATGGACCTTCTTTACTTTTCTGGGAGCATGGCCTCAGTAGGCTTCTTCAGTTCCCAAGGACTCTACCTTGGGGTGCCTTTTAACCCACTGGAAATAATTTGGATTGCAAAACTTAGGAAAGGACTGAGCTCCTGTAACTGCATGGCCTCAGTTGGATCTATCAGGTAGATGGTCTCAGCAGAAAACAGGGCAAATAAACTTAGGGTACCTTCATTGCTCATACCCAGGCCTTCATTGCTCTATACCAGGACCCCAACCTAAGGGCCTTTTGCAGAATGTGTTTGCCCAAATGAGTCAGCTAGTAAATTCCCTCCTGACATATCGGATGATATTTATGTAAATAAGCCTCCTAGTATACCCAGGTTGCTGGAGGATCTGTACAGGCTATCTGTAGCAAAGGGGACTCTGCCTTTTATCTCTCTGTTCCTCCTAATAGATGTGAGGGCTTCTCCCTCACTCATTTTCATGTTAATGGCTATAACTGGAGCCAACTGGGGTTCGTCTAACTCGAGACGGAGACTGTAAGGAATATTCCCAAGCAGCTGCCAAAACTCGCTTTGTTTCAGGGAAATTCCCTGTCTTCTCTGGCCCAACCTGGATTGCTTATCCCCTTCCCCCTTGCTGGCAGGAAAACATGGCATCTGCTCCTCTGTTGGGGTTGATGAGCTCAAAACCGGGAATCCTTTCTCTGCCTTCTGGCAGCACTTTGTTCTTCTGTCTCCCCCTTCTGTTTCTGCACCAACGTGGGTGTGGCCTGCATGACTGGCCTCTAGACCATGCACCACGGCTCCTTCTCTCTTCACTGTCAAGGAGCAAGAAAAGCACCCCTGGACCTAACACCCCCCACTCCAGATCCTCCCACCCGTGTCTCAGGTAAACATTCAAAGTGCAGTGGGCCCAGGTGGAAGGTAAATCAGCATTTAAACTAAGTTAAGTTCGTTGGTTTGATTAAGATAGACATGTCTTTGAAGTTGCAGCAGTAAAGGTGAAGCTTTTATTCTATCAAGGTTTACTGAAGGTCAAATAACCTCGTGTTACCTCTGTTGCAATTTGTTAGCAAAAAGATGACTAAACTGATGGTTCATTGTCTCAAAGTTTTCATGGGTAATTGTTGAGATAACTTTCAGAGTCTTTGGTAATGTCAAAGTTTATAAAGTTTTGCTTGGATGACAAATGGAATTAAATTTGTTGGACATCTAGGTCTTTCAAACAAGATAAAAATGCTAAGTCATTAATTACTGGATGTAGGTTTGTGCTTTTGACTTCTTACAGAAACTAAGAATATTTAAATCTGTTGGTAAACATGTTTTGTTAACTGATTCATAAATTTGCCATCTAAATAATTCTGTTATAACAATTCACAATTGGTTAATGACTGACTAGAGACTAAGGTGTTTCTAAGAGTACAAAATTCTGCTAACTGTAACTAAGACTAATGGAAATAAGGGAAACAACTCGATATGTGGGAAAGATACATAAGAAAGATAAGGAATGGGAATGCACTTTGTTAAAGATAAAAGGTAATTTGTTCTAAAGAAGTTGGTTGTTTGGAAAGATGGCTTGGGACACAATCTGAATGCAAAGGAAAGTTGTAGAAGGTTTGTGAAGGGAAATTGGAATGGAATGGAATTTTAGGTATGGTCAGGATGGACTAAGATTGAAATGAATGGTTATTTTTTTTTGGTTTTTTTTTTTTAAGATTTTATTTATTTATTTGACAGAGAGAGATCACAAGTAGACGGAGAGGCAGGCAGAGAGAGAGAGAGGGGGAAGCAGGCTTCTTGCTGAGCAGAGAGCCTGATGTGGGACTCGATCCCAGGACCCTGAGATCATGAACTGAGCTGAAGGCAGTGGCTTAACCCACTGAGCCACCCAGGTGCCCCGAAATGAATGGGTTTTAAAGGTACATTGGTATAAGATTAAAATTGCCTCCATTCAAAAAGACAGTTTTCTTAAAACTACTGTTAGGAAGAAAATGTAAACAGTTGTTTACTCTTTACCTGTCTAGAAAAACCATTTTCCGCATTTTGCCTATATCCGGTCTTTAACATCCCTAATTATATTTAGGCATGTGCTTTAAAACTTTATTATAAGATTTTAGCAAATGCTGAGAAGATTGAAATTGTAGGCTTTTCCTTGGTATGCTAAGTTACTCAGGAGGTACTGCTAAACAAATGATAAACCTTGGGTTACATTTGGGTAAAGGCTGTAACTATTCTAAAGGTTCTATGCATTTCCTAGAGTTTTATGTTTAGATAAGATCATCACTTGATATTGTAATTATTGAAGTGTTATGTGTCAAAAAAATAACCTGATTTCCTTGCCAGCTAAATTGTAAACTCTCAAGCTCTTTACCATATCTATTCTGAGTTTTTGCCATTTATAATTGTTTTAATTCTCTTGTAAAATGAACTTCACCTTAAAGGAGATTCATATAAAGGACTTTCAGGACAAATACAGGTATTTGATATGTTAAAAATCCTAAAACCGAAATGGGTAAGAACTTCCAGAACTAAGTAAAAGCTGCATTCAAACTAAACCAGAATTAGTAACATGGCACTAAATGAACTAAAAGATTATAGTGTTCTGTCTCTTATTTTAAACATTGCTGGTTCTGTAGTGTTTGCTCTTCCACACTAAGGAAAATTTTACTTATCTGTGACTTACAGAAATGTAAAAATATTCATTTATAAACAAATCAAGGCATTCAACTTTTCTCTCTATCTGAACCCTCTGAAACCAAAGGTCTCAGTAAGTATTCTTTCTTCCATGGCCATCAGTCATTTGCATAAGTTCAATAAGAATCTGTTATCCTTGTAACAGGACACCATAGGAAACTCTGGTTATTTTACCAAGGCTTTGACTGGAATGTCATATTTGAGAAAGACTCAGATATGAACAGACTGCTTAAAGGACCTAAGGTTGACTTTATAAAACCTGGAGCCATAAACCCCTTGGAACTGTTGGCCCGATACCTTGCTTACAGAGTTCCAAGCAGCCTCACCAGGTGAGTAAAGAATGTCACTTCCTGGCAGGTGCAGGAAACTCAGGATACTTTGGGGACCACAGGAAGAGGAATTCGCCCAAATTAACTGGTATTGCAGGCATGTCTGATGGCAAGTATGTGGCTTGGCTTCTGGCCTGGAGAGGCCACTTTTAAAAGTTCAACCTAGAGATTCCCTATAAGAAGTTCCAGCAAAGCAGATTCTAAAAGATCTATATGATCACTCACTGTTCTTGCTGATCTTATATAAATAATTAGGCCAAATCTGTTTAAACTGGACTTGTTTTTTGGATGAATTAGTCCCAATTTGGCTATCTCTGGAAATGAGGGTTATTTTAGAGAGAAAAATTATATTTTAATAACACACCTTTACGGATGTTAAATTCTAGATTTGATTGTCTTTAAATGTTTGTTTACCTAAGCTAGACAACCTGAGTAAACTTCAGAAAAGTTGCACAATAGCTCATTTAGATGATCTTCTTGCCTTTTTATTCTGTGGGGATAATAACAGAACCCCATGGCACATGATTAAACAACTGAAAAAATGGGATTGATTCCCCAACAATTGTATAACTTAACTATCACCTTGTGTGTGGCTGGGATAATGAAATTACCTAAAAGCCAGCATACCCCACTCCACAGGATTATCTATGGAGTTGTGGAGATAATGGATGACCCCACATTCTTTATGATTGGATTGGATGATGTATGTGGGACTCCCCTTATCTCTTGACAAGTTTTCTCTACAGTGGTCCTCTGTAGTCAGGATATTGTTAAGGCTGGACCACTCAAAGGGCTTACTCATTTCATCCCTTAGTCATATTTTTCCTAGAAGCCAACTCTGTTGAGGTACAGTTGCAAACAAATGCGTTAGCTAAGTATAGTACAGCCCTCCTTGTAAAAGGAGCCTCAAAGCTCACTATGGGATAGTCCCTGACTGTAATGACTTCACCTAAGGCCCAAAATGTCCTAGACACCAAAGGCCACCAATGGGTGATGGAGGCCAACTTATTAAATACTAGGCTACCCTTACAGATATGCCAGAAATAAAACTTGTCAGACTTTAAACGTAGTTATCCGTATGCCTGAACCTGACCATTGTACTTCTTTCTCTATAGAGCAAAAACTGATAGATTATTGATCTTGCTTACTCTAGTTGGCCAGATTTAAGAAGCCCCTATTAAAAATACAAATGACAGTTGGTTTACTGATGACAGTAGTTTTCATAAAAGGAGTAAGAAATGCTGGGTATGCCATAGTGCTCACTAGCACTTTGCAATTGCCAAAGCCTTACAAATTGATACTTAATACTGACTCCAAATATGCTTTCCTAGTCCTACATGTCCATGGAGCAATGTGGAAGAAAAGGGGATTATTATCAAGCCACATTCAAATAACAGGCCTAAAATTATTACTCTTAAGGCTGTACACCTACCTAAGGAGGTAGCGGTGATTCACCTCAAAGGACATCAAAAGGATATGACCTTCAGAACCAATGAAAGTAAATACAAGGTTCACACCATGCCACTGATTTGGGGCAAAAAGGCCATGGAGGTGACAAAAACTTCGTGAAAGAAACCTGTCCCTAGGTTTGGACTCCCTTGGTCCCTACTAAGTAACAATGGACTGCCTTTTATTACACATTAAAAAATGGCCCTTCAAAACTGAATAACCCTTGATATCATGACTGCAGTTACAGAAACCCAAAATTGGAGGACTGTCTCCTAAAGGGACCCAATGGTTATATGACTCTAACTTGTGCTCGTGGCTTCCCCCAGGCTGGATAGGCCTCTGTACCTCTAGGTCTTGCCTGGAATCACGGATGCATTATTAAAGCCATTACCAACCTAGCCAACCTTCCAGAACTTAAAACAGTGGTGAACTCGTTCTGTCTCATTGGTATGATCAACTAACATCCACTATGTTCCCCCTTTGGAACTGGAGGATGTTTGGCACATAAAAGCTCTTAATAAGTAGTACATGGTCAGTCCTAAATGACCCTCAAAGTAGCATTTCTCTATTACTATTAAAATGCTATGGTAATACAAATGTGTAAAGCAGTTTTACAAAATAGAATGGCAAAATACTATGTTTATGTTCCAGATTATCACAGAATATTTCTTGGGTTCTAACATACTCAAGTTGGCACTTTAAACAGTCCCTCTTTCCTTTAATGATTGATTAAACTCCTGCACTGGAAAAGGGTTTTTTGTCAACTAGCAAAAAACTTAATTGAGCTTCATTTTCTTTTTGCTACACTCATCATGTTTTGCTGTTTTCTCCCATGTCTCCTCACCTGACATGGACTCCTTCACTGCCATAACTCTCACAGATGATCCTTTCCACTGGGGAAGATCACCTGAGCAGTCTCCCCTGGATTCAGCTGCTTCTGTCTTTCATAACTCCCCTACACATTCCCCAACTGACCAGTGTTGACCCGAGTAGGTAGGGACAACTCTATGCCCCTATTCAGCAGGAAGATGTTACAGAAGATGAGCCCTTCCACCTTCAGCTACCTTAAAGATTTAAGGGTCAAAATTGTTCAGTGGGGAATGATGAGGGAGCAGAAGCCTGGCTGAGGACAAAGCAAAAGGCTGACACCTCACCCCCACCACTCCTGGGTGAGACAAATGTGGCATTCTTTAGGAATCTCCCAACTCTCTTGATATTAATGGCTTGCTAAAAGGAAAAGACAACCTTGATCATCACTGCAAGACCTCCGGTATCTTGTAGGCCCTATTTAGCATATGAAAGTTCTGTTGAAACCTCCCTTTCCCTTACCTTCCCCCAACCGCATGGGTACATAACCTGCCATCCCTCACAACCCTGCCATCCCTCACAACCCGGGGCAGCAGCTCTCCCTGCCCACAGGTCCTGTTCCCATGCTTTAATAAACCACCATTTTGCACCAAAGATGTCTCGAGAATTCTTTCTTGGTAGTCAGCTCCGGACCTCACCCCACAAACCTCACCTATGTTCTAGAACTTCATCACTGTGACCTCTGCAACTGCCCTTAGAAGGGCCCCTGCTTGCTTTAATGCTTTGCTGGAGTTGTTTTGAAATTCTGCACTGGGACCCACAAATTATGTAGTCAGACTAATAAGCATAATCAATGGGAAATTTTCATAATTGTTATGCTTTCCCCAATCTCTCGAATGTTCATATATGACAGGTTTTTTTTTCCTTAACTTCCCCCACCCCCCAGTGTTGAATATTCTCTCAAAAAGGAGCAGACAATATTGAGATGAAAAGAAGGCCATAGCTGAGAAATTTAAGAGCATGTGTTTTCCCCACCTGGCAAATTAGTTCTGGCGTTTGGTACTTTCCAGGCTGTGCCTTGGTTACCAGAGAGTCTGGCCTTGCCTGACCAAGAAGGATTGTTGTGATAAGAGGTGACTTTCTGGAACAAAGTATAGCTGTGGTAACCTGTGTTTCTCTTGAAATTTCACCTGCCTCCTCCGTTATGATTGTTCATGGTTACAGTGTTGCATGATTTTCCATGTTATTAATTCACAGCTTGTAAAATCTGGAAAGCCTCTTCTCTGAGCCCAGTTTGACCAGGACTCACTGTCATGGGTAGCATATTCGTTCTACAGCTGTCACAATAAATTACCACAACCCTGCCGCCCTCGAGCAACAGAAGTTTATTTTCTCACACTTCTGGGGACCACACATCCAAAATAAAGATGTCAGTCGTGATGGTTCTTCCTGGAGGCTCAGAAGGAAAATGGTTCCACACCTCCCCACTCCCTCCTGGGGGCTGCTGGCAATCCTTGGCGTCCCCCAGTCTGTCAGTGGATGCCTGCATCTCTGCCTCCATCCTCACGTGGCCGCCTTCCCTGAGTGTCTGTGTGTTGGCGTCTGTGTGTCTTTGGTTTTGCAGCCCACCCAATAATCCATGGTATCCTCACCTGGAGAGCCTTGACATCATTCCATCCGCAAAGACCCTTTGGGCATATAAGACCGAGTTCACAGGTTGCAGGTGGATAGATCTTTGGGGGGCCACCACTCCGCCCACCACAGCTAGTACGTGCCTTTCTGTGGCTCAAATCCCTTAAGCCTCTATGAGGCAAACAACTGCTTTAAATAATGGTACATGGTCCTGGGGGCTGTGGCCAAGAGACGGGAGCATCCCGCACTCACTGGTGCGCAGGGCTTCCAGCCTGTGCCAGACACCTTACATTTCCAGGAATTTTGCAAAACCCATTTATTTCACCCAGCCATTACTAAAAACTAAATGGTATAAATTCACAGTGAAATAAGTGATAGTAAACCCCAACGCTGCATATGCTCAGGACGCATCACTTCCTGATGGTTTCCCCACATTTTACTGTTCCGCGCTCCGAGTTTATGCACGTCTGGCGCACCTTCAGGGTGTACAGCTGACCGTCTCTCCGCAGGGCCAAGCAGAGCTCCCCTGGGAGCGGGACGTCCGCCGTGGCGGCCGTGTTCACACCAGGTGCTGCCCTTCCAGGCCTCCCCCCACCACGCCCAGAGTCGGTCGTCCAACATTTCTGAGCACACTCGTGATGCTGGGAGCCGTGACGGTGAACACGAGGCCAGCACCCTCTGACGGCGCATGCTAGGTCGCCTGGACATTAGGTTTCAGGGAGCAATTTCCTAACTGTGCCTAATGAAATGTGATCTGTAAGTTTTTAACTGGTGTGCGACTTCGCCTGTTCCTAAATTCACAAGTCAGAAGAGATCATTTGCCAGTCTACGTTTCCTTACTTCTGTTTTAGCAAATGATATTATCAAATCTTGGATGATGGCATAAATGTTTTCAAGAGTGCAAAGCTGATGGTTTGTCAACACTTGCAAACCTCTCATTCGGGTCAGTCCGGGGTGATCTGACAAAGAAGCTCTTTGGGGTTGGACAGGCTTTTCAGTTGCTGGGATCTAATGGGATAGTTTAGTTTGAGTTTCTTTTTCTTTTTTCTTGGTTATGCACCACCACCTCAGGCATTAGCTGGAAGTGAGCTAAAGGGCCCCAGAAACCAGCAAGAAGATTCTGAAGGGAGTAAGATTCTAGAATAGAATTGCTTATCTGGAGGTATTTGCATAGGGAAGCCCTCGGGTCTGGTCATCTCTGGTTGAACCCGCCATATGTGGGAAGCTGTTAATACCCTCAGAGGGTGGCTCAGGGAGTACTTAAGACCCAGGAAAAGCAAATCATAAATAAAAGCAAATATGACTGAGGAGAAATATACTTCTGAAATATAGTAGAAACTCTAACTCCAGGCAGTGCCACATAGAATTCAAATCCAGAATATAACTATCCCTCAGAATAATATACTGCTTAAAATATAACTAATGAGGAGTTGTACTGGTCATGCAAGCACGCTTAAAGATGACCTTGAGAAAAACATGTACGAGCAGCAGGCCTCTGGTGGAGAGGATGACATACGTCATTGAACCAAGCAGCTGGGGATACCCGCCTTGCTCAGGGCAGAACACCGCCTGCTTCATGTTAGCAGAGTAGTTGGGAACACCTGGCCCTGAACCTGCTGAGGGTTGAACACCACCTGCTTCCCTTTATCATTGTCTCCCCTGCATCAAAGACTGCTGTTAAGATCATCCATTTCAGTGTGCTCACTCAACAAATTCCGTGCTGCTCGAACAGACACACCTTACTCTTCTTTACCTGTAAGACTTGTGATCAACATATCATTCACATTCCTTCTTGTTTACCTATAAAACCTATGGCTAATGTATAACCTTCTCCTTCTCCTTTGTTAGTTGTTATCTTGTACCTAATAAATACAGGACTGAGGAGTTGTTGGGGCGACAGTCCTTCCAGCTGTCGTCCCCTCCTCCCTCTCTCTTAACAGCTGACTTGTTTGTGCCTCATTCTTCTCCCATGCGCAGTGAGGAAGCTGCAAGTGGCACCCGAACCGGGACAAGAAATGAAACAAGAGAAGAAGCCTCAGAGTGAGTTTTGCATGGCCATGCCTTTTCCTACTGGTGAGTTGTGGGTACTTACCGCAGGGTATGGGTAATCTAGAGAGCACAAACGAATTTTGTTGAGATGGCTCCCAAAGGCAGGAGGAGCAAAAGTCAGCGAGGGCAAACTTTTGGAGCTTTTTTTAAAATTAATTTTTATTATTTTTTAATTAACATATAATGTATTATTAGCCCCGGGGGTATAGGTCTATGAATGATCAGGCTTAACACACTTCATAGCACTCACCGTAGCACATACCCTCCCCAGTGTCCATAACCCCACCACCCTCTCCCTACTCCCCTCTCCCTGGCAACCCTCAGTTTGTTTTGTGAGATTAAGAGTCTCATGGTTTGTCTCCCTCCTGATCCTATCTTGTTTCATTTATTCTTTTTCTACCCACAAACCCCCCATGTTGCATCTCCTCTCCCTCATATCAGGGAGATCATATGATAGTTGTCTTTCTCTGATTGACTTATTTCCCTAAGCATAATACCCTTTAGTTCCATCCATGTAGTCACAAATGGCAAGATTTCAGAAACTTCTGGAGCTTTTAAAAGTAATTTAACAACATTGCCCCTGGTTCCCTATATTATGGACTTTGGACCTACAGACTTGGAAGAAAGTAGGTCAGGAGTTAAAACTTTTGCATGCTAAAGGAAAGCCAATTCCGACTACTGTATGGTCTAGTTAGACTCTCATTGGCTCCATTCTGCAGCCTTTACAAACCCCTGATTTGGATAGCGATAATAAGTGTTCAGGAGAAACTAAAAAAGAGGGACCTGAACATGCCATCCCAGAGAAAAAAGAAATTACTAAAGTCATTGTAAAGGAAAATATAAAGGAGGCATTTCTGAGGGAACAGTTGCTACCATGCCATGGCAAGAGGCACTGTCGCCACCAGCTCTGCCATCCTATGACAAGGTGCAATTTAGTGAAAAGGATGAAAAAACCAGGGACAACTCTATGCCCCTATTCAGCAGGAAGAAGTTACAGAAGATGAGACCTTCCACCTTCAACAACCTTAATAAATATTTAAGTGCCAGGGGCACCTGGGTGGCTCAGTGGGTTAAGCCTCTGCCTTCGGCTCAGGTCATGATCTTGGGGTCCTGGGATCGAGCCCCACATCGGGCTCTCTGCTCAGTGGGGAGTCTGTTTCTCCTACCCCCCCACCCCCACCTACCTCTCTGCCTACTTGTGATCTCTCTTTGTCAAATAAATAAATAAAATATTTTTTAAAAAAGATTTAAGTGCCAAAAATTGTTCAGGGGGAATGATGAGGGAACAAAAGGCAAAGCTAGTTATTACGGTCCTACCTCAAAAATTATCTACTACTGGTCTCTCAGCACAGAGATCAGAATTAATGGCAGTTACTACATTATTTCAAGATGTTTCTTTTACATGTAATTTTTTGTCTGATTCTTTATATACAGTGTATGTTTTACAGCATATTGAAACTGCTACTGTTCCTACATCTGATGTACTGTGATGGCACTCATCATGGTAGCTTTAAGTTTTCCTGGATGTTATGCACGAATAGATAACTTTACTTATTGGGCAGATATACCTAATCTTCCCCTGCTCCGGTCCAGTAGAGTGGAGAGAAGATATAATACCGATCTATCTGAATGCATCAATATGGGTACCTGTAATATTGGATCCTAGATTGCCATTATTGCCTCAAGAGGAGGGCACAAACATTAATCTTACCTTAGGTATCAAAATAGACCAGTGTGTATCGGCAGTCATTCCAGTTGTCTTATCCCTGTTGATCAAAGATGGTTGGTGGCACCTCCTATTAATAATAGTCTAGTTAAAGTTCTGTTACATTTACTTTCTACTAAAGGATTCCACGCCAATGAGTATCAGGGTAATTGGTATAGCGCAGCAGCGCCCCCTATTTCCAAATGCAAATTGGCGCAGATATGGTCTGATAAGGGAATTTGTCCCGTGTGGGAGGATTGTCGAGCTTCTCACCCCAGTGTCATCATTAATTCCTATGGAATAGTATGAGACTGGTCCCCCAAAGGGATGGCAGTCACCAGTTGCACTGGGAGACCTTGCTTCACTCGTGGGATCTTGGAATGGCAAGTTTCTGATCACTGTGCCTTGCCACAAACCTCTACTGGGGAAATGCGCTTCTGATTTGGCATGGGCATGGATTTTCCGCACCATCCCCTTTTGTTGATTATCATAAAAGACAAAAGAATTTATAGAAGGTCCCTGCTTCACATCACCTAAGAGTTTGGAATGGCTCTTACATTTATCAGTCCAATCCATTATGCATTCACCTTTTCCCTGATGAGAGAAGAATGGGTAAGAGTATGTGTTAGAGATCCTTATGTTTTTGTTATAGGAAAAATGATTTTTGATCATAATGAAAGAAATACACTGGCCCAATGTAAGACATTCACCTGAATCGATGAAAATGTTTATACAGACAATTCTATTATTCTCAGAGCTAGAAGAATAGGCATCTGGTTACTGGTGAAACAACACCGTGTTTGGGAAAGCTCTCCAGATACGCATGTACTTTTAACAGTTTTGAAGGACTGGGTTTGTAGAACAAAAAAGTTTCTTGGACTGCTTGTAGCGGCTATTTTGGGAATTATAGCCATTACTGCTACAGCTGATGAAGTTCTAGAGTGTAAGTGAGATCCAGAGTTGACGGCCAAGAAAGAATTCTTAAGACGTCTCTGGTGCAAAAAGGTGATTTATTAAAGCACAGAGAAAGGACCCGTGGAGGAAGAGATGCTGCCCCGGGGTTGTGAGGGGTGGTAGGTTATGTACCAAGGAATGGCAAGTTTCTAGTCAAGTTACTAAAGTCATTGTAAAGGAAAATATAAAGGAGGAATTTCCGAGGGAACAGTTGCTACTCTGCCATGGCAAGAGGACTGTCGCCACCAGCTCTGCCATCCATGGGCGGAAAGTCCCTGCCCATGCCAAATCAGAAGCACATTTCCCCAGTAGAGGTTTGTGGCAAGGCACAAGGTGTGTGCATTCTATGCAAGGCGGGGAGGTAAGGAAAAGGGAGGTTTCAATAGGACTTTCATATGCTAAAGATGATCTACAAGATACCAGATACCAGAGGCCTTGCATTGTCAAGATTGTTTTTCCCTTTGCCCTTTTAGCAAGCTATTAACTTTAAGATAGTTGGGAGATTCCTAAAGAATGTCACATGTGTCCCACCTAGGAATGGGGGTGGGGAAGTTGTAAGGTGTCAGCCTTTTGCTTTGTCCTCACCCAGCCTTCTGTTCCCTCATCAATCCCCCCTGAACAATTTTGACCCTTAAATCTTTAAGGTTGTTGAAGATGCAAGTTTTCATCTTCTGTAACTTCTTCCTGCTGAATAGGGGCATAAAGTTGTCCCTAAATACTTGGGTCAACACTGATCAGTTGAGGAATGTGTAGGGGAGTTATGAAAGATGGAGGCAGCTGAATCCAGCGCTGACAGTGAAGTGTCTCTGTACGTGGTAAGGATCATCTGTCGTCATGAAGCCATTGCAGCAATGGAGTCTTGGCACCAAGTAGAGAAACACTGAACAAGGCAACACATTAAGATTAATAAGGCTATAAGAATGAGAAGTCCAAAAAAGAGATCTTTAGTCGTTGACCACAGTTCTCCTTTAAACCAGGACCTTAACCAATCACTGAGAGAGAGAAAAGGATCCTGTAGAGCCCCAATCTGGGTATTCATGTCTTTTATTAGTCCTGTGATATGTTTGTGATAATCTGGGATGTACACACAACATTCTGCTGTGATAATTGCACTGTAAGGGCCTACTTAGCCAGAGCGACTCCATCTCGGTTGAACAGGCATTTTGTTGTTTACGCAGTAAAACTTAAACTGACCCTGCCCCCCTTCCCCCCAAGAGGAACTTACTTAGAAGCAAGTCCGGGAAACCAGTAAAATATGGTCAACCAGTCCCTGGTAACAGAGCCCAAATACAAAGACAGGTCAGGTCAGGTGGAGATAACAGAGCCCAAAATGCAAGGACGAGTCAGGCCAGGTGGAGACAATCTCATTAGCCGGGATCAACCACATGGCCTTTGCTCTATAAAAACTAGTCTGTGGGGGCGCCTGGGTGGCTCAGTGGGTTGAGCCGCTGCCTTCGGCTCAGGTCATGATCCCAGGTCCTGGGTTTGAGCCCCACATCGGGCTTTCTGCTCAGCAGGGAGCCTGCTTCCTCCTCTCTCTCTGTCTGCCTCTCTGCTTACTTGTGATTTCTCTCTGTCAAATAAATAAATAAAATCTTTAAAAAAAAAAAAAAACTAGTCTGTGAAGCTGGGGGTCATCACTCTCTCTGTAAGGGATGGCCCCAACCGGTCGGTTTGATTCTCCATACTGGAGTGAAATAAAGCTTTGCTTGACCTTTGCTTTGTATAAGTCTCGCTCCTTTGATCACGGACCCCGTCAGCACATGTGCCACCCTATGCTGCTGTGAAGACATCTAAGGCCATTCTATTTTGTAGGACTGCCTTGAGCATCTGTGTGACTTCGGTATTAAATAAGGAGATGCTATTTAGTGAATCATTGAGTGCCTTTGCAGTGTATTTATTAAGGGCTTCTACATGCCAAATGACATCCTCTAGTCCTACAAGATGGAGCAAAAATGGATGTTAAGTGATCATACCATTTAAAAACAGATCGTGTCCATCTTTGCTTTAAATTGGGGAGATTAGCTGGAGTAGTGATGGTTTTAGTAATGCATCCATGAATCCAGGCAAATCCTAAGGTGCAGCGACCTATCCACCCTGGAGGAAGCCAGGACCAGAGATTAGTTCCACATATCCAGTGGGTTCCATTTGGAGCTGGCCATCTAATGCCAGGTCACCTTACCCCATCAGTACCAAACCAGTCAGTAGCCTGGAGTACTATTATTTGGGAACACATTTCTAATGATAGCCATCCTAGATGTCGTGTGTTATTTGCCCAAGTATCATACGTAGGTTTTCTTTGTTCCCAGCATAAAACTGCCTTTTGACTGAACTGTCCAATAGTGGGTGTGAGCCACAAATATGTATCCCAAATTTGATATATGCCATCTTCAGTATAATGATAAGTAGGGTTTTATAGCTTAGGCCCTGGTTGGTGGGTATGAATTTGTGGGCTTGTAAAGTCAGTTAGGACTTTAATAGTTTAAGAGTATGAAAAATTTTGGTTATGTCCTGGTGAACTCCATGTCTCACTGATCATGGGCCAGGAAGAAGTATCTTTTTTTTTTTTTTTAAGATTTTATTCATTTATTTGACAGACAGAGATCACAAGTAGGCAGAGAGGCAGGCAGAGAGAGAGGAGGAAGCAGGATCCCTGCTGAGCAGAGAGCCCAATGCGGGGCTCAATCCCAGGACTCTGAGATCATGACCCGAGCCGAAGGCAGCGGCTTAACCCACTGAGCCACCCAGGCGCCCCTAGAAGTATCTTGATTAGTGATAGATTTATCCTGATACATACTATCTCCATATATGATTTTTGAAATATAATCCTGTAGAGAGTGCCAACCAGTGCCCTGTAAAGGGGAAACCCACCAGGGTAACCCAGACGTACTTGACAGAGGCAAAATTCCACATATCCAATAACCCGTTTGATTTTGTATTTTTCTAATACATTTCTCTTTTTTTTAAGATTTTCTTTATTTATTTGACAGACAGAGATTACAAGCAGGCAGAGAGGCAGGCAGAGAGAGGAAGGGAAGCAGGCTCCCTGCTGAGCAGAGAGCCGGACATGGGGCTCAATCCCAGGACTCTGGGATCATGACCTGAGCCGAAGGCAGGTCATGAGCCACCCAGGCACCCAGGCGCCTCTGATTTTCTAGTTAAGCATAATGCTGTGCCCACTGTAGAAAGGAATTATCAGTTAAGATAGGTGAAAGGAAAATAAAGAGAACATACACAACTGTCACTTTCATTTGAAGAGGCATTTGAGGTCTTCTATGGGTTCAGAGGAGTAAGAAGTCATGTTAGTTTGCTCACTGGCTTCCTGTGAAGGAGGTACAGGTTTTATTCTAGATATATGGACCCATGAAGAATGTCCTTCTAGCTTTACCGCAGTGGGAGTAGATAGTATGACCCAATATGGACCTTTCCATTTTGGACATAGGTTTTCTGTTGTATCTGACTTCCAATTTTTTAAATAAATCATGTCTCTGGGATTTACATGGGTGGGTTTTCAGCTATAGTTAAATCAGGTTTTGGGAGTATATGATTAGTATATTCATTGAGTAACTTATGAGTTAAACCAGCTTCTAGAGAATAATTTAATAAAGCATTATAATCTTCATCTAATAACAGATCTACAGAAAGAAATGGTTTTCCATATAATAACTCAAAAGGGCTGAGTCATAGAGGTTGTTTTGGAGCAGTTTGCATCCTGAGAATTCCTATTGGTAAGAGAGTAACCCAATTTTCCTGGGTTTCTAGACTAAGCTTAGTAAGATGATGTTTTATTATTATTATTTTTTAAAGATTTTATTTATTTATTTGTCAGAGAGAGAGGGAGAGAGAGCGAGCACAGGCAGACAGAATGGCAGGCAGAGACAGAGGGAGAAGCAGGTTCCCTGATGAGCAAGGAGCCCGATGTGGGACTCGATCCCAGGACACTGGGATCATGACCTGAGCCGAAGGCAGCTGCTTAACCAACTGAGCCACCCAGGCGTCCCAGTAAGATGATGTTTTAAAGTATGATTAGTTGTTTCTACTTTTCTGAAGGATTGTGGATGCCAGGCTGAATACAAGAACTATTTTAATTTTTAAGGCTTGGGCTATTTGTTGAATTATTTGAGCAGTTAAAAAAAGGACCATTGTCACTTTGAAGAGATCGAGGAAGGCCAAATCTAGGGATGATTTCTCACAACAAAATCTTAGTTACTTCTATGGCTCTTGCAGTTTTACATGGAAAAGCCTTGACCCATCTGATGAAGGTATCAACAAACACTAATAGATACTTATAGCCTTTGCAAGGTGTCATTTGTGTGAAATCAAGTTTCCAGTCCTCTCCTGGATAGGATCCATGCCTTTGGACTGGTTTTAAAGGAGGGGGAGGGTGAGATGCACCTTCCAGATTTACTTGGGTACAGACAGTACAGGATCAGCAAACCTGTTTTATTGTTGCTGTCAAATTTACTCCATCAAATACATTTGTAATTAAATGTTGTAAAGCGTCTTTGCCCAAATGAGTAGCCTGGTGTAAACCCTCTATTATCTTCCATTGACTATTTTTGGGCATAAAAATTTTTCCCTCATTGTTAACAAGCCAGTCCTGTGTAGTCTTAGTATATCCTCGCTCCTGAGCAATATGAGTCTCTTGGTCTGAATAGACTGGAGTATGGACCCCATTGGAGTTAAGACTGGTATAAGACTTAATATCTGTTTACCTTTTGCTGCCTCTTTGGTTGCATGGTCTGCTAAGTTGTTTCCTTTAGATTCTAAGGTCAGATCTTTTTGATGTCCTTTGAGGTGAATCACCACTACCTCCTTGGGCAGGTGTACAGCCTCAAGAAGGGTCATGATTTCAGGCCCATATTTGATTGGGGAGTTATGGCTTGATAGCAAATCCCTTTCCTTCCAAATAACTCCATGGGCATGTAGTACCAGAAAGGCATATTTGGAGTCAGTATAAATGTTAATTCTTAGACCTTTTGCCAATTGAAGAGCACAGGTGAGCACTGTTATTTCAGCTTTGGGGGCAGAAGTATTTATTGGAAGGGGTTTTGCCTCAGTAGTTTTAATCAGACTAACGGTCTGAGCAGTCTTTATCCATGAAGCTACTGCCATCAGTAAGCCAATTATCACCTACATTTTAATAGGGGAGTCTTTTAAGTCTGGCCTACTAGAATAGACAAGATCAATGATTTCTGAACAGTTACATTCTATAGAAGTCTGATGGTCAAGTCCAGGCATAAGAGTAGCTGGGTTTAAAGTTTGACAAGTTTTTTTTTTTTTTTTTTTGTCAGAGAGAGAGAGAGAGAGAGCGAGCACAGGCAGACAGAGTGGCAGGCAGAGGCAGAGGGAGAAGCAGGCTCCCCACAGAACAAGGAGCCTGATGTGGGACTCGATCCCAGCACGCTGGGATCATGACCTGAGCCGAAGGCAGCGGCTTAACCAACTGAGCCACCCAGGCATCCCTAAAGTTTGACAAGTTTTAAGTATTACTTCAGGTGTATCTAAAAGCATAGCCTGGTACTTAGTGAGGCAGCCTCCCATCCACTGGTGACCCTTGGTCTCTAAGACACTCTGGACCTGATGTGAAGTCATTACAGTCAGGGACTGTCCCATTGTGAGCTTTGAGGCTCCTTCTACCAGGAGAGCTGTGGCAGCCACCGCTTGAAGACAAGCAGGTCACCCTTGGGCTACAATGTCAAATGACTTTGAAAAATAGCCCACTGGTCTTATTTCATTCCCTAATTTTTGGGTGAGAACTCCCAAGGCTTGGCTTTGCTTTTCTGCTACATATAGAGTGAAAGGTTTTTCCAAATTTGGTAACACCAAAGCTGGAGCTGACAGAAGGTTAGCTTTTAATGTTAGAAAGGCTGTCTGCTGAGCTTTAGTCCAGAGCAAAGTTCCCTCATTGGGACCTTTAACAGAATCATACAATCATTTGGCTGAGAGTCCAAACGCAGGAATCCATAGGTGGCAAAAACCTGTCATACCTAGAAAAGTACAGAGTTGTTTTTTTGCTCAAGATCCAATATAGCCTTTTTTCTATTGGTAGGTAGAATATGGTGACCTGATGCTGGTTCGTATCCTAAATAGTATACCTTTTGTTGAGATATTTGTGTCTTTTTAGGGGTTACATGATACCCTCTATCTGCCAAAAAATTAAGTGAAGTTATAGAATTTTGATCAGATGTCTCTTTTGTGGGACTACAGATTAAAATGTCATCTACATATTGAATTATTGTCCCCTTAGATAAGGATATGTCATGGAGATCTTTGCTAAATACAGTTCCAAATATATGAGGACTGATTTTAATTCCTTGTGGTAAGACTGTCCAGGTTAATTGAGCAGCCTGTGGGCTTGAAGGTGAGGTCCATTCAAAAGCAAAAAGTGGCTGTGTTTCCTCCCTTAGTGGGATGCAAAAAAAGGCATCTTTTAAGTCAAGTCCTATAAACCAGTTGGCGTCACCAGGGATGTGGGTGAGAATAGTGTAAGGATTTGGTACTATGGGATGAATAGGCATTACTGCCTCATTTATAGCTCTTAAATCTTGTGCCATCTGATATTCCCCATTTGGTTTTTTTTACTGGTAAAATTGGGGTGTTATAAGGAGATTGACAAAGGTTTAATATGCCATGTCTTAGAAACTTATCGGTAAGTGGTTATAACCCAGCTTTGGCCTCAGGTTTTAGAGGATATTGCTTTTTATGAGGTATATTGGTTGGGTCTTTTAAGGTCACCTTGACGGGTTGGGCTATAAGAGCCTGTCCTGGAATATTACAATCCCAGACCTGTGGGTTTACTTCCTTCCAGACATTGGAATGGATAATAGGGTATGGTTTTAGCTCTCCAGACGTTAAAGAGAACAAGTCATCCCCCTCTACAGTAAGAGCAAATCGGCTACCCAGTTTATACATTAAGTCTTGTCCAAGTAATGGGGTGGGACAAGATGGAACGACTAGAACAACATGAGTTACCAATTGACTTTTATATTTACAGGTTAAAGGCATTGTCTGGTGGCATGTATTAGTTTCCCCTTCTATGCCAACAATTTTAATGTTAGAAAGACAAGTAGGGCCAGAGTGCTGAATAAGGACAGAGTAAGTGTCTCCTGTATCAATAAGAAAATTGATAAACTTACCTCCCACATCCAGGGTAACCCAGGCCCAGTCATCTTGATGTCAAAGGGAGCCAGACCAGCCTCAGGGCCCCATCATGCCAGTTCTTCCAGCTTCAACTCTTGGGGGGAAAGTGAGCTCCTGTCTTCTTCTCTCTCTGGAGATGAGGACAGTCTCTCTTCCAATGTCCCATTTCTTTGCAGACAAGACATGGCCCTGGTGGAGAGTGTTTGATTGGACATTCTCTGCTCCAGTGTCCAATCTGGCCACATGTACAGCTTGGGGACTTACCTAGTTTTCTATCTGTTACTGACCTTTTCTTTTGCCCCTGGTTAGTCTGGTGCTATTGGGAATCCGCATTAGTGGCGCCCATCATTTGAGCCTGTATCTTACCCTGCCATTTAGTTCTCTGGTCCTTTTCTTGCCTTAAGGCCATATCTCTATTATTAAAGACTTCAGTCGCTACCTCTAGTTGGTGCTGGATGGGAGTTTGAGGATGTAAAGCCATTTTAGTTAGTTTTCAGTGGATGTCAGGTGCTGACTGGCTTATAAAATACATATTTAGTATGGTTACTCCCTTGGGTGAGGCTGGATCCAAATTTGTGTATTTATGGATGGACTCTACCAACCATCCCTGAAATAGAGCTGGATTTTCATCAGTTCCTTGTGTAACTTCCCGAAGTTTATCAAAATTCACAGGTTTAGAAAATCCTTTCTTCATTCCTTCTATCAAAAGTGATCATATGGTCCCGTTTTTCTCTCCCTGGACTACCCTTCTGATAGTTCCAGTGTAGCTCGGTGTTAGGGACAGCAGTACCCCCATCTGGGTAACAATCCCTATCTCTCATTGCCAGCTCATCAGCGAACTCCTGTGCTCCCTCCCAGATTCGTTTCTTTTCCTCAGGGGTGCAGCAAGTTAAAATTATATATAAATATATATATCTTTCCAGGTCAAATCAAGCATAATAGATACTTCTTGAAAGCCTTCAATAAATTGAGAGTGATTTTCAGAATATTGTCCTAATTGTTGTTTTATCTGAGCCAGGTCTGCCATAGAGAATGGGACATGGACCCTAATTGTGCCTCCTTCTCCATTAGCAACTTCCTAGGAGGATGCATCCCGTACTTAGATGGAACTCCTGGAAGATAGGGAGTCCCGCTCCTGGTATGTCCAGTGGGGCTTGGGGCAGAGGAGACTTGGGGTTTATAAGGAGGAGGGATAGCAACAGAGCTGGTGTCCTCTTTCTTTGGACTGAATGGCAATTCTTCCAGCATCCCTGGTTTGTTGAGAGGAATCGGCCTGCTTAGACAGTCACCATCCAATATATCTGGGTGGGGGGTGGGGGGAGGTCTGGCTGAGGGTTAGACATGTTCTACAAGAGGTCCACAGGTCTGGATCCTGATTTAGGGCCATAAAGGCTTGGATGTATGGAAGTTCAGTCCATTTGCCCTTTTCCATGAAGAAGAGGTCTAACTGATAGATTGACCTGAAACTTAAAGTACCATTTATAGGCCATTTTTTCCTCATCTCCTAAGGAGTATTGAAGCCATTTAGTGTTACAGAAGAAGATCATCTTTTTCTTTCTTAAATCTTGCAGTTTGAATTGATTCCAGTGGGTTAAAAGGCATCCCAAGGGAATTCCCTGGGCACAGAAGAAGAGGATCCCATGTTCCTAAAAAAATAAAGAAGGTCCATTACCAAAATCCCCCCTGACTCCTGGGTGGCATCCCACGCAGGACATGTCAGAGGTTCCAGGTGTCAAAAGCAACCATAGGCGTCCCTCAACAAAAATCGCTATTGATCACCATTCTACCTTCCCGTGAAGGCATTCCCACTGTAAAAGGCCCTGGAGGGGTGCCAGCATCCCTCCTCTTCCCCATCTCATCCTAGGCTACAGATGGTTGCATGGTGAATGGACTAAGATACTGTGCCGTCCTATACTCTGGAAGTTGTGTTACTGCCCTGTCATTTTTAACCTATGGAAAATACATAAAAGTTTTACAAGGGGAAATTACCCAGTTTTATAGCTTTAAGTAGTTTGTAGAAGACACTGACAAGAAACAGTAAAGACTGAAATCCATCATGGTCTATGCAACATTCCAACACATGTGGTCCTTACAGCCAACTTCCCTAGGAAACAGTCTCTGGTTACATTTTAATTCAGTCGGGTACTTGTTTCAGCCGGCTCCCAGTGGAGGTCCTGCAGCCAGAAGTGACTAGACCGGGGATGTGGAGGGGATCACATTAGATCAATCAGGAGGAAACCTCACACGGGAGTCTTAAGATTGGCAGCCATTCTGGTGACTTAGGTGGCTGTCCCATGCCCCAAACAGACAATTTTATATAAAAACAGGAATAAAGAGAGGGCATCAAGTTTCTGGGTCTTACTACCATTCCAGCCAGGGTACTCACTTCCAGCCAAAAGCAGGCATTCTCCTTCCCATAGAGTAGCCACAGGCTAGAGGATTACAGCCTGAGCAATCAATATGCAAGTGTTCCAATAAGACCACACTCCTTGAAAAGCCCCTTAAATGAGACTAAAGGAAGAAGAAAGTACTCACCCATTTTGCACCGAAGCTCAGAGTCCAGATGTAAAGACAGCCCCACGTTGGGCGCCAAATAATGAAGTTCTAGAATGTAAGTGAGTTCCAAGGCTGATGGCCAAGAAAGAATTCTTAAGACATCTCTGGTGCAAAAAGGTGATTTATTAAAGCACTGGGACAGGACCCGTGGGCAGGAAGAGATGCTGCCCAGGGTTTATGAGGGGTAGTAGGTTATGTACCATGGAATTGGGGGGAGGTAAGGAAAAGAACTTTCATATGCTAAAGAGGACCTGTAAGATACCTGATACCAGAGGCCTTGCCATTGTCAAGGTCGTTTTTTCCCTTTTAGCAAGCAAAATAGTTGGGAGATTCATAAAGAATGTCACATATGTCCTACCCAGGAATGGGGGTGGGGGGAAGTTGTAAGGTGTCAGCCTTTTGCTTTGTCCTCAGCCAGCCTTCTGTTCCCTCATCACAGCTAGGACTGCTGGAATGGCCTTGCATCAGACTGTACAAACCACGAGAATGCTAGCAAGGCTTGGAATCAACAAACAATTATAGATCAAAGATTGAATGAAAGAATCGCTGATTTAGAATCAGCCGTGCTAAATATAGATGACCTTCCAGACATAAAGCTTAGGCTCCACCTTTTATGTGATTGGAATGTCTCTTCTTTCTGTATTACTCCCCATGCCTATAACAAATCAGAAATAGCGTGGAGCAAGATTCTCCGTCATATTACCAGTCATTATGGCAATAATTTGACTTTGGATATTAAACAGCTTCAAGATACTATTCAAAGCATTACTTGCTCATCATTACAGTTCCAGGAGTGAGTTTTGCACAAAGGATTAATGATATTCTGACTGATCTAAACTGTTTTGATTGGATCAAACAAACTGGTCTTGTCATTATTGGTGGAATGATAATTCTTTTTATTGCTATAATCTTTTTATACTTAGTCCTCAGATGTACACAAAAATCCTTTTGACAACTTGTTATGCCCGAGTTTTCACGTCTGAGAGACCATCAGGGAGCCAAGCACCAATGCAATCACATGAGGGTTTATTTGACAAGCTTAAGCTTGGGCCCAAGAATACCCAACACAGCAGAGTAGGGACTTGGACCCCGAACCAGATTACAGTCAGAGTTTTTAAAGGCAGAGTAGGGGTGGACTCAGTGGTGGGTGAGGACAAAGGGTATTATGGATGATGTAAATCTCCAAGGACTTTCAGAAACAAGGTCTCCAGGACCTTGAGGGGCTAGCTATTGTTGGGAGAAAGGTTATTTATTACTAATAATAAAAATCTTCTCGTGAGACCCTTTAGATGTATATCAGTGGGCCATATACTTGGGAATGATTCTCGACACTATCTTGGAGGTTTAGAGATAAAGGAATTGTTAAAGTAGACTTACAAGATCCTAGTCGGAACTGTTGGGGTAGGGGGTTGGTCAGGCTAGGATTGTCCTTAGCAAAATCTCAAGGTGAGGGCAGTTAAGTCCCCAGGGGAAAGCCACTCTGTCTGTTTCAAGGGCTTGTCAGTAGGTGAGGAATTTTAATGATTTTCTTCTGCCTCTGTTTCCCACATCAGCTAAACCTGAGGTGGGATGGCCTTAATTTTCTCGGTCTCCACAAACTAATGGATCGAGAGGTTGCAAAAGTGACTTCTTCCTTCTACACAAACAAAAAGGGGGAAATGTAACCATCCCTCAGAATAATATACTGCTCAAAATATAACTTTAACTAATGAGGAGTTTTACTGGTCATACAAGCATGCTTAATGATGACCTTGAGAAAAACATGTACTAGCAGCAGGCCTCTGGTGGAGAGGATGATACACATCCTTAAAGCCAAGCAGCTGAGGGGTACCTGGGTGGCTCAGTGGGTTAAAGCCTCTGCCTTTGGTTCATATCATGATCTCAGGGTCCTGGGATTGAGCCTGGCATCGGGCTTTCTGCTCAGAAGGGAGCCTGTTTCCTCCTCTCTCTCTGCCTGCTTCTCTGCCTACTTGTGATCTCTGTCAAATAAATAAATAAATAAAATCTTTAAAAAAAAAAAAAAAAAGGCCAAGCAGCTGAGGTTGCCTGGCTCGCTCAGGGTCAGACACTGCCAGCTTCATGGAAGCCGAGCAGCTGGGAATGCCCAGCTTGTTCAGGGCCAAAGGCTGCCCTGCTTCCCTTTTTCATTGTCTCCCCTGCCTCAGAGAAAGCCTTCTATTAAGGTAATTCCTTTAAGTGCGCTCACTCAACTACAGATCCATGCCGCTGGACCAGACACACCTTACTCCTCTTCTTGTTTACCTCTAAGACTTGTGACCAACATATGACTCACATTCCCTCTTGTTTACCTACAAGACCTATAGCTATTGTATAACCTTCTTTTCTTCTCCTTTGTTGCTATCTTGTATCTAATAAATGTGGGACAGAAAAGTTGTTCTGGATGACAGTCCTTCCAGCTGTCATCCCCTGATCCCTCTCTCTTACAGCTGACCTGTTTGTGCCTCATTCTTCTCCCCTGTGCTGTTAGGAAAGCTACATTTTATAAGATTCTGTAATTGAACTTACACAAGTGTCCTTCCTTGGTGAGTCAGACACTGTATCAGGTTGAATTAATTTAGGGTTAGGATGAATATTTGGATAACAAAGATTTGTAATGTGTAGAGGTGGCATAAGCTTCTGCGTGTGCCTAAGGAAACATGCCTACACACACTGTATGCTATGTAAATGAGGCTTGTGTTCTCCCTTGGGTGGATTTTAGTATTATGAGATAAAGGTAGTTGTCAGTCATTCCATGGTCGTTCTGATGTGGTTTTGGAATACAGGTGAGGTTCAGTGGGGTGGAGTCTGGAGCCGATGACCAAGAAGGAATTCTTGGAGATGTTTTTGGTGCAGAATGGTGGTTTATTAAAGCATGGGGACAGGACCCATAGGCAGAAAGAGCTGCTGCCCCAGGAGTTGTGAAGGGTGGCTGTTATAGGCTATGGGGATGGGGGAGGTAAGGAAGAAGCGAGGTCTCAAAAGGATTTTCATATGTTAAAGAAGACTCCCAGGATTCCAGAGGCCTTGCCACTGTCAAGTTAAGGTGGTTTTTCCCTCTAGCAAGGCATTGGCATGAAGATAGTTGGGAACTTCCTGGAGGAACATTGTACTCTGCCCACTTCAAGTATCTGTCCACTGGCTGCAGATTATAAGGACACTTCATTGTATCTACATTTCCTTCTGGAAGCTAGGTCATTGATAGGAATGCTTTGTTCTTGTAGCTCGCTAAGACATTTGTAAACTGAAGGAGACTTGTGTTATGCAGGATTGTGATCTCTGTAAGTTTAACTATTTGTTTCTGCTTTCCTTAACTCTAGGGCAGCCAGGAGTGCATGAGGAATGTTACATATATCCCATGGGGGGGGCTGTGGGGTGTCAACTTCTGCTTTGTCCTCACTTTGCCTTCTGTTCCCTCATCAATTCTGTGGTCTTTCCATGGTCCATCTGTAGAGGCATGGGTCAGGGGTTAAGTTCAACCTGGTCTGGGCCATCTGGGCTCACTGGAGGTCTTGCAGGGCAGTCATTGTTGCTCCAAAGGTGGTTTTACTTTCCATTTTCTGAGTTAAGAAATAAGCTGGAAAGAAGAAGTTAAAGAAAAAGTGGGGGAAAAGGCCAGTGACTACAAGCAGGTAGGCATTAAAGATCAGGTCTTGGGGACTAGCTGATGCCAACTTCATTTAAATTTATTTTTGTCAGGCTCGTAGGTGGCTCAGTAGGTTAAACATCTGCCTTTGGCTCAGGTCATCATCCCAGGGTCCTGGGATCCAACCCCACCTCAGGCTCCCTGCTTGGCAGAGATCCTGCTTCTCACTCTCCCTCTGCAGCTCCCTTTGCTATATCCCTCTGCTAATGATAATATAATACAGGACAATATACTCTTGCTTGTGCTCACTCTTTGTCAAATAAGTAAATAAAATCTTTTTTAAAAATTTATTTTTGTCAACATTTTGTACTCAAAGGAAATACAGAGATAATATATAATAGTTTTAGTACTTATTTTGATAAAATACATTTCTGCTCTCAAATATAGTTTTCTATAAGTACATTGATGGCATTTATTTTTCTTTTGCATCTATTTTTTTAAATTACAGCTCTATTAAGGTAGTTGACAAAAAATTTGTAAGACATTTAAAGTGTACATCATGGTGTTTGGATAAATGTCTACATTGTGAAGGGAACCCCATCTAGTTAACCCCCGTTACCTCACATATTTATCTTTTTGTTTTGTTTTGTTTTGGTGAAAACATTTAAGTTCTACTTTCAGGATATTTTAATGATACAATATAGTGTTATCAACTGAATATAGTGTTATCAACTGCAGTCACCATGTTTTACATTAGACCCTCAGAACTTAACTCATTTTATAACTGAAAGTTTGTACCTTTTCACCAATCTCTCCCTACCTCCTGCTTCCCCTCCCCCACCCCCACCTCTGGCAACCAGTGTTTTTACTCTTTGAGTTTGATTCACCCCCAACACCTAAGTGACACCATGCAGTCTTTATCTTTATCTGTTTTTTTTTAAGATTTTATTTATTTATTTGACAGAGAGAAATCACAAGTAGGCAGAGAGGCAGGCAGAGAGAGAGGAGGAAGCAGGCTCCCCGCTGAGCAGAAAGCCCGATGCGGGGCTCGAACCCAGGACCTGGGATCATGACCTGAGCCGCAGGCAGCGGCTCAACCCACTGAGCCACCCAGGCGCCCCTTTATCTGGTTTTGATAAGAGAAAAACTACTCTAAGATGGCTGACCAAACCAACAAGGAAATTCCAGTCCCTCTCTCAAAGCCCTTCCAGGTTCTTCTTTCCTACCCCATTTCCCTCACGCGCCAAAAGTTCCAAGTATAATTTAAAAAGTTCCAAGTAGAAGGGTATAAATTACCTCCCTGCTTGTGCTCAGGGCTCAGACCTTTGGAGAACACTCTCCTCTGAGCCCACCGGTGTTAAATAAACCTCCGGTCCTCCAAAGTCTCCGAGTGCCCCTTGGTTCTTCCGTCAGGATCCTGTCCGGGTTCCGTAACAGTTTGTTTCACAGAACATAACACCCTCAAGGTCTATGTTGTTGCAAGTGGCAGGATTTCCTTCTTTCTTATGGCTGAAGAATATCCCATGTGTACATAATCACATCATCTTTATTCATCCATTGATGGACACTTAGTTTGTTTCTCTATCTTGGCTTCTGAGAATAATGCTACAGTGAATATGGGATTTCAGATATCTCTTTGATATCCTGTTTTCATTTCCTTTGGGTTTATATCCAGAAGTGGGATTGGTGAATTATACGGTGGTTCTATTTTTAGTTTTTGGAGGAAAATTCATGCTGTTTTCCATAGTGGCTGCACCAATATACATTCCCACCAATGGTGCACAAGGATTCTATTTTCTCCACATTCTCATCAACACTTATCTCTTGTCTTATTTTTTAGATTTTAGATTTTATTTATTTATTTGTCAGAGAGGGGGAGAGAGAGAGAAAACACAAGCAGGGGGAGTGGCAGAGAAAGGGAGAAGTAGGCTCCCCACTGAGCAAAGAACCAAATGTGGGACTCAATCCCAGGACACTGGGATGGATCATGACCTGAGGTGAAGGGAGACACTAAACACTGGACCACCCAGGTGCCCCTCTTGTCTTTTTTGGTAATAGCCGTTGTAATAGGTGTGAGGTGGTATCTCACTGTGATTTGGGTTTTTTTTTTTTTTCTTTTTGAGATTTTATTTATTTATTTGAAAGGGAGAGACAGAATTTAAGCAGGGGCAGTGGAAGAGGGAGAAGCTGTCTCCCTGCTGAGCAGGGAGCCCAATGCAGGACTAGATCCCCGGATGCTGGGATCATGACTTGAGCCAAAGGCAGACGTTTAACGACTGAGCCACTCTGATGCCCCTCATTGTGATTTTGGTTTGCATTTCCCTGATGATTAGTGATGTTGAGCACCTTTTTCATGTGTCTGTTGGCCATTTATATGTCTTCTTCAGAAAAAATGTTTATTCAGTTTCTCTGCTCATTTTTAAATCAGATTTTTTTTTTTTTTTTTTTTTTGCTACTGAGTTGTATGGGTCCTTTTACATTATGGGTATTAATCTCCTATTGAAGCAGAGAGTGAGGTTCCTGTCCCAAGGAGTTGAAGAATGAATCTTGCAGGCAAAGTACAATGAATAAATTGAAAGTGTTTTATTAAGGGTATCAAAAAAGCTCTCAGGGGTGAGAGGGGTCCCAACAGCGTTGCCACTGAGGGCTTTTAGGATTGGTCTTTTACTGAAGGCTAACCAGGAAATTTAAATCTTTTTCACTTCTCTACTGGCAGCACCGTTCAGTAAAGACTAGTGATAACATCTTTAATGGCTTACTTCTTTGTATGGTCTGTTTATTTTCTGTTAACTACAGGAGTCATAAATAAGAGCCCCCCATCCCCTTGGACACCCAGGGCAGGGTGGTCTGGTGTGTTCCTTTATATCTGATTTCCTTATACCTCCACATTTTGGGGATTTCTGTGTGCCTGATCACATAGCCCCCTATCTATCTCTCCCTACCTCGCCCTGTCTGTCACTTACGCATTACCAGGTAAATAATTTGTAAGTATTTTCTCCTATACTGTAGTTTGCCCTTTTTAGTTTATTATTTCCCTTGCTCTGTAGAAGATGTTTAGTTTGATGTAGCCTCACTTGTTTATTTTAGCTTCTGCTGGCTTTGCATTTGGTGTCAAATCCAAAAACAATTGCCAAGACCAATACCAACCAGCTTACCCCCTGTTTTCTAAGAGGTTTGTGACTTTAGGTCTTATGTTCATATTGAATCCATTTTTAATTAAAAAATGCCATTTTAAATGGATTTTTGTGTATGGTGAGGGATAGGGATCTAGTTTCATTCCTTTGCATGTGATGGTCCAGTTTTCCCAGCACAGTTTATTGAGTTTATTGAAAAGACTACCCTTTCCCCACTGTATGTTCCTGGCTCCTTTGTTGTAAATTAATTGACCACATATGCATGAGTTTATTTGTGGGGTCTCTATTCTGTTCCATTGATCTAGGTGTCTGTCTTTTATGTCAGTGCCACACTGTTTTGATTATTATAGCTTTGAAATATATTTTGTAATATGTATCTATCTATATACTTTAAAGATTTATCCATTTATTTGAGAGAGAGTGGGGGAGGAAAGAGGGAGAGGGAGAGAGAAACTCAAGCAGACTCCTCACTAAGTTTGAAGCCCAAAGTGGGGCCTGATTCCATGACCCTGAGATCATAACCTGAACCAGTGAAACCAAAAGTGGGCCACTCAACCAACTGTGCCACTCAGATGCCCCTATTTTGTAATCTATTTTGAAATCAAAAGGTGTGATGCCTCTAGCTTTGTTCTTCTTTCTCAAGATTGCTTTGGTTATTTGGGGTCTTTGATTCCATACAAATTTTAGGATTGTTTGTTCTATTTCTGTAAAAAATGCCATTGGAATTTTGATAGGGATTGCATTCAATCTGTATATTGCTTTCCAAAGTATGGGCATTTTAACAATATCAGTTCTTCCAGTTGATGAGCACAGAATATTTTCCCATTTGTGTCTTTTTCAATTTCTATCATCAGTGACTTATAATTTTTAGTATACAGATCTTTCACCTCTTTGGTTAAATTTATTCCTGGGTAATTCATTCTTTTTCATACAAAAAGTTATCCTAGTGGAGTCAAGTAGTATTTCATGGTTTTGATTTGCATTTCCTTAATAACTAATGAGGTCGAGCATCTTTTTGATGTAGTTTGAAGGTTGGGGTTTGGAGCCAGTGCCCAAGAAAGAATTCTTGAACCATCTTTGGTGCAAATAGGTGGTTTTATTAAAGCAAAGGGACAGGACCTGTGGGCAGAAAGATCTGCTGCCCCGGGAATGTGAGGAGCAACTGATTATAAACTTTTGGAGTTAAGGCAGGTCTCCAAAAGAATTTTCAAGGGAATCCTGGGTTGCTCAGTTGGTTAAGCAACTGCCTTCAGCTCAGGTCATGATCCCAGGGTCCTGGAATCGAGTCCCAACTCAGACTCCCTGCTCTGTGGGGAGTCTGCTTCTCCCTCTGCATGTTCTCACTCTCTGACAAATAAATAAATAAAATGTTAAAACAAAACAAAACAAACAAACAAATAAAAAAAAACCCGATTTTTATATGCTTAAAAAGACTCACAGGATCCCAGAGGCTTAGGTACTGATAAAGTTAAGGTTGTTTTTCCCTCTAGCAAAGTATTAACATTGAGATAGTTGGGAGTTTCTGGAAGAATGTTACACTCTGTTTGCCTCAAGTATTTGTCAGTGGGTTGCAAGCTATAAGGAAATTTAATTTTTTTCCTTTGCCTTGGTTTCTCACATCATTTTCTTGTGCTTATTGGCCATGTGTAGGTCTTCTATGGAGAAATACTTCTCCAAATCTTTAGGGTAGGTCTATTCCTAATTAACTCTTAGCCCTTTGTAGTTTGTGCTTTATTAGGGGTTTCATCTTTTAGAATCCATACTTTGGAAAACCCTGGCTGTAATCTGAGTCTCAGAACCCAGTGCTCAAGTTCACTTGGTTTGACAATACCCTAGCGGTGAAAACTGTTTCCCTGGTCTATCTGACTGGTTTTCTGCCTTTGTTCCATTTCTGGTCTGAATATTCCTCACTTTCTTCTCAACCCATGGATGTGTTTCAAGGGGATTTTTTTTTTCTAGTTTTTTTTCCAGCATTTTAGTTGTTTTCAGTGGGAAGGTTCAACCTTGACTCCTACTCCACCATGTTGCCAGAAACAAAAGTTGAGTTTCTTGTAATTTAAAAGGCTATTTCATGGGATGCCTGGGTGGCTCAGTTGGTTAAGCTGCTGCCTTCGGCTCGGGTCATGATTCCAGCGTCCTGGGATCGAGTCCCACATCGGGCTCCTTGCTCAGCAGGGAGCCTGCTTCTCCCTCTGCCTCTGCCTGTGCTTGCTCTCTCTCTCTCTCTCTCTCTCTGACAAATAAATAAATAAAATCTTTTAAAAAAATAAAAATAAAAAGCTATTTCATGGGGCGCTTGGCTAGTCCAGTCTGTAGGGCATATGTCTCTCAGTCTGGAGCTGTAAGTTTGAGCCCTTTATTTATTTATTTATTATCTTTATTTAGTAATTTATTTATTATTTATTCATTATTTTAAAAGAAATAAATAAAAATTAAAAACCTGTTTCTTTTCAGTTTGTTTGTTTTTTAAAATATTTTATTTACTTATTTGAAAGAGAGAGAGAGAACAGAGTGAGTGAGAGGGAGAAGCAGACACCCTGCCCAGCAGAGAGCCTGACGTTGGGGCTTGATCCCAGGACCCTGAGATCATGACCTGAGCAGAAGGCAGACAACTGGCTGAGCCACCTACATGCCCCTCTTTTCAGTTCATTTTTAATAATTAAATTTATTGAGGCATAACTGATAAACAAAAATTAAATTATATAAAGTAAATGTATAGTTCAATGCGTTTTAATATATGCACTCATCAACATATAGGACATTTCCATCATGCAAAAAAGTTCCCTCAAGCCTCTTTGTTTAGAATCCAGTTCTTTACTGACAGTTCAAGACAACTGTTGACCTATTATCATTTTATTTGACTTCTGTCTTTTCTAGCACTTCCTGTAGATGGAATCATATAGTATCGACTCTTGGGCCTGACTTCTTCCATTCAGCCCACTGTCTTGGAAGTTGATCCACATTCTTTTACATGTGTCAGTGGCTCATTCCTTTTTGCTGCTGAGTAGTAATCCAGTGTTTTTACATATATCATGTTCAGGTCATTTTTGAAATAAGATTTCTGCATATTACAGGACAGAGAAAAAGGCGTCAATAAACAGAAAGAAGAGAGTTATTAACATGGAAGGTTAATATGTGAGATTTCTGCTATGTGTTCCTTATTAAAGAAAATCTTTCTATCTGTTTCTTTAGTCCGTTAAGTCAAGATTTAAAGGACTGAATTTCGCTTTTAATGCTAACTAATGAAATGCCAGAGCCTGGCCATTAAAAGCAAATCTTGGGGCACCTGGGTGGCTCAGTGGGTTAAGCAACTGCCTTCAGCTCAGGCCATGATCTCAGGGTCCTGGGATCGAGCCCCATGCTGTGCTCCCTGCTCAACAGAGAGCCTGCCTTTCTCCCTCTCTGCAGTTCTCTCGCTTGCCTGCGCACTCTCTTTCAAGTAAATGAATAAAATCTTTAAAAATAATAATAAAAGGAAGTCTCACAGTTTTTTTTTAAGATTTTATTTATTTATTTGAGATAGAGAGCAAGATCATGGGGCAGAGGGAGAAGCAGGCTCCTGCTGAGCAGGGAGCTCAATGCGGGTCTCGAACCCATGACTTCAGGGTCATGACTTGAGCTGAAAGCAGACACTTAACTGACTGAGCTGCCCAAGGAGCCCTAAGACTGACATTTTTATAAACGTTCTCAATTTAACTTGTGGTCAAATCAGATTCTTTGAACTAGTTTGATAATGCAGAATGCTGTCGTTCCCTCTGCTGCTGCAAGGAAGAGGGGACATCTTCATTTCTTTCACAGATACTTTCGTTAAAATTGTCAGACTTGGGGTGCCTGGGTGGCTCAATCAGTTAAGTGTCTGCCTTCAGCTCAGGTCATGATCCTGGGGTCCTGGGATCGAGCCTCTTGCCCAATGAGGAGCCTGCTTTTCCCTCTCCCTCTGCCTGCCTCTCCTCCTGCTTGTGTTCTCACTCTCTTGTCAAATAAAGAAAGAAAATCTTTTTCTAAACAAATACCAGTCTTGTTTTCCATTTCCATTCGTGCCAATTGGAGACTTGGTGACTATAACTCTTACCAACTTGCTATGTTCTCTCTTAATTTAAATATCCCCTTAGAAGTGTAATTTGAATAAAGGGATCATATAAGACTTTTGTCCTGGGAAAATCACTTAAAAAATAAACCTATAGTTTATATTAGTTTTCTTACACATTTGTATGTTTGATTTATTACCCTAGTAATATTGTGCTAATTGGTATTTTTATGTTCCTAAATGCTGTGAATATTCTAAGTATAAATACCGTCTCCTCAAATCAGAAAAGGATGGTTGGCATAATGCAAAACATAAAAACTCCTAACTCTGCTAGGTTTTTTTTTATTTTCACAAGAAGATTACATCTGTTCTCTTGTAAATTAATACCAAAGAATGAGAATAATTGTGAAAGAAGCGCCCTCCAGAGGCAGGAAAGCATTAGAATCATTTATACTTAATGTGTGGTTACAAAATTACACAATCACACAGATAAGTAAACATAGTTCATTTTCTATAAGTGATCAAATCTTCACAGCCCCAATACCACTAGCGGGTTGGTACCTTAAACCTGCCAATTAATAGAATCTCTGTGTCTTTTGGTTTCAACAGACTCTTGGTGGCCGAACAACTACTTCAGGCAAATTCTGAAGTCTTGAGATTGTCTCCTCCTCCTCTTCTTTGTGATAGGTCTCCTGGAGTGTGAATGACTGGATGGCCTCCTGGTAAATGGGGAGAGAGAGTCTTAGATCTGCTCTCACTGGGTGTCTGGTGCCCCTGGTTTCTGAAGTAGTTTTCCTTTCTGCCTTTCTAATCACTTGGAATCTTGTTGCTACTGTCCTTGAAAACTGCATGCGATGAAGTGTTGGTCTAATTTCTTCATCCAGTTATTACTTAACAGTACCTCCACTGATAACTGTCTCATATGGGCTCCGGTTGGCTCTAAGAATCTCTCGGAGTCTCACCCATGTCCTTGAACCATCCTGGTTCAAGCTGAAATACTATGAAACACTATGAGATCTCAGGAAATTTTGGAGGCTATTTTATGCCTTCTTTGCCTAGTTAGGGCACATTAGCAGGTCTACAATTCTATGCATGGGAAGGGAGGGAGGTGAATAGAGATGCAAGTCACCCACTTCTTAAATCCCTCAAAATTGGGTGCTTGGGTGGCTCAGTTGGTTAAGTGACTGCCTTCAGCTCAGGTTATGATCCCAGACTCCAGGGTTCGAGTCCTGTATCAGGCTCTCAGCTCAGAGGGGAGTCTGTTTCTCCCTCTGACCCTCTCCCCTCTCATGTTCTGTCTCTCTCTCTCTCATAAATATATAAAATCATAATAAATAAATAAATAAATCTCTCAAAGTCCAAGTTCTTTGCCTCGCCTCTGACTTCCTTTTTCTTCCCTGACTCAAGGAAATTTTTTTTTTTAAATAAAGATTTTATTTATTTACTTGAGGGAGTGAGAGCAAGAGAGAACTTAGATGAAGAGGGAGAAGGAGGCTCCCCACTGAGCAGGGGGCTCAAAGATGCCATCAAGAAAGTAAGAAGGCAGGAAAAAGAAAGTAAGAAGGCGAGCCACTGTATGGAAGAAACTACGTGTGACACATATAGCTGACAAAGCCCTCAGCAGAATATATGAAGAATTCTTAAAAATTGGTAAGGGCGCACAGGCGAGTTGTGGCTTTCCACAATGTCAGCTTTATTCAATCAAAAAGCAAAGTTAAATCACAACTATGAAGCAGGTTCAGGCTCCCAAACTTAAGGACATTTCACTACGTGATTTAACTTGGCTTCCTACACAGCGCACAAAGCAGGACAGAAGACAAGCCACACAACGAACAAGATAACAGAAGGGCGCCGGAAGTGAACGGAACAAACGCGAAGTCAGTCTGTGGGTGTGAAGTTGAGATAAGGCCTCAGTCTGGTCCGCTCAGCCATCCGCCCTTACTGCTTCCGACGTTCAAGCAGGGAAGGATCTTGGTTCTGTTCGGGGATCCATCCGGCAGAGCCTTCCGCGGCAGTTAACCTTTTTTTTTTTTTTTTTTAAGATTTTGTTCATTTATTTGACAGAGAGAGACATCACAAGCAGACAGAGCAGCAGGCAGAGAGAGGCGGGGAAGCGGGCGCCCCACTGAGCAGAGAGCCCTATGTGGGGCTCTATCCCAGGACCGTGAGATCATGACCTGAGGTGAAGGCAGAGGCTTAACCCACTGAGCCACCCAGGCGCCTCAGCAGTTAACCTTTTTTAAGTGGTCATAGAGGGGTCATGTCTGAAGGGTCTGCCAAAATCCTTCCTTTTTTAAAGAGATTTAATCGGTTTCAGGTCCCCGCAGACCTCCTCTGGTTCTGCTCATTCTCAGTTGTGGAATGTCAGCTGACATTGGTCCCCACAATATCTCCTCTCTGCAGTGCCTTAACTGCTTGTATCATTGCTTGACCCAGGCTCCTGCTTGACATGAGAGACTCCATTTTGCTCTCTACAATAAGAAAAAAGAGCACCTGGGTGGCTAAGTTGGTTAGGCGGCTGGCTCTTCATTTGGCTCAAGTCATGATCTCAGCGTCCTGGCATCAAGCCCCATGTGGGGCTCTGCACTCAATGGGAAATCTGTTTGAGGATTTTCTCTCTCTCTCTCTCTCCCCGCCCTGCCCCTCCTCCGGCTTGTGCTCTCTTGCTCTCTCTTTCTCTCTTTCCCTAAAATAAATCTTTAAAAATAATGGATAAGAAAAAGACAATCCAATGGAAAAGTAGGCAGGGGAATTAAGCAGACAATTCACAAGGGGATATTTGAATGACCAGTAAACACGTGAAAAGATGTACCATCTTATTTGTCTTTAGGGACATGGAAATTAAACCAACAATGATATAGTACTCTTATCAGTCACGTCCACAGGATTCACAGAGGTGATTGATTGAGTGATGACATGGAGAGGCTAATGCCTTTGAAAGAAGATTTGTTTTCCTTAGGGTTTCCAGGAGAGAGGGGGTACACATGCCACATAGGTCACCTGGGGAAGCATCAGGTTTGGTCATGGGGGAAGCAGGAGTGAGGGAAAAGCATAGGTCACAGCCTTTAGGAGGTCTTTGAAAGAAAGGCAAGGCAAGGTAAGCAATTTAGGATTGGTTTGTTTGAATGATGTCAGCTACAGGAGTGGTTCTAGTTAATCTGGTACCTATCCCTGGTTGATTTCGGCAGAGGAAATACTGACTTGGTATGAGGGTTAGATAAAGAGGGGGTTGAAGGGATGGACATGGGATTTGTTGCGGGGTTTGTAATACGACTTTTGCATGCTCGCAAAAGTTGGATTACAGGGGAGATACTAACAATTTGGACTGTTAATTTGGCCCTGTAATTAATGGGTGCCAAACAGACAAATAACAGAATCTAAGAAAACAGAACGGCACTACATCTATTAGAAAGGCTAACACTGAAAAGAAAAAACTGACAATACGACGATCTGGCGAGGAAGGATGGGAAGCACCTGCAATGCTCACACACTGTTGGTATATGAAGTTCAGCAATAGCACAAACCAGTCAAGGTACTAGAAGTCAAAATGGTGGTTTCATCTTCTTGGGGAGAGTGTTACTGAGAAAGGAGGGGCCCAAAGAAGATATTGTGGTGGTGAAGTCTTTCTCCTGGGCTTCACTACAGAAAACAGATGTAATACATAACCATATACATTTATCATATCATGTCTTGGTTACATAAATACAATTTAGTACTTAGGGATTTTGACCATCTTACCCATCCCACAAGACTTCTTGCTGGATGGGACATAATAAGAAATATGTACTTGATCTCTGCCCTCATTCCTAACATAGATCTCCTAAAACCCATATAATTTCCTGACTAGTGGGATGATAGGAGTATCTTACACAGAGTTCTGAAATCCCTTGGAATATCCTGAGTGATTAGAATGCCTTTGGTTCTAATGAGGTCACTCTTGGTGGGATCCTGTCTAGGGGCTGGTCACCAGAAAGGCTAAGCCATGATTTAAAGTTTGGAACTTTTAGCCCCAACCTCCATCCTCTGGAGAGATGAGAGGGGATGAGGCTGAGTTCGTAATCAATGCCCATGTGATGAAATCTCCATAGAAATCCCTGAACCCCAAGGTTAAGAGAGCTTCCGGGTTGGTGAACACATCCATGTGCCAGAAACCTAGCACGACGTCCTCAGGATCCTTCTGGATCTCATCCTATGGTTTCTTCCCTCTGGTTGGTCATCTGTATCCTTTATAATAAACCAGTAATAGTAAATAAAGTGTTTCTCTGGGTTCCATGAGCTATTCCAGCAAGTTACCAAACCTGAGAAGGGAGTCATAGACCCCTGATTTGTAGCCAGTTCAGACAGAAGTGAGCCACTGAATAGATGGCATCAGACACGCAGAGTATAAAATGGCATGTGCCAGGGGCACCTGGGTGGCTCAGTTGGTGAAGCATCTGCCTTCAGATCAGGTCATGATCCTGGGGTCCTGGGATCAGGCCTGTCAGGCTTCCCTGCTCAGCAGGGAGCCTGCTTCTCCCTCCAACCCTCCCACCACTCACGCATGCCTTCTCTCTCAAAATAAAATAATAAAATAATAAAAAACATAACATAACATAAAAATAAAATAGCTTATTTTAGGAAACAGGTGTATACCGAAGGACTGGGAGACTAAAGTACAAAGGGCTCTCACTTCATTGAGGTATTTGTGATTTTGCACATAGCTGTCCCCGCCAAAATGAAGGACAAGTGGCTTTACCTGTGCTATCTGCCACTAAATGAAGAAACAAAGAGACCACACTCAGGTGAGTTTAGACACAGTGTTTACCATATATAGATATACTATTCTGATCTCTTTACCTGGTCCCCTGAAACGAAGCCACGTTTTGAGTGTGGCTCCAAGGAAGGGAAGCTTCTCCAGCTGGTCGAGTCAGCAGTGCAACTTGGTCCTTACGATACCCTTGATGTGCATAGTGTCTGTGGCAGAAGTCCTGTGTGTAGCCTGTGGCAGGAGTCCTGTGTGTAGCCTGTGGCAGGTTCTGACAGGAGAATGACAGCAGAGGTCTTTGACCATGACCTTTGTTAAGGAAATATTCTCTCTTTGAGAATCCGCTTTCAACTTGCTGCTGGGCCATGGACACAGAATTACCGTGGACCTCAAGCTGCTCATCGCGATCTCTGTCATCCACCTGAACATGAAGCTAGGTGTCATCAAATAGAAATGATCTGTACAAGGTGATGTTTGAGCAGATCCTGGAGACACCAGCAGCTCACAGCACCCACACCCCTACTTCTGGGGCATTGCTGCTACCATCACTGTGACCTGATGAGCTGTGCTCTGACAGCTGTGGTGGAAAGATGTCAACATTAGTTTGTAGCCGCCTTTACCTGATATGCAGGCATTAGAAAGAAAAGGACTGCTACACTATTATGGTCCCAAATCAAGGGTGGCCCTGGAGGACATTGGGGGTAGGCAGGACTTCAAGAAATAATGCATATATGTAGTTTTCCCAAAAGGAGAGAGGGCCTGAGGTAAAAATCTGCACTGATTCTTGGACAGAGGCTAATGGTGTGGCTAGATGGGGAATTAGAAGTAATATTAAAAGGAAGTTTGGAGAGATGCCTGGGTGGCTCAGTGGGTTAAGCATCTGCCTTCAGCTCAGCTCATGATCCCAGGGTCCTGGGACTGAGTCACACATGGAGCTCCCTGCTCTGCCAGGAGCCTGCTTCTCCCTCTGCAGCTCTTCCTGCTTGTGCACTCTCTCTCTCTCCCTCTCTCTGACAAATAAGTAAGATAAAATCTTAATTTAAAAAAAGATAAATAAAAAAGATTTAAAAATAAATAAAATCTTTTAAAAGGATTAAAAATAAATAAATCTTTTTTTAAAGATGGCTGCCACCACAGTGAACTATCAGATTAATGAACTTGTAACCACAGAACCAATTTCTCTGCCGTGAGCCACAGCAGCAAAGTAGATACCTTGCATTCTGCCTTCTCTGCTCTTAACTCAATGAGTTCAGTTTTATTTTCTTGTATTTTTTTTTAAGATTTTATTTATTTATTTGACAGAGATCATAAGTAGGCAGAGGCAGGCAGAGAGAGAGGGGGAAGCGGGCTCCCCGCTGAGCAGAGAGCCCAATGTGGGGCTTGATCCCAAGACCCTGAGATCATGACCTGAGCCAAAGGCAGAGGATTAATCCCCTGAGCCACCCAGGCACCCCAATGAGTTGTTTTAAATTCAAGTATCATGTAAGTCCAAGATTGACAGATTCCCTTGGGGTGCCTGGGTGGCTCAGTCCGTTAAGCGTCTGCCTTCACCTCAGGTCATGATCCCAAGGTCCTGAGATCAAGCCCTGCGCCTGGCTCCCTGCTCAGCGGGAAGCCTGCTTCTCCCTCTCCCACTCCCCTGCTTGTGTTCCCTCCCTGTCTCTCTCTCTGTCAAATCAATAAATAAAATCATTAAAAAAACCTTCTACAACTCAACACCCCCAAAACAAATAATCCAATTAAAAATGGGCAGAAGATGGGGTGCCTGGGTGGCTGAGTGGGTTAAAGCCTCTGCTTTCGGGTCAGGTCATGATCCCAGGGTCTTGGGATCGAGGGTCGCATCGGGCTCTCTGCTCAGTGGGAAGCCTGCTTCCTCTTCTCTCTCTGCCTGCCTCTCTGCCTACTTGTGATCTCTGTCAAATAAATAAATAAATAATCAAAAAAATTTTTTTAAATTTAAAAAAAAGAAAAAAGATATGAACAGAAGATATGAACAGATATTTCTCCAAAGAAGACCTACAGATGTCCAAAAGACACATGAAAAGATGCTCAACATCACTCATCATAACGGAAATGCAAATCAAAACCACAATGAGATATCCCCCTCACACCTGTCAGAATGGCCAAAATCAAAAAGACAAGAAACAACGAGTGTTGGCAAGGATGCAGAGAAAAAGGAACGCTCTTGCACTGTTGGTGGGGATGCAAACTGGTGCAGCCACTGTGGAAAACAGTATGGAGTTTCTTCAAAAATTTAAAAATAGAACTACCCTATGATCCAGCAATCACACTACTGGGTATTTACCCCCAAAATACAAAAACACTAATTCAAGGGGTTACATGCACACATTTATAGCAGCATTATTTACAATAGCCAAATTATGGAAGTGACCCCCTTCCATTTTTAAAGCCAGTAATGGCTGGTCAACTCTTTTTCATGCTTCATCAGTGACATTGAATCTCCTGCCTCCCTTTCATTTGTGAGGTAAACACTTGGGAGTACATTGGGCCCACCTGGATAATCTAGGACACTTCTCCCCATCTCAAGGTCAACTGATTAATAGTCTTAAAGCCATCTGCAGCCTTAATTGCTCATGCCCTGCAACCTAACACATTCACAGGTTTCGGGATTAAGGCATGGCCATCTCTGGGGACCATTATTCTGCCTACCACATCGTCGACTCTGTGCTCGGCTAGTAAGAAAGGTTTGACCGAGCTGGCACAATAAGGGAGGACCAGATCACCACTTGGCCATTTTGGACTCCTCATTGCAGTGGGTCAACAGGGAAAAATAAAAATTCCAGCATTGACTAGAATCATTAGTCCTAATTTTCAAGGTGAAATAAGTTTGTGACTACATGATGGGGTCAAGAAGCTTATGGTTGGGACCCAGAGGGCCTCCAGGGGTACATCCTTACACAGCCATGCTCAGGACTAGAAGTTAATGAAGGACTCCTTCAGCCTCTTATATAAGCAGGACCATCTGACGTCTTGCCTAAAGGCATAGAGAACACGGACCAATTAGAGAGGGCAGAGGTCATAAATACCCACAGCCTTAAACCATCTGTTGTGGAAATGAGAACTGTAGCTTCTACCCCTATTTCCTTCCTCAATTTCTCCTAAATATGTTCTCATCTATCTAAACTGATTTCTCTCTTTCCTGAATTCCTTTCCCACTTTTTAAAATAGTTTACTTATTTTCATCATATCTGTGCCCAGCATGGGGCTCGAACCCATGATTAAGAGTCATGCTCTTCAGACTGAGCCAGCCAAGTGCCGCTCTTTTCCCACTTTTTGAAAAACATGAATGCCATAATTGATTGATAACTTTACAGGTTAGTCTACAGAGATAGCAGGATGAGCCTGGGCAGAAATAGGAGGGAAGCGGGCATCAGCAGACACTAGACTTGGCACGGGTTGCAGCAACTGTTGAAACCTGGGGTGGTCTTTTTGGGAGGAGGCAGTGAATGATTTCATTTGTTTAAAGAATATCTAGGGGTACCTGGGTGGCTCAGTCAGTTAAGCATCTGACTTCAGCTCAGGACATGATCTTGGGGTCCTGGGATTGAGCCCTATGTAGGGCTTCCTGCTCAGTGGGGAATCTGCTTGGTCCTCTGTCCCTCCCCCAGCTTGTGCTCGAGTGCACGCACGTGCTCTCTCGCTCTTGCTCTCAAATAAATCTTTTTTTTAAAGGATTAAAAATAAATAAAATAGGGGTGCCTGGGTGGCTCAGTGGGTTAAAGCCTCTGCCTTCAACTCAGGTCATGATCCCGGGGTCCTAGGATCGAGCCCCGCATCGGGCTCTCTGCGAGGCAGGGAGCCTGCTTCCCTTCCTCTCTCTCTGCCTGCCTCTCTGCCTACTTGTGATCTCTAACAAATAAATAAATAAATTAATTAATTAAATAAAGTAAATTTTTTTTAAAATTTGTCAGAGAGAGAGAAAGAGAGTGCACACACCCACGAGTACAAGCAGTGGGAGCAGTAGGCAGAGTTTTATTTTATTTTCAACTTAAGTTAGGCAGAGTTGAGACGTCTTTTTTTTTTTAAGATTTTATTTTATTTATTTGACAGAGAGAAATCACAAGTAGGCAGAGAGGCAGGCAGAGAGGGAGAAACAGGCTCCCCACTGAGCAGAGAGCCCGACGTGGGGCTCGATCCTAGGACCCTGAAATCATGACCTGAGCCGAAGGCAGATGCTTAACCCACTGAGCCACCCAGGTGCCCTGAGAGTTGAGATGTCTTACTTATACCTAAAAACCCTGATTGACCCAGCTTCCCAGCCTGCCTTATCCCTCCTCCTCTCTCTTCACACCTATCAGTTTCCTCTTCCTGAAAGAAAGGAACGGTAAGATCACATTATTTTGTCATGCAGAAGCCTCCAAAGTCTTCCCCACTACTGACGAGGAAAATTCTACACTCCTTACTCTGCGATGCAAGGCTCTCACCAGGCTGATGCCAAGCAGGCTGTCCAAATTTGTCTTTGCCTGCTCCTTTCTAAAAGTCCAGCATTGGCAAGGGGGATGGGTGGGGATTGTCTCTTGGGTGGCCAGAGAATCACCAAGAACATTGCAATGTAACCTTTTCTCAGGACAAAGGAGTATAGCCTTTGACCAGCCCAGACCTCAAAGAGTTCTCCCTACACAGAACTCTTGTTTGTGACATTTGGACTCGAGGATGCGCCACCTCTTGACATATGTATTTTTTATTGTATCTCAAGAGGACTACAAATACCCACATGGTGACATCTTCTGGAGGCAGAGCAACCCCTGATGCAATAAGGACTGCCCCGAGCCAGTGAGACGCTGCACGATTGACTCCAAGACAGTGACTGACCTGCCCTTTCCTGCCCATATGCAGGTACCCACTGACCTTTGTCCCACATTTTCCTGGAAATATTTTTGGCACTCTGAAGACAGTCTCTGAGATGCTAGTCCATGGTCTTCCCAGTGGTGGCCTCACTGAAATACGTTCTTTTCATGTTTCATCACCACTTGTCTCTCTGTGTTTGGATTTTGTCGCAGTGAGTGGTGGAAACTGGTCAGTTTGGGATCCCCGGAGCCGGGCGCTCTTGCACCCCTGCTCCCCGGCTACAATGAATACATAAAATCTCTCTCTCTCTTTTTTTTTTTAAGATTTTATTTATCTGAGAGAGAGATCAGTTGGTCATGAGCGGGGGGAGGGGGGGTTAGAGGGAGAAGCAGACGCTAGGGGGAGCAGTGAGCCCCATTTAGGACTCAATCCCAGGGTTCTGGGATCACCACTTGAGTGGAATGTAGACCCTTAACTGACTGAGCCCACCCAGGCATCCAAATAAGTAAAATCTTTAAAAATTTTAAAAATCTAGGATTTAATCTGCAACGCTTCTCCTTCCCCTTTCTGGAGGTCGATGGATGGGCTGAAAGTTTCCGACTTTCTAATCACTTGGTCAGCCCTATTTTCAGGCTATCTGAGTTCCTACCCTAAGTCACCTTGTTATCATAAACTCAAGTGTACTTATTAGGGGATCCTTAAGAATAAACAAAGACATTCCTATCAGGAAATTCCAAGGTTTTTAGGGACTTGGTGCTAGAAACTGGGGGAAAAGGCCAAATATATTTCATACTACACACAATAACCTAATAACCTTCTGTATTAGTCAGGATTCTCCAGAGAAGCAGAACCAACAGGATGTGGATATATATAGAGATTTATTTTAAGGAATTGGCTCATGCAGTTGTGATGGCTTGGCAAGTCCAAAGTCTGCTGGGTAAGCCAGCAGGGAAGACCCAGGGAAGAGCTGCACTTTAAGTCTGAAGGCTATCTCCTGGCAGAATTTCTTCTTGCTTGGGGCTATCACTTCTGTTCTACTAAGTCCTTTGACTGATTGCATGAGGCCCACCTACATTATGGATTTAATCTGTTTTACTCAAAATTCACAAATTTAAAATGTAAATCTCATCTGAAAAAAAAAAAAAAAACACCCCACTTGTACAAAGGCCTCCAGAATATTATTTGTCTAAATATCTGGGCACAATGGCTGAGCCAGGTTGACACATCAAATTAACCATCACACCATCTAATTGATTCCATTTTTAGTTTAAACTAGCTCAAGTTGGTGCTGTTACTTGCAAAGGGAAAAAAATTTAAATATCCCCGAATTGTTTAAAACTGTAATGATAATAGCTGCCAGGAGCACTGTTGGGTTTTGGTTCACAATGATGAGTAAAACATGGTCCCTATCTTTGAGAAGTTCATAGGGTTTTGTGGTTTTGTTTGATTCCTCAGAACTTAGCTCACAACAACTAATAATCTAAAGGAGATCCAACTTATGTCTGCTTCGGAAATTCACTCTAGCCATGGGCCTGATGAACCAGTGGCAAGGGCCTAATAAACTAGTCTAGGGACCATCCTTGGGAAAGAAATCATTCTAAGGGAAGAGAATGACTCACAGATAAACTTTGACTAATGACAAAATGTCTGTGACAATTAATTTTATGTGTCAAATTGACTGGGTCATGAAGTACCCAGATACTCATATAAAAATTATTATGGCCATGTCTATAGGGGTGTCTTTGGATGAGATAACATTTGAATCAGTAGACTGAGTAAAACAGATTGCACTCCCTAATGTGAGTGGGCCTTATCTAATCAGTCAAAGGCCTGAATAGGACAAAAAGGCTGTCCCTCCTGCAAGTTAGGGGGAACAACTGTATGACTCTTTGAGCTGTGACATCAGTTTTTTCCCACCTTCAGACTCAACTGAAACATTGGCCTGCTGGCTTTTGGACTAGAACTATATACCATACCCTGTCCTAGATCTCTAGCTTGCTAACTACAGATCTTGGGACTTCTGCACCGCCACGACTTTGTGAGCCAATTCCTTATAATCTGTCCCTTCTTTCTCTCTCTCTCTCTCTCTCTCTCTCTCTCTCTCTCATTTTCTCTGTAGTCTCAGAGAAGTCACTCCCTTTGGCTCTCCATCAGAGTGCTGGACTTTCCACATAGCACCTCAGGCTCCTCAAAGCAAAAGCTTTCCCAAAGGGAGGAAGTGGAAACTTCCAGTCCTTTTAAAGACCAGGAACAGAACTGGCCCAGTGTCATTTCCACCATACTCTATTGGTAAATGTGAGTCATAGACTAACCTGCATTCAGAGTTGGAAGGGACTATGCAAGGGTATAATTATTGAGAATTGTAGATCATTGGGGGCCATCTTCACAAAGCTGCCATGGATAGTTTAGCTGGGTATCAGGTCTAAGTTGAAAATATTTTTGCTGCATTGTACCTTCTGAGAAGCTAATCCCACTCTGATCCCTAACCCTCTGTACATGGCCTCTCTTTGTCTCTGAAAGATTGTAGGATATTCTTTTTGTTTTCAGTGTTCTGAAACTTCTGGGTCTTTTTCATTCATTGTATGTATTGGGAACTCAGAGGGCCTTCCAATTTGAAGACTTATCCTTCAGTTCCAGGAATTTTTATGTATCATTTTATTTCTTTGATAATTTATCCCCCCCACCCCCGCCATCTATCTCTCACGTCTCTGGAATTCCTATTGGTCAGATGTAAGATTTCCTGAACTGATCATCTAATCATTTAAAGTCTTCTTTTTCCTCAATGTCCATCTCTTTGGCATTTGTTCACTCTCTAAGAGATTTCCTTAAGTTCCACTCTTCAATTAAAATTTTTATTTTTCCCATTATGGTTTTTTTTTGAATGGTTTATTTTATTTCTTTTTCAGAGAGAGAAAGAGAGTGCACATGAGTGGGGAGAAGAGCAGAGGAAGAGAATCTTCAAACAAAGTCTCTGCTGAGCATAGCCCAGTGTGAGGCTCAATCTCATTCACAACCTTGAGATTATGACCTGAGCAAAACCAAGATTCAGAAGCTCAACCAACTGAGCCACCCAGGCACCCCATTGCCCATTATAGTTCTAATTTCCAAACAACATTTCTGATTTCATTTTTATAGCCTATTTCTCTTGTTTCATGGTCAAAATACCATCTCATGTCTTTTTGAAGATATTTTTACTTTCATTTTTTATTTTTTAAAGATTTTATTTACTTATTTGAGAGAGAAACAGAGCACAAGCAGGGGGAGCAGCAGAGGAAGAGGGAGAAGCAGACTCCCCACTGAGCAGGGAGCCTGATGAGGGGCTCAATCCCAGGACCCTGGGGTCATGACCTGAGCTGAAGGCAGACATTTCATGGACTGAGCCACCCAGGCACCCTGAGAATATTACTACTATTGGTTTTAATGTTATTTTGGCTTTCTTTCTTTGTTTCTCTGAATTTCTTTTTCCTTTACTTTTCTTTTTAAGTATTTATTTATTTAAGTAATCTCAACACCCAATGTGAGGCTTGAACTCATGACCCCCAAGATCAAGAGTTGCACACTCTTCTGATTGAACAAGCTAGGTGACCCCACCACCACCATTTTAAAAATGTCTGATGTTAAGGTTACAAGCAGTTCTCAGCTGGTGATCCTTGGCTGTTACTTGTATTTAAGAAAGAGGCACTAGGAAGCTGAGTAGCTCTAGGTGCATGGTTTGGGCTTGTGGGCAAGTGGGTATCATTGCAGAGTTCCCCAAATGTTGGTGTCTATAGACCTTTTCTCTGGGGGGTGATTCTGTTTCTTCAAGGGAGAGTCCTTTCAGTCTCCTGACTAAGAATATAAGGTTGCCTGCCTGTATTCTAGAAGCAGGTTAAAAAAAGGATTGGACAGTCTTGCCAGACTCTTGTCCTGTTTTTTAGTATGATATCTCATCACCATGCTCTGCTGTGGAGACTGCTCTAGAAATAACCTCCCATCTGTTGAGGAAGGAATGGGGCAGTCATCTGGTTACATGGGCTAGAGGAAGAGGCCAAGGGGTCCAACTACTCCTTATACCAACTTAAAACCCAATTCTACTATTTCAACACCACCTCCAGTCCCACTGTCAGAGGTACCTGGGGTCTCTGAGCTCATCAGAGTTCTGTGGATGAATCATCTGGTCTCTTTTTGGCTACCTCCCTGCATGCCTGTTTCTGCTTTGCTGAGTTAGTTAAGCATCGCCATTTGCTTCCTGTTTTCCTGAATTTTGTCAGCATCTCTTGTCTGTTCTCATCATTCCTCTTACTTCCTTTGTCCTTGAATATTTGCCTTTTTTCTTGATCTTTTTTTCTTTTTAAATTGAAGTAACATTGACATAACCAAAAAATTAACCATTTTATTTAAAATTTTTTTAAGATTTTATTCATTTAGATAGAAACAGAGCATGAGTGGGGTGGAGGGGCAGAGGGAGAGGTAGAAGCATACTCCCCATTGAGCAGGGAGCCCAACACAGGGCTTGATCCCCAGATCCCGAGATCATGACCTGAGCCGAAGGCAGACGCTTAGCCAACTGAGTCACCCAGGTGCCCCCAAATTAACCATTTTTTAAAAGATTTTATTTATTTATTTGGCAAAGAGTGACAGTGAGAGAGGGAACACAAGCAGAGGGAGTAAGAGAGGGAGAAGCAGGTGTCCTGCTGAGCAGGAAGCCTGATGCAGGTGTCAATCCCAGGACTCTGGGATCAGGCCCCAAGCCAAAGGCAGATGTTGAATGACTAAGCCACCCAGGCACACCACAACCATTTTTTTAAAGATTTTGTTTATTTGACAGAGAGAGAGATCACAAGTAGGCAGAGAGGCAGGCAGAGAGAGAGGGGGAAGCAGGCTCCCTGCTGAACAAACAGCCCAACATGGGGCTTGATCCCAGGACCCTGAGATCATGACCTGAGCTGAAGGCAAAGGCTTAACCCACTGAGCCACCCAGGTACCCCAAATGTCTTTGTATGTCATTTTTATTGTGGGAAAACACAGAATATTTAGCCTTTTAACCATTTTTTAAAAGATTTTATTTATTCATTTGACAGAGAGAGACAGACACAGCAAGAGAGGGAACACAAGTAACAGTGGGAGAGGGAGAAGCAGCCTTCTCGCCAAGTAGGAGCCCAATGTGGGGTTCGATCACAGGACCCCAAGATTGTAACCTGAGCCGATTGTAACCCACTGAGCCACCAAGGCACCCAGCCTTTTAACCATTTTTAAGTGTAGGATTCAGAGGCATTAAATATACTCACATTGCTGTGCAACTATCACCACCATCCATTTCCAGAACTTTTTCTGTACCTGTCTTTTTGATGAACATATGTGCTTATTTTTGATGGGCATATATCTCAGAAAGGCTGCGTCATAGTATATGTTCAACTTCAGTGAATACTGCCAAACAGTTTTCCAAAGTGGTTGTACCAATTTATATGCCCACTAGGCCTATATGAGGGTTCTCATGGGTCTGTGCCCTTGTTTACACTTGGTATTATTAATCTTTTAATTATTCTTTTTTCTCCCTTTCTCCTTCAGAGAGAAAGTGTGTGTGTGTGTGTGTGTGTGTGTGTGTGTGTGTGTGTGTGTGTGTGTATGCATGTGAGCAGAGGTGAGGAGAGTGGGAGGTGGGGGGTAGGGTAGAGAGGAGGGGCAGAGGGAGAGGGAGAGAGAACACCATGTAGGCTCCATGCCCAATGCGGAGCCCAACTTCGGGCTCCATCTCACAACCTGAGATCATGACCCAAGCCAAAATCAAGTCAGAAACTCAACCCAGGCACCCTTGTCTTTTAATTATTCTAGCAAATGTTTAGTGTAGTGTATCTTTTTTCATTTCTGTGATAACAAAGGTGGTTTAGCACCTTTTTGCTTTTTTTTTTTTTTTAAAGAGGGAGAAGGTGGGGAGGAGCAGAGGGAGAATCTTAAGCAGGTTCCTTGCCCAGTACAGAGCCAGACATGGCCTTGATCTCATAACCCTGAGATCATGACCCGAACCCAGATCAAGAGTTAAGCACTTAACTGACTAAGCCACTCAGGCATCCCATAACTTTTCACATATTTAATAGTCATTGGATAGCTGCTTTTGTTAAATGACTGTTCAAGTCCTTTGCCCATTTTTAATTGGATTGCCTATATTTTTCTTATTGATGTACAAGTTATATATTCTAGTGCAAGCACTTTGTTGGTTAAATGTTTTACAAATATCATCCCTCATTCCATGACTTATGTTTTCACCTCCTTAATGGTGTCTTTTGATAGATCAGTTTCTAATCTTGAATATAATATGTATTCATTTATTTTATTTTTTTTTTTTTAAAGATTTTATTTATTTATTTGACAGAGAGAGATCACAAGTAGATGGAGAGGCAGGCAGAGAGAGAGAGAGAGGGAAGCAGGATCTCCGCTGAGCAGAGAACCTGATGTGGGACTCGATCCCAGGACCCTGAAATCATGACCTGAGCCGAAGGCAGCGGCTTAACCCACTGAGCCACCCAGGCGCCCGTATTCATTTATTTTAGAGAGTTGGGGAGGGGCAGAGGGGGAGAGAGAGAGAGAGAGAATCCTGAGTGGGGAGCCCAAAACGGGTTTCAATCCCAGGATCCTGAGATCATGACCTGAGCCAAAATCAAGAGTCAGCCACTTAACCAACTGGGCCAGCCAGGTGCCCCCAAAGTTTCTAATTAATACAGTCTTATTTACCAGTTATTTCATTTACAGTTAGTGTTTTTGTGTCCTGTTTAAGAAATCTTTCTTATTGAAAGTATGAAGACTGTCTCTTATGTTAGCTTCCAGAAACTTAATTGTTTTATCTTTCACAATCTAAAATTTATATGTAGATAGATTATCAATATGGAATTAATTTTTGTGTATGGTACTAGGTAAAGGTCAGATTCATTTTTTTCCCCTGTAGTTATATGCCCAGTAAACCCCACACCATTCATTGAAAATATCTTCTGTTCCCCTGTGCACTGCAGTGTCACTTTTGTCTTAAATCAAGCATAGATTTGTTCCTGGACTCTGAATTGTACTCATTGGTCTGTTTGTCTCATTGTGCCAATGTCACACAGTTTTACTTTATAGCTTTCTAATAAATCTTTCTCTTTCTTTCTTTCTTTCTCTCTCTTTCTCTCTTTTAGTAATTCTCCACATCCAATGTGGGGCTCAAACTCACAACCCCACATGCTCTACTGACTGAGCCATTCTGGTGCCCCCATAGATTTCCAATAAGACTTAATATCTGGTAGCATTCTTCTTGCAGAGTGCTTTTACTATTCTTAGACTTTTGCATTTCCATACACATTTTAGAATCAAGTTGTTGATTTCTATCAAAAAACACATTAGGATTACATTGACTCTATAGATCAGTTTGGGGGAAAATTAACATTTTTACAATATTGAGTCTTTCAGTCCATGAGTATGGTATATCCCTCCAGTTACTTAGATCTTCCTTAATTAGTTTTTTAATGTTTTATAGTTTTCTATTTAGAGATTTTATACTTCTTTATTAGATTTATTCTGAAGTATTTAGCATGGGCCTGTTTTTCCAATTTTCTTTTCTTTTCATAAGTATATAGAAATACAACTGATTTTTGTATATTGACCTTGCTTTCAATGACTTTGATAAATCCAACTAGTATTAAAATAATTTATTTGTATATTCTTTTTTTTAATTATTTTTTTGTCCATGAGATTTTGCTCACCATTTTATTCACTCAGTCTAGCACAGTAACTACAGATTGGTATTTCCCAATCCTTGTTTGTTGTTTTTTTTTTTAAGTTTTTTTTTAAGATTTTATTTTATTTATTTGACATACAGAGATCACAAGAAGGCAGAGAGGCAGACAGAGAGAGAGAGAGAGAGAGAGAGGAGGAAGCAGGCCCCATGCTGATTTTTATGGTTTCCAGGTTGCTTTTCTTTATAATGTACCACCTAAGAATGTACTCCTAGTCACTACAGTTGGGTTTTGCCAGTTTAAAAATGTTTTATAAATGGAATCATGCAGTATGTAGTAGTTTTGTGACTATTTTCCTTGGCTCAGTGTTATGTCCTTTAGATTTATTTATGTTATTGAATTAAGCAGTTTGTTCATTTTCAACTCTGTACAGTATGCCATACTATAAACATGCCAAAATGTATCCATTTTACTGTTGAAGACTATGTGGACTGTTTGTCTATTACAAATAAAGTTTCTGTGAGCATTTTTTAAGATTTATTTATTTATTTATTTGAGAGAGAGTGAGAGAATGTGCAAGTAGTGTGCAGGGGCAGAGAGAGAGGGAGAGAGAAAATCCCAAGCAGATTCCCCACTGAGCATGGAACTCAATCCCACAACTCTGAGATCATGACCTGAACCGAAATCTAGAGTTGGACACTCAACTGACTGAGCCCCCCAGGTGCCCCTTATGTGAGCATTATTTTTTTTAAGATTTTATTTATTTATTTGACAGACAGAGATCACAAGTAGGTAGAGAGGCAGGCAGGAGAGAGAGGCGGGGGGGGAAAGCAGGCTCCCACTCAGCAGAGAGCCCGATGTGGGGCTCGATCCCAGGACCCTGGGACCATGACCTGAGCAGAAGGCAGAGGCTTATCCCACTGAGCCACCCAGGTGCCCCATTATGTGACCATTCTTGTATACATCTCCCAGTACAGACCTGCATATGCATTTCTTAGGATATATACTTAGGAAAAGGATTGTATAGTCATTTTCAACTTTAGTAGATAATGCCAAACTGTTTTCCAAAGGCTGTGCCAACTTACACTTCCATCTGCAGCATATGTGAATGTCACTTGTTCCACATCCTCCCCAACATCTGGAATTTAGCTCTGTTAGTAAGTGTAAAGTGGTATTTTATTATGATTTACCTTGCAGTCTCATGATTATTTGTGAGCTTTTTCATGTTCACTCACCATTTGGATTTCCACTTTTGGTCAGTTACTCAAGTATTTTGTCCATACTTTGATCAAAGTATCTGTCTTTTCCTTATATTACAATTGTTGTTTATATAGTGTGGCTATGAGTCCTTTTTATGTGCAGCATATCTTTTCTGACTCCATTCTCTTAATGGAGTCTTTTGAGAAGCAGGAATTCTTTTTTTTTTTTAAGATTTTATTTATTTATTTGACAGAGATCACAAGTAGGCAGAGAGGCAGGCAGAGAGAGAGAGAGAGAGAGAGGAGGAAGCAGGCCCCCTGCTGAGCAGAGAGCCCGATGTGGGGCTTGATCCCAGGACCCTGGGATCATGACCTGAGCCGAAGGCAGAGGCTTTAACCCACTGAGCTACCCAGGCGCCCCGAGAAGCAGGAATTCTTAATGGCAATGAAGTCAAATATATCAATCTTTTCCTTGTCAGCTGTGTTAGCCTGGTTCCCTAGAAACCAGAACCTCACTGTATTATTAGGGAGTCCAGGGAGCAGGTGTGAGGGACAAGGAGAGTGATGCAGGAAAGAAAGGAGAACCAACAGGAGGATGGTTTCACCAACTCGGCCACTAAATCAAAGTGATTGCTGGGTCTGGGGACTGTGTCCTCAATAAACAAATTGCTTCTCAAGACCATCCTGGGAGAAGTGAGGTAATGGGAGACATGGAAGAAAATTACTCATTGGCTCTTGTCTTTCGCTGATCAAAATTCCACCCCACTGGGCATTATCTCCCTCACACTTACAGGTGGCATGTATGAGGGTATGCCTTAAAAATCAGACAAGTGAAACACTTTACTGTCATTTTAGAGGAGTTTAGGGACCTAACAGTGACAATGCATGGATTGAATCCACCATGTTTAACACAAAATCATATTTTCTAGTTAGCTATTGCTAATATATAGAAAGTAGTGATACTAAGGTCCTGCTGTTCCATTCACTGAGCAGTGAGAGCCTAGGCTCAGTTCTCAGCTAAGGACTGTCAACATTTGTCCTTGCACCCACTTTGCACATAGCTTCCGATAAAGTTATAAACCCAAGCAGAAAATGGACAGTAGTTGCGTTCAGCTTGCATGTCAGGGTGGGACTGTCCTTGGCCTCAAGCTGAAAACCTGTCCCAGGTCCTCCTCCTCCCGGGAGACACTTGTATCTCCATACACGGGAGTGAAATCTCTGACTGCTACCCTTACTTCTAGACTTATCTTAATGCCTAGGGGGTCTGTGGGAATGGCCCATAATCATAGGGGCTCATAGGGCAGATTTATCTTGTTTTAAAACCTAGGTCTCTTTTCTTTTTCAAGTTTTGAAAAGTTATTTATTTATTTGAGAGAGAGTGGCGGAGAGGGGCAGAGGGAGAGAGAGAGGTTTTTTTTTTGAGAGCGAGAAAAAGAAACTTAAGCAGACTCCACACTGAACACAGAACCTCATGGGGGACTCGATCTCACAACCGTGAATCCTGACCTGAATGGAAACCAAGAGTTGGACACTTAACTGAATGAGCCAACCAGGTGCCCCTTCCCTTTTCAAATTTTTTCTGTCATTGCTATTTGTCTGCTACAGTTTGTGTGTGTGTGTGTTTGTGTGTGTGTAAACCCATCTCACCATTTTCATCAGAAGTAAAGTTAGAGGAGCACCTGGGTGGCTCAGTTGGTTAACCATCCAACTCTTGGTCTGGCTCAATTCTTGATCTCGGGGTCATGAGTTCAAATCCCACATTGGGCTCCACACTGGGCTTAGAGCCTAGTTGAGAAAAAAAAATGTCTAGTAAGAGTTTCTTGAATTGATGACAGACAACAACTGTGACAGGATGTTAATTAGATACTTCCTGTTGTCTTTGGAGTTTCAGCAAAGGCCTCAAAAGCAGAAAGAAACAACAGATGCCAGGTACCCCTCACCCCCACCTCAAAGAGAGATGGGAAGAGATTGTTACCAAGTGTGCCAGCTTTACTAATGTTCTACAGTTTGTATAAGAGAATGAGAATTGTGTTGGAGAGTTATGTATGTTTTGAATTTTCTCTTCTGGAAGGAGTGGGCTTGTTCCCTTTACCTAAAGCCACGTGAGTTAGAAGGCTCCACTGGCACCTCTCAGAATGTTTGGCTTATATTTCCTGGAGTGGGGTTGGCAGTCCATAGGGACTGATATCCTAACTCCAACCTGATGAAGTGTGAAAGCAGGATGCAGGCTGACTGGCTTTCCTGGGATGGCAAGTAAGGTGTGTGGCATGAAGAATGAGCTGTATTGCTCTTGTCAGCAGGGCAAAGATGCAAAAGTTGTCCTGGGGGCCAAGTGCACCTAGAAGGAAACCAACCTAGAATCATTTTAAAAGGATCCTGTCAGGATGGCTAAAGTCAACCACATGAGAAACAACAGGTGTTAGTAAGGATGTGGAGAAAGGAGAACCCTCTTGAACTGTTAGTAGGAATGCAAACTGGTATAGCCACTGTGGAAAAGAGTACAGAGTTTCCTCAGAAAGTTAAAAATAGAGCTACCCTATGACCCAACAATTGCACTACTAGGTATTTACTCAAAGAATACAAAAACGCTAATTCAAAGGGATACACGCACCCCAATGTTTATAGCAACATTAGCAACAGTAGCCAAATTATGGAAACAGCCCAAATGTCCATCGACTGATGAATGGATAAAGAAGATGTGGTGTGAATATAAGTATATACAATGGAATATTACTCATCCATAAAAAAGAATGAAATCTTGCCATTTGCAACAACGTGGATGGAGTTAGAGAGTATTATGCCAAGCAAAATCAGTCAGAGAAGGACAACCATATGATCTCACTCATATGTGGAATTTTTTTTTAAATATTTTATTTATTTATTTGACAGACAGAGATCACAAGTAGGCAGAGAGGCGGGCAGAGATAGAGGAGGAAGCAGGCTCTCCACTGAGCAGAGAGCCCGATGCAGGGCTCGATCCCAGGACCCTGGGATCATGACCTGAGCCGAAGGCAGAGGCTTAACCCACTGAGCCACCCAGGCGCCCCTCATATGTGGAATTTAAGAAACAAAACAAACGGGGTGCCTGGGTGGCTCAGTCAGTTAAGCATCTGCCTTTGGCAGGGAAAGGGGGGAAAGGGGAGTGGGGGGAATGGGGGAAATAGGTGATGCAGATTAAGGAGGGCACGTACTGTGATGAGCACCAGGTGTTGTATGTAAATGCTGAAGCACTAAATTGTACGCCTGAAACTGATATCACACTGTATGTTAACTAAGTGGAATTTAAATAAAAACTTAAAATTGATTGATCGATCAATCAAGCCTTCCCATGATGAAGGGACTCCAGCAGAATGAGTTTTATGTGGGATGACTCTACAAGACCAGGGGCCAGGGGTAGAAAAGTAATAGGCAGTCATCTAGAGAAGAGACATTATCTAGGTCCCAGCAGAAGAGTCATAAAAAAGCCCACAAATGTGACATAGGAGCAAAAGAGTCAACATTTGTGTATCCTCCATGTCCATAGGGAACCAACTTTTGAAGATGACAGTATCCTGCATCACCCAGGAAAGACTGCCCTTTCCCACTAATCCCTTCTCTTCCTGCACCAAATGCTGGGGGAGGACAGTTCAGAAATAGCAGCTGGCCAGCGAGAGAATATACACTGAGGAGTAAAGGCTGGGATGTGGAGAAGCCTGGCACACCTCCCTTCAGCACAGTAAGTTTCACATCCGTAGCAGGCAAGAGCTGGGGAAGGAGAGAACCTTCAGCTTGAATGAAGTTTAGAGTTGAACTTGTTACCATGGACAAGGTATTTTCACTACTGCGATAAGACTACTCTTGTGACTGAAAAATACTTAATAAGTGAAGGGATCCGCAAGAGGTTTCGTGCAGGGCATGGAAAGAACTACGCAGAAGACAGATGTGAAGGGGAACCAGGAAAGTTTTCCAATTTTATCAGATGGAGGCCAAATCCCTTGATAAAAATCATTATTCCGTATTACAGAAGGATTGAAGAGGAGAGGTTTTTTTGTTAAGGATTTATTTACTTATTCGACAGAGAGAGGACAGAGAGAGAGCACAGGCAAGGGGATCAGCAGGCAGAGGAAGAGGGAGAAGCAGGCTTCCCACTGAGTAGGAAGCCCAACCCTGGGATCACGACCAAAACCAAAGGCAGACATTTAACCAGCTGAGCCACCCAGGTGCCCCGAGCATACAGCTCTTGATCTCGGGGTTGTGAATTTGAGCCCCACATTGGATATAGAGATTACTAAAAAATAAATAAATTTTTAAAAAATTTGTAAATGTATGGACCCCAAGTATCTGTAAATACCTATTAACATTTTCTTCAGCATGGGTAACCAAAATTCACATATAAGCTAATAAAGATAGGGTATACCCCTCTGGCAGATTTTTTATTTTTTAAAATTTTATTTTTTAAGTAATCTCTACACCCAACATGGGACATTGTTAGAGTACGGAGTCGACCACCCCTCAATTAGACAGAGAACACTCTCGTTAATGCAAATCACACAGCGAGGTTTATTTGACAAGCTTAAGCTTGGGCCCAAGTATACCCCACGCAGCAGAATAGGGACTTGGACCCCGACACTAGTTAAGGCAGGGGTTTTTATGGGTCATTACAAGAGGCTGGGGTCGGGGGGGAGGAGGAGAAGTTCAGACTTTTCTGCAGTAAGCTAATTAACTGTTGCTGGGGTGTTGCAGGGTAGGGTACTTTCTTGGAACTAAAGCAGGGTGGGGGTTCCTGGAACTAAAATAAAGTAGGGAAAAGTTCAGCCCTTGGTCACAGGGGCCTGAGATGGCTGCCGAAGCTAAGATGGCTGTACTTATGCTAAGGCTAAACCTGAGGTGGGATGGCCTTAATTTTTCTCGGCCTCCACAACATGAACTCATGGAGTGTGATCAAGAGTAGCATGAGCCAGCCAGGTGCCCCCATACTTTAAATCATTTTTTCATCAAAATAATTTAATGTTTTTTTTTATTTTATATAAGTACTATAAATAACCCAAAAGTCAGAAAATACAAATAAGAAAAAAACAAAACCACCCAAAAATACCTTCATAATAGTCACATTTGGGAGGTTTTACTATGGTAGGAAATTATCCGTCAAAATCTCAGTGTTTACACAATGAAGCTTTATTTCATGCTCATGGTGTATGTTCTACTCAACGTAGCGTGTGGTACTCTGCTCTACGAAGTCACTCAGGGACTCAAATTGATAGGCTGTACCATCTGGAAAATGTGGCTTCCTCAGTTGTCCCAGCAAGGGAGGAGAGAGCATGGAAGTCTTTTAACTGTTCTTTCCTGATTGGGCCTGGAAGTGCTTCCATTCACAGTCTGTAGTGGATAGAAATAGTCACATTGTCCCCTTTCTGAAAGAGGGAATGGAGTAGCCTTCTTTGTGCCCCAAATGAGAGGAAACACAGATGTCAATGTGCCCGACTAAGGTCTGTCAGATTCCCAGATCTCCTGATCTCACTAAGCCAGAGATGACTAAAATCATCTTATCCAGACTATTTTATTATTTTGGATTTATTTATTTATTTGAGAGAGAGAGAGAGAGAGAGCAGCAGGAGGGGCAGAGGGAGAGGGAGAAGGAGTCTCAGGCAGATTCTGCTCTGAGCAGAGAGCCTCAGGCTGGGCTGGATCTCGCCGTCCTGACCTAAAATCCAAAAGTCAGATGCTCAACCAACTGCGCTATGCAGGCACTTCTAGACTATTTTATATGGCAGCTCAGCTTACATACACTGTGACCCTTTGTTATTGTAAGGTTTTACAGGCGAGATATACACCACACCCGGCGAGATAGGCACAAGGCAAGGTTTATTAAAGGCGCCCTCGGGCGAGGTTCTCTGACTCAGGAGAAGAGAGTTGGGGAAGTCGTGCCCGGGAAGGGGTCGAGTGGGTCTGTTATTTGGGTTAAGACAGGGCATAGGTTCACAGCCATATAAAGTAAGGTATTCCGGGCGTTGGTTCACAACTATATATGGTAAGGTATTTGGTGGTTGGAGGGTAGGGGGAGTCCTGACGTTCCTGTTCCTTGCACAGGTATCGGTTTACTTATGGTGACGTGCCCTCGTGCATATGTCCTTCTGGCAGGGGAGTCATAAGGGAAGAGGTCGCCATTTTATTGTTCCTCCTGCATTCCCAGAGCTGCCGACCCAACAGTTACCTAACCAGGTTCATTTTGCCCCATGTACAGCAAGCCAATCACTGAGACTTGCAGGTAGATGGCAGAGAAAGGAATTTATTTGCAAGGCAGCCAAGCATGGAGATGGGAGAACCAGTCTCAAAGCTCCCTTCCTGTGCGAAGGAGTCTTGAGCATTTATGGGATTTTAGGGAGAACACGGGTGAATGGGATTGGAAGTTAGAAAGGGTGATTAAGGGCGCCTGGGTGGCTCAGTGGGTTAAAGCCTCTGCCTTCGGCTCAGGTCATGGTCCCAGGGTCCTGGGATCGAGGCCTGCATCGGGCTCTCTGCTCGGCGGGGAGCCTGCTTCCTCTTCTCTCTCTCTGACTGCCTCTCTGCCTACTTGTGATCTCTCTGTCAAATAAATAAATAAAATCTTAAAAAAAAAAAGGGTGATTAAAGGTCAAGGAATTGTTGATCTACTCAGGCACAGTGCCTTGTCATGCTTTTTCATTCGTCGCCTGTTCAGAGATGGTGTATTGACATGATCAGAGGGCGGAGATTTCGGTCTCTTCCATGTCAAAAGGTCACCTGTGGACATTTGTGCAGGCCCAGTAAGAAGTTCTTGACAACTGAAGCAACTATCATGTGACTTGTACCTCAGGGAGCTTTCCTCATAGAAGCAGTCCTCCATCCTTACAATGTGTTCCGTGGGCTGCCTGCTGTTTGGAAGCAGGCAGTTAGAAAGTTCATTGTTTGAAAAAATGGGTCATAGGTGATGGTTTGACCAGGATTTTTCCCCATTTCACTCTGACAGGCCTTTTAGAACGTTACTTAGTTGGTGTGCCGAGTGGAGGTCTCTGTTGCATAGGACACTTTATGAAATATGTTCTAAACTATACAGAAACCTTACATAAAACTCATACGTTCTGGTTAAGAGCCATCACTTTATCGGTGATCGATGTCCATCATTGATACTGGTATTTTATTTTTTCACAAAGAAATCCCATTAACAAAATCTCTTTTTTTTTAAGATTTTATTTATTTATTTGACAGAGATCACAAGTAGGCAGAGAAGCAGGCAAACAGAGAGAGGGGGAAGCAGGCTCCCCACTGAGCAGAGAGCCTGATGCCGGGCTCGATCCCAGGACCCTGAGATCATGACCTGAGCAGAAGGCAGAGGCTTAACCCAGTGAACCACCCGGGCACCCCAACGAAATCTCTTTACTGTTAAATTACACAACTAAAAGAACAACAGAAGTGGACTGAGATGTGAATGATGAGCATTTGCCAAGTTTCTTTCATTCCCTCACTGTTGCAGTATACACTATACTGGTAATACCAATTCATGTTTGAACAAAATTGACCATCCATGAAAAGTGATTTTAGATTTTAACTTAATAGAATGATTATGTAAGGATTCACACATAAAATTCCAGATAAACTAACCTGGGAAAACAAAATCATTCAAGTGTTAAAACATGCATGGAATATATTGATAATCTTGACATGATGAAGACCTTAAGATGTGAAACCCAAAAGTCAAGGATCAAAAATGCAAATGCTGGGGGTGCCTGGATGGGTCAGTTAGTTGTCTGCCTCTGGATCAGGTCATGATCTTCCGGTCCTAGGATCCAGTCCTGCCTCTGGCTTCTTGCTCAGCAGGGAGTCAGCGTCTCTGTCTGCCTGCTGCTCCCTGACTTGTGCTTTCTCTCTCTCTCTGGCAGATAAATAGATATTTTTTAAATGTACTTTGTTGTTACTGAGCTATGTTATAAGCAAATGTCATTATATAAACACATAATATTGGATATATTTCAGATTTAAAATGGAAACATAAATTATGGGGCGCCTGGGTGGCTCAGTTGATTGGGTAACTGCCTTCAGCTCAGGTCATGAGCTCAGAGTCCCAGGATCAAGTCCCGCACGGGGCTCCCAGCTCCACTGGGAGGCTGCTGCTCCCTCTGACCTCCCCTCTCACACTCTCCCTTTCTCTCTCTCTCTCAAATCAATAGAAATTTAAAAAAGAAAAGAAACATAAATTAGAAAATGGAAATTTTGTGGTTAAAAAAAATTTGTTCTGCCTTTGCTTTGGAATTAGAAACTTGATTTTCTTACCAATTTCGAATTTTGTGTTTCTAGTTGAGAGGTGAAAATCATCAAGGCACTGTTTTGTTTGGAAGAGTTTGATTAAACTCAACTTTAAAAAACTTTAAAGCTTTTAAAAAATCAACTTTTTTTTTCATGTTTTTGAGCACTGTTTTTCTTCTTTCATGTGTTGACTTTTTCTGGACTTTTGCAGGCTAAAACTGGGGACTACTACAGCCAGGCGTCCAGGGAAATTCTGGTCATAGACTGAGGTTCCGAATCGCTCACAAAAACTCTCTAGGCCTCCTGTCATGCTACAGAGCCTTTGGCAGTGAGTGACTTCCCCCACGACCAAAAGTATTCTGGTTGAGAGAGCCAACAATTTACTCTGATGTCTGCTCTGGGTTTGACTCTTCGCCCCTCAACACATCCCCATTCTGTATTATCCTGTCCTCGATTTCAGTCGCCAGAATTCAGGAGAGATGGAAAGTAAAATGATGGCTGAGGCTCCTGTGGGGGCCGGGGCGTTGGTGGTCATTCTTGCTATACTTGCGCCATACCTAATGTTTTGGGGGTTATTCGTATCCCATAACTTATAACCACTTATTGTCCCCACGTAAATTAGCAGGTTTAGGGGACAGGGACAGGGCGAAGATGCTCCCGCGACGTCCCCAAGCTTCGAGCACCCCCCGGAAAATCCTGTTTAGCTCCCTCTAATCCCGTCTCTTCCGCCAGGCCCTACCCGCGCGGAGGCCCTCGAAGTCACGTGGCCACCGGGGGAGGGGAAGTGGGCGGCTTTCCCGCCGCCATCTTGCCGGCTTGGGGCGGAGCGTGCGGGGCGCAGGTCGCGCGCGCTCCGCTTCCCCTCCCCTCCGCCTGCCTCACTCCGGCTTCTGCGCTCCTCCCCACTTCTGGCTTCTGTGGCCGCTCCCTGAGTGGAGGAGCGGGGAGCCCCGGAGGGCGGGGGGGTGTGTCGGACGCGTGCTCGCGCGTCCAACCGCCTGCCGCGGCCGCGCGCTTGGCCGGGCCCCAGGGGCGGCGCGGGGCCGAGGGGAGGGGGCGGCTCCGGCTGCGGGGGCGGCGCGGGGCGGCTGTGGCCGCCGAGGCTGCAGCTGCAGCGGCGCGCTGGGGCCCCGCGTCCGGGGTGCCCCTGGGTCGGAGCTGCTGCCGTGGCCGCTGCTCCCGGAGCCATGTACCGCAGCGGCGCCCGCTCCTCCGTCTCTTCGCACCGGCCTAAAGAGAGCGGCGGGGGCGGCCCCCGCACCGGCCGCAGCTCCGGCTCCTCCTCAGGCCCGGCTCGCCGCACCTCGCCGCCGCCCTCCGGCTCCTCCTCGTCGCGGAACCCCGCTCGCCGGCCCCGCTCGCCTTCAGGGCACCGCGGCCGCCGGGCCTCTCCGTCCCCGCCGCGGGGTCGCCGCGGCTCTCCGTCCCCGCCCCGCGGCCGCCGGGCCTCGCCTTCCCCGCCGCGGGGTCGTCGCGTTTCCCCCTCCCCGCCGCGGGCCCGTCGTGGCTCCCCATCGCCGCCGCGGGGCCGACGACTCTTCCCGCCGGGCTCGGCCGGTTTCCGAGGCAGCAGCCGGGGGGAGTCCCGCGCCGAGTTCGCCCGGGACGGCCGCGGAGACCATCCAGGCGACAGCGGCAGCCGGGTAATCCCACCCCACGACCGAGACTCCCTCTATACCCTAGCCCCCTCACCCGGGCTTCCCGCCTCCAGAAACGCCCGCAGCACAGGCGCCCCGAGGCCTCCAGGCCAGAGTCCCAGGATCGAGGGCCCTCCACCACCACCCCCCCCCACGGGCTCCCTCAGCGACGCCCGAACCTGGAGGTACCCTGTCAGCCCCGGGATCCCTTTTTGCACAATAACGGGCTTGGGACCTAAACGGGCGCCTGGTCGGGAGGCAGTGCACCGTTTCTGGAATAGGCTGTTTCTCTCACTCTAGGTGAGATGCGGAAAAGTTTGCCAGGGCGAGGGGAATGCCCTCCAAACCGTGTGCCTGGTACTTGTGCAGTTTCCTCAGAGTTCAGTGGTTTGGTATCCCCTTAGACCTGAGCTGCTCCAGAGGTCTTGGAAAAGAAGCCGGAATGTCTTTGTGGCCAGTTAGGGTTGCCTAAACCCCATCAGCATAGACCCCTCGGGTGTAAACTTAGCAAACAGGAGGTGCTTCTCCGAAATGAACTGTGAGTCCACAGTCATTGTAATAACTGCCACCACTTACTGAGTTATGTGGCAGGATTATAACTAGCCCTTCACTTTACACATTCTCTTTGAACAGTCACAGCCTTGTGAGCCGATGCAGTGAAAATCGCGTTATTGACTAGCTGAGGTATTCAGAGAGGTTTGAGCAACTTAATGTCACATGGCTAAGAAGTGGTGTAGCTGTGATTCAATCCATATCTACCTGGTTCCTGGCACCCGTGATTTTCACGGTTTTGTTCTCCTGCTCAAGGAACAGAACATGAGGTTAAGAAGTTTAGGGGGGCCTGTCCAGCTTAAGTTGGTAGACTGTGTGACTTTTGATCTCAGGATTGTGAGTTCAAGCCCCAGGTTGGGTGGAGAGACTACTTAAAACATGAAATCTTTCTTTCTTTCTTTCTTTCTTTCTGTGTTTCTCTCCCTCTTTCTGTTTGTCTTTCTTCCTGCCTGCCTTTCTTAGAAGTAGGCTCCATGCCTAGTGTGGGTCTTGAACTCATGACCATGAGATCAAGAGTCACGTGCTCCATCAACTGAGCCATCCAGGTGCTCCCCCAAAATAAAATCTTTAAAAAAATTAGATGTAATATTAACCTTTCCCCATAACCACCTCTGGCCTGGGGCTGGTGTTTTGGAATTTGTTTTTATTTTCAGTTCACCAGTCTTTTTTTAAAAACCCAATGACAGAGTTTCTGTTTTCTTGGGTGGGGTGGCTTTCTAAAAATATTGGAGTCAGAGTACTCTAAGTACTCTGCTCATAGGTGAATTGACTTGTCACTATGCTAAGATTTTCATAGCTGAGCAGGTATAGTCTGAGGAATCAAGCACTTCTACAGAGGAAGCAAAGAAAGTTGAATACTAGTTTCCATAACCTCTCTTTTCTCCAGTGCTCTGGGCTTTTCTGTCTCAGTAAAAGACCTCATCCGTTGCTCTCCAGAAACAGTGATTTTCTCCCTTTTCCAGGTGCAGGCTGTCAGTCACTTCATCTAATTTGTCAGCTCTCACTCCAGGATACATTCCCCAAACTGTCCTCCTACCATCTCTCTAGTCTAAGTCCTATTACTTTCCATCTCTTAGGATCCTTTATATTCTTGTTACCACCCAGTATATTCTGCACCCATCAATCAAAATCATTTTTTAAATCGTCATTATATACATTTGAGAAGTATTTATTAAACGTCTAGCATTTATTAGGCACTGTTCTGGGCACTGGGGTTACAACATGAACAGTGAAAAAACCCCTGCCCTCATAGAGCTTATATTCTACCAGAGGGAGTCAGATAATAAATAAGATGGAGAAGTAAATTATTTTGGCATGTTAAATAGAACTAAGTACTAAGAACAAACAAGAACAGAGAAAGGAGTTAATACTTTTTAATAGGGTAGCCAGGGAAGGCCTGGGAAGGTGACTTTAACAAAGACCTGAAGGAGATGAGAGGATGAGCAATGCAAGCATCTAGAGGAAGAATGTAGTCAGATCATATCACTCTTGTGCTGGAAATCTTTCCGTGGCTTCTTACTGCACTAAGAATGAAATCCAAATTTCCTAACTGGCTTCTCCCTGTCCTCTGTCACTTTGCTGCAGTCACACTAGCTGCTTTTCTGTTACCCAGAACACACTAAGCGTATTACAGAGCTTGTTCTTTTTGCCTGAAACATTCTTCCATCTGTTTGCAAGGCTGACATCTCATCATTCAAGTGTAAAGTTAAATAGTATCACCTCAGGAAAGCCACCTTTAACCATTCTCTCTGAAGTAGCTCCTTTTCCCTAATCTCTTTCATGTTATCATGTTTTAATAATTTTCCGCTATCAGAAGTACTTTAAAAAAAAAAAAAGTTTTTTGCTTCCTTCACTGTGATGAAGAGTGAGTGTATGTAGAGATTCTGAGAAGAGACTTAATTTACTCTTCTCGTCCCATGCCCAGTACTAGTAAATGAAAGAATGAAAGGGCACTGGTGGGGAGGGTTGGAAGTGTGGCCTTTCATCTAAGAAAATGATTTGTTGGGGCACCTGGGTGGCTCAGTTTTTAAGCATCTGCCTTAAGCTCGGGTCATGATTTCAAGGTCCTGGGATCAAGTCCTGCTGAAGCTTCTTATCCCTTTCCCCATTCCTCCTGCTTGTGTTCCCTCTCTTGCTGTGTCTCTATGTCAAATTTTAAAAATCTTAAAAAAAAAAAAAAAAAAAGATTTTTTTAAATGTGCTTTATTCTGGGGATAGAATCTTACCATAGCCATTTCTCTCCGTGTTGGGCTACTTTGTAACTAAGGAGGAGTACATTTTTGGGTATAGGGATGTCTTGATCCTCTGGACTACTACATTGTCTTTTACTTTTGTAGAGGCGCTCTCCTGGTCTGCGTTCTGACTCTTCTTTGGAACAGAGCTTAAGGATCACTGTTGGCAATGACCATTTCTGTGTTGGCATACCAGAACGGCGGCGGCTTAGTGATCGACTGGGGTCACCAGTGGATAATCTGGAGGACGTGGACAGGTAGGCTTCATTTGAGGAAGGTAGAAAAGTTGCTCTTTTCTGCATGATGTATTTGAAAGAGTGGTGCCAACACTGAAGTTATGTCCTATATCCAGTACAAAGTACTGCATTGGAAAAGGCTTTCTGACTGGGAATAGTGTATTGATGTAGACTCTGTTGCTGAAAGAGTTATGTAGAAGACTTCAGAATGTCATCCTAGTCCATCCGGAAAGCTGAAGGTACATAAGCAGAGTTCCCCAGATTAAAAACAGTTGAGATGATAAGGATTCTAAGATACTGGAACTAGGATCCTTTCTACAAAGGAAAGTTCTGGACAAAATAGGTAATCTTTTAGTGGTGTTGTTTTTCAGCTTGATCAGGTTGAAATACAGGTTCAGAAAGGGCTTAGATAAATTTATGTCTAATGTATGCATCTAAATATGTAAACATTAATGGAAAGTTAAAGGTCTTTAAAAATGTTTAATTTCAGTTACTACTTTATAACTGTGGAATGCTGAGAAAGGACAAACATACTCCACAGAGTGTAATAGGTCCCGGGTATTAGGAACTTAACTCTATATGGGAAGTAATCACATTAGGTATGTCTCACCTCAGGAAAGTAAATAAATAAGAATGGGAGTACAGGGAAAGCACTCTTTCTGAGAGCTGAGAGCCATGTCTTTTACAGTCTCTGCCCAGTATACTGGGAGTTTTCACAATGATTAGCAGTAGCAACAAATCAATGTGATAGTCTTACAAACTGAGACTGTTCATGCAGTGGTACACGGACCATAGGCAGACAGGTGGGGGACAACTGGGCAGGCAGTCTGAAGACCAGTGCTACCCTTTGGTAATATTTTCTTCAAAGCCGTAGTGGCAATTTGATGTGGCAAAGCAAGGCAGGACAGTTCTAGGTCATACAACATAAGCTTCTGAAGATAGGGCTTCAAGGTATGTGACTGTGTCCCTTAATTGAGGCAAAAGCCCTTGCCCTTCTGACTGCTTCTATTTTGGGAGATGATTGAGTAGGTGGTGCATGGTGTGACTCTCTTCCTTCCTTGTTAAGGTTTTGAGGTAACTAGCATTTCCTCTTAGGTCTAGGCTGTCACCTCCCCTTTCCATAGCTTCGTTATGCACGTGTGCTTCAGAGAGCTAATTGTCTTTTTTTAAGTTGTAAAAATTAAAATTTTCCTTTTAGGGAGTTTGGGACACTAGTTTTCTTTCCAGAATCATGTGTTTCAGAGAGACAAGTCTATTTTAGAGAAAATGAGATTAAGGTTCTCAAAGGAGCTACCAGTGGGGCACGTGGCTGGGGCAGTTGGTAGAGCATACAACTCTTGATCTCATGGTTACGAGTTTGAGCCCCATGTTGGATATAAAGATTATTTAAGGAAGAAGAATAGAAGGAGGTACCAGTCCATTATTTTGATGTTTGTTCTGTGTACTTTTGCTCAATATGGTTTGTGTGGATAATTACAGTCTACTAAAATTGGGTCATAGGACCATTGGCATTCTCAGGATGTCTCCTCATAGAGTGTCTAGTCTTCAGCCTGACCATTTCTAGGTCCAGGCCATTTTTGTACTTTGTATGTAGGTGTTTTACATTTTTTCCTGGGCACACCTGGCTGGCTCAGTCAGTAGGGTATTTGACTCTTGTTCTTGAGGTTGTGAGTTCAAGCCCAATGTGGGATATAGAGATTACCCAAAAATAAAATCTTTAGTGTTTTTTTTTTTAAGATTTTATTTATTTATTTGTCAGAGAAAGAACAAGAGAGCAAGCACAAGCAGGGAGAGCAGCAGGTAGAGGCAGAGGCAATCTCCCTACTGAGCAAGGAGCCCAATGTGAGACTCCATCCAAGGACCCTGGGATCATGACCTGAGCCAAAGGCAGACGCTTAACCGACTGAGCCACCCAGGCATCCAAAAATAAAATCTTTAAAAATAAATAAATAAACATTTTCCTGGGACCCTGGTATTCTTTCTCTTCCCTTATTGAATATATTAAACTTTATATCCAGTTTGGATTACAGCCAAATTGCCAGAGTTGTCTGTGTTCTCACCTTGGCATTCCTCTATGTATTAATGTAACTTACTCTGGAAAGGGAACATGAACAGGTTGTATGAAAACAGTCAGCTTTTGAAGATTTGTGGACGTGAGGTCAGTTTCCCGTGTTAACCAAGTACTCTGCACACACATTGTGTGTTCCATTCATGGAATTCTTAACCCTTCTTGCCTTAACATAGGTTGAAGGAGCAGGATTTTTTCCCTCCAGTTTGCCATAGGGAAAAGACAGAAGCACACAGTTTTCTTCCAGCATTTTGGGGAATCAGCAGAGGAAAAGAATGGGCTGTTTGGGCTCTGGAGGATTTTTTTCCTTTTTTTATCACATATATTTTTTAATAGCTTTATCGAGCCATAATTCACATACCATAAAATACACCCATGTAAAGTTGTACAGTTCAGTGACTTTTAGTATATTCTTAGAGTTGTGAATTCACTACTGTGATCAGTTTTAGAATAGTTTTATTACCTCTACTCTTAGCTATTTATTAGTTAACCCCACCACCTGCCCTAGTTTATGACTAATCTACTTTCTGTCTCTATAGATTTGCCTATTCTGGACATTTCATATGTACTTGCCTCTTTCACTTAGCATAATATTTTTCTTTTTTTTTAAGATTTTATTTATTTATTTGACAGAGAGTGAGATCACAAGTAGGCAGAAAGGCAGGCAGAGAGATTGGAGGAAGCACGCTCCCTGCTGAGCAGAGATCCTGATGTGGGGCTCAGTCCCAGAACCCTGGGATCATGACCTGAGCCGAAGGCAGAGGCTTTAACCCACTGAACCACCCAGGTGCCCCAGCATAATATTTTTCAAGACTCACTCATGTAGTAGCATATAATAGTACTTCTTTCCTTTTTACTGCCAGTAATACTTCATTGTGTGGGTTTTGTTTATCCATTTATCAGTGATGAATGGATAGATAAATTTGGGTTGTTTCCATGATTTGGCTATTGTGAATAATGCAGCTATGAACAATTGGTGTATAAACTTTTATGTGGATATATGTTATATTTCTTTTGACTGATGTAATGCAATTCATAAATAGAAAAGTACTGAGAGGGAGCTCCCCTCTACTTGCTAGATGAGATGCTGCCCAATTCATGAATAGCTTAATAATGCTAATTAAATCTTAAAAAAAAAAAGTAGAATAGGACAGTGAGCCCTCATGTACTCATCACCTACATCCAACAGTCAATTTTTTAAATAGATAGACCTTATTTTAGAAAAGAGTTGGATTTAACTAAAGCTTTCAGAGAGAGTGGGTCCCTGGACTATTCTGAGCTACAGGGTATGGTTGCCTTTTTAGGGCTTACTTTTACTGCAGCTAGTGCTTTCTCTTATCCTTTGGGAGACCTGGGAAAGGAGGACATGAGCTTCTAATAAGCAATTTAATTTCTGCCCTGTGTTTACGTGATAGCTCATTCTTTAAGCTGTTAATGTGCATTTTTTCATTGTGGGTTTTTTTTTGTTTTGTTTTGGGGGTTTTTTTGTTTTTGTTTTTGTTTGCCTCCTTTTGCTGGAGATTACAAGTCTGGACTGAGAGATTACAAGACAAGACTGGGAGGAGTCATCTCATTATTTCTGACTTCTTGATATATAGGGCTGGATTAGATCTTGAGCTGGTAAGTTATTTGGTAATATGTAATAGTTTTAGTGTGGAGCTGAACATGGAAGTATGGATGAATTTGCCATTACCTGTGGAGCCTGTATCTTTCCCCGCTAAACTAATACAATCAGAGTTTTCTATGGTAGATGGTAGCAATGGAGCAACTCATGGACATTCTTCCCTGGAAATAGGTATGTTCATGGCCAACAAACCTATAGAGCAAAATGTTTTACTCTGGTTTGATTTCAGAGTTCGTCCTTTGTTCAATCCCATTTTTCCCCCTATTTTATGCTATATTGAAAGCTCAAAATTGTCCTGATTCTTGGGGAGCAGGTGAGTTATAGGAACGTGGATTCCCATCCACGTGGCATTTTTTTTTAGTGGACGTGATAAAGTTTATCTTCAGTAGTCTTTCATAAGGTTATTTATAGCTATTACCCAGGTCTAAAACAAAGGAAGGACTGGTGAATAAGAAAAGGCCATTCTGTGATGTTCTACTAACTCAGTCCCAGAGAAAGCAACTAAAAAATCAAACAAAATGAAAGAAAAGCTAATTCTTAGAAACTTTCAAAAAATAAGGCTAGGTACTGGAAACTGTAGAAAACACCAGTGTGAATGGAATGTGAGTGACCTGTAAATTTTTCATTCAGATTATTTAAAGTTGTATGCTCAAAGTGCTGGAGGATCTTTATTTCCACCTGTGATTAAATCAGAGATTGTTTGGGGGGGCAGTAGAAGCTCTGTGACTACAGTACCCAAAAAGATTAGGACTGTTATGTGTAGTACAGAACTCTGAACGGACAGGTGTTCCAGCCTATATTTTTATCTTCATGCCACAAAGGTCCAAGACTGTATTATTTTTATGAAATAAAAACATATAGTGAGCCAAATGATCACATACTTTTTCCAGACTCAGGACTAGCAGGGTGCCTCTGGATATCCAAGCAAAGTAGAAAAGAGGGAATTAAACAGGCTGTGAAGGAATTTTATGGCTTTTAATATGCGAACTAGCAAAACAAAGCATTGGAGAACCTTCTAAAACTGTGAGAAAGTAAAGCCAGTTAGGTAGCTCAGTAGTTAAAAAAATTTTCCCTACAGTGAAACACTTCTTTTCTAAATGATATATAGAATTTTATCTCATAAACAGATAAAATTAGAGCTAGTACAGTTTCAGTGAGGTGGAAGACCCAGAGCCATGCAGGCTTTGCTTTTTTTCTTTCTTTCTTTTTTTTTTAAGATTTTATTCATTTATTAGAGTGAGCACAAGCAAGGGGCGGGGAAGAGGGCAAGGATGAGAAGCAGACCCCCCTCTGAGCATGGAGCCCAATGTAGGGCTCCATCCCAGAACCCTGAGCTGAAGTCACACACTTAACTGAGCCACCCAGGTGCTGCCTGGGTGTGCTTTCTTTTTTTTTTTTTTTTTTAAAGATTTTATTTATTTATTTGACAGACAGAGATCACAAGTAGGCAGAGAGGCAGGCAGAGAGAGAGGGGGAAGCAGGCTCCCTGCTGAACAGAGAGCCCAATGCGGGGCTTGATCCCAAGACCCTGAGATCATGACCTGAGCTGAAGGCAGAGGCTTAACCCACTGAGCCACCCAGGTGCCCCCCGGGTGTGCTTTCTTTCTTTTTTTTTTTTTTAAAGATTTTATTTATTTATTTGACAGAGAGAGATCACAAGTAGACATAGAGGCAGGCAGAGAGAGAGAGGGAAGCAGGCTTCTTGCTGAGCAGAGAGCCCGATGCGGGACTCGATCCCAGGACCCTGAGATCATGACCCGAGCCGAAGGCAGCGGCTTAACCCACTGAGCCACCCAGGCGCCCCCGGGTGTGCTTTCTTAACATGTCTTTCTTTTAGGCAGCTCCTGAGCAGTCTTCAGAATCTCTGTAAAACATAGCTTAAAATCATTGATCTGGCCTGGTGTTCCTCAGATTTTAAAGTGCATACCTATTACCTGAAGATCCTATTAAAATGCAGATTCTGGTTCAGTAGGCCTGGATGGAGCCTGAGAGTCCACTTTTCTAAAAAGTTCCTGGGTAATACAGATGCTGCTGATTCACACCACAATTTTGGTAATAAAGAGCTAGAATTTAAGCTAGTGTGGAGTTGTGTAATCCCAGGCTTTTTGTAGTCTGGTAGTGGTATTTTCAGATCTCCCAAACCCTAGTGTGATAGTCTGCATCTCCGAAGTCTACTCAAAGAGATTAGCCTATGAGCTCTGTCCAGACAGACTAGTACTATCTCCCCTTGGTTAGAGGCTAAAGCTGCTTGTGTCCTGGAGAAAGGGAGAGGAAATGTTCCATGGGTTTGTTCTTAGACTTCATGATTATTGTGTTTTGTCTTGAGTTTTGTCTGTAGCCCCTTGCTTGAATGTCAGGCTCTTAGTCTTGCCTGGTCTCGCTGTTTCCAAGTCCATTGTATTCAGTGACGCTTGTCTCTTTCCTCAGGGATGACCTGACTGACGATTCTGTCTTCACTCGAAGTTCCCAATGCTCTCGAGGTCTGGAACGATATATTTCCCGGGAGGAGGGACCTCTTAGTCCATTCTTAGGACAACTTGATGAGGACTACCGGACAAGAGAAACTTTCCTGCATCGTTCTGATTATAGTCCCCATATCAGTTGTCATGATGAGCTGTTGCGGGGAACAGAAAGGAATAGAGATAAACTCAAAGGCTCCTACTCCATAAGACCCGAGGAAAGGAGTCGGGAGGCCAAACGGCCCCGTTATGATGACACAGAGAAGATACACAGCATGGGAGGTGATCACTCAGGTTTTACATCAGGGACCCGCAACTATCGACAGCGTAGACGAAGCCCAAGCCCTAGGTTTCTAGATCCTGAGTTTCGAGAGCTGGACCTTGCCAGGCGAAAACGAGAGGAAGAGGAGGAACGAAGTAGGAGCTTGAGTCAGGAGCTGGTTGGAGTTGATGGTGGTGACAATAGCTGTCCCATTCCCGGACTATCAGGTGTCCTAACAGCATCGGAGCCAGGATATTCTTTACATCGGCCTGAGGAAGTATCTGTGATGCCCAAGAAGTCAATTCTGAAGAAACGGATTGAGGTGGACATGGAGCCTTCCATTCAGGTCTCTGCTGCATTTCTAGGGTCTCTTGCTAGTCCCTCTAATATCTTAAAACTTGGTTACTTTCTCAGGGGTGTATGTTTCTAGTGATATCTTTGTAATATATCCTGGAACAACCTTGTTAGGCTTATGAGCTGTATCTTCCAGGATTCTCCAAAGGAAACTGTAGGCCTAACAGTGCATCAGTAGAGGGCTTCTATTGTCATATATTAGGCTTTCTAAATAAACATTTTTGGGTATTTATTGTAAGTTTTTTCTCTAAATTGGATAGCCCTGTAGGAATCTTGGAATGTGGATATCTTTGAAATTAAGTTTAAAGGGCACAGATAGGAGATGATCTGAATTTTCCTCATTTCTCTTTAGAGAGAAGACAAGATTTATGAGTGGTAGGACACTAGACCAGAAATCAGGAGATTCTGATTCTGGTCCCACTGCTGCCACTTGCTGTGCAATTTTTAGGCAAGTCACCTCACCATTCTGGGCCTTGTTATTTTTTTTCATCTGTGAAATGATGATCAGGCATGAGCACTAGTTTTTAGCTATGCTTTTAGGAGTCAGAGGTTTCTGAAGAAGTACCTAAGGGGGCATAAGGAAGCAAGGGAAGGCTGATCAGTTAGGGTTTCACAGTTTCCTGATCCCACTTGAACCAAAGCAGCTCCATTTTTATATGCATTTATTTCCTCTTTGAGGAAATATGAATATGAATTCATATTCTTTGATAAGGATTACAACAAATGGGCAAAAGTGAGAATTCATGCTAGTCTGCCTTCTTATTTCCCCTTGCTTCAGCAGAAGCATCTGGAGAGATGGAGACCCGAATCTTGAACCTGCCTAAGCATACTGCACCTCTCTTTCATTCATACTTATCATTCCCCTATTAATTCAAGAAGAACAAAGTATTTAAGTATCTATTTCAGTTATTAGTTTTCTGAGATTCTGCATCGAGGCTAAATCACTTATGCTTGTCTTTGCAGCTTGAGAGTTTTTCCAGCAGTACCAGCTCCAGCCAGGATCACCCTGTCTACTCTGGTCACCCATCTCTTCCACTAAGTGGTGCTATTGCTGCTTTTGCCTCCGAGATTGAAAACAAGGGAGCTATGGTAGAGACTACCCTAAAGGAACCTCAGGGCAACCTCTACCAATGGGGTCCTCTCCCTGGGATACCCAAAGACAACAGTCCTCTCAGAGAAAAGTTTGGAAGTTTTCTGTGCCACAAGGAGAAATTGAATATGAAGGCTGAGGGGCCTGAGCGACACACAGACTTCTTGCTGCCCCATGAGAGGGCTAGCCAGGATGGCAGTGGTTTTTCCCGCATTTTGAGCATGTTGGCAGACTCTACCAGTACACAGGAAAAAAGGCGCCGTAGTTTCCCTGATATTGAGGATGAGGAGAAATTTCTCTATGGGGATGAAGAAGAGGATTTAAAGGCCGAATCTCCACCAAAGCCCCTTGGGGGCTCTGAGAGTGAAGTCTTGAGACAGAAGGCAAGCTCCCTGCCCTCTTCAGCTCCAGCTGTAAAACTAGAATCAATAGAAGACACCAATCCAGAATACGCCAAGATTCATGACTTGCTTAAGACCATAGGGCTGGATATTGGGGTAGCAGAGATTAGTAAACTGGCTGCCCGCACCCAGGAACGACTTCATGGCAAGAAACCATCACGTTCCTCAGCCGACCGCCGTTCATCAGTTGACCAGCACTTTTCAGCAGACCACTGTCCCTCAGTTGACCACCATTTCTCAGCTGATCGGCACTCCTCAGATCCTCACAGACTGGAGAGCAGGGAGGCACACCATAGCAATACCCACTCCCCAGAGGTGTCCCATCCACATCCAGTCTCCCCTGTAGATCCTTACCTGCTCACAAAAAACAGCCCCCCGTTTCTAAAGTCTGACCATTCAGTGGGTCATATTGCAGGGCCAGAGGTAGTTGGCAGTGGTTTTCAGTCATCTGTGGCCGTCAGATGCATGTTACCATCAGCCCCATCTGCCCCAATTAGACTTCCACATCCTGCTTCATTATCTCAGTTTCATATGCCAAGGGCATCTCAGTTTGCTGCAGCTCGGATACCTCCAAACTACCAGGGACCTGCCATTCCCCCTGCTTCCTTCGATGCCTATAGGCATTACATGGCATATGCAGCCTCTAGGTGGCCCATGTACCCTGCTTCTCAGCCTTCCAACCATTCTCTACCTGAACCACACAGGGTAATACCTGTTACCAAACAAGCTACTCGTAGCCGTCCCAATCTCCGTGTGATCCCCACTGTGACTCCTGATGAGCCCAAACAGGAGGAGTCAGTGCTAAGCTCAATTCCTACTGCTCAAGTGCCTGTCCAGGTGTCCATCCCATCACTCATAAGATACAATCCGGAGAAGATCTCTGATGAGAAGAACCGCGCTTCCCAGAAACTGAAGGTGAATATTAGCTTTGGCAACCTGTGCCTGGGCCTTCCTATTTTAATGTAAATTGGTATTTTGTCTTTTAGAGGGAGTAAGGTCCTTGAAGTTTTTGGAGGCTGCTGTCCTCACTCTAAGTAATGCATATACCCCCCCCTCCCATTTTTCTCATTAGGACTAAACTGAATTCTGGCCCTAGGTCCCACTGTGATTTCTTGACTTCCTTTTTTTTTCTAAGTGTCTCTATCAAAATTACTGGCCTTAGAACCCTATGGGTAGCACTTGAGAGCCTTGAAGTTTTCAATATGACCTCATCAGGGAGCGAGAAACCAAAATTGGATTGGGTGAAGCAGAATCAGTAGACCTGTTTTCACCTTAGTGAGTTTTGGATCTTTTTCCTATAGTGATTATGTAGGTTAAAAGTTAATACCTGGTTGTTGCTTGGTAATTAAACCCAAGAAATAAGTTTTGCTTGTTCTGATTTGTTTTAGAGTCCGGGAATAACACCACTTTTTTTATGACACTTTAAAAAAAATAGTCTTTATACTACAAAGTTCATTGTGTTCTCAGGTATAGGAAAGGAGCAGTGGCTGGGGTAATGATGTAACAATTCTAGGTGTTTGAAAACAGTAGGTAAAAATTACGTAGGGATGAGGAATACAGAATAGCAGAAATTCAAATGGAAAAATTAATGCATTCCCTTAGTAACTAATAACTCACTTTGTTTAGGAACATAAAAATGTAATATGTATAAATTTGTTTTGCTAGTAAAGTAATGAAAACCTGAGGAGGAAAAAACAAAACAAAACAAAAGGGAAAAAAATGAAGGGCCAGTCATTTTTTTTTCTGGTTTAAAGGAAATGTAACTAATTCTTGGGAAGACAGAAATTAATTCTTGATACTCTAAACTCCAGAAAGAGAAGGAGGTTCAATGCAGACAAAACCTGAGATTGCACAGACACTGTTTGTAGACTGAATGCTTTCCCTTTACTACTCCTTCAAGAACCTAGCACTAAGTCAGGGCTGATAATACATGGGTTTTCCACACTAATCCATTATAGACAAGCTATATTTGTTTTTTCCATCAAGTAGTAGTAATACAGTTGAAACATTGTGGGCTTTTGGCTATATGTACCTGGATTTGATTTGACTTGATTTGATTTATATACCTGGATTTTACATTTTTCTCTAAAAATTATTTATTTGAGAGAAAGAAAGAAAGAGAGACCACAAGCAGGGAGGAGGGGCAGAGGGAGAAGCAAGCTCCCCGCTGAGCAGGAAGCCTGATGTGGGACTCAATTCCCTAGGATCATGACCTTAGCCGAAGGTAGACACTTGGACAACTGAGCCACTCAGGTGCCCTGAATTTTACTGTATGCCCTGTTTTTTTACTGTATGACCTTGGGTATGTTACTTAATCTTTCACAACCTCAGTTTTCTTACTGTAAAACAGATAATGTCATGAGGATTAAAGAAGATATATGTAATGCACCTATCACAGTGTATCCCCTATAACACTTATTAACTCCCTTCTTGATGGTTCCCTTTGAGCTCAGAACCCCTGTCGAATAGTTGCTGTCAGTAGCTTTAGGTTACTGTCAATAGTATAGCATTTCCTGGAGCGCCTGGATGGCTCAGCCGGTTGAACATCTGACTCTTGGTTTTGGGCCAGGTCATGATCTCAGGTGGTGGGATTGAGCCCCTTGTTGTGATCCATGCTGTGGAGCCCGCTTGAGATTTTCTGTCTCCACCTCTCCATCTGACCCCCCCCACCCCACCCCAGGAAAAAAAAAATATATAGTGCTTTGTGCATAAAAATAACCCTTTCTGAGCAATGTAGCTCTGAAAAGGATAATTTTATTCTGGAATTTGGGTCAGAATGAAATATCACCTTTGGTATAAACTCAGAACTTTTGTGTGCAGACATTTGGATCCTTGGATTCTGATACCATCTAGCATAAAGGCTGATGGAAGAGAGCAGTAGAAAAGGGAAGATGTTGGAGGCTGAAGGATGTTGTACTTTGCAGGTTATTGAAGAGAGGGAAAAGTTGAAGAGTGACCGGGAAGCTCGCCAGAAGAAGATGTACTACCTCAGGACTGAATTGGAGCGGCTTCATAAACAACAAGGTATCAGACACTCTTATGTGTGACTGCCTTTTTGGAGTAACTTGAATAGGAAACCCAGTTGAGCTGTGAGGACTCTCAGGTTCAGTGACCTGAAGCCTTAATTTTTAAAAAATTTTGACTTAATTGGACTTAAAGAGAAGTTGCAATAAAATGTTAAAATAATAGTGTAAAGAATTCTCAGGTAGTCTCTATGATTATCAGCATATTTACCTTAGTTACCATACCAATATACCATATTTTACCATACCAAAAGCTCCATCCCTTTTTCCCTTTCAATCTTTGTGTGGGGTGTGTGTGTGTGTGTGATTTTTCCTGAATTCCTTAAGAATAAGTTTTACATACGATACTCCTTTACTCCTAAATACTTCATTGTGAAGATGAAGTGAACAGGGGCACCTGGGTGGCTCAGTGGGTTAGGCCTCTGCCTTCAGCCCAGGTCATGATCTCAGGGTCCTGGGATCGAGCCCCGCATCGGGCTCTCTGCTCAGCAGGGAGCCTGCTTCTGCCTCTCTCTCTCTGCCTGCCTCTCTGCCTACTTGGGATCTCTCTGTCTGTGTCAAATAAATAAAAAAAATCTTTAAAAAAAAAGTGAATCGCTTCAAACACAAAGAGGTACAATACAAGAGAAACAAATGAGCAAGAAAAACTTCATTGGAACCTTCAGTTTGAATGTCCTGCAGAGATAGAGCTTAGAGATCTGACCAACAGCAGAACTGGTTCTCTCCCGAGGGGCTCATTTTCAAAAAAAAAAAAAAAAAAAGATGAAGTGAACAAACCCCTAACAACAAAGAATTTGCTTGCATAACCATAGTACACTTTCCTAAATTAGGAAATTAACCATAATGTTGTACTAGTCTATTGATCTTACTTCTATTTCACTGGTTCTCCTAATAATGCCCTAAAGCAAAAGAAAATGCAAGATTATGCACAGCATTCAGTTGTCATGTTCTTTTACTCTCCTTTTTCTGTAACAGTTCCTGAATCTTTGTTTCATGACATTGACATTTTAGAAGAAAAGTCACGTATTTGTAGAATGTCCTTTAATTTTGGTTTGCGTGATGTTTCCTTACGATTAAATTTAGGTTATGCATTTTTGACAGGAACATCACAGAAGTGATGCTGTGTTCATATCAGGTGTTGATTTCAGTCCCATTACTGGTGAGGTCAACTTTGATCATTTGGTTAAGGTGGTATCTTCAAAGGTGTCTTCACTGGAAAGTTATTATTTTATCCTCTATAATTAGTAAGTAACTTATGGGAGAGATATTTGTTAGGAATAAATATTCAGTTACTCCTCAAATTTCCTCTTAATAATTTTAGCATTCTTTGGTGATTCTTGCCTGAATCAGTTATTGTGATGGTTGTTAAATAGTGATTTTCTAATTTCATCATTCCTTCTACTTTCATGAGTTGGTTTTCTACCATGATGAAGAGCTTCCTGCCCATCCCTCTTCTCCCATTCATTGATCCATTTATGTTGGTGTGAATGCATGGACTCTTCATTCAACAAGTTATAATAATTTACTGTCATTCATTTTCGTGCCCAAATTGCCCCAGCTTTGGCCAATGGGAGCCCCTTTGAGTTGATTTCTGTGTCCTTTGATATGTCCCCATCATTTCTGAGTACTTCCTTTGGCACAAAAAGATGTTCCATGATGCCTCTTTGACTCCATCTCTTCATCTGTTCTTTTAGAAATTCACATACACACTGAGGAAAGAACATAACAAGGCTTCTAAATATTACAGCTTGATAGCATTGCAGAACACAGGGAAAAGATATAGTTTCTTCTATGTGGGTTTAGACTGTTTTGGGATGAGAAATTTAGTTAGTGATCTGGTGAGGATTATTTCATGAAGACCTGCAGTTTGGAATAGGAGATAACATGAGGTAAACCTGAGGCAAAACCCAACACTCAATGCAAGTACTGGTGAAGGATCCTTAAATCACATAAAGTCAAAGATGTGACTGTATGGTTTTTGGCCTCTGAATAATACTTTGGTTTTCTGAAGAAGACTGCCACTGGATTCATAGTTTGGGTTTTTGGGGTGTTTTTAAGAGTGATTTATTTATTTTAGAGGAAGTGAGAACATGCCAGGGAGGGGCAAGGGAAGTGGGAGAGAGGTATTGAAGCAGACCGCAGACTGAGCAGGAAGCCCGTTGCAGGGCTTGATCCCAGGACCCTGAGATCATGAACCAACCGAAACCAAGAGCCAGACACTTAACCAACTAACTCACCCAGGTATCCCTGGATTCATAGTTAACAACCTAAGGACAAATGCATACAAACTTTTATATACCATTTTGGGGATTCATGGAGTTCTTGAAGCCTGCCTGTAGATCCTTAACTAATAACTCCTACATAAGAGATAATGTAGTCTCATCCTTTACCTCCATAGAATCTTGACCTAGGGGTGCCTGACTAGCTCACTTGGTTAAATGTCTGCCTTTGGCTTAAGTCATGATCCTGGGGTCCTGGGGTGGAGCCCCGAGTCAGGCACCCTCCTCAGAGGAGAGTCTGCTTCTCTCTCTCCCTCTGCCCCCTGCTCATGCTCACTCTCTCTCATAAATAAAATTTAAAAAGAAAAAAAGGGAGGAAAGAAACTTCACCTAAACTAGCCCATGTGGAAGGAGAGTCTCTCTTGCTTTTAGGAAGGAATGTTTTAATGGCAAAGATTTTGTCACCATAAACTCTTGGGAGATTACTACTTACAACAGAAAAATGACTTGTCTTAATTTTCTTGTGTTTGTTTCTTTTGACATTTGACTACTCAGGGGAAATGCTACGCAAGAAACGAAGGGAGAAGGATGGCCATAAAGACCCGCTCCTGGTGGAGGTGAGTCGGCTTCAAGATAACATTATGAAGGACATTGCAGAACTTCGACAAGAGGCAGAAGAGGCCGAAAAGAAGCAGTCTGAACTGGACAAAGTGGCTCAGATCTTGGGAATTAACATTTTGGATAAATCCCAAAAGTCTTCAAATGACTGTAAAGAGACTACAGAGAAGCCTGGAAAAGCGGAAAAATCTAGGAGCCCAGAAAAAGTGTCCTCATCCTCAAATTCCTCTTCCACCAGCAAGGTAACAACTCAGCTTTTCCGTTTCTATTATATCTTTTATTTCCATGGACTCCTAAAGAAGCCTTCTAACTAAGCATTTCCTTAGTTTCCTTTTCCAACCTGTTCTTAACTCATATTAGAGTTATGAGTTAAAAGCATAACATGCTTTTGTAAAGCACAGATCAGATCATAGGACTTTACTTCAGAATTTTAATGGTTCCCATTGTCCCCAGGGTAGAATCACAAATCCTTAGCATTCAAGGCCTCCCATGTTTTTGTTCTAGCCGTTACTCACACCACCACACCACACACCCACACACCCACACCAGCATGGTTTTCTAATCTTCTTGTAGCTTCTATATATCATTTTGTGCATTCACAGTTAGCAACAGGGACACCGCCATGCTTTATGGCCAGTGAATACGTGTAAGTTCTCAAATCAGTATTTGATACAGGAAACCACTGTTTCCTAAAAATGCTTTCTTCTCTTGGCTTCTCTCACATTTCTTTCCCTCCTAGTATGCTGGCTGCTGCTACTTAGTCTCCTTTACTGCCTATTGTCTTATACCTAATCTTTAAATATTTTAGTTCTGCAGGACTTAGTTTTAACCCAGTTCTCCAGAATTATGCTCTCTCCCTAGGTCATTTCATCCAGGTCTATACTAAATACCATACTGACTACTTCCCGTTTTATATTCTAGCTCAAATGAGTCTGGTGAGGTCCAAATTTGAGTGTCCAACATTTTATTCACCATTTCCATTTCATTGTTTCATAGACACTTTAAAATCAACATAGCCTGGGGCATCTGGGTGGCTCAGTGGGTTGAGCGTCTGCCTTTGGCTCAGGTTATGATCTCAGGGTCCTGGGATCGAGCCCTGCATCAGGCTTCCTGCTTAGAGGGGAGCCTGCTTCTCCCTCTCCTACTCCCCATTTGTGTTCCCTCTCTACCTGTCTCTCCCTCTCTCAAATAAATACAATCTTTTTAAAAAAATAAAATCAACATATCCTAATCTAAACTAATGATGTGCGCATCCTCCCTCTTTCCTGCCTTCAATGTTCTCCATCTCAGTGGCTCCACTGTCCCAACAGTTTTCATGCCAAAAACCTGAAAAGCTTTATCAGTGCTTCCCTCTCCCTAACTGCTCCATACTGAATCAATGACGGGTTCTTTCAGTTCTCCCTCTGACGTAAATCTTGGTTTCATCCATCTTACCATCTTTATTGCCCTCCAAGTTCAAGCCACCTACAATTCCTGCTTGTATGACTACACTCTTAATCCTTTCTCCACATATAGCCAGTGATTGCAGTACTCCCTTGCCTGCCTCTTCAGCCTCATTTCATGCTTCTTTTCCCCCTTGCTCATTATAATTTCATTATTGGCCTTTTCTTCATCCTTCCTTTTTTTTTTTTTTTTTAAGTAATCTCTAGGGGCGCCTGGGTGGCTTAGTCGTTAAGTGTCTGCCTTCAGCTCAGGTCATGATCCCAGGGTCCCGGGGTCAAGCCCCGCATCAGGAGCTCTGCTCAGCAGGGAGCCTGCTTCCCCCCACCACCACCCCGCCCTGCCTGCCTGCCTCTCTGCCTACTTGTGATCTCTCTCTGTCAAATAAATAAATAAAATCTTTAAAAAAAAAGTTGCATTCTCTACCATCATAGCTGGCCAGGCACCCCTCATTACTGGCCTTTTTTTTTTTTTTTTTTTTTGAAGTTTTTATTTATTTGTTAGGGTGTGCAAGCACAAGCAGGGGGAGTGGCAGGCAGAGGGAGAAGCAGGCTCCCTGCTGAGCAGGGAGCCCAGCTGGGGGACAGGACATGATACCAGGACCCTGAGATCATGACCAAAGCTGAAGGGAGACGCTCAACCAACTAAGCCACCCAGGCATCCCGATTACTGGCTTTTTCATTCCTCAAATACATCACCCCCTCTAATGTCTATAGATCTTCTTTCTTTCTGGTTACTGTGCAGATCTGTCTTCTCTCCTAACTTATGTTCATCCTTCAGAGGGTAGCTTAGATTATTACCCTGCCTCTCTTCCTTGATTTCCCAGTCTATTATATTTGCCTGATAGACACTCTTGTAATAATGTGTCATTTTTTTTTCTTAGCATTTCTGACAGTTGTAATTATATAATTACACGGGTTCCCTCAGTTGGATTTTAAGGTTCAAATGGTTAAGGAAAATCTCCATCTCATTCTCCAATATTGTCCTCAAATCATAGCTCAGTGCCTGGCACATAGTAAATGAGTAGTGTTTAGGAAATTTTGCACTACCTCTTATACTCCTGTCACCTCAGAATGCTTGCACTTTTCCAAATGTGCAATTTGCTATTATGCCTCTCTGATTTTTCATTAATAATCCTCTTAACATTATCTTTCTTCCAGCCCTGCTCACCCCTAAGGCCCAATTTGAATACCATCCTACTCCATGAAAAATTCCTGAATTCTACCCCAATTAATCGGCCCTTCTTTAATATATTAAAGAATATATTCATATATAGTCAGCCCTCCCATAATATATTATGGTTTCTTTATAAGATTTATTTCATTCTGTCTTATTTAAAACTTGATTATGGGGGTGGCCTGGGTGGCTCAGTCAGTTAAGTGTCTGCCTTCAGCTCAGGCAGGTCATGATCCCAGGGTCCTTGGATCGAGCCCCTACATTGGGCTTCATGCTCAGAGGGATGTCTGCTTCTCCCTCTCCCTCTGCTGCTACCCCTGCTTGTGTGTGCTTTCTCTCTCTCTCTTGTGCTCTCTGTCAAATAAAATCTTAAAAAAAAAACTTGATTATGTCTGTTCTCATGCCCATCTCTTCCACTAAGTAAGAACTCCCTGATAATAAAAGGATAGAACTCATTTATCTTTGTGTTTCCAGTGGCATCCACTTTGTCTATGACATAGTAGATGCTCACTTAATGTTGGGGAGATAGAGAAGAGGATATTCTGTATTCCCTATCAACAAAGCTCTAATTTTTCCATTTTTCCTGAGAGAGTTCTCTTTTTCAATCTGGTAGGACTATACTCTTTTTTATACCAGGGCACTCAGTTCAGGGCCTTTGATGGAAAAGAGCTTGAAAGTTCTGGCCCTTTATAGTTGACTTATACATTGTTTGGGGTCCATTTGTGCACCAGCCCCATAATGACCAATCACCTTGATTTGAATGAGGCTTCACATTCTCTGAGGCCAACATGGATATGTTATAATTCAGTATTCATTTCAGTAGTAAGGAATGTTGTGTCTACAGCCTCTTTCCTACCTGGTTGGTATATCTTCTTTCTTTGCCTCTCTTTAAAATGCATCAGTGGTTTAAGGTTTTCTTTCTTTTTCTATTCATTTCATAAAAATCAACACACATATACAAAATTCCATAATTCATCTATCTGTAGACTACTGTCATTAATATCTTGGTATATAATATTCCAACTACTCATCTTTTGTTTATTAAACAGAAGATTGTATATTAAACAAATATTTATTGATCTCTAAAAAAGTGACAGGCACTATTTTAGATGGTGGGGAAGTATAGTAGGGAACTAAACAGAGGTTCTAATTCTTGTGAAATGTGGGAGAAAATAAATAATAAACAAGTACAGATTAGGTAATGACAAGTGTCTAAAAAAAGAAAATGGGGTAAGGGATATAGAGTAGTTACAGAAAGTTATTTGGATAAGGTGACACTTGATATTCTATGCCTATTTACATATCTTTATTGATTATTCAAATGTACTTAGTTATTTGCTTTTTTCAGTATATCATGAACATTTTACCATGTTAATAGATTTCTGTAACATCATTTTTTTTTAAAGATTTTATTTATTTATTTGACAGACAGAGATCACAAGTAGGCAGAGAGGCAGGCAGAGAGAGAGAGGAAGGGAAGCAGGCTCCCCGCTGAGCAGAGAGCCCGATGCAGGGCTTGATCCCAGGACCCTGGGATCATGACCTGAGCCGAAGGCAGCGGCTTTAACCCACTGAGCCACCCAGGCGCCCCTGTAACATCATTTTTAATGACCTTGTTTTTTGTCACACAAATACCAACATTTTTTTAACCAGTCAGATCATCTCCTCTTTGACATAATAATTTACTTCAGATAAATGTCAAGGAGTGGAATTGCTAGGTCAGGGCATAAAGAATTTTGAGGTGTTTAGTATGTATTCCTAGATTACCTTGCAGAAATGTGGTGCCAGTTAATACTTGCCCACAGTGTATACATGTGCCCATCCCTTTTCTGCTGGGTGTGATTTCTTTAGTGACTTTTAAACAAGACCCTAGTAAGGAAAGAGTATCTTTGAAGTTAAATTATTTCTCTTTCTCCAGCCTGTCTTCCTCTTCCCACCAGCCCATGTGCCCAGTTCTCTGATCTTTTCTCTTCATTCATACTTACCTTCCTCTGTTCCAAATTATTTGTTTTCTGTGCCTCCCTCCTCAACAGTACCAAAATTCTCACTTCCTAAATACCTTGCTCCCAGCTTGCTGACACATGAATTCATATTAAAGTATTTTTGTTAATAACTTAATATGAGGAGTTGATATGGGTTTTTTAGAGTTGATATATTTTAAAAGAGGATTCTTATTAACTCAAAGGTGTTAAATTCTAATGATGGTTGGTATTTTAGGCAGCTCCAAATATTTTACCCAGATTCTTTGAAGTCATCCCACATAGATACCTGTCTGATTTATCTATGCACAACACCAGCCTTTCTCTCCAGTTTTGTATACCAGGATGTGTCTATGAGAAGTGGGTTCATTATTACGTGTTTTCTGTATTTGCTTAACCTGTCAGTTACCTCTTCCATATTGTCTTGTCTTTTCTTCTTGGGTGTCGTTATGATTTCTAAATTTAACTAATGTGGGGCGCCTGGGTGGCTCAGTGGTTAAAGCCTCTGCCTTCGGCTCAGGTCATGATCCCAGGGTCCTGGGATCGAGCCTCACATTGGGCTCTCTGCTCAGCAGGGAGCCTGCCTCCTCCTCCTCTCTCTCTCTGCCTGCCTCTCTGCCTACTTGTGATCTGTCAAATAAATAAAAATCTTTAAAAATAAATAAATAAATAAATAAAAATAAATTTAACTAATGTATTTAATTGCATAGGGAACACATTCAACATCTACCAAAGGGTGTATAGTAAAAAGACTCCTGTCCATCCTTGTTCTCAGCTTCCCCCTCCAGAGGCCACCATTATACTCATAATCTTGAGTATTTTTCTATTTTAAGATATATAAGTAAATATATTGCCATTATGATGTATTCTCCATGATAAGGTAGCACTATGGAGTCTAGTTCCGTTTGAGCCTTGTAGACAGATTTCTCATGACGTTTTCCCCAGTTTATATAGCTTTAGGCACTGGAAATATGGTCATGTGGCCCTGTATCAATTACTGCGGTAAGCTACCTGCTTTTTCTAAGAAAAGACAGATCTAGAATTCCTTCTGAGTGCAGGTGTTTTCCCTCTAGGAATCAAAGGTAAACAGTGAGAATTCCCATACTAAGAGCCCCAAGCCTGCTGAGAGCCCCCAGCCAGCTACTAAGCAGTCTGATCAGCCTATTGCTGCCTATGAGTATTATGATGCTGGCAATCACTGGTGCAAAGACTGCAACACCATCTGTGGAACCATGTTTGACTTCTTCACTCATATGCACAATAAGAAGCACACACAGGTAGGTATCTTGCCCGCTATTATTTCCATTCTTGCCCTCCTTCCCTTCAAACTTCTGCACCCCTATCTGCATTACAAAGCTGGAAAATGAAACATTCTCGTATGGGCAGGAGCCCCAATCTGAAGACCCAAGAGATACCATCAAAGGAGACATCATCCCCAGGGCTCAGTCCAGGGGACCTACCTGTAACTAAACACCATGACAAGTGTAAGTGAGGCTTCTGCCTCTTTTGATTCCTTGAGTACCTGATTATTTGTTTCATTTTATCCATTGCTAGTACTTGCTCTAACATGTGTTTACCTTTTCCACAGGTGATTTCCGTTTAAACAGTTGGCAGAGAGGGTGGGGGTGGGTAGCTGGGGGTTTCTGGTCCCCCTGGTGTGGGGGAAAAAAAGAGAAAAGTGGGTCATTGAATTTTAGTGCTGTTGTGTGAGCGCCTCTGCCTCTTGCAAATAGACACTGGATCCCTACAACAGACCTTGGGCTTCAAAGACCCAGAGTGAGGCCAAGCAAGATGCTGTAAAGCGTACTGACAAGATAACTGTTCCTGCAAAAGGTATGTTCCCCCCTGCCTCCTCTGTGGTTTTCTTACATTTAGCCAAATAAGAGATGTCCCTGAATTAAGGTGCTAGGAAGCAGCATAGGGTGAGAAATAACCATTTTGTTAACAAAGGTGTAAGGATTCCTTCTGTGTGCAAAACAGTGTGCCCGAGCCTGAAGAAATAAAGAGATCTATACAACAAAAATGATCTCTACCCATATGGCCAAAATTCTAACAAATGTTAAACATACACATACCTACTTTAAAATATAACTGAGGGGTGCCTGGCTGGCCCAGCTGGCAGAGCATGCAACTCTTGATTTTGGGGTCATGAGTTCAAGCCCCATACTGGGCGTGGAGCCTACATTAAAAAAAAAAAAATTTTTTTTAATGCACATATAACTTTTTTTTCAATGACTTATGTACCAAAATCTTACTTATTTGAAATTCAGGTAAAAGAACAGTAAAAGGTATAGTAGTTTAACTGCTTTTTCGACTGAGAGCTATAAAATATTTTTGAATAGTTGTTATTGGGGGTAGGTTGAAAAGTAGAAAGTTTCTTTGTCTTTATACTTCTCAGATTCTTACCTTCATAAGTAGTGCTAATCTACAGAAGGTAGATTCCTGAGTAATTCATACCAGCATGAGAGACCCTCATACAAATGGTGCTGAGCTTTTTGGGAATATAGTTTTTAAATTTCCTACAGTGCTTAGTGGTAGTTGGAGTTTGAGGGGCATCAACAACAGAAATGAGTTTGAAACAGAAAACCCCTGAATTAACTAATTAGTGTTTCCAAGAGGGAGAAGGGCCAAAGGTCCTGAGTTCAAGCTTTAAATTGGAAAGACTGTGCCATTTGGATTCATCTAAATGGTACTTCTGACTTGAAAATGGGTAAGGTCCTATATACCATTAACTTTTTTATTACAAAGGGGAAGTGGGATTTCCTTTAATGACATCCTGGGTGAAAATGACTTATTTTCTTGACTTCTACTTCTTCCAGGTTCTGAGTTTCTGATTCCCATCACTGGATATTACTGCCAGCTCTGTGAGGAATTTTTGGGGGATCCAATTTCTGGAGAGCAACATGTGAAGGGTCACCAGCACAATGAGAAATATAAGGTTGGTCTTTGTAGTAGTTGTGGAGTTTCCCACTTTCTACAGTAATCCTTTTGACTTTGTCAGACTTTAGAGTCAGGAAAAGTCATTAATACTTTAAATACCATGTAATTACTAGGAAGTTTTCTTCAATCCTATTAAGAGATGCTGACTTGGTAGAACCATCTATATCCTTGAAGATGACTCTTCTTCAGGAGTTTCTACCAGTTGAATTCCAACAGTAACAGAGCCAAGATTTTATTTCTAACTGTATTTTGACCAGTTGTTGAGCCTCTATCTTTTCTCTTCCCAGAAATATGTGGTTGAAAACCCATTGTATGAGGAGCGACGGAATCTGGACCGCCAAGCTGGCTTAGCTGTGGTCCTGGAGACAGAACGGCGACGACAGAGTGAACTAAAGCGTAAACTTAGTGAGAAACCAAAGGAAGAGAAGAAAGAAAAAAAGGCAAAGGTCATGAAGGAAGTAAAAGAGGATGACAAAGTCTCTGAGGAACTAGAGGACCAACTCTCTGAGGGTGGGAACTCCCCTGAAAAGGCTGAAAGTAAAAGGAAAGCTAGCATCAAACTCCAGTTAAAGGAAGAGGTAAAGAAAGAATCACCAACATCTTCCTCTTTTGGGAAATTCAGCTGGAAGAAGGCAGAGAAAGAGGAGGAAAAAGGTTCAATGGCCACAAGTATTCACAAGGAAGAGGTTATGGAAAACAGTAAGGACAAAGAGGATGGCAAAGCCGAGGCTGGGAAGGCAAAGCCCATCAAAATCAAGCTCTCTGGGAAAACGGTTGTCGCACACACTAGCCCATGGATGCCTGTTGTTACAACTTCAACCCAGACTAAGATCCGACCCAACCTGCCCATCCCATCTACAGTACTCCGCAAATCAGGTTCAGCCACAGTGAGCAAGCCAGCGCCTCTTAACACCTTTCTGTCCATCAAGTCTTCTGGAACTACTGCTAAGCCTCTGCCAGTGGTTAAAGAGTCTTCAGCTGATCTCCTCTTGCCTCCTGACATCATCTCCAAAGCATTTGGAGGGGAAGAGGTGATTCTGAAAGGGTCTCCAGAGGAAAAAATGGTACTGGCTGAAAAGAATGAGCCATCCCATATACCTGAACAAATGCTGCCACCTCCTCCACCACCCCCTCCACCACCACCTCCGCCACCCCCAGTTATACCTCATCTAGCTTCCCCATCTCCTACTCAAACAAATGCCATCTTAGCACCGGTCAAATCAAACCCACCGGTATCTCACACACTCAGCCCCAGCTTCCTGGGTCCTAACATTTTGAATCCTGTGTTGCCAATAGCCATCATGGCCTCAGCACAGCCAGCTGCCATCCCTTCTGATGAGACGGCTCCTGGGGTGAGTGAGAGTGACAGAGACCAGACCTTTTTCTCTGTGTTAGTGCGTCCTCCACCTCCCCTCTCAAGTGTATTCAGTGAACAAGCCAAAAAATTGGAAAAGCGAAATTCATGCTTAGCCACAGCCAATGCTAAGGACCTGTATGATATATTCTACAGTAGTGGTGGAAAGGGGACACCTGAAACTAAGCTGAGTGGTGGTCTATTGGCCAATGGGGAAAACAGCCATCTTCCTAAAGTGGAAAGTTCAGATACCTCTTCCACTTCTACTTTGAACAACAGTGCATCCCAAGAGGAGTTGCCTCCAGATAAAAGTTTGATCTCTGCTCCTTTAGTCAGCAACCCTGAAAAGCCCGTTCCAAAACCTCTGGTGTCTCTAGGGAAATGGTCAGTGGTAGAACGCACAGACTCAAAGAGCAGAGGCAGTAGCTATGGCTTCCTACAACCTCTGACGAGGTTGTGCCAAAGCAGGCCTTATGAAACTGTTACCCCAAAGACAGACACTTTGGCCATGTGGACTTGTAGTTCCTTCCAGAGTGATGCTAATAGGGATATATCTCCAGGCGAAAAAATCGAACTTGACCTGGGAGAGCCAGGGCCACCAGGTGTAGAGCCACGCCCTCAATTGTCAGATACACACTGTCAGATCATGGAATCTCAGAAGTTGGTAGAAACCAACCTTATGGAATCTGGTAACCAGGATGAGGAAAGCCAAGAGCTCCACAAATCTAAAGGTTGTGGGGAAAGTGAGGGAGAGGGAAATACTGAACTAAAAGAAAAGAGACCAAAGCTTTCTGAGGTGATGGTAGAAGAGGGAACAGGTAACTGTGTTGGGCCCAATAGCATAGAGGATTCTAATTTGAACCGTGGGAACAGATGTGCATGGGTGGGTGAAATAGAACAGCCCAAGTTACAAATGACTGACAAAAAGCCTGAACAGTCTAAGAAATTGATGACAAGAAGTGAAACTCAAGGTAAAGTAGTGATCGACTTGAGTGCACAGGCCCTTTCTTCCACAAAGGCAAAAATAGACTCCTTTCCATCAGAGGCTAGATCTTTACTCCAGAACCCACAAGATGTACATGTGAAAATGTCTACCCCAGAATTGCTTCTCCAGTCCCCAGCCAGATTAGATATGTGTTTAACAGATAGTGCTCAGGAGCAAGGAGTTTCAACTGATAGTAAAGAGTGGCAAGAAAATTCAGCTGCAGAATCAGCTTCCAGAACTAGTTACAGAAGCCTCAAACTCAAGAGAGAAAGATCAAAAGACTTTCAAGGTAAAAGGATTTATGAACTGGCTGTTTGGGATGAAAATAAGAAGTCAGAGACCTGGGAGAGCCCAGAGAAACCAGAAACAGAAGCCCTGGAGCTACGAGATGTCCATCCAGAATTGACCGTGACAAGAGGAAGCAAGGCCTTAGAAAACTTTGAAGTTACAGACTTAAAAGTAGAAGAGCTTGCTGCCCTGGGGAACCTGGGGAATCTAAGTGTTGATTTCTGCAATCCTCGGGTAGACCAAGTGCATAGATCCCCAACTGCCCTGTCTCAGAAACTACGTGAAGAAAATTCTATGTCACCTATAGGACATAATCCCTCCACTCTCAGTGACTTGGAACCAGTCCCATCCTTCTCTGAGTTTCCATTAGATTCTCCCAAAACCCTGGTGCTTAGCTTTGGAGCAGAGGGTGAACAAAATTCATCTAATCCCAGAAGTGGAAGGATCACTCCTAACATTTTGAAAACTGGACTTCCTATAGAAAATGTTGACCTTGGCTTAGGGAACCTAGAGGGAACACACCAAGCACTTGACCTGTTAGCAGGAGGAATGATGCCTGAGGAAGTAGAAGAAACTTCTCAATTAGAGAAACAAGATTCACTCAGATTGGAATCAGAACCAATTAATCCTGCAGGCCTTGGGCCGTCTCCTTGCCTTCCAGACCTTGTTGAATTTGTTACACGGACACCCGGAGTTCAAAAAGAGAAGTTATGTTCTCCTCTGTCTGAGCCAGGTGACGCTCCTGAGTGTAGTTCCCTGGAGATGGGTCCACTACAGCTAGAAATACCGAAAGTGTCCATAACACAGCTAACAGTTCCTCAAGCGGATGAGGACAGTGACCATCCTTTGAATTTGGTAAAATCTCTGGCTTCAGGGTCCCCTACAAGGGAACAAGTAGTTGGAGGCAATATGGTCCCTCAGGAAATACCCGCTCAAGAAGCTCCAGTTGCTGCCACCCAGGACCAAACAGCATCCAGTGTTCATGACTAAGAATACACATCGAGAGCTTCTTGCGGATGAATCAAATTGGCTTCTAGATATCAGGTGCCCAGATGATCCAGGACTAGTTGGCTGTCTCATCTGGAATCTACACCAAGAGATGCAGTCAGCATCTTACAGTAAATGTTCACGGAAGCCAAAAAATTTACCTCTTTTCTGTTTTTTTTTTTTTTCCTTAAGATACCAGATGAATCAATCATAACTTCTATACATATCTGTAAAAAAGTATTTTCTGTTATTATTATTATTATTATTATTATTATTTTGCCAATTTACTTTCTCCTACTTTGTCATTAAAATCAAATGTCTGTCTGGCTCACCACACAGTGTGCTTTGATTGTATTTTGGCTTTGACTCTGCCATTTCTGGAATATGGGGGAGGAGGGAGACAGAGCTGACTTATGCAATTGCTATGTTGTATTCCTACCCAATTTCCTGGGCAGCTGATGGATCTCTGGGATAAACACCAGAAAGCCTGCTGAAGTGGAAAACTACTAATGAAGGAAGGATTGTTCATCTCTTAGGCTTCCATTTGGATGCGCCTGCCTTAACATTGTTTGAAATGCAGCGTGAGTAGCTCTTTTGTTTACTGTTTACTTCCTTGTGCCATGTGTCAACCCCATACTTCCTTTCTTCTGTTGCCTTTGCTTGAGATGGTCCTGCTAACCCACAAACCTGTTTGGAAATGGCCTCAATAAACGTGGAAGAAAATCTAGCAGGTTCACTTTTGGAAGACGACAAATCGGTAAGGCTGATTCATGGCTGAATGCCAGATGCAAATATGCTTTTTGGGTCACTTTTATTTTTGAAATGGCCTTTTGTTCATTGTATTGTGATCCAGTAACACTTTGTGTTAAATTGTTTAGCAGCCATTTCTGTTCTGAAGAGGTAGAAGAGCTGAAACTTGTTTTGGGATTGGACTCATTCTCTGTTCCTCAATACATATGTATTCCTTCCTCTACCTCTCCCTTTCCCAAGTTATTTCCACCATAGTGTGATGTTTTGGGTTGTACATTTTGTTCAAAAGATTAAAGAATTTATGAGTTGGCTTGGACAAGTTTAATTTTATTTTTGATGTGTTAATTACTTGGAATAAATGCATTAACCTCATGTTTCTTTCTTGATTTTTGTTTTGAACCACACACATTTGAACTCCACAGGAAAACTAGAAAAGTGAACTCCTGCTATCCTGTTGTCTATCTCCTCCCTCCCAGTTTCTTTTTCCCCACCTGTTGGGGCTGTTTTCTTCATGTGAGATTGTGAAATTATGTAATCTATGCCCCAGTGGTGCCTGGATGGGTAGTGAGTAGCCAACAATGGTCTGGTTTTGGCATCTCCCTATTGTGAAGCCTTTCATATACCCTTATGTTGGCTCTCTCTATGCTACTCTGGAAGCTGAACTCCCCCAAGAACATTCGTGTTCTTGCTGAGGGCATTCTTAGGGACCAGAGAGCTTAGTCCTCAGATTTCCTAATCTCTGTCCCAGTTTCCTTTTGACATCCTTGTTGTCAGAAATTTATAACCTGGCTCAACAGAGGCATCAGAGTCTTATCTTCTACCCACTCAAAAATAATGCAAAGTTGACCTTTTCCCCTCAGAATGCTTTTTTCCCTGTTAACTTGTATGCAGAGGTGCAGAATCCTATGTTGACTCTGGGGAGGCTAGTTTTTCTTGAGTAATGTCTATTTAGAAGATGTCCTGGCCTCTGTTGTTCATCATGTTGTGGAAAGAGCACATATTTGGGAGAGTCCAGTCTGTGATGTCCCTCAGCCATTTGCCTTGCTGTGATTTTGGACAAGTTACTTCACCTCACTGTTCCATAGGGATTTTTTTTTCCTTCTTTAAAATGAGGATCATTGTCTTCCATCTCAGCCCCAAATATGTCCAGGGTCATGCCATCCTGAGTAGTCCTCCTAGGCCTGCTATTTAGGCACTTTTCTGGCCCAGAAACCATAGAGTGACTCAGAAGGTACCCTTTAGACAAACGTAAACCCAGATGAGCTTCAGAAATATATTTGTTTTTCTGGAGAACTACTCCCTCCCTATTCTACCAGCCTATCTACAGGAATTCAGAGAACGTACAAGTTAAAATGCCAGTTGTTACTGATTTTCTGGCCTCTTCACTTAGTAAATTCATCTCCCTTTGGGGAGAGATGGGTGCGTTTAGAGTGGGGAGGGGTAAATCAAAATCTTATTCTTTGGATTGGGAGGGGGACTCATGGGAAGGATAAGGTAGGGAAGAGAAGAGAGGCAAAATCTACGACGTACAGAACTAATTCAAGTAGCTGGGACTGGAGTACTTTGAGCTATTACTTTTGTATTCTTTTGATAACTTCAGCCTTTTTCTAGAATAATGAATGCCTGCTTGTAAGAAGCAATGTCAGTCTTTATATCTGCCTTGAACTATCAAAGGGAGAGCCTTTAGTCTAGGCCAGAAGTGTGATTCCTCTTTGATCGTTGGGGTCTAGTTTTATAGCCCATCCAGAGAAGCCCTGTGAAAGGAAAGGCAGAGCTCTAACCCAGTTGCCAGAACCTAAAGGTAGGACCTACTTCTTTTTATTCAGTACTATGATAGCACTGAATAAATGTTCACCTTTGTAGACAAAGGCACATGCAAGGAGGGGGCCCTAATCTTTACATGTTGTTTATGGTAACATCTATAACTACTTTAAAATTCTGCAGACACCAGAAAGTTTTTATTAGACTCCCTCGACTGTGAGAATACATCATCAGCAGTTAGTTTTAAATTTGGGCAAACACCTAATTTTACTTAAGTTGTGTAAATAATCCCCCAGAAATCCCCTTGGCTTTGTGAATGGAGACCTCTTGCTTCATGAGCCATCGTTCTCCTATTTACAGCTAGTTTCAGGGCATATAAGACTCTTAAACCTTTCAGGTAAGTATTCCCATTGTACCTAATAAAGTTCCATCTCTAAAAAAAATGTAAAAGTCAAAAAGTTAGCTAAATGCTTTGGTATCAAAGCATGCCAGGCCATATGTTCATTTATCAGGCTGCCAGGTTCAGGGACTAAAGAAGAATGGTAAGGTGTTGGACAGGGAAGCTTGGACATAGAGATACAGGCATCCAACAGGGACATTAAGTGTATTTTTAAAAAAGAAGAAGGTGGAGACAGGTTCAGAGAGGAGATAGCCTACAAAGAAAGTGAGATGGGTTTTTAAAATTATATTCCTAGGGTGCCTGGCTGGCCCAGTTGGTAGAGCATATGACTCTTGATATCAGGGTCATGAGTTCAAGCCTAAACCTTGGGTCTCACATTAACAAAACAAACCTACCAACCCTGGGGCAAGAAATTTATTGCTTAGATAATTAATTAACTAGTTAATTAATTAATAAAATTAAACTATTAACAGTTTTGTGAGAACATGGACAAATAAGAGTTTGTGATTGTGAACACATTTCTTTATAGAGTTGAATTTTATGATAATTTTTATTATTTATAATACATAATTTTTAACCAAAAAAATTATGTATACATTCACAGTGTTCATTGATATAAGCCAAGCAGTTGAACTGATAATGAAAATCTATCATTAAAAAAAAAAACACTGCCATGATGATTTGCCCATAAACCTTATATACTTTCAAAGGGCTGTGTACGTTTTCACTGTAGCAATGTGGTTTTAATTTTACATTTATGTGTTTATAAACTCTCCTAAGCAGGAAGTCTGCCTTTGCTTACTTTTTTTCCATTGTATTCCCAGTGCACAGTTGCTTGACACACATAGAGTACTCAATAAAAATTTGTTAAAAGAATCAGTGTGGTAATAGTAGCTATTTTTTATTAACTGATTGTAAATATTGAGCAGTTTATAAGTGGGTGAAAGCTACAAATTGCTTTTGTATTTGTTGGGTACTTAGCACTCCAGAAACAGCTACCCTGCTTCTGTCCTGGATCTTTGTATACAAAGCACTGTCTGTGGCAATGAATGCATATCAAGGCTGTCGGCCTTCATTTCAGCAGCATTCTGGAATAGTGGTGTCGGGCCAGGAGGGGGACACATTGCCCCTGAAGCTTCTGGAAGAAAAACTGAGGTTGGGAATGGGGGTAAACTGACCATAGTGTTAGAAATCAAAGGCTGCTTTGGGTACTTTGATATTCAGATGGCTAACTTTCTCCTTCCAGCCATATTTCATAGGCATGTTGAAATCAGTCAAACCCCAGATCTCTGATTTGGCCCAACATCCTCTTGTCACCTCATCAGAACCAGAATCCAAAATCAAGCTGCCAGTTTGATTTCTGGAAGGAAACCAACAACAACAACAAAAAAGTTGCCATTGGTAGAAGGAGAAGGAACGCTTTCTTTTTTTATTCTATATTTTTTGTTTCAACATCCTGACCATAAAATGCATTTTATATAAAATACAAATATTTCATGCACATATAAAATAGGTACACACATGTAAAATATGTAATTTTATGTCAGTAAGGGTTATTTGATGCTGTGGAATTATAAACCAGGGTTAATTTTTTTCCTTTTGTGTACTTTTATATATTAAAAAACAGTGTTTTGTCTTGTTTTTAAAGTATGTGTCTCCTACTCAGTACATCCCTGTCGTCATTCCTCTCAATAGTTTTCTAGCATTACAAATAGTTTCCTGCTGCTTTTCCCACAAGACTCCCTAAATTCCTCTATTCCCTTCAAGGCTGGCTGGGCAACATTCACTCAGTCTCCATTCTTGAAGAATATTAGTCTTTTCTTTTTTTCTTCTTCCCTTTCTCTTGCTCCTACTTCTGTTTGGCTGGTTATGCATTTCCAAGTGTACAAGCATTTGGACATGAAATTCTATAAATCAAACTGCCTGTCTTTACAGAGCTTTACCTGTAATGCAGGTACACAAAAATATATCACAAAGTCTTTGTTGCATGCAAGAGAATAGAAGATAATTTGTATCTAGATGTATAGATTAATCACTTTATAGGCTTTTGTTCATTCCACTTGTGGAGGATCAGGAGAGGAAGTATTTTGTAGAAAGCAATGGAAATGAGCATGTTTAAGGGAAGTGAGTAAACAGGGTGAAAGTAGAGGCAGTTACATGATAGAGGGTACAGAGAAAGATTGCAAAGAGGTAAAAAAGCATATTGAGGTATTATTTCTTTCATCTTCTCTCTGATGTTCTGTCCCTGCTAAACTACCCAGCTCTCCTATAGCCTACCTATATGAGGTTGACTATGAAGACATTTGCTCACTCTTGCCTACCTTTCTTCCTTCCTTTTCAGAAGCAGTTGCCAAAGTCCAGATTTCTAGAAAGAAGAACTCCAAAAGACATCTTTGCCTCAGAGAGGCAGGGATAGAAGTCACAGAGACCAAAGAAATGATGAGCACCCTTGGGGTCAATAGGCAGTCACCTCTAGGGTCTGACTTCCAGAAGGTAGGTATGACTGCTGGGACAGACTTGGGTTGTGGAGAAGGCCCTCAGCTGCCAGGAAATGGTGAGTTGGGTGAGCAAATATGTTGTGAATGTATGTCTGTATCATTATCAAAGAGGAATAAGATAAGAGGCATAGAGATACATATTTTAAACTTGCCACTCATCTCAGTTTATCTCCTAACTTCCATCTCTCATTTTGTGCCCTGATACTTACGTTAAAGCTGTGACTTTCAGATCTTCTCATCCCTCCTGGAGCCTGGGTCCCAGTTTTCCTAGCAAGTAGAACATCTACTATTTCAGCTTCATTACTGGTCCATTTAAGAATCAAGGTATAAATTGGGTATGTCCTTAGAGGAGTGGGGTATGTGTAGACAAAAGAAGTGGGAGGATGGGGAGAAAATCACAAAGGTGGTATTTGAAAAATCCTGGGATTTTAGACTTCAGGACAGCTGTCAACTAGTTTCCATTCAGTCTCACTATCTCTCCTATACCCACTGAAACTTCTGGCACACAGAAGCAGGCAAGCATCATTTCAGACTACCAAGGAAACCCCTTCCTCTCCATCTAAAATGCCCGTAGGTAATTCATTTTCTCCTTTTTGCACTTCGGGTCTGTGGAGGATGAGAACCAAAAGCAAATAAAATTTAGCTGACCTAAAAGTCCTTTAAACTCTGATATTCATTTAAATCTGAGCTGCCTCTGATCCAGATTTACCCTTAAAACTGTTAGCCTACTTTTGTTCCTGATTTGTAAATCCCGGCATTTTTAGAATCCTAGAGGTCTAGTTTACTACCCAAATAAATCTATAGTTTGTGTAGGTTTGGGGAATACTCATAACACTAGAAGTATAAAGAACTGTGTAATATCCAACCAGAGCCATCGAAAGAGTAAGAAGTAAGGAGTAAGGGGTACGAAATATCTCAGGGTTTCTGGCTATTGAGGCTGAAATCAGTTAAAGACTACTCATTCCTAAGGCATCCACCCTGTGGATGAAGCAATGGAAACGCTCTGGTGCCAGGGCTGCCAACACTTTGTCACCACCACTTTTAACTTTCTTTCCCTTGCTCCAGCCCAAGATCTGTTTCGCATCAGCTACCACATTCCTCTGCTCAGGGACAATCAGGACTCTTGGTCACAGTTTTTATTCCTAACTGCAACTGATCTACCTCCATTCTCCATTGGTATCTGAGGTCCACCTCTAAGAGGTGCTGATCTGAAGGATGGGCAGGGGGAAGGGAATACTTCCAGAGTAATATTTTCCCTTTGAACTTCTTTTCTTTAATATACTAGAGTTCACATACATTGTGAAAATATTTAAGATCTTTTTTATTGAAATGTATTTCATATAATATTAAGTCTCTTGTAACATAAAATTCACCATTTTACAGTGTCAAATCCAGGGCGCCTGGGTGGCTCAGTCAGTTAAGCATCTGCCTTCAGCTCAGGTCATGATCCCAGCTTTCTGGGATAGAGTCCCACATGGGGCTTCCTGCTCAGTGGGGAGCATGCTTCTCCTCCCTCTGCCCCTCCCCTGCTTGTGCTCTCTTTCTCTCACTCTCTCAAATAAAATATATATTTTTTTAAAGTATAAAATCCAGTGGTTTTTAGTATCTTCAAGATTATGCAACTATGGGGTGCCTGGGTGGCTCAGTCAGTTAAGCGTCTGCCTTCAGCTCAGGTCATGATCCCAGGGTCCTGGGATAGAGCCCTACATCAGGCTTCCTACTCTGTGGGAGCCTGCTTCTCCCTCTCCCTGCCACTCCCCCTGCTTGTACATTCACTAACACACACACACACTCTCTCTCTCTCTCTCTCTCTCTCATTCTGTCAAATAAATAAAATCTTAAAAGAAAAAAAAAATCATGCAGCTATCACCACTATCCAATTCCAGAACGTATCTACCACCCCTCCTAAAGAAACATACCCATGAACAGACACTCCCAATTCTTCCCTGCCCCAAAGCTGTTGGCAGTCACCAATCTGCTTTCCATCTCCGTGGATTTACCTGTTGGCAATTCGTATAAAGGGAGTCATACAGTGTGTGCTCTTTTGTGTCTGGCTCCTTTCGTTTAACATTGTTTTCAAGGTTCATTCATCATGTTGTACCATGTGTCAGTACTTCACTGTATTTTATAGTTGAATAATACTCTGCATGAATATACCACATTTTGTGTCTCTACTAGTTGATGGGATTTTGAGTTATTTCCACTTTGGGGCTATTATGAATAATGCTGCTATGAAAGTGAACATTTGTATACAAGTGTTTGTGTGGACATGTTTTTCAGTTCTCTTGGGTATATCCTGGGTCATGGTAACTCTAACTTTTTTTTTTTTTTAAAGATTTTATTTATTCATTTGACAGAGAGATCACAAGTAGACGGAGAGGCAGGCAGAGAGAGAGAGAGAGAGAGAGGGAAACAGGCTTCTCGCTGAGCAGAGAGCCTGATGCGGGACTCGATCCCAGGACCCTGAGATCATGACCTGAGCCGAAGGCAGCAGCTTAACCCACTGAGCCACCCAGGCGCCCTCCTAACTTTTTTTTTTTTTTTTTAAGTTTTATGTTAAAGTACAAGATGCACATAAAAAACAAAAGTACATGGGGCTGCCTGGGTGGCTCAGGTACAAGCGTACAAACGTCTGCCTTCGGCTCAGGTCATGATCTCAGAGCCCTGGGATCAAGTCCCGCATTGGGCTCTCTGCTAGGCAGGGAGTCTGCTTCCTCCTCTCTCTCTCTCTCTCTCTGCTTGTCTCTCTGCCTACTTGTGATCTCTCTCTGTCAAATAAATAAAATCTTTAAAAAAAAAAAAGTACACACATCACAATTGCTAAGCCCCAAAATTTTAAGATAATGACCACAACTGGGTATCCAACACCCAAATTAAAAAATAAAATATGACCAACATCCCAGAAGCCCTCTCATGTCCTCTTCCAGTCACTACTTTTCTGAAATGTAACCACTTTTCTGACTGCTGTCTCAGGTATTGTGTTTGTTTATTTGTTTTATGGAGGTGAAATTCACATAACTAAATAACCACTTTAAAATAAACAAGTGGCATTTAGTCCATTCACAGTGTTGTATAACCATCACCTCTGTCTAGTTCCAAAACCGTTTCATCACCCCAAAATAAAACCTTGTGTCTATTAAGCAGTTAGTTCTCATTCCTACCTCCCTGCCGCCCCTGGCAATTGCCAATCTGCTTTCTGTCACTATGATGTACGCATTCTGGTTATTTCACAAAAATGGAGTCATAGGATATGTGACCTCCTCTGTCTGGCTTCTTTCATTTAGCATAATGCTTTTGAGGTTAGCCTATGTTGTAGCATGCATCAGTAGTTCATTATCTTTTATGGCTGAATAATATTGCATTGTATGTGTATACCATAATTTGTTTATCCGTTCATTCACTGATGGACATTTGGGTTATTTCCACCTTTTAGCTGTTGTGAGTAGTACTGCTGTACATTCCTGAATGAGTATATGTTTGAGTACCTGTTTTCACATGGATAAGTACGTGTTTGAGTACCTGTTTTCACTTCTTTTCAGAATATAACTAGAAGTGGAATTGCAGAGTCATTTGATTATTTTGTTTAACTTTTTGAGAAACTGCCAAACTTTTCCACAGCACCTGAATCATTTTACATCCCTTTCAGGAATGTACAGTGGTTCTAATTTCTCCATATTGATAACACTTGTTAATTTCTTTTTTATATATATTATAGCCATCCTAGTGTTTCATTGTGGTTTAATTTACCTTTCCTTGATAACTAATGATATTGAGCATCTTTTCATGTGTTTTTTGGCCTTTTACATACCTTCTTTAGAGAAATGCCTACTCAAGTCCTTTGCCCATTTTTTAAATTGGGTTGTTTGTCTCTTCATTCTAGAATTGTAAGGATTCTTTATATATTCTGGATACAAGACCTTTATCAGATATATGATTTGCAGGTATTTTCTCCCATGCTATATGTTGTCTTTTCACATTCTTCATTATACCTGTTGATGCACAAAAGATTTTAATTTTAATCAAATCTAGTTTATCCATTTTCTCTTTTATTACTTGTGGTTCCAGCATAATATTTAAGAATTCATTGCTAATCCAAGACCACAAAGATTTACCCCTATGTTTTCTTCTAAGAATTTTTTAGTTTTAGCACTTATGTTTAGGTTGTTGATCTGTTTTGAGTTAATTTTTGTATATAGTGTGAGGTAGGGTCCAACTGCATTCTTTTGTATGTGGAAGTACAGTTGTTCCAGCAGATTGTTAAAGAGATTATTTTTTCTACTTTGAATGGTCTAGGCATTTTTGTTGGAAATTGATTGGCTGTGGATGTATAGATTTATTTCTGGAGTCTCAATTCTATTCCATTGGTTTATATGTCATCTTGATGCCAGTACTCTATTTTGATCACTGTAGTTCTATAGCAAGTTTTGAAATTGAGAAGTATAAGACTTCCAACTTTGTTCTTCTTTAAGATTATTTTGCTGTTTATGGGGGCGCCTGGATGGCTCAGTGGGTTAAAGCCTCTGCCTTCAGCTCAGGTCATGATCCCAGGGTTCTGGGATCGAGCCCCACATCGGGCTCTCTGCTCAGCAGGGAGCCTGCTTCCCCCCACCCCCCGCTCTTTCTGCCTATCTCTCTGCCTACTTGTGATCTCTGTCTGTCAAATAAAATCTTTAAAAAAAAAAAAAGATTATTTTGCTGCTTGGGCCACCTTGCGGTTTCATATGAATTTGAAGATTGCCTTTTCATTTCTGCAAAAAGGGTCATTGGAAATTTGATAGGGATTGTTTTAGACCTATAGATCACTTTGGATAGCATTACCATTTTGACAATATTAGATCTTCCAGTACATGAACATAGATGGGATACCTTTTTGTTTATTAGGTCTTCTTCAATATCTTTCAGCAGTATTTTATAGTTTTTGTGTATGTCTTTCATGTCCTGGCTAAATTTATTCTTCTGTATTTTATTCTTTTGTATGCTATTGTAAATGGAATTGTTTCTTAATTTCCTTTTGGACTATTTATTGCAGGTGTACAGAAACACAATGCACTTCAATGTGTTGATCTTATACCTTGAAACTTTGCTGAACTTGTTCATTTCTTCTAGTTTTGTGTGTATATGTGGATTCTTTAATATAATATATAATGTATGTATAGTGTATATTATAAGATCATGTCATTTGAGAATAGAGATAGTTTTACTTCCTCCTTCCCAATTTGGATACCTTTTCTTTTTCTTCCCTAATTGCTTTAGCTAGAACTTCCAGTACAATGTTTAAAAGCAGCAGTAAAAGTGACATCCTTGTCTGGTTCCTACTTAATCATACAGCTGTTCACAGTATTATCTTATAATGCTTTTTTATTTCGTAAGGTCAGTACTAATGCCCTACTTTCATTTCTGATTTTTGTTACTTGCATCTTCCCTTTTTTTCTAAGTAAATTTAGCTAAAGCTTTTTTTTTTAATTCAGCTAAAGTTTTGCCAATTTTGTCTTTTCAAAGTATCAACTCTTGGTTGCTTTGATTCTATTGTTCTTTTTCCCTACTTCATTCATCCCTGCTGTAATCTTTATGATTTTTTTCCTCCTACTATCTTTTAGTTTAGTTGGCTCTTTTTTTCCTAGTTCCTCAAGGTATAAAGTTAGGTTATTGATTTGAGATCTTCGTTTTTAAAATGTTCATAGCTATAATTTCCCTCTTAGCACTGTTTTCACTGCATCCCATGTGTTTTGATATGTTGTGTTTTCATTTTCATCCATCTCAAAGTATTTTATCATTTTCCTGTGAGTTCTTCTTTGACCCTTTGGTTACTTAAGAGCGTGTTGTTTAATTTCCACATTTTGTGAATTTTCCAGTTTTCCTTCTCTTGTTGATTTTTAACTTTACTGTGGTTGGAGAAGATACTTTGTATGATTTAAATCTTTTTAAATGTATTGAGTTTTGTGGACTAACATATGACCTATTCTGGAGAATTTTCATTTAGTTCTTATATGATATTATAATAATAAATGCATATAAATATAATAAATAATGTATATATCTTTATGGATATTCTTTATTTGTTCATTTCTTCATTCTCCTAGTTTCCTTTAGTTATTTTTTGTCTATTGTTTTCTTTAGCTCTTTGAGCACATTTAAGACATTTGATTTAAAATATTTGCCAAGGAGCTGGCTGCGTGACTCAGTGGGTTAAAGCCTCTGCCTTCAGCTCGGGTCATGATCCCAGGGTCCTGGGATCAAGCCCCACATGGGGCTTTCTGCTCAGCAGGGAGCCTGCTTCCCTGCCTCTCTCTCTCTCTCTGCCTGCCTCTCTGCCTGCCTCTCTGCCTACTTGTGATCTCTGTCTGTCAAATAAATAAATAAAATATTTAAAATAATAAAAATAAAATAAAGTATTTGTCAAATGGGGTGCCTGGCTGGCTTAGTGGTTAGAACATGCAATTCTTGATCTTGGGGTTGTGAGTTTGAACCCCATGTTGGGTGTAGAGATTACTTAAAATAAAAAAAAATCTTAAAAAAAAAAATAAAATATTTGCCTGGTAAGTCCAGTGTTTGGGTTTCCTTGGTGATGATTTCTGTAAACTTCTCTTTTTTTTTCTGTGAATGAACCATATGTTCTTTATTCTTTATATATCTTGTGATTTTTTTGTTTAAAAATGAACATTTTGAATATTAAACTGTGTCAGTCTGGGAATCAGATACCCTGATTATTGAAGACTATTGTCATCCATTTGTTGTTTCTGGTTATTGAAGACTATTGTCATCCGTTTGTTCATTGATTTTCCTAAACTATTTTTGCATTTCTTGTTGTGTGTGATCACTGAAACTCTGTTCCATTATTTCAGCAGTCAGTCAGTGACCTGACAGAGGTTTCCTTAAGTGGCTGGACCAAAAACACCACGAGCACCTCTCCAGGCTTTTGTAGCTTGGCTCTGAGCTGGGGCACTTCTTCAGTGCTAAGCCAATTTGCCTGAAACTCTGCCTTAGCCTTCACCTCCTGATTGCATGGAACCCAAAGATCAGCTAAAGGTGCAAGCCTAGGATATTCTCAGGTCTTTTTTGAACATGCATCTGTCCCTGGGCATGCACTTTGTTTGATGGATTTCCCCAATCACACAGTAGCCCTTCAGAGTCCTTATTTCCCCATGTAGTTTCCTCCTCAGTCTTCTACTTCCCAGGCTTTTAGATTCATCTGCTGCTTTTTCAGTTCTCTGTCTCTTGCTCTAGGCAGTCACCAGTAGCACGGGTCTTTAAGTACTTTGAACAGATGCTATTTGGAAAGCTCTCCAGGCTGGGGAGGGAAAAAAAAAAAAAAAAAGTCAGACTCAGCATGCATCCCTCAGGGAACCAGCAGACAGGGCACAATTGACAGCCACAGTCTTTTGCGAATAGGGTGCATCTCTCCTCCCCTGGCACTAGCAAGCCACACCAGGAATGTGGACTACTGTTCCACGGCCACCACCAAACTGGGGAATGGGGGATGGTAGACGGGTAAACAAAAATGCCATAACATTTAACAGCTACTTTTTTTATTAAGCACACCACTGGTTGGACTCCACTCTAAGTTTTATTAGATTCCAGAGTTCTGAAAAAGTTCCTTCTATCCGTTTTTGCCAGCTTAATGATAGCTTTAGTGGAGGACTGATTCTTGTAACTCCGTCTGCCATTTCTGTGAAATCACAATATATTTAACTTTTTGAGGAACTGTCAAACTGTTTTCCACAGAAGTTGCATCACTTTACCCTCCTACCAGAAATATGAGGGTTTCATTTTCTCCACATCTTTTCCAATGCTTGCTATTTTCTCTTTTTCTTTTTTGATTTTAGCCATCCTAGTGGATATAAAATAGTATAGTATATCCTTCTGGTTTTGATTTATATTTCTTTAATGACTAATGATGTCAAGCATGTTTTTCATGTGCTTATTGGCCATTTGGAAAACTATCCAAATTCTTTGCCTGTTGTTTAATTGGATAACTTGTCCAATTTTTTACATATCATTTTCTAGTCTTTTTTCTTACATGGTTATCCTAAAAATCATGCATTAAGAAAATAAAGCAATTCACAGTGTCAGAACTTTATACACCATGATGTAATTCTTAAATACAAGAAGAAGCACAAGAACTGTATAAAGATGAACGTTGTATTAATTAGGACTCTTGGTTCTAACAGAAATCTAACTCAAACAAGCTTAAGAAAAAAATGGATAGGGGATAATTTATTGCTTGATACCGGGAAACTGGGGCAGAGTTAGATCCTGGAGGTCAGAGATGTCCTTAGGACCCTCCCTTCCAATTTCTCTCAGCTTTGCTTGGCCTCATTTTCTCTTCACTCAGGGGCAAAATAGCCCCTGCAGTCTTGAGCCTGCTATGGTCCTTACAAGGTTTCTGTCTAGGAAATGAGAGAGTATTTTTCCTGATAACACCAAAAAGTCTTATGGAAAAGTCTCAGGGAAAAGGATGAGTGCGATTTGAGCCACACTTCTATCCCTAAACAATTCCTGTGGCCAGGTGGATAAAGTACTCAGACCAGGCCCTGATCAGAAGCTCATCATGGAAGAACAAGATCTACCCTACTGAACAATCTATAATGGGGGAAGATGAGGTTCTTCAAAGGAAATGCTTCTAAGTAGAAAATAAAATGTCCCCTATAGAGCTGCAAAGATTCAGTGCCGCCTTGGTTTTTATAGCCTTCCTCTTTGTGGCTTTTTATCACAAGATGGATGCATAAATTCTTGTCTCCACAAGATACTGGTAATTGATGCCCTGTTTTTGGTGGTCGTGTTGGGGTGGTAGTAAGAGATTATGAGTAAAGATATTATAGCTCTGCCTCTTCCAAAAGCTCCAGAGAAGAGGAAAAAGCCCAGTCATTTTGGAGTTGGGAAGAGCCTGGAACTTGACTCCTGGTTCTGTGATTTTGAGTTTCAGAAACTCTATAAAAAGGTAAGCTTTTGCATTTTTCTGAATTCATAAAATTAAACTGTTTTAGTTTTCCTTAACATAGATAATGAAAAGGACTGGAAGGACTATTCTTTTATATTATAAAAAATGGGATGAGGAAGTTGCTGACAGTTCACATCACGGAGTATTGTCACCATCTGTCAGATCTATAAGCAAGCTGACCACCAAGTTTCACTCCTCTTGTTTTCTTCTCAGTTTCCAGCAGCATATGGATACATTTTTCATGCTGCAAATTATCTGGATATAGTTATTTTCATATATTTTTAGATAAAATACACATTTCCAAGTGATATTTGAGAAACCAAGCCCATCTTTGTATGGAAAACCACTATTTAAAGCTGTTGTTGATTTCTTCATGAGTGTGAGTTGAAGGCAACCACGGTGAGGGATCAGAGTGTTATTTCCTGCAGCCTTGATTCTGAATTAGCCCAGCTGATGCCACTCAGTCACAAAATATAGCCCAGTCAATAACCGCAAGCAGCTAACTAACCACAAGTAGCTATACACAGAATGCTCTCAGCAGGTTCATGTAATGGCAGCAAGCAGATGCTGGAAAACAAGGGAAAAAGTCAAACAGACTTGCTAGTGTGGTTTTAAGAAAACATTTCAGTCTGTTTTTGTCTTGTGTGTATGTTTCTATTTTTATTGTTTTAAGTAACATAAGCGGTAGAAAGTAAAGCTTTCTAGTTAGAGGAGATACTCAGAAGATGGAATGAGAAAGCACACAGGTTATGGGTAGTAAAGGTTAAGTGACACAGTGATCAAGAGGTAAGACTAATTTTTCATTAACATACCAGAACTTAGTGGAACCTTTCAAGAGCCATTAAGGAACAAAGTTTTTGATAATGCCTTAAAAGTTTAAGCATATGCCCATATACTTGAACAAGTCTACAAAGTTAAAAATAAGTGGACTTTATAGTTGTAATCAAAACTCAGTGCTAACCTGACACATTATAGCAGTCATATTTGTAAGGTGCTTTACAGTTTACATAACACCTTCCCATATTCTCTCATTTGCCATGTATTTAATGATAGACATAATTGCGCCACATGCTAATTAAGCTTAATTAGTAAGTTCTTGTGAATGACTGCAATTAGTGGAACTGGTTTGCTGCCAGAGCAGATTTTTCAGTACTCTTTTCATTATCTAGTGTTTATAATCAGGATCAGTTTAAGTCATATTCTGGTTTGCTTCATACATGCTGATCCTCATGGGTATGAAGAAACGAACTCCTGTGTTCTTACTCCTAGGCACCTAAGCTTCCCTTACTCCAGGGCTTTTGTTGTAATGACACTCTCAACTCCTACCAGTCCCCTCCTAACTCCACATCTCCTCACTAGCCCTCATCTACTCACATTAGAGGGAGACTTGTGTATAACATTTAACATTCTTTCACCAATAAGTATTTCTTGAGCACTATGTATCAGAGATTAAGCAAGGCATTGGAAGCATACACAGTGTTTGGCAAAGCATTCCTGGTCCCTGCCCTCATGGAGCTTACAGACTAATGGGGTAGATAAAGCCCAGGTTCCTGGGTAGGAGCAGGTAGGGCAGGAAGTTGGCAGACCTCTTTTATTCTCCCACTAAGCTACAAATGTAGCCTTTATCATGAGTCTCTATTTGCCTTTTTCCCCTTGTTCGGTTGAGCTGTCAAGTAGGGAAAAAACAGTTGTCATTGATTGTACCCCCTTGGCCCTCCAGCACAGGATGCTATGGGAGAGAATGCCTGGGCCCAATAGCCTGATATTGAGTGGGTGAGGGGGAACTGAAGTTAGGCAGGAATTAGTGAGGTGAAGATATTCAGGAAGCAAGTTCCCAGAACGGAGATAGCATTTGCAAAGGTTCTGAGGCAGAAAAGGATTTGGCAGGTTTAAGAAGCTCATTTAGCGGTTGGAGGGAGAAACAGGAGGAATGGCTAGAACTGGAAAGGTGAGGTACTTAGAGCCAAGTTAAAAACTTTACCTTGAGGGCACTGAAAAGCCATGGAAAAGCTTTAATGACATTCCCGTCTCTTGCAACCCATTCATTATTTACTTGGAGAGGTTCTCTTACCTTTGGGCGCAGAGGTGCTGTGTAGACAAGGATAATATCCTTTCAGACTCAAACACATGGGCAGCTTAGCAGAAACCATGCTTAGGAGCAGGGAGTGGAAAGAGTATGAACTTGAGAATCCTGAGTCTGTATGATTTGAACAAATCTCTTAACCTCTCCAAGCCAGTTTGCTTTTATGTACAATTGATGATGTAGCATTTTTCATTTATTTATTATTTGAGAGAGAGCATACAAGCACGGGCAGAGAGAGAGGGAAAAGCAGACTCCCCTGCTGAGCCGGGATCATGACCTGAGCCAAAGCAGACATTTAACCAACTGAGCTACCCAGGTGCCCCGATAATGTAGCATTTAAACCCCTCACCTGGGTGTTATAGGATCATAAATAACAAGTACAGTGACTGTGGCTGGTGCTCCATGGGTGGTAGCTGTCACTGTTTTGTTTTTAAGATTTTATTTATTATCTGACAGAGATCACTAGTAGGTAGAGAGGCAGGCGGAGGGGGGAAGGAAGCTCTGCTGAGCAGAGAACCAGATGCGGGGCTCGATTCCAGGGCCCTGAGACCATGACCTGAGCAGAAGGCAGAGGCTCAACCCACTGAGCCACCCAGGCGCCCCTAGCTGTCACTGTTTTAACAGTGCTCTCTTGCTAACACAAATTTGAAACTCTTCTTTGGTAATAGAATCACAGAATCATATACTGCCAAATTGTGAGGAAAACTCGAAGATCTGTCTGTGTATGATGCTTGCATCCCTTCGGCAACACTAGTGATCAGTTGTTTTGTTCTCCAGTGTTATTTATGACATCCAGAGATAGGAAGCTCCTACTATCTGAAGCAGCCACCCCGTGTTTGGGCTCTGTAAGAACGTTCTTTCCTTGGACAGAATCCCAATCTGCTTCTCTGTGACCTCTCTCCAGGGGTCTCAGTAGTGCCCTAATGCCTCATCCATGTGACAGCCCTCAGGTGTTTGGGGTCATTATCTTCACCACCACTCATCTTGTTGGAAAGCTTATTTCTTCAGCTTCATAACAATAAAAGTGTCAATTCATCAAAAACTACCAACAGTCTGAAAACAAATGTACCTAACAATAGAGCCTAAAAACATGAAATAAGTGTAAGGGATGGATTTCATTAATAATAAAAATAGGGGCACCCAGCTGGCTCAGTCAGTGGAGCAAGTGACTCTTGATCTCAGGGTTGTGAGTTTGAGCCCCATGTTGGGCATACGAATTACCTAAAAATAAAAGTATTTTTTTTTAAGATTTTATTTATTTAACAGAGATCATAAGTAGGCAGAAAGGCAGGCAGAGAGAGAGGGGGAAGCAGGCTCCATGCTGAGCAGAGAGCCCGATGCGGGGCTCGATCCCAGGACCCTGGGATCATGACCTGAGCCGAAGGCAGAGGCTTTAACCCACTGAGACACCCAGGTGCCCCAAAAATAAAAGTCTTTAAAAAATAATAACTATATGGGGCGCCTGGGTGGCTTAGTGGGTTAAGCCACTGCCTTCGGCTCAGGTCATGATCTCAGAGTCCTGGGATCGAGCCCCGCATCGGGCTCTCTGCTCGGCAGGGAGCCTGCTTCCTCCTCTCTCTCTCTGCCTGCCTCTCTGCCTACTTGTGATTTCTCTGTCAAATAAATAAATAAAATCTTAAAAAAAAAATAATAACTATCATACTGAGCACCCCCACTGTACTTGGTGCTATAGGTACACAGATAAGAATCAGTCATGTTGGTTGAAGAAAGCCCAACAAGTAAATAAGTGTAACACAACTATACAGATAATGTGACAGGTCTGTGCAGGAAAAAGTAGGGGGTATTTGAGGGGCACCAAGGGAACAATCATCTTTATTAAAGAGGGATCTGCCTCTCAGAGGACACAAACTCCACCCTGACAGCTGATTGGGTGCTACGTACACTCTACTGAACTTAACCATTTGTGGTATTCATTAAACTATCATGTTAGAGGCTTTAGGTCACACAAAGTGTTCAGAACAGCCACCGTCAGTAACTGCAAATGCATTCCTACAAGAAGTGTTCATTTTCCCTGTTAGCAATCTTTACAAAGCCTCTTTTAGAGACAGAATAATAGAAGCCAGTCAAGGAAGAGTGGAATACTATGATTTGCTGTACTTGCAACTGGATGGCCAATATTTGGAAAGGAGGAGCCTCAACTAGCCTTTCCTAAGCACTGAAAGAGAAGAGATAAGGCATACTGTGTTTGTCACGGCCATGCAATGCAGGAAGGCCCCAGAAGACAGGAGCAGTAAAGCACTTGCCCCACTGACTCAGTGCAAGTTGTGTGAAGGCACCATGGTGCTCACACTCCGACACCTGTTTCTTTATGTGGGGTCCTGTGCTGGATGCTCTGGTAAAGATGACCTCTATACAGGGCTGAGGTATGTGTCCAAGGTGACCCAACACAGAAAGAGCTGCAGAGCCTCAGCGAAAGATGATTTGATATGCCCCAGAAATTCTAAGGATAGTTCTGTGGGCCAATGAAGCTAACCTTTCTAAAGGACAATAAATACAGTGTCTATGAATGACTACAATGAAGTCCTCCCAACCTCCTGAAGTAAGACCTTCTCCATGAGAGCCATAGAGAGCAAAAAACAGTGAACCTCAAGCTGCCTTCTGGAAGAAGAAATGAACGAGAGAAGCAGAAACACAAAAGTAAAATATTGGTGGAGACTGAGACTGTTTTTCAAGTTTGTTAAAGAAGCCCATCAAGAAACAGGTATAAAACTAAGGATCTTGAAATAGTTCCCAAAACGAGAAACAGATAATGAGAAAATATAGACAAATTTGTTTCATGGTATGCAGGCTTCTACCTTTAGAGGTCAACAAGGAGGATAAAACAAGTGTTATAAGAAGAAAGTATGGATAGAGACAACTGAGGAAAGAGGAATGTTGAGTGGAAATTCATAGACACCATTCCTATCCCATTGCCCAGGGAGGGAACTGAAGTCCAGAGAGGCTCTCGAACTCCTGAGACACAGATAGGACCCCTTTCACCCAGCAGGACACAGGACTGCAGCTGAAGGCTAAGCTCAGCACCCACACCCCCTTGAGCTGTTTCTGGGCTGATATGACAAAACAAAGGAATTTACCCCAGAAAATTCTTCATTTCACCACCTAATACTTCATCAAGGGATTGTTTTCTCTGCTGGGGCACTGGCACACAGCAATTAGCTCTCTTTCCTGACCCTCATTTCCTGAGCTGCCTTTTAAAAAAAATAATCTTTGGCCATTATTATTTTTTTTTAAAGATTTTATTTATTTATTTGACAAACAGAGATCACAAGCAGGCAGAGAAGCAGGCAGAGAGAGAGGAGGAAGCAGGCTCCCTGCTGAGCAGAGAGTCTGATGCGGGGCTCTATCCCAGGACCCTGGGATCATGACCTGAGCCGAAGGCAGAGGCTTTAACCCACTGAGCCACCCAGGTGCCCCGTCCATTATTATTATTATTATTGAGGAATTATTCACATATAAAATTCACCCTTCTAAGATACACAATTCATTAATTTTTAGTATATTCATGAGGTTGTCCAACTATCATCACTCATTCCAGACCATTCTCATCTCCCCACAAAGAGATCTATCTAATACCTCCTCAGCAGATATGCCCAGTTGCCCCTCCTCCACACCCCTAGGAATGACTAATCCACTTTTCTGTCTTTATGGATTTCCCTTTTCTGGACATTTCATATAAATGGAAGCCTACAGTATATGGTGTTGTATGTCTGGCTTCTTTCATTTAGCATGTTTTTATGGCTCATTCAGGTTGTAGTGTGCATCAGTACTCCATTCCTTTTTATGGCTGAGTCCTGTTCTAGCACAGATAAGCCACGTTGCTCATCTGTTTATCAGCTGATGGACTTTCAGCTGTTGTGAATAGCAGTACTATGAACATTCATGTGCAAGTTTTCATGTGGACATATGCTTTCATTTCTCTTCAGTATATACCCAGGATTGCAATTGCTGGATCATACGGCAACTCTTTTTAACCTTTTGACCTTTTTAACTTTTAACCTTTTTAACTCCTTTTAACCTTTTTAACCTGGAATTACCAGGATGTTTTTCAAAGGGCTGCACTATTTTACATTCTCATCAGTAGCATATGAGGAATCCAATTTTGACACATCCTAATACTTGTTATTACTTATCTTTTTTATTATACCATTCTAATACTTCTAAAATGGTATCTCATTGTGATCCTGATTTTCCTTTTCCCTAAATGACTAATGATGTTGAGCACCTTTTCATGTGCTTGTTGGCCATGTGTATATCTTCTTTAGAAAAATGTCTATTCAAATTATTTGCCTGTTTTTAAATTGGGTTGTCTTTGTTGACGTGTAAGAGTCCTTTATATATTCTTATTACTAGATCCTTATCAGATACTATGTTTGCAAATATTTTCTTCCTTTCTGTGTGGGTTTTCTTGAAGTGTCCTTTGAAACACTCTTGGGCTACTGGTAACAAATATTAAAACCTTGAAACTAAATTAGGAATATCTAATTGTGTTGTGTCTGAGTTATATATTTAAATTTAACACACTTTGTAATTTCACAAGAAAACCATTGTATCCAGACCACACTTTGAGGCTACCAAAGAGTCTTTTGAGTTCATTATGGGATCCATCTTAATGATAGCTATCGCTTTTATAGCAGCTATGTGCCAAGCACTGGGCCCTTTACGCGTACTAGCTTCATTCCCACAACAATCCTATGAGGTAGAGATTAATCATCATACTCATTGTGCAAACAAAATGGATGCAGAGGAAATTTGCCTGAAGCCAGAGAGTAAGTGGCAGAGATGCGCTCCAGATTCCGACCCTCTTAACCTCCTGAGAGGGTCAAGGCGGAGTTAAGCCATTTCAAAGAAGGCTGACCCTTAGCTTTGAGGAAATTACAGTGTTTTCATGAAGTCCGCCCTCTGGACAATTTTCCCCTTTGTTCGAAGACAGAAACTAGTGCCCTCTCCGGCCCACGGCACCCCCCCACCCCCCGGCGTCTTCACTGCTCTCTTCCTTTCCCGTCTGGCTACAAGTCCCTCTGTCACCTACACGGGTCGGAGACTTCAGCTTTTGGAAGTAACTGCGAAATCGCCGGCGTCTCCCAGGTGGAATTGGTCTAAATTTCTGACGGCCAATAGGCGGCGAAGAGCTACTGTTTCAGCCCAATGAGGCTCCCAGCGGAGCCATGGGCGGGGCCGGCGGAGGGGGCGGGACCGAAGCCCCCCACCTTGGTGCCTACTGTGTGAGGCGCGGGCTGCGCTGAGCGGAGCCATGAGCTGGACCTGCCCGCGTTGCCAGCAACCCGTTTTCTTCGGTGAGGCCCGGGCTGAGGAGGGGGAGATGGGGCGAGTGTGAGCCGGGGCGTTGGAGGAGTTTACGACAGTGTGGCCTCAGACCCTCTTTCCACCTCTGGGAGCGCAGGGCACTCGGGCGGGTTCGAGCTGAACTTCCCGGGACACTCCTCACAGTGTCTAGGAAGCAGGCGGGCGGGGCTAAGGAGGGAAAAGGGGGCCCCCCGCTGCGTGGCCTATCTCCCCACTGCCCGGTTCCACCTTGTCCCCCACAGCGGAGAAGGTGAGCTCCCTGGGCAAGAACTGGCACCGCTTCTGCCTGAAATGTGAGCGCTGCCACAGCGTCCTGTCCCCAGGAGGGCATGCAGAGGTGAGGCCTAGCCAGGGCTATCTGTCACTGTCCCCTAAGCACCAGCCCCCAGTTTCGACTCAGGAGGCTCACTAAAGGCAACCTCAGCAAATACCAAGACCACCTACTCGGAGGGCCCCACACCAGCCAGGATTTGGGATACCTGAGTTGTGCTGTTGGACCCCATTCCTTTTGGTGGGGAGGGGAGGGAAGCCACGGTTTTCTGACCTGCTCTTGCTCATTCTCCTGACCACAGTGGCAATTCTGACATGCTCACCCTACACCTCTCCCGGCCCCACAAGCCCAGGCCAATGGACAGACACACCTGGCAGTCTGTCCTGAGAGAAGGCCTGTGGGACACAGGAGACCCCACCACCACCACCACCCTACCCCAGGCCTTTAGTCCTGAGCAGCCCTCTTTCCTCTGCTTGTGCCTAGCACAACGGGAGGCCATATTGCCACAAGCCATGCTATGGGGCTCTCTTCGGACCCAGGGGTAAGTACCAGCCTAGAAGAGGCCAGGGGACAGCAGGACCCTCTTTGTGGCCGGGAACTGGAGGTTCAAGCCTGACAGCCACTATTTTCTCTGCAGGGGTGAACATTGGTGGTGTGGGCTCCTACCTCTACAATCCTCCCACTCCCACCCCAGCCAGCACCACTCCCCTCAGCCCCAGCAGTTTCAGCCCCCCCAGGCCCAGGACTGGCTTCCCCCAGGGCAAGAAAAGTAAGTGAAGTTGGGCCGCAGCTACTCCTCATCCCCAGGCTGGAACAGGTCTCCCACTTAGTCTTCTGCTTCACATTCCTATAACTTCGTTTGTGGCAAAGTCTTCTCTTACTCGTGGCCCTTTTTGGGGGGGTTCTCTGATGTCAGCTGCTGAGTTAAGAGGTAAATTGGGTAGATGGCATTATCACCTGCATTTTACAGGTGAGGAAACCAAGGTTTGGAGAGAGCAAGTGGCATTGTGCAGTCACACAGCGAGTCAGGCAAAGCTGGCCTGGAATTCAGGCCTCTCCCAAGCCAAGGCCATGGAAGGAATGACCGAGGAGTGAGAGGTCATTGAGACAGGGTTAGCCCCTCTTATTCTTCCACTTCTCTCCTCTCCCTGTACCTTCCTCCCATTCCCTAGAGTGGGCAATGACGCCATGCTCCCTAACACCTGACACCCATGCCCTGGCCTGCTCCTGTATCAGCTCAGGTTTCCTGAGGATAGAGTTGCTGACCAGGGTTGAGCTAGTGGGCACCTGAACCCCTGGGAGGAGAAGGAAGCAGGGGGTCCCTTCTGCAGAAAGGTTGGGGACAGGAGGTGGGGGTCATAGGAGACTCAGCTCTGCCGAAGAAAGGAGATCTATGGCGAGCTGGGTGGAGTGCTCCAGGATGAGCATGGCTTTTTGAAGAAGCCATGTGCAAGCTGGTGCTGAAGGGCCCTGCTTAGGCCTGGCCCCCACCTCAGCCCTAGCCAGGGCCTCTTCCCCTTAAAGGCCCTCCCCACATGAAGACATTCACTGGGGAGACTTCACTGTGCCCTGGCTGTGAGGAACCTGTCTATTTTGGTAAGTGACAATGGGAAGCTTGGGGAGGAGGGAAGAGGATGGGCATCAAAGTGTAGGGAGGTGGTGCAAAGCAGGTAGGTCTCATTGCCCTGCCCTAGAATTACCAGTTCTCTCCACCACCAGCTGAGAAGGTGATGTCTTTGGGTAGAAACTGGCACCGACCCTGTCTGAGGTGCCAGCGCTGCCGGAAGACCCTGACTGCTGGGAGTCATGCTGAGGTGAACGGGGCAGGGATGGGTACTTATGTTGAGAGGAGGTAGGCTGGAGATGGGAAGGGAGCCAAGCTGAGATGGCTCTCTTTTCTCTCTATGTCCCAGCATGACGGCGTCCCCTACTGCCACATCCCCTGCTACGGCTACCTGTTTGGCCCCAAAGGTGGGCAGCCCCACCCCAGACAGCGGGCCTAAAGTATGGCATGTGGGGATGTGTGGACAACTTCCCCTATAGTCAAACACACCCAGGCCCCTCCCGATTCCCTTCATCCCTCAGCCCAACAACCCCCACCCCCAAGGCCCTTGGTGACGGGGCTCTCTCCCTCAGGTGTGAACATTGGTGATGTGGGCTGCTACATCTATGACCCCGTGGAGATAAAATCCAAATGAGACGCTCACAGGAGAGGTCACTCTAACTCAGGCCTCATACCATCCCCTCCATGGTTGAGTGGGAGCTACAAAATTCTCCAGTCCCATGGGGTGGCGGGGGCGGGAGGGGGTGGTCTTCCAGTGGCCTGGGCCTAGGCTCCATGGTAGACCAGGGAGCCTAGACCTTGCTGATTCCTCACTTCGTTCCTGTCTGGCCAGGAGGACATAGACCACCACATTTTAAAGGGTGTCCTCCCGGCCTTCCCAGTCCCTTTTCCTAGCAAATTCTGTAATTTCAAGGTACTTAAGAAACGTGTTTATTCTGGCTTCTCCAATAAAATGTTGGCTCCCATGCCTTCAACTCTTCTTTGGGCATGAGGCCTAAACAATGGGGTGGAAGATGGGAGGCGTGGGGTGGGGGATGCATCACCCTGCAAAGTGCCTGGGAGGTATAGGGCCAATCATGGGAACAAAGAGCTCTGTTCTCCTGGTTACCCTCGACCCGGGAAGCTCCCAGTACCACACAGTGGAGAGCATGCCCACAAGCCTGTTGGTGCTAGAAGTCATCATAGGGCAGTCCCTTCTTTAGCACCATCTCTAGAGGAAGCACGTTATTCGGCATCTCGTTTGAGCCTGACAAAAGATAGATCCTGTGGTGAGGTCTACTAAGAGCCTTCATTATCCATTCGAGAGATGAACAGACTGAAGCCTTGAGAGGGAAAGCCACATGCCAAAGGTCACACAGCAAATCAGTGGCAAAGTTGTGATCAGATCACAGGGGCAGACTGGCTTCCCATCCAGGGCTCGTCCATGCTGCCCCAAACCCTTGGGGCACCTTCATTTCTAGAACTCCCCCCAGCCATACCAAGGGTACCAGAATTATTCAGCAGCCGACTGCATTCTAGGAAGTCACCCAGCTGCTGGAGGCCAAATAGTCGAGGCTGAATGAGCACAGAGAGGGGGCACTGTTGGCCACCCCAGCCCTGGGGATGGGGCTTGATGCTCCTTCTGGTCTTCCAGCCCCTGCTGCAGAACTTCTATGGAGAGCCTGTCCCGATACCACTCAGTCCTGGACCTGCTTCATGGGCATCTCTTCCTCCTGAAGGCTGGATGGGGCACTGGGGAGGAAGGAGTCATGAGCAGTGGTGGGGTTTAGCCCCTGGGCCTCCCACCCGAGCCTGCCCCATCAGGGCTGGCCTACACCTCCCCCCATCTGCTAGTATACAAACATGGGTACTCCCGCAGGTGACTCCCACACATGCTTGCACACATCCCTGATGCACAGGCATACCTGAGTGTGCACACATCCACCTCTTCCTGAGCAATCTTGGATATCCATGTACACACACATATGGACTTGTATACTTTTACATGCCTCAAGTCATATGCCCATGCACACATGCATAGAAGCACCAGATACACAACATGCAGACACGTCCTCTCTGCATCCTACCTAAGGCGTCAGGTACTTGAGCACTCATTCCCACATGCATGTGCTCACACAAACAGTCGTTCTGTGCACACCTCCTCTCCACGTCCTGGATGGTCTCTGGCAGCTGTGCTTGCCTCGTCTCTGGTAGCAGGAGGGCAGTGCAGGCAGCCAGCAAGGCGATCCCCCCATAAGTGAGCTTGGGCAGTGACAGCCATACTCCATCCAGCAAAGCTGCCAGTGGGGCCAGAGAGCCCCCCAGCCGGCCCACCAGTGAAGTCAGCCCCATCCCTGTCTGTCTGCTCAGAGAGAGGATGGGGGAACGGGTGGGTGTTCACAACTACTTAGGGTCATGCCTCAGAGGGCTCCCATCCTGGGCTGGCATGTCCTGAGCCCCCTTCTCCCTAGATGGCTAAGAAAGCTGAGGCTTCTTCCAGGTGGTCTTCCCATCTGTCCCCAGGCCAGGGACCCCAAGCCAGTATTCACCAGAGGATGGGACCCCCATTCTGACAGAATCAATCAGGTACTGCTGAAGGAAAAGTCATCAGAAAGCGGGTAGGGAAAGCGTAGTGTGGAAGGAAGAAGGTCCCAGCTCCTAGAGACCCTGCCATGTTGGTAGAGGAGGAACAAGGCTTTCTAAATTTACCCAGTCCCCACCTGCCAATAGCTAGTTGAAAGGATGTCAAGGAGTGCCTGGGTGGCTAAATTGGTTGGGCATGGCCACTCTGGATTTTGGTTCAGGTCATGATCTGGGGGTTGAGGGATGAAGCCCCGCCTCAGCTCTGTGGGAGTCTGCTTGAGATTCTCTCCCTTTCCTTCTCCCTGTCTGACCCTCTCCCCACTTCATGTTCTCTCTTTCTCTCTCATCTCTCTCTCAAATGAATACAGTCTTTAAAAAGGTAAAAAAAAAAAAAGGGGGGGGGAGCAGGCCTTAAGTCCAGAGACAACCCCCTAGGCAGCACTGCCTGGGGCTGTAGTGAATGGGAAGGGAAGGGCAGATAGCACTTTTTGTGACTTTTCTTTTAAAGAGGCCTAGAGAAGTGTGACCTCGCTCAGGGTCACTTAGTAACAATAAAATGCTCTGCCTTCTACCAGATTTAAACAAACACAGACAGCTCTGATTAGCTCTTGTATTCTGGGTTCCGTCTAAGGACCGGGTAGGAGGAACTGGGCTGCAGTGTGTGTGGTGTTGGTAAAAAGATGTGACTACAAGCCCTCTGGGTGGCAGTGTGAGTGTGTGTGTTGGGGGGTGGGGTTGCTGGTAAAAAGATGTGACTACAAGCCCTCCCCCAGGTGGGTTGCCTGGAACCCAGGCTCCCCTCACCTGAGCACAGTAGGGTACAACTCCGACGTGAACAGGTAGGCAGTGGTGAAGGCAGCTTCAGAAAAACCTTTCCCTATCACAGCCAGGGCGATGCTCCATGTGCCCATCTCTGGAGGAAAAGGGGTTCGGGTAGTGAGCGGGCCTTGCGGGAGACCCAGAGTTCCAGCGATGGGAGGTTCCCCGAGCGCTGGACTTTGAGCAGGCGGTTCCGGGAAAGGGCGGGCCTTCTTGGGCAGGAGGCGGGGCCTCCGGGCAGTAGGTGGGGGCTCACCAGAGGGCACCAGCAGACTGATACCCAAAGCAAGGGCCGTGCCCAGGAGCATTCCTGCTTGCGTGAGACGGCGTCCCATGTGGCGCACCAACAGGTAGACCAGCAGCTTGGAGGGCAGCTCAACAGCCCCGAACAGCAGCTGCGTTTGGTACACGTTCAGCCCCAGCCCCGACACGTCCAGGCTCAGGCCATAATAGGAGAAATTCACTCCAAACCTGAAAGGGGTCAGGATGCCACTCAGGGTGCCCCCCCCTTTTCACGCTGGCTCCTTGTTCTCTCTTTTTAGGGAACCTTGACTTTTTAGAAGGACCGCCTCCCCCACCTCCAGAGCCCAATGCCCACCACCTTCCCTGTCCCCATAACCCCTGGGAGTGTGCAGCAAGTGCCAATGGCCAAAGCGTCTTTACCTAATCTTCACAGCAAGCCTTGAGGTAGGAACTAACAGTGTCCTGTTTTGCAGAAGGGGCTCTGAGGCTCGGTGTTGTGACCTGTCCAAGGTCTCAGAGCAAGGAAGTGGCAGAGCCTGCATCTGAACCCCACCTCTGATGACTGCTCCATCTGTGACTTTCCAGAGTCCCCTGCCCCCAAGGGCTGGTCGTCCTGCTCTGCACAGTTACAGTTCACTTGTCCATCTTCCTCTCACACTCAGCACCATCCCGGAGTCTGCCGCCCTTCTGTCCACCGATGCCCACCCTGCCAGGCCCAGGCCAGGCCCCCTCCTTACCACATCACCATGCAGCACAGTGAGATGTGTCGGAGCCGTGGGGTCCGGAACAGGTCTAGGTAGGAGGGTCTTTGAACCACTCGCTCCCGAGTGGCCACTTTGTTCAGGGCCTGGTGGGAGAGAAGGAGAGTTTGTGACATCAGAGTTGGCTTAGGCACATGGCTTAGCTAGGCACATTGATCTTCCTGGGTCTCTACTCTTCCTTCTTCAGCAGTGGGGGTGGGGATGCACTTGCAAGCTGAATAGGGTGGGCCCTGAGTAAAGGATGTGGCCCACCAGAGCCAGGCAGGACATTTTGAAGAGTTTGGAGCTGTCCACTGGAGGCCAGAAACTTTTCCTGCACACACACACTGGGCCCCAGGAAGGGGGCGCTTGACATAGGCCTCACACACACACATGCACGTCCCTCTCATGCACGCACGTGCACTCACACACACACACATTCTCCCTCACCTCCTGGCTCAGGCCGTCTTCACCCACGAGCTGCCCATTGAGCCTGGCACAGCGGAGCAAGTACCTGTGGGCCTCCTCCACACGGCCCTGGGTCAGAAGCCAGCGTGCAGACTCGGGCACCCACCTGGGGGACAGACAGCAGGAGGCCCTTCAGGCAAAGTCAGCACCCACAGCCACATCTCCCTCCTGCACATACCACAGCCTGTCAACCTCCAGACTCTTGCCCATGCAGTCTCTCAACATGGCCCAAACCCTCCTCACCTGACGGACTTTAATTCATCCTTTAAGGCCCAACTTAAAAGCCACCTTCTCCCACACTTCCTTGCCCAGGCCTGGATCCGCCACAGCCTAGGATTCCCTTCTCTCCAGCTGGATTGGTTTCATTCCTGAGACCACAACCCCCAGCATCAGCCACCCACTTCTCCCACCGGTGATAGGGTGAAGGAGAGACAGACACACAGAAATCCCCGAGGGGAATCAAAAGCCAGTTCATTTTGGGGAGGCAATGAAATGGCCACCCTGCCTGGCTTCCTACCCTCCTGCTGGGACTCCCTATCCCTGTGCTGGCCCTATCTCTCCGTCCCTGTCTCTCTTGTCGCTCCTCCGACCATCTCTATCTGTCCCTCTGAATCTGCCTTTCAGGTCTGGCCTCTGACACTTTCTCTCACTGATTCTGTTTTGGTCTCTCCACCATCTCTCTATACGTTGTCCTGTGTTTCTCTGCTTCTCATGTCCAGTGCCATCTTCTTTGTACTGGTTGGTTTCTCTTTCTCTCTTTTTCCATTTCTCAGTCACTGACTTTCTCTTCATCTCTCAGTCATTCTGTATTCGAATCTCAGCCTCTGATTAGTTCTATCTCGGGGGGGCGCCTGGGTGGCTCAGTTGGTTAAGCGACTGCCTTAGGCTCAGGTCATGATCCCGGAGTCCTAGGATCGAGTCCCACATCAGGCTCCCGGCTCCATGGGGATTCTGCTTCTCCCTCTGACCTCCCCTCTCATGCTCTCTCACTCTGTCTCTCTCTCTCTCAAATAAATAAATAAAATCTTTAAAAAATAATAATAGTAATTCTATCTCAGAGTTCCTCTATCTCCCACTCCCAAGCTGCCCACAGTCCTCACCAGAGGCTGAGGATGCCTGGGGCACAAGGCAGAGTGACAGCCAGCAGAAGCCATCGCCAGTCCCGTATCAGGTACCCGACCAGTGCCAAGAGCATCACGCCCACTGTCCAGAAGGTGCCGCTCAGGACACCTGCCACGGTGCGGTGCCCCACGTCCAGCCATTCCATTTCTGGGCCCAGGGCAGGGGCCAGAGACAGGAAGAAAATTAGCAAGGACCAGAGGGGTTTAGTCTCACCCTTGACAACTGCCTCCCTCCAGTCTCCTAGGCCCTGCCCATCCTTTGCCTGCCTTACCCAGTGGCATCACGATGATGGTGAAGCCAGCCAGAGCTGCGCCAGTGAGGGTGCGGGTGATGACGAACATGATGTAGCTGACCGAGGCTGCAGATGCCAGGCCTAGCACCAGGGAACTCACATAGGCCACCAGCAGCAGACGGCGTCGCCCGAACCTGCACAGGGGTCACGCGGGGTCAGCTCCCTATGAAGAGGGGAGGTCTCACGACAGAGGTAGAACAGGCCCATAACCCCAGCTAGTGGGAGAGGGCTCCCCACCCACTCCCCTGCCCACCCCCCACTGCACCCCACCTGTCAGACAGGTATCCGAAGGCCACAGCCCCCACCAGCACACCAGCAAAAAAGAAAGTGGAAGTGGCTTTGTTCAGGCCTTTCTGCTCACACACGAGGTCCCACTGCAGGGACAAACAGGGAGGGGACTCCCATGGATACAGGCCCTCTCCAGCTAGCACCGACCCTTCCTCTCTAGACTCTGGGGCCTTCCAAGGTCAACAGTCCCATCCTGGCACCTCCATGTCAGATAAGAAACCCTCAACTATTCACCCCAGCTTGAGGGGTACGAGACTTTGCACCCCCCCCCCAGTCCTGCAGCGTCAGTTTCTTTTCATGGAGGGCCTTCTCTTTGACAACAGGTCTGCTCCTCTCCAGACAGAATGCCCCCATCTGCGTTCACCTCTGGACGGATTATATAAATCCCAGACCTGGGACCAAAAAGAAGAAGAGAAAGAAGGAGGCCTGTATGGTTTCTTCGCCTCCTACTGTAGAAACACCTTTCTCAACTCTCTCTCCCAGCTCCCTGGAGCCATCTTAGCCCTTCCCTGCCTTAATCCCCTCCCAGCTAACACTAGCAGCTCCCCGTAAGGGCTCCTTACTACGGGCCAGGAACAAAGCTCACTGCTTTAAATTCATAGATCCCATCTACAGATAGGTAAACAGATTCTTAAAAGTAAGGTAATGCATCTCCTGCCCACACAGTAATCACCCAAGGCAGTGGTAGGCCCATCCCACTCTCGTGTCCCCCGGTCTCACACACGGGTACCTCGGTTACAATGGTGGAGGAGAACTCGGAGCGGTCGTAGTCCCAGCCCTGAGGGCAGGGTGCTGTGGAGGGCTCACCCTCCAGCTGCCCAGGGCTCTGGTCCGCTCCCCAAAATGTGGTGTTGGGGAGGGCCTGGGAGTGGGTGAAGTAGAGGCAGGAGCTGAGGGTGCCGTCAGGCTCCCGGGGCAGGTGGGCCTCCAGCCATGTGTCCTGGTGGCTGAAGTTGGCGGGGGCACCAGGCAGCGCACAGCGGTGGGCAGGTACAGCCGCCAGGAAGACGGGCAGGAGGAAGTGCATGGGCAGCAGCACTCGGGGAAGGGCCAGCAGGGCCACATTGCACAGCTGGAAGGGCCCAAAGCCGCCCACCTGCTCTAGCAGCTCCTCGAATCTCATGCTGCCCACCCACCAACGGTTCTCAGTGCCACCTTCCTCTGTAGTGCTCAGGACAGCATGGCCCACCCACCACTTGGACCCTTGGACTCTGGAGGCGGGACCAGTTAGTCTGAAGAGCAGAGAGCCTGCAGTCGGAATCCAGCCCAGGGGCTGGGCCAGCACTGGGCCCTCCCTGGTAACCAGGTCTTCAGGGATCCCGGTCTGTTTGGGAGGTCTTTTTGGCCTGGGGGAGGGGCTGCCATCCATTGGGAGGTCACCGACTCCGTGGCTCTGGGACTTACAGATCGGTGCTCAGGGACCAAGTGGGCTAGCCTCGGGTTGCCATGATGGGGTAGCTGGGATGTGTAGGAAGTGAGCCCCTGACCCCTTGATCGACAGAGCTCCAAGAGTCCCTAAGAGGAGGAGTCCTCCAGGGCATGGTGACAACTCTCCTGGGATGCCCTTTGTTCCATGGGAGATTTAGGTCAGCCTTACCTAATGAAGCCACAGCTCTGCTGGGCCCCCAAGATTCAAGACTGAGGGCCAGGGGCTTCCTGGGCGGCTCAGCTGGTGAAGCATCCAACAGGTGGTTTCGGCTCAGGCCATGATCTCATCGGTCGTTCAGCGGGGAGTCTGCTTCTCTCCCTCTGCCTTCCCCTTGCTCACTCCCTCTCTCTCTCTATCTCAAATAAATAAATAAATCTTTTTAAAAGGAGGGAGGGTGGTGGTTGACCCTCTGCCTTCGGCTTGGGTCATGATCCGGGACCCTGGGCTTGGGCTCTGACTTGGACGCCCAGCTCAGGGGGGAGGTTGCTTGCTTCTTCCTCTCCCTCTGCCTGCCGCTCCCCTTGCTTATGCTCTCTCTCAAATAAATTTTAAAAAGAAAGGAAGGGGGGCGCCTGGGTGGCTCAGTGGGTTAAGGCCTCTGCCTTCGGCTCAGGTCATGATCTCAGGGTCCTGGGATCGAGCCCCACATCGGGCTCTCTGCTCAGCGGGGAGCCTGCTTCCCCCTCTCTCTGCCTGCCTCTCTGCCTACTTGTGATCTCTCTGTCAAATAAATAAAAATCTTTAAAAAATTTTTAAAAAAATGGGGCGCCTGGGTGGCTCAGTGGGTTAAGCCACTGCCTTCGGCTCAGGTCATGATCTCAGGGTCCTGGGATTGAGTCCCGCATCGGGCTCTCTGCTCAGCAGGGAGCCTGCTTCCCTCTCTCTCTCTCTCTCTCTCTCTCTCTGCCTGCCTCTCCGTCTACTTGTGATCTCTCTCTGTCAAATAAATAAATAAAATCTTTAAAAAAAATTTTTAAAAATTTTTTAAAATTTAAAAAAAATAAAAAAAGAAAGGAAGGAAGGAAGGAAGGAAGGAAGGAGAAAATAAAGAAAAATTAAAAAAAAAAAAAAAGACTGAGGGCCAGGCGGTAACCAGGTGAAGAGTTCTTTCTGCTGAGCCACAAACCCTCTGTAAACCCTTAGACCCCCACCTGGAACTGACTGGGCAGCCTGGCCACTCTGGGGGATCCCAGACCCATCACTCTCCCATTTGCCATACACGCAATGCCTCCTGCCTGCCCCCTACCCCTATTTTCGGAGCTTCCCTTTGGGGGATTGGCTAGGTAGGGAAAGAGAGGGCTTGCCAAGGTCCTGCCATGCCTACCAGCAATGCCTAAGACTCAGGATCTGTCTGGTCTCCCACATTCAGTTCTCGTTCATGACCTCTGCAGCAAAAGCACAGCACAGACCAGCACTACCGGCTTCATTCTGCTCTGCTTCTCCAAACTCTGGGTTGGCAGAGGTAGGAGGAGGTCATCAGATTTTTTCCAAAAGCTCCAGATTTCTTTTTCTCTTTTAGGATTTTTATTTATTTATTTGTCAGAGAGAGAGAGAGCAAGCACAAGCAGGGGGAGGGGCAGAGGCAGAGGAAGAAGCAGACTCCCCACTGAGCAAGGAGTCTGCTTCAGGGAATCGATCCCAGGACCCTGGGGTCATGACCTGAATCAAAAGCAGATGCCCAATCGACCAGGCCACCCACAGATCCCAAGGACTCCAGATTTCTAAACAAATTGACTTGTAAACCTAAAAAAAAGTTTAAAAACCACTAGTCTAATCTAACCCTCACTTTGAACAGCTAAGGAAATGGGGCGGAGGGGGTGTGCTGGCTAGGGCCACTCTGGGACTCAGCAGCGTAACTGGAGAGAGGACCAGGACCCCTGCCTCTGGCCCAGGCCTTTGACCTAAGCTGCTGGGTTCCCTGAGATGCCTCTGGAAGGGAACTTAGTCAGTGACATGGTGTGCAGTAAGGGTGGTGCTAATAACTTGGGGGCAAGGGCAGTGACAGGTGATAATAGAAAGAGACACAAGCATTCCACAGAGTGCCCAGATGGCTCAGACACAGCTCCTGCCCTCGGTGAGCACACCGTCCAGCAGGAGGATCAGAACCAGGTGAACACACCTCCTAGCCTCTGGTCTCACTCCTGTCAGCCCACTTGCCACACACCTGCCACAGAGGACTTTTTTTTTTTTTTTAAAGATTTGTTTATTTATTTGATGAGAGAGAGGGATCACAAGTAGGCAGAGAGGCAGGCAGGGGTGGGGGGGAAGCAGGCTCCCTGCTGAGCAGAGAGGCCAATGTGGGGCTCCATCCCAGGACCTTGAGATCATGACCTGAGCCCAAGGCAGAGGCTTAACCCACTGAGCCACCCAGGTGCCCACAGAGGACATTTTTAAAACACAAAACTGACATGGCAGTGGCTCAGGGCAAAGCCCTCCCACTGCTGGAGGGTGAAAGTCCAGCTCCTTCCTTCAGCCCACACGATTCCCCCCAAGCTCGGTGCCTCCCTCTATTTCCTCCTGGCCCTTCCCTGACATCCCCTGTCCCTCCATGTCCCCAAACACACCAGCCTGCCGACTCCTCCCACCCTGGTATGGTCCCCCAGTCAGCACTGGCCTCTCCCTCTTGTTCACCCGGTGGACACCCAAGCTGCCCCTCTTGCTCTCACCGACATGTGACCTCTACACTGTGGGTTCCTCCCTCATTTAATACTATAGAATCATATTATTTATGTAAGAATATAAAATACCAGGGCACCTGGTTGGCCCCATTGGTAGAACATGCAACTCTTGATCTTAGGGTCTGGAGTTCAAGCCAGACCCTAAGATCAAACTAATAAATAAATATAAATAAATAAATATGAACAAACAAACAAATAAAATACCACAACCCTTCGCATCTTGGAGAGCTAACTTTTGCTGACTTCTTACCTCTGTGGTCCATCCAGTAGCTCACTCTGAAGTTTTCACAGCCAGGGGAAACCGCCAATGAGGCCAAGTCTGGGCATTGGCTGTGGTGCCTTCCCCCTGCCACCACCACATGTCTCTCCCACCTTAACATGAGAAAGAGCTGATAGGGGCGCCTGGGTGGCTCAGTGGGTTAAAGCCACTGCCTTCGGCTCAGGTCATGATCCCAGAGTCCTGGGATCAAGTCCCGCATCGGGCTCTCTGCTCAGCAGGGAGCCTACTTCCTCCTCTTTCTCTCTGCCTGCTGCTCTGCCTGCTTGTGATCTCTGTCTGTCAAATAAATAAATAAAATATTTAATTTAAAAAAAAAAGAAAGAAAGAAAGAGCTGATAGTCAGATGGTTGTTACCTCTCCCCTTATGCATTGGCTCCTAAGAAACTCAGATCTGAATCTTAGCCCCTTTCTGCAGAGAATGATTTGGTATTAACTGTACTCCTGGCTATAGGTATAGGCCCCCAGCCTATATGGCCTCTCTCCTCTCTCATGTCATCAAGGAGTAGGGGTGACAGTGGCCATGATGTCTGGAGACAGATGATAGAATTAGGCAGGCAAGGTTTGAAACCTAGGGTCTAACCAGAGGGCAGATCAGCTCTAAATCACCAGTTAAGAGCTGATTTTGATTAAATATTTAACCATCCTCATTCCTCTCCAACCTGGGAATCCAAACCTGAGCTCAGAGGCCAAGCTGGGGGAAGCATTCATTTATACCCGACTACATGAGAAGGAGAGACTTGTGCACTGGAAAAAAATAGCATCTCCTTAGTTGAAATTATTGCTAAAACTGTTGGAGGGTTTGGGGAAGAATAAGTTCTTAGGATAAACATTTCCCTATATGGGATTGCTTCCAATATGGACTTCTTACCCTTTTGTCCCTCTCTACATTGAGTGACCTCAAATGACCTCCCCATCTTCGCTGGGGCTTCACTGACCATTAACCATTGCTACAACCCATGTACTTATTTCCTGCAATGATGATGGTGGCAATGATGGTGGAATTAATTCCAACTGATGGTATCAGTTGTAGTGAAAAGTATGGTGATGGGATGATGTAATTGTGTTCAAATGAGAATACTGATGATAAACGGATGGTAATGGGAGTGATTGGAGTAGGGATAAGGGGTATGGGTCTAGGATAGTGGTAATAGTGATCTGGTTATAAGGCAGTGGTGGTGACAAGGATTATGTGGTAGATGATAATGATGGTGGTGGTGGTGGTGGACCACCATGTTCTACCAGTGGACGAAGATGTGTAAGTTCCTTGAGAGCAAGAATCTTCTCTCTCTTGTTACTCATTATGTCATCAGAGGCTAGTAGTGTTGATGGTGGTGGTGGTGGTAATGGAGCCTAGTTTGGGAGAAGGGGACCTGTGATTTGAGTAATGATGGTGCCAGCAATAAAGTTAGAGTTGGGTAATGGACATACAGGTAGCGAATGTTGATGGTGGTGGTATGGTAATGGGCGATATTATGCCACTTTGGGTTTAAGGGTACATGAATGAGAAGAAATGCAGAAGATGCCACCTGGAGTTGGTGAAAATGGGCTTGTATCATGTGTCCCTCTGACCTATGGCCACTTTCCCATGACCATGCGGCCTCCCCTCCTCCATCACCTCATCACCATGATCTGCTAGGGACTTAGAAGATCATCCTGACCATTCTTCTATCTTGGGTTAGTCTCAGCTCTTATTCTGGCCTTGACTCCTGATTAGCCAGTGGGAAAATCTCAGCAGGCCCCTGTGTCTGATGATCAGAGGCACAGTCTCCACACTCCCACCCTGTCTCTCTTCTCCAGTGTAATCCCCAAGGGTCTCTCTCTACTAAAAAAGCCCCCTCCAATGTCCTTGATTTTGTGGCTCCTCTCTAGCCCCTGACTGAGAAACCTTGATGAAGTTGCTTATTTCTCTGGGTCCCTGTCCTTAGAGCTCTCTGGGCCATAGGACAGAAAAGAGAACTCTCTTTCTCGGGAAGTAGAGAGAAGGTTGGCCAGGACCTGGGCAAGTCCTCACCCATGGAGCATTGGGCAGGCTCATATATTTTATGAAATCCATTTCACATAGTATATGAAATGTCCAAAAAGGCAAATCTATACAGAAACAGAAAGTAGATTAGTGGCTGCCTAGGGTTAGGGTTGACTGCTAATGGATAAGGCGTTTCTTTTGGGGGTGATAAAAATGTTCTAAAATTGATTGCGGTGACGGTTGCACAACTCTATGAATATACCACAAACTGTATTTTAAGACATATTGTTGGGCATCAAAATTATGTTTCGGAATAGCAAGTGTAACATGCTCTTCTATTTATGGGGAGGACAGGGAAAGAGGGAGGGAGAGAACTATGATTATTTTTTCAAGATTGTATTATTTATTTGACAGAGAGAGAGAGCACGCACAAGCAGGGGCAGCAGCAGGCAGAGGGAAAGGGAAAAGCAGGTTACCTGCTGAGCAGGAAGTCCAATGTGGGGCTCAATTCCAGGACCCTGAGATCATGACCAGAGCTGAAGGCAGACGCTTAACTGACTGAGCCACCCAGGTGCCCTGGGAGAGAGGTATTATAAACATAAGAAAGAAGTCATTGAGGCGTCTGGCTGGCTCAGTTGGTAGAGCATGTGACTCGATCTTGGGATTATGAGTTTGAGCCCCACGTTGGGTGTAGAGATTACTTAAAAAATAAAATCTTTCAGGGGTGTGTGGATGACTCAGTCGCTTGGACATCCAACACTTGCTTTCCATCCCAGTCATGATCTCTTTGTTGGTGGGATCAACTGAGCCCCATGTTGAGTTCCCTGTTCCCCACCCCAGCTCCATAATCAGCAGGGCACCCACTTGAGTATTCTCTCCCTCTGCCCCTCCCTCCACTTGCACACACGCTCGAGAGCACTCTCTGTCTCTCTCTCAAATAAATAAATAAATCTCAAAATAAAATCTTTAAAAAAGAGAGAGAAGAAGAAGCCATTCATAGGAGTTACCTCTAGATGATCAGATTCATGGATGGGGGGACTTTACTATTTTATTTTATATGCTGTTTACATTTGCCTTTATACTCTAAATATGATCTGTTTTTTACTTTTTTTTTTTTTTTAAGATTTTATTCATTCACTTGACAGAGAGCACAGGCAGGGGGAGCAGCAGGCAGAGGGAGAGGGAGAAGCAGGCTCCCATCAAGCAGGGAGCCTGAGGCAGGGATCAATCCCAGGACCCTGGGATCAAAACCTGAGCTGAAGGCAGACGCTTAACAATGACTGAGCCACCCAGGAGCCCCTTGACTATATTTTTTAAAGATTTATTTATTTACTTGAGAGAGAGAGAGAGAGAGAGCCCATGCACATGTGGTGGGGGGGTAAGAGGGGTAGAGGGAGAGAGAGTCTTGAGCAGACCCCCCCCCCCCACAAGCACAGAGTCTGACTTGGAGCTTGATCCCAAGACCCTGAGATCAAGGCCCTGAGCTCACCAGCTGCATGGAAACCAAGAGTCAGCTGCTTAATTGACTGAGCCACTCAGGCGCCTCTGCTTTTGACATTTTTAAACAAGAAGGAAGCTGAAAGCATGTGGCGATCCCTCTGAAGTCTGGCAAATTAGGACCTAGAGCCCCTGGCACATGTGTCAGAAGCAAGGGGACCACAGGGGGCAAGGCAAGAACAGGAGACAGTTACACATGCTCTGGAACGTCAGAGCTAGAGCTACATGTGCGTGGTTTTCTTGGAGGGAAAGCAGAACTTCCGAGCTAGGCCCCTTTCCCTCTGACCCCAGGCACAGCCAGGAGTGTGTCCTGGGATGGAAACTGTGTATGGCCTCGGTGAAAATTTCACACCCGCTGAAATAGGGTCCAAAAGGCAAAAGGTACAGCAAGTACCCTGCAGGAAAGCTTCCCCTCCCCCGCCCCAGCCCCTCTCCCTGAAGCGAACCAGACTCCTCTCACTCGTGCAAACAGCCGAACAGCATACACTCCGCTCTCCCACATACTCTCATGTTCGGAGGCCAGTCCTTAGGCGTGTAAAAGCACATGCACCCCCTTCACCGTGGAGCCTCACAGTACCCTGCGATGGGGCCCCCACCGTACGGGAGGCCACGCTTTCCGGATCAGCCCCAATCAGGGGACGTTCAGACTGCTTCTGAATGTTTTTAAAAGAAGGCTCCACGCCCAACATAGGGCCTGATCCCATGACCCCAAGATCAAGATAGCAGATGAGTCTGTGCCAGTTTAACGAGAAAGCTCCCATTTCTAGATGTTTTGAGTGTGAGATCACGGCTGAGGCTTTGTTGAGTTCCGTGCAGTATACCACGGTGAGTAACTTTGCACACATGGAATTTGGCAAGTCTACCCGGGCCCTCTAAAGGACATATGTCTAGAAGTGGAGATGCTAGGTCACAGACTACATTCATTTATAACTTCTACAGATGTTGCTAGAATAATGGCCATGGTTTCTCTTTGCCTGGGAGCTGCTTAGCTTACACTCCTTTGTGTCTGTTACTTCGGGGCAATGAAAATTCCTCCTCCCTCCCTCTCGGCGGGCTGGCACAAAGCAGGACTCAGTCTCCCACCCTTGGAGAGACAGCCAGGGGAGCTGAGCACGGCAGGCTCTGCAGTCAGAGACAGAGGGCAGCCCAGTGTGACCCTGTATCTGTCCTGTCCTCAGCTTCTGTTTGCAGCTCTGTAGAGACAATCTGCTTCCACGATGGTTCCTACCTACTTGTCCACCAACCTGCACTCTTCCCCACTGCCCACCCCTAGCCCCAGGACCTGGGCTTTGCCCTCCTCCCCAAAGAAAGAAGAGTCCAGGCCAACAAAACGAAAGGTCCACAGGCTTTTTAATGGTGTGATGGCTACTTCCCTTCCAAGACCCGATCTAATCATGACAGCGGCTTCCAGGGTGTTGGGGTGGGGGTGGGCTGGTGCAGGGCGGGCAGAGGCCATGCAGTGACTGGGAAGAGGTGGGGAAGGGTGTTACATTCTGTTTGGCATGTAAACATTCTTCAGTGGCTTCCCTGGGGGAGGGGAAGTGCATCTCTCTGCCCCCCCCAACTCCTCCCCGCCAGGGCTGATCCCCAGAGCTGAGAAGACTGAGCCAGGCCCCAGTAAGGGGCTGGGAAAGGGGGAGCCCATGTGCCTGGGGCACGGCCCTTCTCCTACACCCGCTTCGTACACAGTGTGACTTGGGAGGGGAGGCATGTTCTGGGTGAGCAGACCTGCATCTGAGCCAATGACACAGGTTGTGGTAATGGGGAAGTGCTAGAGGGGTGGGGTGATGGTGGGGGTGGGGTGTGACACTCTTTTACAGGGAAGGGGTTTGGGACCAGGACAGCTTGGTGGAGGGGATAGGTGCTAGGTGGAGGGGATGGGTGCTCGAGGGGAAAGAGGCTGCTGCTGGGGGTAGGGACACGGGGAGGTGTGGTTTCCTCTGCCCTGGATCCTTCCTGGGGAGAGGAGCAGAGACAGTCCCCTGGTCCCCTCCACAGTCGCCCCTTCCCCTCCTTCCCTCGGTGACATTCAATGACGCAGAGGCCCGACGCAGAGGCCCGAGGATAGATGGGAGCCCTAGGGAGGTCTGGAATCCCAAGAGCAGACAGGGTTTTTCGTCTCTGCCCAGCTCCAGTGCTGGGTGAAGCTGGGGGTGGGATGGGTCTGGGGCTCTCTCAGGCCGCCCCCTTTTCCTCCCAACACCAAACCAGGGTGTTGTTGGTCCTGGGGCAGGGGTGAAGCTGGGGGCCCTACATTCACAGTTCGGTTGGTGGCAAGGAGCAGGCCCAGGACCTGGGCACTGGGGGTCATGCCCTGGTCCCCACCTGGCACGAGCTGATTGTCATTCGGAGAAGCTCTAGGTGGGAGGGAGTGCCCCCTCTTCCACCCTCTCTGCTGGACCCAGAGGGCAGTAGAGGCCTTGGGAGGGTCTCGGGTTGACAAAGAGGGCTCTGTCCGGAGAGGTTTCCTGAGTGTTCTGGGAGCTTCTGTGTCAGCATGAGATGGACCTTGTCCAACCTGGAGTCCTCCCCTGGGCTCGTTTGCAGAGAAGCCACCACCTTGGTGTGGGAAGAGCTGCCCGAGCCTGCTGACTCTCCAAGAGAGGCTTCAGCAACCTCCAGGCTGCTTCCAGAGCCAACTTCCTCACGGGCGTCCTTCTAAGTGATGGTGGCTTGATACTGCCAGACAGCTGGGGCATGTTGGGGTCTTTCTTCCTCTTCCCATGGTTGCCTTGCCTTGCTTCTGGGACCCAGAGAAGAACAGAGGGGCCAGGCCAGGGGACAGAGGCTGAGGGTGCTGAGGTCTGAGGAGGCCTGCAGGGGACCTGTCCCAGATAGACAGTTTGGCTGTCCCTTTTGCAGCCAGGGTGCTGCTTGGCCCAGACGGAGGCAGTTGAGGCTCGTGATGAGGTGGGATGAGCTATGCAGGAGCCAGACCCAGAAGGAAGCCCCATATCCATTCATGGAGCATCACAGCCCTCATCCTCTGCAGGGACAGCTCAGCTGCATGGGCTGGGGTTAGTACAAGAAGGGATAGGCTGAAGGGTGAGCTGGGGGAGAAGGGGACTTGGGTCGGAACCATCACACAAGCACACAATCTGGAAGTTAGAAAGGCCTTTCCACCTTGAGTCCAGGGGCCAGCTGTCTACCTGCCTGTTTCTGCTTTCTCTACCCACTGGGGAAGATGATGGTCTGATCCAGCCCCCTCCCCATCCCCAGGAGGACAGAAAGTGTGACCCGGCCAGAACTGAGTCCCTGAATCTCTAAATGGCCAGTGCAGAGAAGATGAAAACCAGCCATTCTCCACCTCCATTGAACTCAAGAGAGAGGGAGGTTGGCTGAAACTGCAGCCGGCAGGGTTGAGGTTAGATGGCAAGAAGGAATTCCTGATGGTAAGGGGTCCTGAGCACTAGATCAGGAGGCCAAGGGAGAGGGTGAAACCTTTTTTAAAGCCCCCCGCCAACTTCCCATTGGGAAACATGTGCCCAGGAAGGCAGCCCACACACACACTCTACGGTTCCCACTGAGGACCCACCCAAATTTATGGGGAGGAGAACTTTGCACCCTGGGGGTGCAGGAGAGCAGCCCCCTAATCACCTGCCCACTACCTCCCACAGGGGTGTCCAGGATGGAGCTGAATTTGGGCTGGTCAGACCTGCCCTCTCACACCTGAGTAGACCAGTGGTCCCTAGGTCCCAGCTCCCCAACCCCAGCCTGGTAGCTAAGGGGACCACCACAGCTCCCAGGAGATTGTGGGGTTGGCTGGAACTTCCACTTCCGGAATTCGAGGCTGCCTTTCCGTGCAGGTGGGCTTGGGCTGGAAGAAGGCCGGGAAGAGGGAAGGCGCCGCAGGTGGTGTAAGCAGAGGTCCCTGGAGGAGCACGGAGAGCAGCAGAGGCCTGGCGGGTGGGCGAAGGGGTGGGGGAGGGCGTCCCCATTACTGGAGTCCTCGGTGAAAAAGTGGCTGAGCCTTCCCCGGGGCCAAGGGTGAGCCTGCCCCACCCGAAGGGCGGCAGGGGGAGGGCAGGGGTCACGGAGATGGGGCAGAGGACGGGGGGTTGGGCCCTCCCCCCGCGGCGCGGCGCCCCCCTCCGGCCCGGCCGGGGGGCGGGCGCGGCGAGTGCTGGCGCGCGTCCTCGCGGGTGCAGGCGGGAAGCTGGGGCCGCGGGTGGCGCGCGTCAGGCGCGTAAGGCTGTGCTGGGAGCTGTTTCAGTGTGGCCGGCTGCGGGTGGGGGGCCGGGGTGAGGGTGGGGGGCCGCGGAGAGCCGCGCGCGTCATTATCTGGCCCCGGCCCGGCCCTCCACGACCCCCGCCCGGCCTTTGGTTGCTGCGCGCTGAGTCTGGAGTTTCCCTCTGGGTCCTTTCTTGGGCCCCCCCGGGGAGGGGGTGCCATCAGGCTGGGCCCGGGCCTGCGGGGCGCCCCGTGGCGGGGGCCCGGTGGGCCGGGCCTGGTGCGAGGGGGAGGAGCTCTCCTTGCGGGACAGGGACTGGCTCCGGGGGGACGCGCTGGGGTGGCGCGGCGCGGCAGAGGCGGAGGGGCCTGGACTGCGCGGGGCAGGGGGCCTGGTGCCGGCTGGGGCTCTCCCGGGCCCTGGGCCCCGGCCGGGGGGCTGTTTGGGGCGGAGATCAGCAGCGACGGCCGACCCTGGAGGCTTCTGCAACTGGAGCCTGTGGGACAAGGAGAGGGGGCAGAAGGCAAGAGAAAAGAGAAGGGCAAAGAAACAAAAAGGGAGAGACATTTTCAGAATCGCTGAACACTCAGCGGGGAGCCTGCTTCTCCCTCTCCCTCTGCTTGCTGCTCTGCCTACTTGTGCTCTGTCTCTGTCAAAATAAAGAAATAAAATCTTTTTTTTTTTTTTTTTTTAATCGCTGAGCACTGAGCCCTGGAGCCCTGCGGCTTCAGACCTGGGTGAGGCTGTGGAGACCAGGCACAGGTGGATAAACTAGGGCTGGTGCTCCGTCCTCCTGGGCAGGACCTCTAGGGGCCACAGGCTCCTGAGACTACTACCTGGCCTCTCTGTTTCATCTTTAAAATTCTCATGGATTTTACATTCTACTCTACCACCTACCCGTGTTTACATCGATATGAATAATGTTTTCTTCCAACTACTCTGGTCTTTAACCTTTGGCTTCAAATGCCTCATGGCACACCAGAGGATGTGTGTGAGCCCCACTGGCCCCCATTCACCTTCCCCAAGCTTGGCGTCCCGATGACCCCTCTAGACATGTTCACTGTAGCCACTCCCTTGAGCCCAGTGACAGGGCTGGAACCTGAGCGGGAGGAGACACTTAGCTGGGGAGGTGGAGAACAGGAAGTATCCTTCTCCGCATCCTTGCTAGGCCCTGACCTTGGCTCTGGGGAAGCTCCCGCAGTTGGAGGCCTTCTGCGGTCACCATCTGGCCACCGTAGGGCCAGCTGTGGTTTCTCACCTGCTGGTGATGGCTGTGTCAGAGGCAGGGGCAGCGCCATGGGGTCTGCTGGCAGCAGAAGGCTGCTGGGCTGCGGCAGGCGTGGGCATGCGGATGCTGATGGGACGGGGAATCCGGCTCCGGGTGGCGGCTGCCCGCCCAGCCTTCCTGGGGGCAGCAGGCTCCGAGGCAGGTGTGTCCTCCTCGGAGCCAGTGCCGGAGAGCGTCTCTGAAGCCCGGCGCTGCTCCTCACTGGAGGAGGACGAGGCCCCGGAGGCCAGCCGCAAGAGCAGGCGGCCCTGCCTCTTCTCCATCACCAGACGCGCCAGGTCCTGCTGTGGCCGGACCCTCTTGCCCCACCGCTCTTTGGCCGACAGGGAGCCTGAGGGCTCCGAGCCTGTGTCCTCCTCAGACAGCAGGACGGGGATCCGGCTCCTGGGGCGAGCGCCTGCCATGGCGTGGCGGCTGGGGGAGATGGTGGCCAGTTTCTCGGGGCCTGGCTCCAGCGGGGACACTGGAATTGGCCCGTTGGCAAGGGCTGGGCCACTGGGCAGTGAGTCTGTGGCCACCTCCGGGGCGGTGTCCCCGGGAGCGCTAGCCAGAGCACCACTCTCCAGCCCTGACTGGGCAATGCCATTCTCTAGGGGCAGGGAGGCCCCCTCCTCCACAGCCCTCCCATCAGAGGGCGCCTCCAGGCCCAGTTCACCCCCAGCGCCCAGCTCCTCAGGCCGGGACGCTTGTCCGCCAGAAGACATGACGTTGAGGTGGGTTTTCTCCGCAATGTGCACAAAGGTCCTCTCAACTTTGGTGAAGGGTGAGGAGGTGACGGCCACCCCTCCCGCCCCTGTGGTCACTGCCCCGGCCCCCTGCCCCGTCCCAGGTCCAGGGGGCTTGGGCTCAGACTTGAGGACAGAGGACAGGGTGCCCGGCTCAGACACGTCCAGCTGGCTGCCAGTGGGCTGGGGCCGCTCTTGCTGAGGAGTGAGGGCAGCCAGAGTGCCCAGGTCAGGGTCGGGGGCCAGGTCGGCAGTGACGGGCGACTTCTTCATGTCGCCAGGGGAGACGAGCACCAGCGTTTTGGAGCCCTCCTCGGGCTCCAGGTCCCCGTCAGCCATGGAGGCCCGGCCCCTGGACTCCTTCTGGTCGTCAGCCAGCAGCGTGGATGGGGCACCCTCCTGACTCCGGTCTGTGCTCCTTTCACTCCCCTCACTGCTAGAGCCACTGCGAGGCCTCAGCACCTCCCCTAGAGCCACTGCTTCCTCCTCTTCCTCCTCTTCCTCCTCTTCCTCCTCCTCTTCCTCCTCTTCCTCCTCCTCTTCCTCCTCCTCCTCTTCCTCCTCCTCCTCCTCTTCCTCCTCCTCTTCCTCCTCTTCCTCCTCCTCTTCCTCCTCCTCCTCTTCCTCTTCGTCCTTCCCATTAGCTTGAGGCTGAACAGGAGCCAGTGGTACCTGGGGGGTGGTGAGCAGCATGTGGGAGAAGCCCACCCTCCGGACCCTGTTGAGCAACCGAGCCCGTTCTCGGTAATCAGAGAGATCTTTCTTGAAGTCCTGGTAGGGCAGGCTCAGAGGCACAGCTCGCGGGAGACCATTGACCTCAAACGGGGGCGCCACGGAGAACACCTGCAAGGGGCACACACAGGGATTCGCTGATGTCACCTGCCCTGCAGGGCCCGATGACACCAGCACTGCACCCACAAGCTGGGAGGCCCACATGCCCAGGTGCATGCGCCAGAAATTGTGCTCCCTGAGGCTGAGCACTGGGTCTGTCTTGTTCATTGCTCTATCCCCCAAGGCCTAGAAGGGTCCCTGGCACCTAATGAGTGCTCAGAAAGTCTCTGAGGAAGGATTGTGTGCATGCTCCAGCTCCCCCTGAGGCCCCTGGCCCCGAAGCTGGCAGTTCCTCTGTCTCCCATCTCCCACTTCCTTCACTCTCCTCCCTGCCTCTGAAACCCAGAGCCAGCTTTAGTTCAATCAATAGAAGACAATGACAGCGGCAAGTCATCAGAGGCATGGTGTGGATCTCCCTTTGACAGAGGACGAAACCAGGTCCAGAAGGAGTGGCAAGCGTCTGGGTCAGCCCTTGCTGCCTCCTTACAGGACAGGCTTTCTCTGCAGTCAAGGAGCTGGCGACCAGGGCTATCAAAGCCTGTGCAGGAGCAGGGCAAAGTTCAGCTGTCCTCCACACCCCAAAATGCAGGCTGGGTGCCATTGGAGCTCCAGCGCCCTCTTCCCTCCTGCCCTTTCCTGGCCTCTTGCTCAGGAATTCTCCAGCCCTCCCCAGCTGTGTGTTGAGTCCACAGTTCTTCCGGGAATTTGCAGCTAGCTTACAAAAGGCAGTTTCTTTCCACTTGATTTAGTTTTCCCTTTTGAAGCTTTGGGCAGAGCCCTTGGCAATGTGATGGCCTATGCTCTTGGTTTTCTGGACTCCTGCCACGTCTCCCCTTAGCCTTCCAGACTAAGGATCTTTTCAGACTAGAAAGGCCTGATCACCCTGTCAGGACCTTAGCCCTTGCATCTTCTCCAGCTCTGACCTAGTCAACACACGCACACGCACATGCACACTCACACACACATCTCCGGCACCCCTAGTGCACCAGGCCCCACCCGGGGCTGACATAGCTTCATTTCAGGTGGGGATGGAGCTGACAGCGTCCAGTGCTTTGTCAGCCTTTTTGAACATGCTGGGCCCCGTCTTCCTAAACACAGCCCCTCCAGATCAGAAGCCCCAGAGATCGGACACCTCCAACACCTCCAGGTGCCATCCAGACTTGCAGGGAGTCCTGCTGAGTATTCTTCAACCTCTGCGCCTGCTGCCTCAGCTGTATGGGCACAGCCCTATCAGGACCAGGGGGGTGGGGAGGGGGGTTCCCTAGCCACTTGTTCTCTCCCGCCCACCTAACCATTCTCCCTACAGCTGCTAGAGGGATCTTCCTGAAACTGAAATCTGATCCTATCTCTCTGCTTCCAACTTGCAGAAACCTACAATAGCCCCACAGTCCTCAGGGGACAGTTCCAATTCTAGACTGGGCACTTGGCAACGCTGCCCCGCCCCCATGACCTGGCTCCTCCCCTTCTGCTCTGAGCTCACTCTGAGCTGGAGCTGCGCCCTGGGATCCTTGCCCTGTACGCTTGCCTGCTGATGCCACCAGCAGTTCCCTAAGTGCTAGTCGCTTCTCACACCGCTGTCTTTCCCTCTGGTGGTCCCCGCTGCCTGGGGATCCTGTCACTCCCTCTACTCACATGACAAATACCTGTCCTTCCTCCAGGACTGAGCTCAACCAATCTTTCAGAAAACCTTCCTGTCCACCCACCAAGCAGGCATCATCAACCCCCTTTCTACTTGTTTTCTCACATCCCGCTAGAGACACCACCGCGCCCCTTGAGGGCCTGACCAGGCCTTTCTCTCTCTCTCTCTCTCTCTCTCTCTCTCTCTCTCATTCTTCCTTTCTCTTTTTCTTTCTTTCTAGAAGAAGTCCTGGGATGTCTATTGTCCTGGCCAAGATGGTAGAGGCCGTGAATCCGTGGATCACATACTGAAAGAGACAAATGTGGTCCTTGTTTTCACAGAGTGTGCAGTCTCTCTATTAGGAAATAATATGGGTTTGCAACGATGTGGATGGAACTTGAGGGTGTTAGACTAAGTGAAATTAGTCAATTAGAGAAAGACAAATATCACATGATCTCACTGCTATGCGGAATTTAAGAAACAAAACAGAGGATCATAAGAGAAGGGAGAGAAAGATAAAATAAGACGAAATCAGAGAGGGAGACCAACCATAAGAGACTCAATCATAGGAAACAAACTGAGGGTTGCTGGAGGGAAGGGGGGTGGAGGATGGGGTAACTGGGTGATGGGCATTAAGGAGGGCACGGGATGGAATGAGCACTGGGTATTCTGTAAGACTGATGAATCACTAACCTCTACCTCTGAAACCAAAAATACACTATATGTTAATTAATTTAATTTAAATTTTTTAAAAAACTACATTTGACCAAAAAAGAGGGGGGATGAAATTGTGATAATGCACACTCCACAGAGATTGTGATCATAAATGAGGTCAGATAAGCAATGGTCTGGCATACAGCTCAATACTCAGATACTCAATAAATGTCAGCTCCCTCCCAGCCTGCCTCCTGCCCTCTGCCCTGCTCCCTGGTCTGGAGATCACTGCCTCCCTCTCCAACCCCAGCAATGCCCCGATGCCGCACCCATGGGAGAGAGAGTGGTGAGAAAAGGAGGGGCTCTCCCAGCTGAGGCCAATTAGCAAGCAGCCAGAAGGCAGGTGGAAGGGAAGGTGGGAATCCCCTAAGCTGAGGCTCTGCCCAAGGCTGTGACTTCTCCCTTCCTCAATTGCCATAGTCTTTCTCATGGTCAGACCATCTATGAGGACTGATAATGGTGGGAGGGGGTGCAAGATGGGGTAGCATCAGACCCCAGGCAGGACACTTACCCACCCTGTCTGAGCCAGGCAGGGGACTTCCTTAGTGCTTAGTCTTCTTCACATCCAGGCCGGAAGTCCCTGGCAATTGTTTTCTTTTTCTACACCATTCCCATTATTCATTCATTCATTCATTCATTCATTTATTCAACAAACATTAAGCCCTGGTTCTGTGCCAGGCCGTGTGCTGCAGCCCTCTGCCATGCTCAGTTACCAACACTAAGGCTAAAGATGACTAGGCAGAGGTGGAGGGGTGCTATGAGGTCCTGGGTGTGTCGTGACTGTGGTGTAGGTGCCAAGGACCTATAGAGAGACACAGCTCTGATCATGTCTCCCTCCTGTCCAGCTCAGAACTCACCCACCCAACACCAGATGCGTCCCACCCAGCGTCTCTGCCTGTTTTCTCTGTCCCATCTCTGACACTTTGAGCATCCTTCTGGCCAGGCCCTGGATCTCTTTAGAAAATCCCATCTGTAGGACAGACCCTCCACTCACAGTGTCTGTGTCAGATCATCATAGCTCGAACCTTCTCTCTTCCATCTCAAAGCCCTCCCCTTCCACTTCACGGGAAGGAGGGGGAATAAGAACTGAAATCAGGCTTCAGTGACAAGGTCAGAATAGGACACAGGCCTAGAGAGAGCCACTGGCATGCCCACTTCACAAAGCACATCAATCAAGGTGGCTCAGAATCCCAAACTCTTTCCATTGCCTCACTGGCCTCCCACCCTCCCATGCAGGGAAACCTGGTATCCTGTGCCCTTTAGCAGGAAGAGCCATGAATCTCAGAGTGGGGACAGCTTTGCCCTAAGGATCACTGACAAGCCCACTGGCCAGCTGGCATCTGGACCTGCTGTGTTTCCCAATTCAGGATCCCTCCACACCTCCCCACGCAGCTCCTTGTTGGGGAGGGCAGGCCTGGGCTCAATTCCTCCCTCCTCAGAGAGGGGGAAGTCCTCCTTCACCCCCACCCAGCCTCTCCTGAATGCCTGTGCCCAGTGACTATTCATGCATTTGCCCATGCTACCCTGTGCTCATTCATTCAGCCTCAATCCTTAGCCAGCCTCTGTGTGCTTGGTCCAGAAGGCTGGCAGACACCATGAGAGGGGGATACCAGTGACACTCTCCCATTCCAGCTCAGGGGGCAGCAAGCCTACTGCGCTTCAGCAAGGGAAAATCAGGGCCTGGGGGAACTCACGTCTTCCTACTCCCTCTCCAGAGCAGCGATCCTTTATGATTCCAATTATATTTGTGGTTCTCCAGCTTGGCTTGGTACAGCATTATCTAGGGGAGCTTTTTAAAAACCTATAGAGCCCTGAGTCCCACTCCCCTTGCCCCCAGATTCAGGTCCAAGATGAGGCCCAGAAATCTTTTAAAGCTCCCTGGTGATTCTGAGGGAATGGCGGATGCGGTAAGGGTGAGTCATGGAAGAGGGGAGGCAGGCTGCTGGAGCTGAGACCCTCAGAGAGAATGAAAGCCCTAGCCCTCCCCTTGCCTCCATGGAGTCCAGATCCAAAGACTTCGGCTTCACCAACTTCAGAGCCCAGCCAAGTCCATGTTTACTCCAGTCAGCAGGAAAAGTGGAGGGAGGTGGATGGACCCGCCTCTGATCTTTTCCTGCCACCAAAACTGGTCTCTCCTCAGCCTTGAATTGCCTGACACTAGCAACACCCCCAGGGGTGGGTTTGTCCACCTACCCCCATTCCCCAGACAGAGTACAGAGAGCGGCTCTCCTGCTTGGACCCTGGCCAAGCCCAGACACAGCACACTGCACTTCAGCCCACAGTCCCAAGGTCAAAGAAGGGGGACTGTTGAGTGACCAAAGCCGGAGGATGGACCATGACCCTTTCCCCCTCCCAACAAGCCTCTCACAGCCGTGCTCCCCTTCCTTCTCCCTCAGCAGCCACCCCCAGCACCCTTCCCATCTCTCCTCCCCAGGGGAGCCCCCAATTGCCATAATTTCCCCACTTGAAAACCAGAGACGTTGGCAGTGTGGTCCCCTTTGCCCACCACCAGCTTCCCCAGATTTCTCACCTGTCTGTCGTCGGTCTGTCTGGGTCTGCACACTCAAACCACATCTGCCAAGCCAGGAGCCCTCCAGCCCTCCCTCTGCTCCTCCACCCTACACCCAGGGGTGCCACCCACCCTGGCACACTGGCCATTGACAGTCATCTGGGTGGAAGGGCTAAGATAACCCGAGAAGGTGGCTGCCTACCCAGGTCTCTACAGATACTCGCACACTTGACTCCCAGATCTTGGTGTCTCCAGCCCATCCAAACCTGCCCGGGGCAAGGAGCTGACAGCGTGGGAACATTCTAGCTCAAGAAATGCAGCTGTAGCTTGCCCTTCTTCTGCCCCCACACTTGCTTTAGGCCCCAAGGAGTAAAGTGTGGCCCGGTGAGAGCACCCCACCCCCAGGCTCTGCACAATCCACTCTCTCACTGACCCCCCTGGACAGACCATTCTCCCCCACACTAGAGCTGTCTCAGTTCCCCCATCAGAGCAGAGGGGCAGGGAAAGACTCCCAGAGTCCCTTCACAGGGCTCCCCAGACTTCCTGGCCTCCTTACATACATACACACACACACACGCACACACACACACGCGCGCGCGCACGGCTTCAGTAGACTGATCCACAGAGAATAGATCTAGGTGCCCACCCCTCTACTTCCTATCCCTCCTCCAGCAAGTTGGCAATTAGGAGTCCAGCCCTAGAGACCAGGTTCCATCCCTATCACCTTCCTGCGGATGAAAGGAGACTGCCAGCAGGGCAAGGGCTCCTGGAGTCCACCTTGGTGGAGACCTCTCAGGATTCCCCCTTCCCGTCCCCATCCTTGTCTTAGGGGCTGTGGGGCTGGATCCATTTATCTGGAATTTGCCCCCAGACCGGATCCCAGAATCAGCAAGACTAGCCCTTGCCCTCTGCCTGTTGGGTGGTGGGTTAGGAAGGAGAAGGATGAAAAGAAAGAAGGCGAGTCGCAGGTTCCTGGAAGGCGTCTTTAATCAGGATTTGGTAGTACACAAGCTCTCCGGATTGTCTGCATTAACATACAGGGACTAAAAAAGGCACAAGATCCCTCGCGCAACGACGCGAGACGGCGGGGCGACCCCCACCCCCGCCCGTGCGCGGCCGTGTGCGCATGGGTGCGTGTCCGTGTCCCACCCCCGTGGCGGCGCCGCGCGTGTGCGTGTCGGTTTCAAGTGTTGGATTTGTACAGTACTCGCAGTCTAGGGGTGGGGGCTCAGTGCATGCTTTTCCACCCGGGCCCAGGCTCCCCCACCCCCCGACGCCGCTATGTACACTGAGGACGCACCCCGGAGAGGAAGGGGAAAAAAAAAAAAAAAAAAAAAGCGTCCCGTGTGTGTTTGTGCGTGTGTGTGTGTGTGTGTGTGTGTGTGTATGTGTTTGAGTTTTTCGTGCATGCTTACGCTGGCCAGGTTGGGGAATAGTGCAAGCTTATAATACAGTATTATTGCAGTACAAAAAAGGGTGGGGGGTATGATGGGAGGGGGAGACTTAGGAATAAACTGGCTGGAATTCGGGACTTCCGGAAGGGTCCTCTCCCCAACCCCTTCCCATCCCTCGCTCCCCTCCCCACCACGATTAGGAAGCGTCTCCCCATGCTGGGAGGGGATCCTCGGGTCCCTGGAAGAGGCTCAGCTGGGCCCGGGGCTGAGCTTCCCTCCTTCTCACCAGTCCTACCTCTCAGGGGGCAGGGGCCAGCCCTCTCCTTGCGAAATATTGTCAAACATTAGGGCCCCCAACCCCGCCTGCTCCCCCACGGAAGCCCCTCCAGTGGGAGGGGGGGGGTCGACGGAGCAAGTGCAAAGGAAGCAGATGTTGGTCCCTGAGTTTTATTTTCGGGGGTGGGGAGGGAGAAGAGCTGGAAGTGGGGGCGTGTTTGGGGACCCCCAGGGCCCTCAGTCATGGAGTGGGGTCGGGCAGGAGAGACAGACGAAGAGGCGTGGGCAAAAAGGGGGTGTTGGGTGGCTCTGAGAGACCTAGGCTCAAAGCTTGGCTCCCCCTCAACTCTGGGCTCTTTGGCATCCAATTGCAAGGCCAATTATGGGAGCAGGGGGAGGCTGTGGGCGGCGAGGTAACAGAGATAGGGGTGGGGTGACGGGGGCCCTTAGAGCCCGGAGAACTGGCCAGTTCCTCCGCCCAGCCCCTCGTCTGCACCCCGGCCCTGGAAGCACTGAGGGGCGAGGCCGCGCCCCGGGGTCAGGGGGCCCAGCGGCCGCGAACCCGGGGAGAGGGAAAGCAAACACAAAGTTGGCGCGAGGGCGGGGTGGCAAGGGGGCTCACCCGGGAACGGGGGACTTTAGCAGCAGGCAGCTCGGCTGGGGCGCGCGCAGAGGCGGGGCGGGGCGGGGGCGGGGCTCGGAGGCCGGCCGGTACCCTGGTCGCGCGCGTAGCAGCTAGTTAAGACGACCGACCGTACATTCGTGGCGCGTTGGCCGCGGGGGCAGGAGTGTGGGGGCGGGCCCCGGGGGCGGGAAGTGGTGGTTGGGTCCTGTTACAGTAGAGTTAGAAACCTGTGAGAGGTGCCCGGAAACGCGGCCTTTGTGCTCTCCCAGCGGGGGGCTGCTAGTTTGCTGTCCGGAGAGTGGATGAAATGTGCGCGCAGCTGTGGAGTGTGCGTGTGCGTGTGTATGTGTGAGGGCCAGTTACTCGTGGCAAGGTGAACCCCACCCCCCTGCACCCGCAAAGACTGTGCAGGTAGAAGGGAGGATAAAGTGGGACTGACGGCGGAGCCAAATGGAAGGAGCGTCTAGAAAAGTTCCCACAGGCCTTTGGGCTTCATTGCCCCTCCTCCCCCACTGCTTTTCAACTCTTTACTTGGGGGAAGGGGCCCGCTCAGGCTCCGAGGCGCCCTGAGCTGGGGAGCCCACTGGGTGCTATGGGGGAACCATTGGGGATATTTGAGGGATGTGGTCCTCAGGCTGGGAGCCTCTCCCTTAGGGAGAAGGATGCTTTAAAATTTTCAGAGACTGACCCACTAGTCCTAGGGGGCACCTCTGGCCCTAATGGGAATAATGCAAACTTTGGGGACATGCCCCCCAGCTTAAGGAGAGTGATTTGCCACACTCCTTGTTATCAAGGACTGCCTCTGGGGTGGGCCGATTCCTGCCCTTTGGGTTGGAATCTCAGTGGGGTTTGGGGTAGGGTGGGGTGACATTCAGGCCTTCCTTAGGGGTCATGCTTCCTTCCTCAGGTACCAAAGCAACCCAAAGACAGCAGAGAATATTCCATCCTCCCACAGCCAGAGGTCCCCACACACTCCTAAGCATGGTCTCCCCGGCCACTCAGTACAGACACATTTGCCACAGCTCCCCAGCCATCCAGTGGCCCAAGCTCCCCCGACCACTGCCTGGGCAGACAGCACCACCCCTCCCCAGAAAAAGGGACCTAGGCAGGGCAGAGGAGAGAAAAGGAGGGTCCTGGGACCCTCTACAGAGAGGACCCCTACTTTCCTGGGATTGAAGGGGTCTGCCCACCCCTCTTGGCTGGGGAAGCAAGGATTAATATGCCAGCATGGCTCAAAGGTGCCATCATTCCCCCATGTGCTGGGCAAGGCTGTGCCCATTTTCCTTAAAACTGGAAATGCAGAGGGAGATTGATGGGTTCGGGATGCTAGTCGTTGGGATGAGTGTTGAGTGGTTATTGCTGTGACCCAAGCTGCCTTGAGTGCGTAGGGATGTCTATTCATTACTGAGAATTCACTAGAGCATTTTTCACTGACCCAGGGTCCTGTGCCGTCAGAGAAAATACTGGTCCTACCATGGGGACCCCATTTACCACAAACAAGTCCACTGGCCCACACGCATTCAGGCACACAAACTATGAGGTCACCGACATGTACACACAGCATACACCAACACCACACATCTCCACTGGGTGTGAGCTGCCTCCTCGAAGAAGCCCACCTGACTTGAGGTCCCAGGAAGAACACCATCCTCCTTGAAGTGCCGCAGCCTTGGACAGAAGGGAGTGGGGAGTCCTCAGGCTCACAGAGATTGCAAACGGAGTTCAGAGTCTCTGCCCTTAAACCAGTTTTGTTTGGCTCACAGTGATTTTTCTTTAAAAAGTTGTGTTTTTTTAAAATTTGATGCCAATAATTAAAAATCGGGAGATTTCACATAAAAATTGGAAGATAGTGGCAATAGTTGGCTGAGCTCACACCAGTGGGAGTGCATCTCCCACTTACCACAGTCCCCAAACCTGCCACTGTTTGACATGGCTTAGCCCCTGTTGAGGTGTGAGTTGGTGACCCTTGCCTCACCCATGCCAGTACCTGCCCTATCTGTGAGCCCGAAGCCCAGGAACCCCCACCCCCTACCTCAAGGTCATGGTTCTGAGCTCTGCCTTCAAACTGTAGCTCTTACCCCACCCACTGAATCTCCAGAGCTACTTGGGGTTGTGGAATGGAGAGGGCGGGGTCTCTGGAGAGATAGGGTGGGTCTTTTCAACCAACCCTGGTACTCTGGAGTGACCTCTTCTGCCCTACACCATCCCACACCCCCGGGGACACCATCAGGTGGAAATGGAGAAGGAAGGAGAGTCTGGCTTGGAGACAACCCCTTCCTTTTAGATAGAGTGAGAAGGGGCCAAGCAGGAAGGACAGTAAATAGATCACTACACAGAAAAACACTCTAAAACTTCTATCCAACAAGACCTCAGTTATTCGGCATTGGCAGGTGTTTTTATGTTTTTGTAAGTTAAATAATCTGGTTAATCCATTAAATGCAAATAATACTGGGATCAACCTCATAAACTATTATGAGGATTAAATGAGTTAATTTTGTAAAGTGCTTAGATCACTGCCTGGCACGTAATAAGCACTGCTGCTAGTGACTGTTTAATAAAATAAAAAATTAATAATTGGAAGCCACCACTATACTCAGAGTGTGACTATAAAGCACAAAAACACCATTTCCAAGTACAGCAAAGAGTGCTACCTCTTTTCACAGCTGACCCTGAGGAGGCTGTGCATTTTTCCCCAGCAGGGAATCATTTCTTGAAACATTCTGACCTCCTCCTTGGGAAACCCTTCTGGAGAAAAAGAGCCTGACAACACTGCAGACTCACAACTTCCCTACCCAGCCTGGGCCCTAGAAACTAGGAACTCAAGTCCAAACCATGCATGGCTCTGCCGAGCTGCACGTGAACTTGACCCAATTCATGTGGCTTCACATGGCCTGGGCTAATTCCAGAAATCGGAGCCACCCTCAAAGGATAATCATGTTATCAAGATGCTCTCTTGTTGGCTTAGAGCTTTATGGCCAACAAGATGCTCTCCCACTACCAGCGAGGGTATGCAAAAGGATGTCCCTTAAAGGACAAAATATTTGAATCATGATCTTACTTTAAAGGACACACCCTCTCCCACAGGAATCAGTTTTGGGGTGTGTATGTGTGTCTGTGTCTATGTCTGTGTCTGTGTGAAAATTCAGCCACCTTTGGAATGCTTAACAGGATATTCCACCTCCAATGGCTTTGGAAACAGAAATATGTACTTAATGCTAAAACGAGGCTGAAGCTAGTGCCATCATCTTTGATAAGTCACAAGGCACTTTGGGATCTTAGAGTACCTCAGGGTTCTGGTCACTGAGTGGGAGCCGTGCTCAGGTAGTGGAACCCTCTGGAAGGGAATGCCGGATAACTGAGTGCTTGGTCTCATCTAACCCCAGATAGCATGGGCCCTGCCCCCACACCCCACGGCTGCTGACTTTTGGAGCTGCTGGTGGACAGACTCCCCTTTACTTCACCCCCTGCCACTCGCTGGGTGGATGGAAAGAGGGCCAAAGAGGAAGGGAGTAGCCAAGGGGGCAGTGGCGGAATGTGGAAGGCGGGAGTGGGGCTACTGTTCATCCCACCCCCTAACCTTTGTGCTTTGTGTTTTCTGTCCTTTCTTTTTAAAGGGTCTACCCTGACCTCTCCTCTACCCTCTGCCAGAGCCAAATACAGCACCACCCGAGACAGACTGGAGAGCCACAGAGGCTTGACCTTGGGGACATTCAGAAGTAAGCAGCTGGGATAAGGTGAGGGTGCGGCACCAGTACTAGGGCACGAATCTGGCTTTCATTCCTAGATGAGGACGGTGCTCTTGGCCTAGACATCCTCCAAAAAGAACAGATTTTGAAGAAAAGAATGTAGTGAGTGTGGGCATAGCTCATGTGAGTTAGCTATACACAGAGCCAACAAGCCATGAGGACATTTTAGCCAAACAGCATTGCCCACCTTCCTATGACATCCCCAAGCTGGGGCAAGGATCCTGAGGCCTCTACTCCAACCAGAGATAGCTGGGGAGTTGAAGGGAGTTGAGTTGGGAAGGAAGAGTCAAAGGGAGAAGGCAGTAGAAAGAGGAGCCAAGATGAGAGTAGGTACATAGGAAACTACCAAGGACTGCACAAATATTTTTCTGACTCCCTGACACACACAAGTACACCTTCACACACACCCATATACATAGGACTGCGGCACTGCAAATTCAGTGGTGTCATTCACACTGCGGTCAATGTAAACGGTACTCCCTGGAATTGTGCAGTGCACAGCCTGAGCATCTATCCATGGCAGGCCTGCCTCATGCACATATGCTCATGTATAAGAACATTCATACTCACAAGTATTCATGCATGCACACAAGCATATACACAGATATGGTCTCACTGCAATAAATATTTTGCAAACCTTCAGGTCTCAACCTTTCCTTCTCTTTCTGTATAGGCACTACCCTTCCTGGCACCCCTCTTCACCACTACTCCATTGCCTAGGGAAACAGAGGTGCTGGCTGACAGGGGCAGGAATGAGGAAAAGGAACCTTGGAGGTCCCTGCAGTGACAGGTTGGGGGCTGAGAAATGATCAGAAAAGACATAGTGATCTGACATCCTGACCCGCCCCACCCCCTGCATCTGCATATCCCCGGCAGATCTGCCTACCCCGTTCTCTGTCTTCACCATGGCCCCTTGGGAGTGGCTTGGCTGAGCACCTACAGGAAGGAGTCACTCACTGAGAGGGACACTGGTGGGGCTGCTGCTGTCTGGGATTTGTCCTGAACTCACAGGCGCTACCTCATCCTTAATAACCTAACTTCTCTGCCAGTGCTTCTAGGATGGGTGCCCTCACCCCAAGGCTCCAGCTTCCTCTGAAGGGCAGATGCCAGGCCCCCAGTCATCCATCCTCAGATCCTAAGGGGCTGGGCTAAACCACCAAATCCATCAGGGGCTGATGGCATATATCCCTTGGGTAAAGGGCAGCCTAGAGTGGACTGAGCTCCAGGCCTCCTGGGTCAGATGAGGGAGGCAGGAGCTCTGTCCTCTGTGACAGTAGCATGTGGTAGGCCCATTAGGCCACAGGACTGCCCCCCGCCTCCTGACTATGGAGGCCCTTCCTACCAAACCCCAAACCTGGCTGACTAGGCCCGCATCTCATACACAGGGGCACATGCCTTGCCCTATGCAGACAGACAGACACACCCCAGGAGGGTGTCCGTCTTCTGCCACCCCCCTTGGGGGCAAACCAGGCCCTGACATGCCAGGAAATCACAGATTAAACAGAATCACCTCCACGCCAGACTGACTCTGACCCAGCATGCTTTGTCTCCCTGATACCTTGCTTTCCACCGGACTCTGGACCCCACTGGTGGCTCCAGCCCAGTGTCTCAGTCCTGTTCCTGAGGCTGCACCGACAGCCCCACCTCCCCCTGCACCATTTGGCTGGCACCAAGCAAAGGGAGACGTGGGGGAGGGGGGTTGGTCACTACAGTACCTTGGGCCAACGTTACAGGGGGCTGTATTGCATGATGGGGTGGGATGGGGTGTATGAGTGTGTGATTATTGCGTCCTGGGAAGGAACCATGGTCTCTGCCTGCTCCCCACCCCCCCCACCTGCCCCCTCCAGGAGGGGGGGGAGCCCAGCCTAGGTCTTGTGGGTGAAGCGGGCCCACACCTGCTGCAGCTGGGACCGCGAGATGCGGAGCACCGAGGGCACGAGTCTGTGGTTGCCGGCGGCGAGGGGCGCGTGGCGCCGGTGGGGCGCCCGCACGGGGCTGCTCTCCGCCGAGCGGCTGCGCTGAATGAGGGAACCGGAGGAGCCGCCGCCGCCAGGGTGAGGGTAATGCTCGGTCTCCAGCGTGGAGGAGGAGAACACGGAGGACGCCAGTCGTCGCAGAGGGCTGTACCGCGGGAGGGAGTGCCCCGAGAGTCTGTCCTCCTCCAACTGAAAGAGACCAAGAGAGTGGAGGGAAAAGAGGTGTCAGGCACAGACTCGACAGCTCCGTCTCGGGGGGCCGCCCACCGCTCACAGCACCTGCGTCGCTGGCGTCCCGGGCAGGGGCCAGTGTTGGGCAGGCGGAGGGCGTGCACGCCGCCCCATTCTGCCCCAGCACCTAGACTCTGGCCGCCAAATCCCTTCCCAGTCTTCCTCCTCTTTGGCACTCCTCACACCGTGGTCTCCTTGCAGAGACCTTGGTCACTCGCCTCCCCCCGGCAGCCTTCCTGCCTTAGCCCTTCCTAGTTCAGAGTTCCCTCTGAGCTGAGGAATCCTCCCCCACAGGAAGACCCTTCTGCAACTGCTACCTGCCATCTGTCTCCTCAGCTGTTTTTCTGACTCCTTAGGAGGCCGGGAGAACATTCCTTGCACGCCCTCTGCGCCATCACGGGCTGGGGGGGATGGCAAGGACTCCACAGCAAAATGTAGCAGATGGGTAGGACTCTGGAGTCCAGCTACTCATGTTTGCACCCCAGCTCCACCACTTACTACCTCGTGAACACAAGCAAGTCACTTCTCGTGCCTCAGCTTCCTCATCTGTAAAATGGGGCTGACCATGTTTCCCAGATCATAGGCTTGTTGTAAGGATTAGATGTTATGACAGGCACAGCACTTAGGGTTGCCCCGGCGTAAATGCTGTGTCGTGTGAGCTGTCTGATTATCCTTTACGTCACTCTTAAGAATGAGGAGAGGAATAGAGAGGGTGAGAGGGAGGAGCAGACTGAAACCATTTCTCCAAAGTGGCTTTTTCCCTGTCCTCTCCCAGCCCAGCCACAAGGCAGCTGCTGGGAGGGCCTTGGCCACAACACAGACATCAGGAAGAATCCTGTCTGTGTCCTTCTGCCCTTCTACCCTCAGAGGGAAGAGGGAAAGCGGACCTGTGTGTTTCAGGCCTGTGGAGATGGAAATGGTGGCTTGGGTGTCGCCAGAACTGTCCCACCCTGACCCCAGCTCTTCCTGTGACTGAAGCCAGTATAAATAGCTTTTGGGGGGCGGGGGCTGAGGATGGCTTGGGCCGGCTGCCAGAGAGCTGAAGAGGAGGGGCCCCAGGACACTCAGTGTGGATGTCAAATGGGGGCAGAGGGGCCCAATGTGAGACCTCCAAATGGAAAGGAGGAGAGAGAAGATTCTGATAGGACTGTCACTGCCCTCACCCTGCTTTCCCTTCACCTTCTTTTTAGCCAAGCATAGGATCCTGGTCCCAGCTGCACTGAGGATTAGGGGCCTGAGGCCCTCTGTCCAAAAGAAAGGCATACTAGCATCTTCCCACAGCTCCTCCCACTGCGCATGTGTGTGGCTTGAGCTTAACACCCCAGCAGGAGTTTGGTCAGCTTGCAAGGGGTTGGGGGATGATGGACTCGATCCCAGCATGCTCCTGCCCTTTCACTCACCCCCCATGTCCAGCTGAAGTACCGCCTTCGAGAGACCACCCTGCTTCCCAGGCAGGCTCCCTATTCTAGCAAAGAAGCGTTCTCTGTTATCTACCTTATGGCCGTTGCCGATAAACCTTCACGTCCACACCTTGGCATCCTCACCCCACCTCTCTAGACCATGAACTCCAAAAGGGCAGGACTGCGGAGCCTTGTTCATCTGTGTCCCCCTGCCCCTAGCACACCGCCTGGCACGTGGCAGAGAAATGCTCTCGTGGCTGTCAGGCAGATGTCCACCTGCTCAGAGAACACTGACCTGCGGTGTTATCAGCCAGAGACAGCCGGCAAAGGATGGCAAACATCCCTCCCCCAAATCACACCCTCTGTCCGCTGCCTTCCCCTCTGCCTAGCTCTCTAGCCCCTTCTAATCTGCACCTTCAGTTTCCTGGGGGAGAAGGTGAGGTGCATGTAAAGAAAAAGTTGAAGGCATCATGGCATTCACACCAAAGGACAACAGATACCTGCTTCCACATTATCTTGGTGGGGAGGGGGGGCGCGGGGTGGAGGGGGGGTGGGGAAAACAGCAGTGCAAGGGCTCTTATCTTTAAGGGTTAAGAGGAAGTTCACACATCAGACACTGGGCGGAGGGAGCAAGATCTAAGGGGGGTCCCTGCAGAAAGGTGGCAGGGTGGGGAGTCCGCAAACGGTGATTCTAAGATCGGCCAAGCTTGGGAGCCCCCATGTAGCCTGAGATCTGAGATCAGGACTCCCTCCAGACCAAAGAAAGAAGGAACAAATGCGCCAGTCCCCACCCCACCCCCACCCCTCATCCTCCTCTGCCCTTGACAAGGAAGGTCTCTGCTTCGCCAGTACTGGGCTGTACGGAAATGCTCAGTAAACCATGTCACCACCCCCCCATGTGCACACACACACACACAGGCCGCCACGCACACTGCTGTGCCTAAGGCACACCTGCTGACAAGGGCCCCCCACCCCCACCCACTCTGGCCTGTGTTTGCTCCTCTCCTAAACACACAGGCCTCAGACAGCACTCACCGCAGCTCTACCTCTGCCCGCAGCACCCCCCATACCCACCACCCGGTGACCCAGCATCCTGCCAGCCTCGGTTTCCTTATCTATTAAAGGGCAGGTTTGCCTTATCACGTCACTATTGGAAGGAAGACACACGTGCCCTAGGGAAGCACTGAGAGAGTGCAGCTCTGGTTACCGTCAGTGGAATTACTGCTCTGATGGTTCCCAGCCCTTCAGCTTTGCCATCCCCAGCCTGGCCTCCGGGGTTCTCTGTGCTCCTGCAGACCCGGGGCATGCTGCATAAACATGCCGCTGTGTGTGCAGACCCACAGCCATGTGCCCTCCTGAGCTACACGAACACGGAAGCGCATGTGATCACAGCAGTAGAAGGCTAACTAACTTCGATGCAGTGTGCTGTGGGGAAACCGAGGCCCACAAACACCGAACACGCCCTCCAGACACATACAGCTCATGGCGGGCCCACAGCACCAGCAGGACTTGAACCCAACACTGAGACTGTACAAGAGGCCTGTGCCCACGTCCCCAACTCTCTCCCCTTACCTGCTTGGCTGTGGTTCCCCCCTGCAAGGATTGTTCCCCACACCCAGGAGGAATCGGAAGGTGAGGAAAACCTCCCAGATAGCTTACCTCCCTCTCTGAGATCCACCTGGCCTGCAATCACTAGGAGGGGACAAACAGAGGGCCTGGGTCCAGAGCCTCGGCCTCCTGACTTTGATTCTGGACTGTTTCTCTACCCTACACCACCCCTGTCAGTCTCCCCTCCTCGACTCTGAACTTCCTGTGCGTATATATGACCTCTGATGCCTCTGGTGCCCAGCATAGGCGAGGTGCTCAGGAAGACTATCGCTTTCGAATGGATGAATGAAAGCAGGAGAAAATGAGAGGGGAGCCAGACAGATCTTGCTCCCTCTCCAGTGCTGGCCTTGGTGGGAACAAGGTCCCCAACCCAGTCATGCTGGCCCACACCCTGCCTTGCCTGAGCCTCCAACTCAGGTTGGCTAGGAGCACTCTGGGTGGGGGCCCAGAGTTTCCACTTTCTGAGCCCCAGATTCCCAGAGTCCACGGCACGGTGAGGATGCACACCCCCGAAGATCTCAGCTCGGAGGCCCTCTTTTCTAGACAGGGCGGGTGGGCCCTGAACACGGCCCTGCCTGGGGCTGCCCTTCTCCCAGGCTCCCGCGTGCTCCCAGGCCAGGCCTCCCATTCGGCGCATGCAGTGGATTGATCTGACCTGGCCCTGAACCCTGGCACTTTCCAGAGCCACCTGGCGCAGGGCCCTGACATGGGGTGATTGACTGGAACACAGCACAGCCCTGGAGCCCTCCAGCATCACCTCCTTGGCTTTCCCTAGACCCTCTGAGGAGCCATGCTCCCTTCAAAACCACTCAGTGATGGCACTGCTGTCCACACAGAACTCTGGGCACCAGCCAAGAACCACCCCCAACCCCGTTCACAGCCCCTCAGTTCTTTCTCCAACACCTCTTGGTTCCATCCACCCCGCCCCACATCCAGAGCCCTGGTCCTGGTCCAAGCCACCAGGCTGCTCTCCTCCTGGCACCTGCCGTGGGGCTTCCTGCTTGTAGTTCCGGGCCCTTTCATCCGTTTTCACCCAGCAACCAGAAGGCTCATTCAAGAGCACTAAGGGGATCATGGCACACCTATGTTTAAAAGCCTTGGGTGGCTCACCGAGCCTTCAGAATCAAACCCTAACCCTTTAGCTTCACCCTAAGGCCCTCTGGGCCAGGACTGGGGGACCTGCCTCGCAGCCTCACCTGTTCTGCAACATGCCATCAGGGCAGTGCTTTCTGACTGCCGCCCCCGGGCCTTTGCACACACGGTCCCCTTGGCCCCAGAGGCCTTTCTCCTGCTTTGTCACCTGGCTGAGGCTGCTCATCACGCAAGACTCAACTCAGAACATGGAGGCACTTCCTCTGGGAAGCTCTGACCGTCCCCCAAGCATGGTTTTGGACCCTTAAACTTGTCTACCTTCATCACAGCCTGCAACTGGTGGGTGCTAGTCAGCAGCCCCCAAGGAGCCCATGGGGAGCCCACAGGGAACACTCCAGGCAAAAACCGTGGGCATCCAGGGGCAGGGAGTGGGATGCAAGCCCAACCTTACCTGTCTCTGAGGGCCCGTGGGATCCGACTCTCTCCGTCGAGGGCGGGGTCCCGAGTGCAGTGGCGAGTGGGAAGGGCTGCCGGGCGTAGGAGGCTGCGATGTCTCTGACCGGCCTTCCGCCTGGCTCAGCTGGGGTGGTGGGGGCTGGAATGGAGTCTGCCGAGGGTCCTCCTCAGCCAGGGTGTGCACGCCTCGGCCCCGGGGCCTGAGGGTTGGCTCTGTCCCTGGCCGCCGCCGCTCCTCGCCCTCCTCAGGCAGTGGCCGCAGCTCCTCAGGCTCCTCGTCCGTGGTACCCGATGTGCTGGGCTCGGCCCCTGGGGGGAAGTCCTTGAGCTCCGTCTCCTTGTCAATGATGACCCACTCCTTGCTGTCAAAGTCCTCCTCCTCGGCCAGTGGCACAGAGCGGAAGGCGTTGCTGAGGGCCTCCTGTTCCACGGAGGCCGACACGTCCATGCGGCCGCTGGCCTGCCGGTCGGGGTGGCCTGTGTCCACTGACAGCATCTGGGCCGGCTGCGAGGAGCAGGCCTGGCGCGAGGGAGAGCCGGGCAGATCCATCCGTGACCTGCAAAGCCACCCCAAGTGAGGCTCAGTGCCCAGCCTCTCCATCTCTCCAAGGGACTCGAGAAGGTGGCCTGGTGGACCGTGCCTCCTGGAACCCACTGGCCAGAGCAGCTCTGTCACCCGGGGCCAGGCCTGGTCACCACCTGGCTTACCAACCCCCTCCCACCTCACTCCCCATAGAGATCCCATTCATTCATTCATTCATTCACTCAACGCGCGGATTTGGATGCTTACTGCCTTCCAGGAATACAAACAAGCAGAAAATGAAACCTCACTCCCGTGCCCAAGGAACGCTGTCTTCTGGACCACCCAGGAGACCTGATCTCCCGAAAGCCAACACTAGGTTCCCCATCTGGTGCTCATACCCTGTTGGAGGTTCCCTCCCACTGCCGTCAAGGCAAACGCACCCACCTGGCCCTCGAGGGGGCAGATGGTTTTTCTAGCTTCTTCTACCATCACCCTCCAGGCCTGCCTGGCTGGTGTCACCACCCCCAACAAACTCCAGTGGCTCCCAGCCTGGAGAACAAAGTCCATATTCCTTAGTTGGGCACTCAGGTGGCCAGGCCGAGGCCCAGGTTCACCATTCTCCAAGGCAGACTCATCTCTGTCACTGGCTTTTCCCCACCGAACTGCCTGCGTGCTCTTACTTCGGTGCCATTGTGCCTGACTCTCGGCACGCCCTTTGCTGTCCCACCCGGCAAGGATGTCACCTCCTTGGGGAGCCTTTCCATCCTGCTCTGCTGGGGATGGGGCAAGTTTGCCTTCCCAGCACTGTGTTCCCCTCTCACCACAGAGTGGAGCACGTGTGTTTACATATCAGTCTTCCCCAGAGGCTGTGAGCTCCCCTGGCAGGGCCTGGGCCCCACCTGACTTTTCATGCTGGGCCAGTGACCCTGCCAGAGGACATCTCTTCCACTGTGCTGGGAACCTCGCATTACCTCCAGAGGCTCCCAGCCTGGGAGGGGGCTGGGTACCAGCCCTGAGGTGAAGGTGTCGCTGGTTGTAGGAAGGGCGCCCCCTCACTGAGAACCAGGGAGGCTTGGCTGCCTCGGGTGGTGCACACCCTCCCACTCGGGCTGTGGGCAGGGGGCTAACTTTCATTCTCCCCCAGCCTCGAGCCTGTGACAGAAACGGGTGCAGCTCGGAGCCACTGTGGGGCTTTCTCAATGTCCTTCTGCCCTGGTCTGTGGCACTTACCTCCTTCCTCTCCGTGAGATTGTTACTGATTTAATAAGGCTTAAAATACACACATCCCGGAGGGAGGAGATTCAGGGCCTGCCATGAAAATGGCTGATGTGGCTTCCTTTCCTGAGCTCATGGTTTGTTTTGATGGACATAAGGAGAGAGGGCGCCCAAGGAAGAGAGGGGCTGAAGGTGGGGGAAAGGGAAGTGAAGGAAAGGGGGAAGGTGGGCATCCAATCCCAGCGGCTTCATACTTTTTCCTGCTCCCAAGAGCCCCAGAACCCACCCAAACCCTCTGACCTGCCCTACAAGATCCTGAACCTTCCCTTCCAGAAAGTCTCTCTTCAGCAGTCTCCTCTTCCCATTAGCCCTGAAACAAGGGTTCACACCGGGTCAAGCCAGTCTGCTCTTCAGGACTGTCTGTTTGGGGCCTTCCCACCTCTCTTCTCCACTGACACCCCCTCCACACTGCTGTTCCTTGGCTCTCCTTGTTTCCTCGACCCTCTGGGCTGGGCTACCATGGATGCAGACATGGTCTTCAGTCCCAGGGAGGCCAACCCGTGTGAGTGTGACTGTGAGTGTGAGGGCTGTTGGCAACCTGGGCACTGGGCCCGTGTCCCCCTGTCCTGGGGTTGCAGCAGGGACTGGCACAGGCCTCCTCTGTCTTGAGCACTGCCACACTGCAAAGGGCACCGTGTCCCACCACAGAGTCAGGGTGCAGTTTAGAGCAGAATCCAGAGGAGGGGCCGTGGGTGGGGAAGAGGAGGCACGTGGCATGGATGGGAAGAAGCAACCCAGCCTCCTGAGCTGGGCCCTGGGGAAAGGCCCCTTTTCTGGTGCAGAGAAGACCGCAGCCCTGCTATGTGGTGAAGGTCCACTCAGAGCCACACGAGGGTGGAGGCATCTCTCAGAGGCCTCAGGGAGGTTCTGACTCTGGTCTCTGATGGCCATGGGCCCCCCTCACATTTTGGCTCTAAACTCTCTGTCCCACCAACCAGGTGACCCCATGACATTCAGATCCCTGCACCCCGACCCCCAAAACTTGATCCACCCCCTCTTGGAGCGGAGCATTTCCTGGTCTCTCCTCCCAGGCCCCTCCCCTAAAGCTGAAGAAAGCCTAGTCAGCTCCTCAGAGGCATCTGTAATTAGTCTGTAAGGAGAGATTCTAGAAGCACACCCACCTACCGGCTCACCCCTTGCCTCCTCCTGGGCTCGGGGACCCAGCCTACCCCTTTAACAACCCGCCTCCCCCCTCCATCCCTTCGTGACATGAGCTGGAACCTCGGTACCCCCAACCCCCTCTCCAGGCCTTGTCACTGACCAACCAAGGTCGACCCCAGGCCCAAGGACAACCCCCTCAACACTCCCAGGGCCCCTGCCCACCTCCATGCTGCATCTGCTCTTTCCTTCAGAGCAGCCATGTGAAGGCTGAAGGGACCAGGGAGGGGACCCCTGGCCGTGAGCCCAGCCCCAGACCTACCTTCTCTCATGCAGTTCCACCCGCCCGTCAGCTGTGGAAAGCCTCTCAGACTCAGGGCTGTTGACCCTCCGGTAGCGAAGAGAACGGACTGGGGTTGTCGGTGAATCTGGAGGGGCACGCACCGGGGAGCTAGGGACCCCCACACCTCGGCTCTGCTCCTCTTCCACCACACAAGGGGTCTGCAGGAGAGGGGAGTCCCATGAACGGGGGCCGACAGGGTGGCTGTGGGCCAAGTGCTTTTCCCAGGGTGAAGGAGACAGAGGGAGGTCGACGCTGGTGATCCTGACATGGGGCCAGGCCACGGAGGCAGGGCCCAAGGGCGGATGGCTGGGGAGAGGGCACACAGGAGGAACGGGAAGGGGGCCGTGGGCTGGGAACCAGGGTGGGAGCGGGGGAAGGCCACCCACGTCCTTCTCTCTGGCTGCAGTTACTTTGCCGATGTTGATCCGGAGTTTGTTCCGGTTGACATCCGTCTCCTCCCAGACTTCAGCCTCAGGACCCCCAGGGTGGGGGGCCAGGTGGGGGCTGGGACCTAGCCCCTCAGAAGGTCGGCCAGGCAAGATTGGAGGTGCGTTCTCCTGGTCGCTCAGGTGCTCGCCCTGCAGCACGTCCTCAGTGTTCTCCCGGAGCAGGTCCCCAGGCACTGGCGTCACGTTGACCACCCTGGAGAGGCCGGGAGGGGCCGGGGCTGGCAGGGGTGCTCTCTCCTCCCAGTGCAGGCCCCGCAGGTCACTGCCACCCCAGGGAGCAGTCACAGGAGAGGCCTCGGCAGGAGTGGGGGCGTCCGTGGGCCCCTCACCATCCCCAGTTCACCAAGCCTGCCCCGGGGGCCGTCCTCAGGCTAGCACGGGGCCGTCCTCAGGCTAGCACAGGGCTGCAGGGAGATGTGGCCGCCCAGCGTGGCCACCATGTCCCCCTATCACTTTAGGAGACTGTTACTTTCCCGGCCCCACCAGATTTCCAGTGCGGTTCACTGGCTGGCCTCTTTTAGAACAGGAAGGGGTCTGAAGAGAAGAATCACTTGGGAACTCCTCAAGCGGTATCTTTGCAGAACGAGGCACCATGATGTGCCACCAGGCCCTTCAGAGTCTCTTTCCCGGAGCCCCTGCCCCTGTCTCCCTGGCTCCTCCCCGGGGCAGGGTGAGGGGCCCGAGGGGCCCCGCCTCATGCTGGCCCCTCCCCGGTGCCTCTGTCTTTGTTCTGGTCACCCGGCGCGGATGATGTCAAGGACCAGTCCATGACAAATACCCCAGACCCAAGAGCACTCTGAGGGCGGGGGCTATAAGTCTTTTCTCTGAGCCCCACCAGCCCTGGACACAGGCTCAGGACATGCTGCCTAAAGGAATGTGTGTGAACAACAGAAACAAAGTGTGAGGCTCAGGTAATTTCCCTCAGGGCTTCCCACTCCTTAGTGAGGTCAAAAACTCCAAAGGAGAATGCCTGCTGTGTCCCCCCATTGAAGGCAGAGAGGTGGTAGAACTGCCTGGAGCTCGAGAACCCCACGGTTGAGCACCAAGAATAGGAAAGACAGTCAGGTGTGTCCACGTAGGAAGAGGAGGAGAGGGCTGACTTTCTGGGTGACAGTCCTGGCCCCCCGCTGGCCCATCATCCCTCCTGAGACTCACCCAAACATGGCTGCCGTCTGCCGGGTGTTCTGCTGGGGTGGAGTGGAGGTGCTCGTGGACAGGAGGGCATCGGTGCCCGCCTTCTCCCAGTCAAAGGCCTCATTCTCAGCGATGCCCCGTTCCTTCATGCTATTCTCAAACACCGACATGATCAACTGCAGGGGTGGGGGTGGTGGGAGGACAGAGAGGTGACCCTGGGGCTAGCCAGGAGGAGGGTGCAGTTGCTGGGATTGCAGGGGGAAGAGAGGGACCTTCCAGGACAGGGATGGGCTGAGAGGGGGCACTGGAAGGAGAAGGGCACATTGATTTTAAATGAAAACATGCACATGATATGCAAATCAGCATGCAAATCACCATCTTGGTTTGAGCCCCACTGGCTGGACGCCAAACCCTCTGGGATCCGTCCCCTGCTTACCATCCCCACCCAGACTGCTCTGCCATTCCCACCATCTCCGGAGCCCCGGAGCTCTGGTAGTTTCCCAAAGCCACCACCTGGGGTCACGCTTCGCACAGACTGCTGCCTCTAGCGGCACAGCCTAACCCACTGGTCCTCTCCTCTGCGAAGCCTTCCCTGATTCCCCCGCCCACACACTCCTTGATCCGCCGCTCTCTGTTCCCAGCATAGCACACTGTATGCTCACTTGCTTGCAGCTGTCTGGTCTGGGGAACCCCAGGGGAGAACTGGGGGGCAGAGCCTTCTATCACTCAAGTGAGGCATCTGTGCCAACCACCAGGGCTCCAGGCTCAGGATGTGGTGGGCACCCGTAGCCCATCAGAGGCCCGCAGACCATTCCAGCTCTGACTTAGCTCTCTTGAGAATGCAGGGCAGGGTCTCTCTGCTGGCAGGACCCACTTCACTGAGGGCCCCCTGTGTGCCTGTCGCTGTGCTCCGGGGTGTGGAGACTTGTGCCTGGCACATTGTGGGTCCTGGGCAGCACACTGCTAATGCATTCCCCCCTCTCCTGTCAGGATTTAAGTGAGTCCCCTAGGGGTGTGATGGTGGCACCTTGGAAAAAGCTCTGGATTTGGGAGTCAGGAGATGTGCCTGGGCCCAGCCCTGCACCCTGCCATGCTATCCGGTCTTAGTTTCCTCATCTGTGAAATGGGGGCAACGCAGAATTCTGGTGTGAAATATTTGAAAGCATTTGGCTTCATTAATTGTTGAGTGTTAGAATAATCACATAAGGAACACACATTATCACCAAAAGCTTGTTTTGAAGTTTAAATGAGTTAATGCATGAAAAGTACCGAAAAGAGGGTCAGCTGTTGATAACTCGTAGCTATGAATACCGTTTACAAGAGCACAGTACAGTGTCATGCAGTTGGAAGACCGGGGAAGATGCCCAGGGCTCAGCCAGCAGGGGAGTGGGGTCCCGGCAGTGTGGGTGCCGCCGGGGACGGTCGCCCCCATGGAGACGTCCAGGGATGCGGGGGCCAGGTGGCAGGCTCCCACCTGGTAATCAGGCTTGGTGAAGTAGTCGAGGCTGGCGATGTGGTCCAGGAAGAGGTGGAACTCGGAGGGCATGTGCTTCAGCAGCATTCGGTGCTCATACTTCTCCTTGATCATCCCTACCTGCTCCTAGAGGCAAGAGGGCACAGGGTGACGGAGCCCCTGTGCCCCCAGGCCCCCTCCACCTCCTCAGACCCAGCCCCACAGGGCTTACCTTGTCCTTGATCTTCCTCCAGGGCAACTGGCCCACTGCAAACTCCACCAGCATGTAGAAAAGGGACCACAGGTCATCATGGCGGCCCATCTCCTGGGGGGGTGGGGGGGCGGTGAGGGGAGTCACCCACAGCTCTCGGGTCTTTCCCTGGGACTGACCCTTCCTGAGGGGGTCTAGCCTCAGGGAGGTCGGACACCCAAATTCCCGTGAGCAGAGCTGAGGTCTCCCTGAAACCATGGCTTTCTCCCTGACCTTCCAAGACACACAGACTCCCAACATCAAAACTTCCATCCATGCTTCTTCCCCCTACGTGGATGGTGTGAGCAGAGAGGAGGGAATCTCCAAAAACAAGGACGAAGGTGAAGTCACAGGGAGATGGCAGCAGAGCCTTCTTCCAACAGTGGTCTCTGGTGTGGCAGCTCCCAGCCCCTGCCCCATACTTCTGTCCCCACCTCGATGGCTGCCCGTCCGTCCCTCTTCCTGAGCTGCACACTCTGCCCCTGACCTGGGCCGCACGCCCCCACCTCCTCAGGCCCAGCTCTGCCACTCACCCGGTTCTTGTGGGCATTGACTGAGGCATAACGAACAGTCCCTCGAAACCCGGCCACATTCCGGGGCTGCAAAAGGGAGAACACACAGCAGGGCCCTCACCCGCCGCCCCTGACTGTGGCCGCATCTCCATCCTGCGTACTGAGCCTAACTCTGCCTACTTTAACCGGGACTGCCTCCCTCCACCCCCAAGACTGACACACCAACCCCAGTGCTACCCCCACCTCCTGACTCTGCTCACTGCCCCTGTGTCCGTCCCTGACCCAGGTGGGCAGCCAGATCACAGGGTGCGGATCACGGGGTGAGGCTAATGCAACTACAAGAGCTCCAGGAGCGGGGGGCGGGGGGACGGGCTGAGTGTAGACCGAGCTAGGTACTGCTCCTACTGAAAATCCCAGGCCAGGCCTGCTTAGGCAGCTGCAGGAAGAATTGGCGAAGGGTGCTCAGGTCGGGGAGCCAGGCGGGGCGGCCGGGGGTCCCCGCGAGCGGCGATACTCACGGGCCGGACGTCCCCCGTGGTGTTGGTGTACTGTCGCGCCAGCCCGAAGTCCAACATGTAGCACTTTCTGTAGGTGGAGGGCAGCCTGCCCATGGCAAAGTTTGACTGGGGAAGACAGTAGCTGTGACCGTGGGGCTCCAAACCCACCCGGCCCACCTCAAGGGGTGCCAAGAACCATGGTTAAGTGTAAACACCACCTTGGACCGCAGGTCATCACATCCCATCTGAGAGACAGGTGGGATCCCCCTTATCTGAGAGCTGAGCATTCCCAAGGTCAAAGAGATTATGGGGCTTCTCCAAGATCACACAGCAGGTGATGACCCAGCTGGGGGTTGAACCGAGGTATGCATCCAGTCCTCAATCCTTGGGATGCCCCAGCAGGGCTGAGTGCCTTAGTGACCCTGTCCTGCTCTGAGGCAGCAGCAGACCTGCCTTGTTCTTGCTGTGTGACCTTGGGCCATTCAGCCAATCTTTCTGGACCTCAGTTGTCAGTCCTTATTTGAATTGGAGATTCTTCCAACACTGGGATCCAAGACACAATCAGCTTCTGGGAATTCCTTACCAAGCCCAGCCCCTCGGTCCCTTTCGTCCTAGATTCCTCTATGCTTCCCCAGCCCCAGCACCTTTCAAAGTTCAAGGACTACTCAGGGCAGGGGTAAGGGAGAAGGGAAGAATAGAGGAGAGAAGTGGGCCAGGGGCAGGCAGGGGTGTGTGCTCTTGGCAGGCAGGGGAGAGGAGGAGGTGGGCTTGGGGCAGAGAGCAGGAGGAAGGGACAGGTAGAAGAGGCTATTCCTGCCCCAACCACAGCTCTGGAGGAGAAACCATGGGACCTGGAGAGGGGAGAAGTGGTGGGGGTGCGCTTTGGAGGAGGGGCCAGGGAGGGCAACCCTCACCGGCTTGATGTCCCGATGCAGGAAGCCCACGGAGTGGATGGCCTCGATGGACTCCAAGATCTGCTTGCCCAGCCGCAGCGTGGTGCTCAGCGTGAAGGTGCCTCGAGGCTGGCTGCGGCGCAGGTCGGCCAGGTTCCGGCCCTGGGGGTGGTGGCCGGGGCTGGCTAGGCTTGGCTGCCCTGCCCCCTTCCCCGCGGCACCACTTGACATTCCGCCCAGCCTCATCCCCAGACATTTGTGCCCACTCCCCACACCCATGGTCACAACCCAAGCTTTTGTGGGACAAGAGGGAGGACCCCAAGGGGACTCACCTGGAGCTGCATCACTACGTAATTAAACTTCTCATTCCGGCCACAGCCAATGAACCTGCACACGTGGCTTTTCCCTGGGGGGCAGAGACAGGGGTCTCCCAACTCCCACCCCTTCTTCCTCCCTTACAGTCCTCAGGGGTCTCCAGTGAGTTCTTGATTCCTAGTCCCATGACTTCTCCCACTCCCTCAGCCTGGCCCTCTCCCCACCACGGCCCTTAGACTCCACCCTGTCTCAGCATCCCCCATCAGCTCTCCCTTAGCCCCAGACCCCAGATCCCAACCTTCACCTCTCTGCCCATCCTCCTGCCCTTGACCCGCACCTTGCAGCTTTTTGAGCACAGCCACCTCCATCTTGAGAACCTGCTTGGGCTGCTGGGCTGACTCCACCTTGAGGGCCACATTCTCCCTGGTCAGCAGGTCCATGGCCTCGTAGATCTCACCAAAGCCCCCGCCTCCGATCTTTTTCAGCTACGTAGATGGAAGAAGAGGATAGGAAACACAGGGATCAGGCTCAGCGGCTCTGCGTCCCATCCATTGCTAGCCCTTCCTTGGTGGGGGTATGGCTACCCTTGAAGAGGAGGACCCTGTGTCTGTCTTCCTTGCCCCACCCGCCAGGGCCCCCACCTCCTTTCCTAGTGCCAGAGACAGCTCAGCCCATGGGCGTGCATGCGTGTGTGCGCGTGCACACACACACACACACACACACACACACACACACACACAGTGCTAGATGTCAGAGTGGGAGGTGGGAGAGGGTGTGAGACCTCTGACTCCATACAGATATGGAGATGAGCCTTGTAGGGTTCTAAAGAGATCATGGGCCATCGTGAAACTTTTCTTCTCTGGAAAGACAAGAAATATCACCGTTCCCCTACTCCTCGACTAGATTAAACCACCACCATCCAGAAGGAAAACGAATTTCCAGAACCTCCCAGCTTCAAAGTGGATCTTCCAGAGAAGCGGGCCCTTCCTCAGGTGGGCAGTCTCCTGACAGGTGTTATTAAAGGGAGAGAGTGATGGGGGGAGGGGGTATTTGGGGAGGACTCTCACCAAAGGGTATTCACTGCCCATGCCTGCTGCTGAAGCTCACGGCACTTCCTAGACCCCTAGTCAGATGCCCAAACCAGGGTGAGCCTCCTCTGGGGGCCAGGGGCGCTTGCGGGGACCCTGGTGGGAATGCAGGTTTGGAGAGTCGGTCTATTCCCCCCCAGGGGGCGAGGCAGTACAGACCTGACCCTCTAGGCCCTCCTCCTCCAGCGTCCCAGGGCAGGCAGTGAGAAAAGGCAGAGGGGAGAACTGAGTTGGAGAAAGAGCCAGCCAGGGGAGATGAGCAAAGCTGAGTGATGGGGAGGGATTAAAATCATTTCAAGTCAGAGGCGCCGGGGTTCCTGGAGAGCGAGTGTGCTGCTGGCAATGATGAGGGACAAGGAAAAGATGCTGAGTTCTAAGCCAGGACTCAGTTGGTTAAAAAAGATGTACGGCTCACCTCACAGGTGGCCTGCTCTCGCTGAACATCTTCCAGAAGGCTCACTCGCCTCCCGTTGGCTTGTTAACTCACCAGCACAGCTGGGCGTGCTGGCAATTGGGCGGAGGCTGCTTTGACCAGCCAGCCTGTAAAGGGACTCTGAGCCCCATGCATCTCTAAGCCCGCCCCTTAGCACTTCTTCAGCACTCAAGTCCCATTAAATGTTTAATGGTGGCTGAAGCATGGGGATGGAGGGGGGAAGGGGGCAAGCCAGAGCCCAGGGCTGGGAGCTCCCAGCGGGTGACAGCTGACACCAGTCCAGGAAGAGACAGAGGATGAAAGGAAGATTTAGACAGAAGAGCACCTCTGGCTGCGTCCTGAAGGCTCTTGTGCCCAGGAAGGAGACAGGGAAAGAGAAAGGAGGAAAGACAGTGTGAAACCAGAGTCTCTCTGTACTTCAGACAAAAGTTAAGTCAGACTCCTAGAAGAATTTCATTAAAAAAAAAAACATTTTAAAGACTTATTTATTTATTTATTTATTTGACAGAGAAAGAAGGAGAGAGCACAAGCTGGGGGAGCTGGAGAGGTAGAAGCAGGCCCCCCACTGAGCAGGGAGCCTGATTGGGGGGGGCATGATGCCAGGGCCCTAGGATCATGACCTAAGCCAAAGGCAGACACTTAACCAACAGAGCCACCCAGCCGCCCCTCCTAGAATTTCAGAATCCGGAGGGGATAGAAGCACACTCAAGGGAAGAAGCGGCATGTCTCCCTCTGGGGGACTTTAAACTCAGGGGAGAGTCTAGTATCTTCTAGAATCCTTTATGGTTTGTTGTGTGCCAGCATAAAAGAAAGGGGGCGAGGGAGAGAACAAAAGCCCCATCTTGGGTTCTGTGCTCCAGACACACAGACATCATCTCAGCTCGTCCCCTAAGGTTCCTGACAACACAAGTGCGGAAGGTCATAAGAGTCACCATTTTGCACAGAAGGAAAACTAAGGCGCAGGGAATTAAGTACTCTGCCCCAGGTCACACTTGCTAGTAAGCAGCAACGCCAAGTTTCCCTTAAACCCAGGCATTCTGATTCAGAGCCCACACTCTTAACCATGATCTCCCGGCAACTGGTGACAGCACAGGGCTTTAAGGTGTGAGTGCTGAGATTCAAGCCCGAATCTGCAAAGCTCCAAAACCCTCCTAAGAGGTGGTAAGGAGGGCTCAGGGCACCAAGATATTTCCAATACCAGCTCCCCAATTTCTGAGGGTGGCCAATGGTATTTCTCTGCCATCTTCACTTCCAAACAGAAGCTGTTTCTTCTCCCCTAACCCCCTCCATACCCTGCCACACTCATTACTGAACCTCCCTGAGGCAGCAAGCTGGGGGTCTGCACCCACCCACTCACCTAACACCCCTCCTCCCCAGGCCCTACAGACGCCACTCACCCATCGGGCATAGCAGGCACAGTGGCCCATAATACTTTTAGGGGGCCATAAAAATGTTTCAATATTTTTAAATCACAAGGAAAACAAATGACCTCTTAGGTCAAAACATTTTAATATGTAATGTTAATTCATTCCTCTTTATACCAATGCAGTCATAAGATATAGCTTTTAGTACTTTATTAGAGAGAAAGGGATCCATGAAGGCAAAAGCGCCCAGGGCCCATGAAAGTCATAATGCAGCCCTGTCCAAGCCAGGTAACCAGAATGTTCTCTCAACTTCTTTTTGTCAGACCCTATTCCTTCCCTCCTAATTTTTTTCAGGATCTCCTCCCCTGTCAAAGGAGGGCTACTGAAGGGCAAATATGATACAATAAGACCATCATTCACTTAGGAAAAGGGAAAACTGGTTTCTTGGCCCAGCTCTGGGTCACCTGGAGTGAGTTTCTTAAGTTTTTTCCTCCACGTTTCCTCCTCTGTAAAATGAAAAAGTTATTCTAGAACTGGTCAAAAAGACTCCTTCATCTCTGTGCTCTTGATTCTTGGGTGGGCTAATGCTTGGGAAGCAGTACCGCTTAGTGGCCGGTGACCTGGCCGTCAGATAGACCTGGTTCCACCCAGGCGTCCTGAGAACGTGGGAGGTGAGTCAGTCTCTGTACCTGTTTCCACACCTGTGAAAAGGGGGTAATAATATCTATTCCATTGTTTGGTGAAATAATGCAGGTAAGGCACTTTGCACAGTGTCTGGAAACAATAAGTGCTCAAAACGAATGCTGTTTTTATTAGTGGTGGTGGTGTCTGCTATTCTGATCCTGAGAAGCACCCCTCAAGAAGGGTCAAATGTTCTTATGTGTAAATACTCCACCTAGTGCCACCACCCCTCCCTTCATCCTGGCGGGCTCATTTTCTCTTCCATTCCTGAGCTCTGCCTCCTGTCTCTGTCCCCCGCCCCTCACAGGGAGATGGCTGACGGGAGGCATCTGGTACCCCACCCTCTCTATTTCTCCAGGAGCCAGGGAGGGAGTGATGGTTAAGAGATGTCATCCTGGCAGAGATTAAACACTTTCCCCTTCCCCCAACAACCCCTCCCCCACTGCCATTTCTCTCTCTACTCATCTCCCATCCCCTCCCTCAAAAAGCAGTGAAAAGTTCTAATCCAAACTCAGTATGGTGTGAACACTATCTCTTTCTCACCTCTTCAGGGCAAATGTCCTTCTGCCTCCAATCTGTCAGAAACTAAGCTCTTGTGTCAGGGGACCCAGAGTGTTTTTGAAGGAACACTCCTCATTTTGCCAGACCCTCATTCCCTTGATCACTGCCCAGGCTCCTCCTTCCCAATTTCTGTCCTGTCACTCTTCCTCTCAGGAAGTCCTCTCTGGGACTTAAATGGCTCCTTCCCTCAGCTCTCTGGTCCTCCAAGTGCCACCACCTCTCCCAGTCCCTGAGACATCTCAGACAACACTGCCACCTTTGCCCCTATCCCTGGGCCTTTAGGGAACCTGCTGGAGGGCTGGTTATTGCCATGGATACCAGCTAGCACCCAGGTCCCACTCTCCTCAACCTTGCAGCCCAGGTGAGCTAGGCCTCTCCCCTCAACTCCCACACACCCCCAAACAGAGCTTCAATGTAGGCCTGCTCTCTTCTCCCTCCTCTCCTCCAGGCTCCCCACAAGCCCACACAACATCACCCTGCAATCCGCCCTACACCATCCTGCCCCCACAATAATAAGAGGACAACAGAGAGCTCTTAAGCGACGGGAGGAAAAGGGGGACAGGGATTGATTTACCATAGGTCCCACTCCCCAGACACTGCCTTTCACCCAACCCCTCACAGGTCCCCCTCCCGTCCAGGCCTGAACCCCGAGGAGGCTCGGACTACAACTCCCAGCAGGCCGAACAGCCCGAAGTCCTGGGCTGGACGAGCAAGGCACGCTGGGACATGGAGTCTCGGCGTCTTGCACCTGCCGCAGGAACCAGTGAAGGGAGGAGGGTGGAAGGAGAAGATGGAGTGCGGCTGCGGTGGGAGCAGCCCGCAGGGCCTCTTTCCCCGAAGCCAGGCCTTTCCGTCCTCTGCGGAAGCGGAGGGACACATGCTCACTCACTGCCCTTCTCCAAGGTCCGGCAACGAAAGAGCCCCCTCCCCCACCCCGCCCGCCTCCCCCACAGAGCTCTGCAGCTCCTGCTCCGACGTCCAACCAGGAGTTGTTCCAGGCTGGGCCCGAGCAACGTGACCCAGCAGGGAAAGGGGTGAGAGAGGGTGCTGGGAGAAAGCGATTGTCCACAAGTGTACGCCAAAATAGTGACCTCAAGCAGTATGCAGATGAACTTGGGGGCACCTCCCTCTTAGGGGAGAGGAGTTGGGGACAACTGTTTTAACAGGTCTCTGGTCCTCTCTGCTCTTCTCCTCCCCTTCTCTTCCCACCCCTCCCTTGGCCCCGCCGGGTCACTCACCACCTTCCAGCGATCCTTGACCACGTAGTTGGCCGGCAGTATGTCGGCCTGCTCCCCTCCCCCACTCATGTTGGTTTCGTCCTTAAGAGCAGCCGCTAGGCACTGCATCCGCCAGCCGGAGGGAGGGGTGTCCGCAGGGCCTGCCCTGGGGGGGCCATCTACCTGGGGGGTGGGTGGGGAGGGGCCGTGAGTGGGGCAGGCAAAGGACTGGGGACCCTCCTGCAGATATGGAGGAGGGGAGCGCCATTCTCCTGGCAGGCATCCTCCCCAGGCCCGCTGGGCAGATGCTCCAGGGGTTACTGGGGGAAGCACTGTGTAAACGCCCCGGTGGAGGTCACAAGAGAAGACAGAAATACTATTCACGGGAAGGGAGACACAAACTAGGAACTGGGGATGGGAAACCCAGCAACAGGACACACGTGTTGAAAAAAGGAGAGGAAAATGCTGTGTGAGCATGCTTGGCGGGGGACAGCATTTCCCAAAGAGAGAGATGCTAACGTGGAGGACACTTGCTACCCCCCACCCATGCTTGTGTAGGGGACACTTGGGCTGAGAAGGATCCATCTGAGTGACTTGATGGGAGCCCCCCCCTGCACCCACACATTCCTATGCAGAGGTGACACCAAATGTTCATGGAGCTGAGCATCTGAAGCTTACTAAAATAGGGAGTCCTGCTGACCGAGGGGTGACCCGTGGGAGAGCCGCCCCAGAGTGATGCAGACCTGCTCATCCACCAGAGGGGGTAGGATAATCAAGGAGAGGAGCTGCACAGCAGCCCCTTGGGGATAGTGCCAAGTGAGGAGGCTGCTATTGTGTGAGGCACACACCATTCTCAGGGGTGAGTCCAACTCACTGACAGCCATGGGGTTCAGAAGCAAAGATGCGATCCATGGGATGAACAAAGGTGATGGACTCAGCACATGGATTTCAGAGGGACCACAGACCTGCAGCCACTCCCACAGAGAGAGACAGGCTGAACTGGGTGGATAGGGGGGGTGGTCTTGGGAACAACAGGGTATTGGATAGGGGTGAGAGGCCGGAGGAATGCCAAGGAGCAGCAGGTCGCGGTGGGTGTGCACTGAGAGCTCTGATCCCACCTTTCTGTCTGCTCCGGAACAAGAAGGCCGCAGAGGTAGAAGTTGGATGTCAAAGAGAGTGTCCCGAGTGTGAGGCTTGGGAAAGCCCACCAGCGTTGTCCAGGGAAACAAATGTGTGTGCACATGTATGTGTCTGTGTGTGTATCTGCACATGTGTCCTTCTGTGAGTATGTGTATGTCTTTGTGTGTCCGTGTGTCTTTGTGTCTGCTCCTGTCCATCTGTCCATGGGTGCTTATGCATGTTGTTGTGTCTGTCTGTGATATGCATGTGTACAGACAGCGGGCCGCTTTTTGAGATTTCTGTCAACCTCGTCCATTTCTTCTCTTTCTTCCCCCTTCCCCCTACACTTTGGATAAGCACACTACTCTGCCCTCATAGTGACCCTGGAGAGTCACAGTGGGAAAGCAGTCGCTCTAGCTGGGGACGAGGTGGGATGGAATGGAGATGGGGAGGAAGATAGTGACCAAGGTATGCATGGATGGAGCCAAAACTCCATAAACCTGTCTTTCCCTGGGGTGGGGATAACTCCCCCAGGCTCCTGTGTCTAGTCATCCTCATACAGGGGGCAGTATGGGGTAGTAAAGGCATAAAAACCACCTTCAACAGGTCATAGAGGGCCATGAGGGACATGTGGAGAAGAGAGCTTCATGCAAAGGGACACTGTCGCTCTTGTCCTATCCTTCTTCAAGTGACTCAGCTGACTCTTTCTCCAAGCCACCCAACTTCAGAGATTCAAAACCATGGGGATGTCAATCAAATAGGCCGCTGCCCACCTTCTGCCAAAGTGGCATATGGGGCATGAGGAATCTAGAGGGCAGTGAGGGCAATGGCAGGGTAAAGGGGGAGGCAGGGGGTGGGGGGTTCTGAACTAAAGGTGGAAACATGTTGAGGACGAGACCGAAGAAGAAACTGAACGGATTGGGAGAGAGCCTGGAGCAGCTTGTGACCCCTGGTGGGCCTTCCAGTCCTGTGATGGTAGATTCTATAGGTTGGTGTGGAAATTTGGGATGTAGCAACCAGTTTCGAGATGGACAAGCCAAGAAGGAACAGGTGGGGTGGGAAAAGAGGTGGCGGGCAAAGGCTAAATGGGGCTTCCCGGCCTCTTCCAGTCCACCATCCTCACTGTCTGACTCCGAGGACTGCCCTCAGCTTAGACTAGGCTGGACGACAGACCACAAGGAACTTAGCTGCCCCATTACTGCCTCCTCAGGACCCTTTGAGTATGTGGAGGCATGGGTGTGCCATGGGAGGGGGCTTGTGGAAGAGGTTTTTATAAGTATCTGTCAGACAGTGTGGGGCCAATTGTGGGGTGGGATGGGGAGACAGGGAGACACAACGAGGGAGGGAGCTCATCATGGTGTGTGAGTAGAAGTGTTGATGTGTAACTATGCAAGGTGTGAGCCAGGTGTCTGTGGGAATCTGGGAGCGCAGGTAAGGAGAGGTGAAGGAACCCAGTGAGGGGTAGTGGGAACAGGTGAGAAGAGATGAGGAAGGAGGCAGAGATGAAGGGAAGGGATGGGGGGGTGGTGACAGGATCCGTGGAGGGGGTTGGGTAAGACAGAAGCAGGCGATGAGCAGCGATCCTGATGACAGGTGAGGGAGCAGCAGGTCCCCGGGAGGGGCTTCTGGGCACTGCTGAAGGGGTGAGGAAGTAGGTAAGGCAACTAGCCTCAGGGACGGAGGGAGTGAGGACGAGGGAGAGAGGTTATGGAGGCAGCTGGGAAGGCTTGTCAGGGTGACAGCAGGGTGAAGCCGTGGGGACCGGGGCAGCGGTGAGAAGCGAGAGGCAGAGGCCGTGGGGGGCTGGCTGGCGAGGGCGAGTGTGTGTGCTGGGGCTGGGGGGGCGGGGGGCAGGGAGCCGTTCCAGGCCTCGGGATGCGGCCCAGGCTGTGTAGGCCAGCGGCGGGCGTCCCGGCTCGGGCGGACACGGCCCAGGGAGGGGGAGCTGGGGAAGGCTGCGCTGGGAGGCGAGCCGGGCCCGAGGCCCGCGGAGCCCGCAGGGGAGCCCCCGCCCCGACCCCGCCGGCCCGCCGCCGGCCCCGCCCCGCCTCACCTGCTCTGTGCCCGCTGCGGCTGCGGCTGCGGCGGCGGAGGCAGCGGCTCGGGGCGGCGCATCCCCCGGGGCCGGGGCGGGGCGGGGGCGGGGGCGGCTCAGTGCGGCGCGGGGCTGCCCGCTCCCTCCGGCGGCGGTGGCGGCGGCGGCGGCGGCCTCCCGCCTGGGATCATCCCCGCCCGGCCCGGCCCGGCCCCGATCCTCCTCGGGCGACGGCGAAGGCAGCGGCGGAGCGGGGAGCTGCCCACAATGCACTGCGCCGCCAGCATCAGCACCAACCCTGACATCACCGCCCCACCGCCCGGCTCTTACATCACCGCCCTTTCTCTGACATCACATTCCACTCCGCTCCTCTCTCCACTCCTGCAGCCTTAGGGTTCTCCTTCAGATGGTCCCACTCCAGCTCTTCGGTTCTCCTCGCTGGTTTCACCATTCACTTGACCGCCACCTCTCACTCCGGCAGGACCCCATCCGTCCTTACCTGTCCCCACAAACCTCATCTGTCTTCATCATCCCTTATCTTCTTCCCTCCCAGCATGTCCCTGTCACTCCTTACCTGTCTCTATCAGCCTGAAATGATTGCCCCACTGCACCTTCCATGTGCTCATACTACTTTCCTCTAAACTCCTTTCCCCTCACCTGGGGAAAGGAGGGTTTTGTTGTTGTTGTTGTTGTTGTTGTTGTTGTTTGTTTTTTAAGATTTTGTTTATTTAGTTGACAGAGAGAGACACAGCGAGAGAAGGAACACAAGCAGGGGGAGTGGGAGAGGGAGAAGCAGGCTTCTCATGGTACAGGGAGCCCAATGTGGGGCTCCGTCCCAAGACCCTGAGGTTCATGTCCTGAGCCGAGACTGAGGATTAACGACTGGGCCACCCAGGCATCTCTCCGTCCCCTATTTCTTCTCACACATCCCTTGCCTAGAACTCACCTCCCCACACATAGGCCTTTCCTCCTGGTTCAACCTGTTCCTGTCTTTGGCCCTTCTTTCCATCTATTGGCAAATTTTGTCATTGTTTCTTACTGATTACAAATAAGATGCACTCTTTTTATTTTTTACAAGATTTCATTTATTTATTTATTTATTTCAGAGCGAGAGAGAGCACGTGCTTGTGCACAGGAGCAGGGGGAGGGGCAGCAGAGAGAGGGGCAGAGGGACAGGCTGATTGCCCACTGAGCAGGGAGGGAAACATGGGGCTTGATCCCAGAACCTGGAGATCATGACCTGAGCCAAAGGCAGATGCCTAACTAAGTGAGCCACCCAGGCATCCCAAGATGCACTCTTTTTAAAAAAGGATTTTATTTATGTATTTGAGAGAGCATGAGAGAAAGCAGAGAGTACAGGCAGGGGTGAGATGGGGAGGAGGGGCAGAGGGAGAGGGGGATGCAGACTGCCCACTGAACAGGGAGCCTGATGCAGGACTCCATACCAGGACCCTGGGATCATGACCTGAGCTGAAGGCAGATGCTTAACCAACTGAACTACCCAGGTGCCCAAAATGCACAGTTTACTGTGACATTAAAAATTCTTCCCAACATGGTAATAATACCATATAAAGGCTATTACCACCCTTTTGACCAGTTTAATTACTCAACATTCTCTGAACGTACTTTACACTTTGTCTCTCTCATCCTTTGTGCCTTCCACAAATGCATAAAGGCCTCCATTAGCAATGACAAATGGCAACCATTTATTCTTGCCAGACACTGTTCTAACTCTACATCTATTGACTCATTTAATCCTCATAACAACCTTAGAGTGCAGCAGTACTAATGTTACACCCATTTTATAGAGGAGGAAACTGAGGTACAGAAAGGTTGAGTAATTTGCCTTGGGTTACACAGCTAGCAAGTGGCAGAACTGGGGTTCAAACTCTGGCTTCACAGTCCACGCTCCTAACCACGATGCTGGGAGGAAGAGCCACTGAGTCAGCAAGACCACTCAGAGGAGGTGAATTCCACCGTAAGTTGAAGGATTAGAGGTTTTGCAACAGACAAGAGGGGCCAGGCCAGAGGGTGGGAGAGACTTCCAAGCTGAGAAGAGGGCATAAGGTAAGCTGGGGGTAGGCATACTCAAGATTACATAGGGCCCTGTAAGCCATGCTAAGAAGACTGGATTTTCTACACTTGGTTTTTGGAAGTGTAATGGAAAATGTCATGAGCCATCCAAATCCCCCTCCAGAATTTAGATACTCATTCCTTTAGCCGCCTTGGGTGCTGAAGTCTGAGTGCTCTGAGCTGACTCCCTCTCTGGAAATTGCCCCTGGCGAAGGAAGCTGCCCCACTCAACATCATGAACCCTTTCTGGCACAATCCATATCCAACCAATGATCATCAGCCTGTGAGGACAAAGGTCTGGCCCCCTCACCCCAACTCGGGATACTTCTGAAGGGACATCCATTTTCAAAACTCCTGCTATGGTCAGCCGGGACTTCTATTGAATGCATCTTCAATAGTTCTGCTTTCTTCACTCCTCTACTGATGTTGATCTTCAGAATACTTCCCGGTCAATTTCTTGTATGATCCTCTCCATCTCAGAGTCAATGTCAGGGGAACTAGACCTTCAAATAGGAAATCACTGAAGAACACAGCCTAATCTGAGTACTGAGTTGGGATTCTAGGTTGACAATTTTTGTCCCCAGAACTATAAGATTGTCACTCTAGCTTGTATTGTTTCTGATGAGAAATCAGCAATAATCCTTACCTTTGTTTCTCTATATGTAATATCCATTACTCCTGTGGCTACTTTAAGGATTTTCTCTCTGTCCCAGTTTTAAAGCTATTTGGGTATGATGTGAGTTGACATAGTTTTTGTTTGTTTTTTTTGGTTGTTGGGGTTTTTTTTTAAGATTTTATTTATTTATCTGACACAGAGAGAGAGATCACAAGTAGGCAGAGCAGCAGGCAGAGAGAGAGGGAGAAGCAGGCTCCCCGCTGAGCAGAGAGCGAGCTAGCGAGCTAGGGGCTTCATCCCAGGATCCTGAGATCATGACCTGAGCTGAAGGCAGAGGCTTAACCCACTGAGGCACTCAGGCTCCCGAATGTAGTGTTGTTGTTGTTGTTTTTTCCCATGTTTCTTGTGCTTAGGGTTTGTTGAGCTCTTGTAGCTGTGAAATTATAGTTGTCATCAAGTTTGGAAAAATCTCAGGCATTATTTTCTCAAATATTTTTTCTGCCTTCCCTTTCCTTCAGGACTCCAATTACCCACTTGAAGTTTTCCTCAGCTCACCGATGCTTTGTTCCTTTTCTCCCCAGTCTTTTTTTCTTACTGTGTTTTGTTTTACATAGTGTCTACTGATAAGTATTCAAGTTCATTAATTTTATCTTTTAGAGCAACTGAGCTGGTATTAATCCCATCTGATGTATTTTTCATTCTAGTTTACATCTCTAGAAATTTAATCTGTGTCTTTTTTTTTTTTTAAGATTGATTTATTTTTGAGAGAGAGAGAGTGTGTGTGTATGAACCAGGGGAGGGGCAGTAGAAGAAAGGGAGTGTCACAGGCAGACCCCACACTGGGTGTGGAGCCCCATATAGGGCTCGATCTCACAGCCCTGAGATCATGACCTGAGCCAAAACCAAGAGTCAGATGCTTAACTACTACACCAACCAGGCGCCCCACATCTGGGTCTTTCAAAAATCTTTCATGTTCGATTTTTCTTCTAACTTCTTAAGCATATGGAATACTTATAATAACCATGTTAATGTACCTGCCTACAAATTTTATTATCTGAATACTTTCTAGACCACTTTCAATTGATCTCTTTTCTCACTCTGGGTCAGATTTTTCTGCTTCTTTCCATACCATAATTTTTTTTTTACTGGATGCCAAATAGTGCGAATTTTACTTTGTTGGGTTTGTGTTTTTGTTTGTATACAATATTTCTGTATTTTAGCAAATATTCTTAAGCTTTGTTCTAGAATGCAACTAATTTACTCAGAAACAGTTTGATCCATTAAGGCTTACTCTTTAAGCTTTATTAGGTGGAACCTAATAGCTTCTAGTCTAGGGATAATTTTCCCCACCCCTGAGGCAAAAGACTTCAGCATACGGGGCGCCTGGGTGGCTCAGTGGGTTAAGCCGCTGCCTTCAGCTCAGGTCATGATCTCAGGGTCCTGGGATCGAGTCCCGCATCGGGCTCTCTGCTCAGCAGGGAGCCTGTTTCCCTCTCTCTCTCTCTGCCTGCCTCTCTGCCTACTTGTGATCTCTCTCTGTCAAATAAATAAATAAAATCTTAAAAAAAAAAAAAGATTTCAGCATATTTTACCTCATGCCCCATGAATTATGAGGTTTTCCTACATTGACTGGAGGGAACATGCACTTTTTGCATTGTTGTGTGAGTTATCGAAATTGTTCACTTTGCTGCTTTCAGGTAGCTCTTTTCCTGCTACAGCAAGTTTCCTCACACACCTGTGCTGATCAGTCCACAGCCGACCCTCACAGAGATCACTCTGAAGATTCCAAAGCTCTCTCTTCTGTCCTGTGCTCTATTCCACACACCAGCTACCTTGGCCTCCGTGGACTCCCCACTCTGCCTCCTCAGCTCCAGGAGACAGCTGGGCTCAGCCTGGAAACCCAGAAAACCTGCAGGCAATATGTGGGCGTGGTAAACAAAAGCTCACCTGACTGTTTTTAGTTTGGGGGGGTGGGGGGATCGCTGTCCTACACTGCCTGATGGCCAATGTTCAAACATCATTGTTTCATAGATCCTGCCCAGGTTTTTGCTTGTTAAACAGGTGAGGCTCAACAACAAAGGAAACCAGTAAAATGAGAAAGCAAGTTACGGAATGGGAGAAAAATGCTTGCAAATCATAAATCTGTTAAAGGGTTAATATCTGAAATACATAAAGGACTCATACAATTCAATGGAGGGGGGAAGTACAGTCCACTTTAAAAATGGGCAGAGGATCTAAATGACATTTTTCCAAAAAAGACATACAAATAGCGAATAGGTACAAGAAAATGTACCATAGTACCCAAAGCCATCTATAGAATCAATGAAATCCTTATCAGGATTCCAATGACATTTTTTACAGAAGTAGAAAAAAAAAAACCTAAAATTTATATAGAACCACAAAGACCCTGAATAACTAAAGCAATTCTGAGAAGGAAGAATAAAATGGGAAGCATCACACCTTTTGATTTCAAGCTATGTTATAAAGCTAGAGTATCAAAACAGTATGGTACCAGCATAAAAACAGACATATAACCAGTGGAACAGAATCAAGAGCACAAAAACCCATGCATATAAGGCCAACTAATATTTGACAAGGGAGCCAAGGATATTCAGTGAAGAAAAGACAATTTCTTCCATACAGATGACCAATGGATACATGAAAAGATACTTAACATCACTAATCATCAGGGAAATGCAAATCAAAACCACAGTGAGATATCACCCCATACCTATCAGAATGGCTAGTCTCAAAAAGACAAAAAATAGCAAGTGTTGGCAAGGATGTGGAGAAAAGAGAACCCTCTCACACTGTTGGTGGGAATGTAAATTGGTGCAAACACTGTGGAAAACAGTGTGGAGGTTCCTTTAAAAAAAAAAAACAAAACTAAAAATAGGGGCACCTGGCTAGTTCAGTCAGTAGAGCATGCAGACTCTTGATCTGGAGGTTGTAAGTTCAAGCCCCACGCTGGGTGTAGAGATTACTTAAAAATCAAATGTTTAAAAAGAATGAAATCTTGCCATTTGCAACAATGTGGAAGGAGCTAGAGAGTATTATGCTAAGAGAAATAAGTCAGTCAGGGGCACCTGGGTGGCTCAGCCACTTGTGTGTCTCACTCATGGCTTCAGCTCAGGTCATGATCTCTGGGTCATGAAATCGAGCCCCTCACCTGGCTCCAAGCTAAGCTCAGAGTCTGCTTGGGATTCTTTCCCCCTCCCATCCCTGTCTCCTCTGCTCCTCCCTCTGCTTGTGCACTCTCCCACTCTCTCTCAAATAAATAAATAAAATCTTAAAAAACCACAAACCCTAAAAATAGAGGTATCATATGATCCAGTAATTCCATTTCTGGGTATCTACCTGAAGAAAATGAAAACACTAATTTAGAAAGACAGAAGCACCCCTGTAGTTCACTGCAGCTTTATTCACAATAGCCAAGATATGGAAGCAACCCAAGTGTCCATCGATACAAGAATGGATAAAGAAGATGTGGTGTATAGAGACAGTGGGCTCTTACTCAGCCACAAAAAAGAATGAGATCTTGCCACTCGTGACCACATGGATGGACCAGAGGGCATTATGCTAAGTGGAATAGGTCAGACAGAGAAAGATATATACTGTATGATTTCATTTACATGTGGAATCTAAAACAAACAAATACAAAAAAAACAAAAAACAAAAAACAACCCACAATAAAAGAGAAATAGACTCCTAAATAAGATAGTAAACATGGTTGCTGAGAGGAGGTAGGAGGAGGTGGTAGGAGGGTGGGCAAAATGGGTGAAGGGGAGTGGGATATACAGTCTTCTAGTTACGGAGGAAGTCATGGGGATGAAAGGAAGAGCATAGGGAGTACAGTCAATGGTACTGTAACAGTGCTGTGTGGTGACAGAGGGATGCTACACTTCCGAACATACATCTGGACTCATCCAATCACTATGTGGTATGCCTGACACTAATGTAACAGTGTGGGTCAACTATACTTCAATTCAAAAAAATTTGAGGGGTGCCTGAGTGGCTGGGTCATTAAGTGTCTGCCTTTGGCTCAGGTCACAGTCCCAGGGTCCTGGGATCCAACCCTGCATTGGGATCCCTGCTCTGCGGGAAGCCTGCTTCTCCCTCTCCCACTCCCCTTGCTGTGTTCCCTCTCTCACCGTCTGTCTCTCTGTCAAATAAATAAATAAAATCTTTAAAAAGTAATAAAATAACAATTTTTTAAAAAGACAGTGTCTTCGATAAACAGTTCTGGGAAAACTGGATATTCACATGTTAAAAAAAAAAAAGAAATGAAATCCCTATTTTACATCACTCACAAAAATTAACTCAAATTGAATTAAAAAAATTTTTTTTAGTTTTCTGTTTTATTTTTTTAAGATTTTATTTATTTATTTGTCAGAATGAGAGAGAGAGCACAAGCAGGGCGAGCGGCAGGCAGAAGGAGAAGCAGGTTCCCCACTGAGCAGGGAGCCTAATGTGGGACTCCATTCCAGAACTCTGGGATCATGACCTGAGCCGAAGGCAGATGCTTAACGGGCTGAGCCACCCAGGTATCCCTCTTTTCTATTTTTTTTTTTTTAAGATTTATTTATATGAGAGAATGAGAGAGAGTGTGCATGTAAGCAAGGGGAGGGGTAGAGGTAGAGGGAGAAAGAAAATTTCCAGCAGACTCTGTGCTGCACAAGGAGCCCAACATGGGACTCAATTCCATGACCCTGGCATCACAACCTGAGCCAAAACTATGAGTTGGATGCTTAACCGACTGAGCCACCCAGGTGCTCCTCTAATTGAGGACCCGTAATCATGTCAGACCCGAATGTCAGACCTGAAACCATGAAACTCCTAGAAGAAAACATAGGGGAAAAGCTCCTTTGCATGGTTATTGGCAATGATTTTTTTTTTTAATATGACACATAAAGTACAGTCAACAACAAGAATAAATAAACAAGTGGGACTACATCAAACTAAAAAGCTTCTGCACAGCAAAAAACAAAAACAAAAACAAAAACCCCAACCCCCAATTAGAAAAATGAAAAGACAACCTATGGCATGGGAAAAAAAAATTTGTAAATCATATATCTGATAAGGGGTTAATACCCAAAATATATAAAGAACTCATATAACTCAATAGCACACACAAAAAAAACCCACAAATAATCCAACTAAAAATAGGCAAAGGCCCTGAACAGATATATTTCCAAAGAAGACATACAAATGGCCAACAGGAATGTGAAAAGATGCTCAATGTTACTAATCATTAGGAAAATGCAAATCAGAACCACAGTGATGGGGCGCCTGGCTGGCTCAGTCAGTAGAGCATACAACTCTCCATCTCCCGGTTGTAAGTTTGAGCCCCACATTGGGTGTAGAGCTTACTTAAAAATAAAATCTTTGGGGGGCACCTGGGTGGCTCAGTGGGTTAAAGCCTCTGCCTTTGGCTCAGGTCGTGATTCCAGGGTCCTGGGATCGAGCCCCGCATCGGGCTCTCTGCTCAGCGGGGAGCCTGCTTCCCCCTCTCTCTCTGCCTGCCTCTCTACCTACTTGTGATCTCGGTCTGTCAAATAAATAAATATTAAAAAAATAATAATAAATAAATAAAATCTTTGGGGTGCCTGGCAGTCTATCAGTTGGTAGAATGTGTAACTCTTGATCTCCGGGTTATAGTTTCAAGGCCCATGCTGGGTGTAGAGATTACTTTTAAAAAAATCTTTTAAAAACTCACAATGATATGTCACCTCGTGCTTGTTAGAATGGCTATGTTCAATCTTAAGAAAAAAACAACAAAAACAAGCTCATAGATACAGAGGCCAGATTGGGAGTTACCAGAATCAAGGTAGGAGGGACACTGAGCAAAGTGGAAGTGGTCAAGAGGTACAAATTTCCAGTTATAAGATAAACAAGTCCTGGGGATGTAAGGTACAGCATAGTGACTATAGTTAATAATACTTCACTGTATATTTGAAAGATGCTAAGAGAGTAGATCATAAAACTTTTCATTTCAAGAAAAAAATATTTGTAATTATGTGGTGATGAATGTTAACTAAACTTACTGTGGTGATCATTTCACAACACACACTTATATCAAGTCATTATGTTGTACACCTAACACTAATGCAATGCCAAAGAAAAAAATGTTTAAACCACAGGGGGGAAAAAGCGTGACAAACAACAGAAAGAGAAAGGAAAAGCATGGTAAATATAAAGCACGAAAGAGGATAATAGGAAAATATCCAAATATGTTAGTAATCACAATAAATATAAATGGAAGAAATTCATCGATAGAGCATCAGGTTTGTTAAAATGCAGGTATAAGCTGCTTAAGAGAGACAAAAATGTTAAAACTGAAAATGTAAAAACATGTAAGTCTAAAAGAATTTATTGGGGGAAAAGTGGATCACATCATGAGGACAAAAAGTATACAACTAAGAACATATAAAAATTCTAAACTTGTACACACATAATAATAGTCTCAGAATACAAAATGAAAATAGGTAAAATTACAAGGAAAAAATTTAAATACACTGTCAAAGGGAGATTTCAAAAAAATTACCTCAGTAATTAACAAGTGGGAAAAAAATAAAGATATAAAGATCTGAAAAATACAAATATAACCAACCAGTTTGATCTAGTGTATACGTGTATAGACAATTACATATAAGTAATCTATTATCTATTATATTTATTTTAGATATGATATCTGCTGGATACATGGATATCTATTATAGATAGATTTTATATATACATATATATCTATTATTAAAATAACAGATATCGAGGCACCTGGGTGGCTCAGTGGGTTAAAGCCTCTTCCTTCGGCTCAGGTGGTGATCCTGGGGTCCTGGAATTGAGCCCCACATCAGGCTCTCTGCTCAGTGGGGAGCCTGCTTCCTCCTCTCTCTCTGCCTGCCTCTCTGCCTGCTTGTGATCTCTGTCAAATAAATAAATAAAAATCTTTAAAAAAATAAAATAAAATAACAGATATTTACAATAGATATTATGATATATAGAATGTATAGATAGATCTGAAACACATATAACAAGATTTTAAGATTTGATAACCCTGAGTAGTGGACACAAGCATATATGATATACCATTCTCCAAACTTTACTCATACTTGCTAAATTTTATAAAGTTTTTAAATTAATAATTATTCACAAAAAAATCTGAACTTGAACACTAAGGCTGAACTCCCCATTTTGGCTTCTGCAGATGCCTGACACTGAACAGCAGACGAACAACAGATGAACAACAGCAGATGCTCCCTCCCTGCACAAAATCCCCATCCTAAGAAAACATCGTAGCAACTAGGATGGTGAGGAAATAAGAGTCAGAGGGCACCTACCTGGCTGGCTCTGTGGGCAGAGCATGTGACTCTTAATCTCAAGGTCGTGAGTTCTGGCCCCACTGGGCAGAGAGCTTGCTGGAAGGAAGGGAGGAAAGGAGAAAAGAGGGGAAGGAGGAAGGGGACTGAGAACGTACTCAGGTAAGGGGGATACAGTATATATTAGAGCAGAGATTCTCAACCCTGCTTTCTCTACAACATATCTGAGAAAGCACGATCACATTTGAAAAATAAATGAACACAAAACATGGGAGGGTAAATCTGGTCCCTGCTCTTCCCTCTTGGTGAAGAAGCAGGTGTTTGTTTGATCTGGGTATTAACCAGTACCAGTGTGAGGATAAATAGGAAGGCATGCCCCACAGGCCTGATTTCTGCTTTCTTTGAATTGCTCAACACTTCGTATGTTGCTGCTTGGCATTAAATTGACCTCAACTCTTGAGCCAAGGCTGGCCCTTCCCCAGACCGGTATAAAGACTCAGACTTTATTCCTTTTTGTAGTTCCTCCAGTGCCCACTGAGTGTCTCACACAAAACAAATGCTTCAAAAAAAAATCCTTCCTCAAAGCTGGATATTAAAAGAGACTTTTGAAAATACTAAAAAAATGGATCTGTTTAAACTGTAGCACTAGGAATGCACATTTGGGTGATAAAACCGTAAAGAAACATAAAGAAGTTTATTTATGCCCAATTTTGGTCATTACTATAAATGTACGGGCAGTGTGTACTTTTGGAGGAAATAAGGAGGCTGTGACTGGGATGGGGCACATGGAAGCTTCTCGGTGGCTGAAGATCTCTTTCCGTTCCTTTTTTTTTTTCTTTTAAAGATTTTTATTTCTTTCTTTATTTGACAGAGAGAGAAAGAGCACAAGCAGGGGGAGAGGCAGAGGGAGAAGCAGATTCCCCACCAAGCAGGGAGCCTGGGATCATGACCCAAGCCCAAGGCAGACAGTTAATTGACTGAGCCACCCAGGTGCCCCATGGCTTCTGCTCTTAAACAAATGAACTGTAAACAAACACAACATTTTTAAGACAATCGGAGATTTGAACCATAGTTGAATACTTGTTGATGTTAAAAAAATCTTATTAAGTATTTTAGCTGGGATAATGGTATTTTGGTTACTTTTTTTTAAAGATTTTATTTATTTATTTGACAGACAGAGATCACAAGTAGGCAGAGAGGCAGGCAGAGAGAGAGAGAAGCAGGCTCCCCGCCGAACAGAGAACCAGAGGCGGGACTCGATCCCAAGACCCTGGGATCGAAGACAGAGGCCTTAACCCATTGAGCCAACCAGGTGCCTCTACTTTCTTTTTTTTAAGTGTATCTTGGGGCAGCTAGGTGGCTCAGTCAGTTAAGTGTGTGATCTTGGTTTCTGCTCAGGTTTCTGCTCAGGTCATGATCTCAGCATTCAGAGATCGAGCCCCTTTTCAGGCTCAGTGGAGTTTGCTTTGCATTCTCTCTTCCTCTCCCTCCTGCTCACTCTCTCTCTCTCTCAAATAAATAAATAAAATATTTTAAAAATAATAAAATAAAAATAAGAGTATCTTTTAAAGGCACATATTAAAATATTTACCAAAAAATTCAATCTTGAATTTGTATCAAAACAGTAGAGCAAGGCATTTGGATATGGGTACATAGATGAAATTAGATTGGTCATAAATGGATAATTGTTGAGTCTCATTACATTACATTCCTATTTCCCCTGCTTTGTTTTACTTTTTAAAAAACAGCTTTATGGGGCGCCTGGGTAGCTCAGTCGATAAGCGTCTGCCTTTGGCTCAGGTCATGATCCCAGAGTCCTGGGTTTGAGTGCTGGAGCCCTACAATGGCCTGTTTGCTCAGCGGGGAATCTGCTTCTCCCTCTCCCTCTGCCCCTTCCCCTGCTTGTGTTCCCTCTCTCACTTTTCTGTCAAATAAAATCTTAAAAAATAAAATAAAAATAAAAAACAGCTTTATGGAGTATAACACATATTAATACATTCTGTCAATTGTACATGTAAAATTTAATAATATTTTGTGAAAACTGATGTTAAATTATCCCATTTTTAAAAAAAGATTTTATTTCTTTGGCAGACAATGATCACAAGTAGGCAGAGAGGCAGGCAGAGAGAAAGGGAAGCAGGCTCCCCGTTGAGCAGAGAGGCTGATGCAGGGCTCGATCAGAGGACCCTGAGATCATGACCTGAGCCGAAGGCAGAGGCCTTAACCCACTGAGCCACCCAGGCACCCCTAAATGATTCCATTTAAGTGAAATGTCCAGAAAAGTCCTATTTGGAGGACAGAAAGCAGATCATTTAAATGGAATTGTGGGTAGGGCACCTGGGTGGCCCAGTCGGTTAAGCTACGGGTGCTTGATTTTGGCTCAGGTCATGATCTCAGGGTTGTAAAATGGAGCTGCAAGTCAGGCCAAGTGCTGGGCATGGAGCCTGCTTAAGATTCTCTCTCTTCCTCTCCCTCTGCCCCCCCCACCCCCCTAAGATAAATAAATAAATCTTTTATTTTTTACTTTTTCTTAAAGATTTTTATTTATTTGAAAGAGTGAGCAAAGGGGTGAGGGTGCCTGGGGCACTAGCCGATGGCTCTGCATATGTTTGCCCCACGGTCTGTGTAGCTGTAGCTGGGCCCACCAGAGGACAGAGATAGCATAAAATCTCTGCTTTCTCTTTGTGTCTTTGCATTTTTTTTTTTTTTTTTAGGTTTACTTATTTATTTAGGTAACCTCTACACCCAACATGGGGCTCGAACTCACAACCCGAGATCAAGAGTCGAATGCTCTTCCAACTGAGTCCTCCAGGCCCCCCTGTGCCTTTGCATTATTTAGTTTTTATTTTTATATTTTAAGATTTATTTATTTATTTGAGAGAGAGAGAGTGCTCGAACAAGCAAGGCCCGATCCCATGACCTGGAGATCATGACCTGAGCCAAAAGTCACTGCATCTTTAAAAATTACTGTGTCAGCCCTGTAACCCCATTCCTTGGTATTTTACAGTTCTCATTCAGGAAGAATTCGGAAGTCAGCACGACAGAGCTTTCTTCTAGTGAACGGGATTGGGGTCTCATGACTCAGTTTCCACCCAGTACTCTCTTGCTCCACTTGATTTTTTTGTCCTAAGTTTGTGTTTTTCCATCACCTAATGAGGGGGAAATCATCATTATGACCAGTGAACAAGGGTGTGTCCGCCAACCTCCCTGAAGATCCTGCTTCTATCAGCTTACTATAGGGCTGAGCAGATGACAAAGTGCTGGCAAATAGAACTTCTCATCTGAACTCACTCATTCATTCAACAAATATTTGATAACTAGTCCCAGTGTGTCCAGCACAGTTCTAGAAGCTAGGGATCTAGCAGTGAAGAAAACGGAGAAAAGCTCCTGCCCTGCTGGGGACTCACATTCTACTGGGTATAGAAAGACAACCAACAAAATTCATCAATGTGTCAGGAAGAAGGATAAAAGGTAAGGCGGAGGAGGGCAACAGGGAGGACTGTGAACAGGAGGCAGCCGTGTTGGAACAGGATGGTCAGGGAAGGTGACCTGTGAAGACGGGAGAGGTGAGGGAGTTCTCCAGGGGGCTACCTGGAAAAGACGGTTCCAGGCTACAGCAAAGGCAAAGGGCACCGCCAGCATGCTCGAGGAGAGCCAGCGTGACTGCGGAAAAGGAGAGTAGGAGGAGCTGGAGTCACCACAGGATGTCCCCGCGTCTAGCTGAGATGGGGGACGCCGGGTCGGGGGCGCCGGAGCGGGTGGGCTGTGGGCGACCAGCCGCAGGGACGAAGCCGGGGAGCCGGTGGGTTTCCAGCCGCGCCGTCGTCAGAGTCAGGAGGCTGACGCCTTGCTCCCACTTCGCCCGCCACTCGCTGGAGCAGCCTCTGAGGACCCAGAGCCACGTCCCGGGGCCGGGTGGGTCACGTGGCCGCGAGCGGGCGCCCCCTGGCGCGAGGAGGGGAGCGGCGGCAGCGGCGGCGGCGGCGGGATGGCGGCGGCGGCCGGATCGCGGGAAAGCGGGGAACCGAGCCAGCCGGGCCAGCCGGGCCGCCGGGCCCTGTACTTCTGCGGGAGCGTCCGCGGCGGGCGCGAGGACCGGGCGCTGTACGGGCGGATCGTGTCTCGGCTGCGGCGCTTCGGGGCGGTGCTCACGGAGCACGTGGCGGCCGCCGAACTGGGAGCGCGCGGTGAGGCGGGCGGCGGGACGCGGTGAGGCAGGCGGGTCCCGCCCCGGTACCGAGATTGCACAACCCCCTCTACCCCCGCCTCGGCGGCGGCCGTCCCATAGCCGGCCGCGCGTCCCCCTGGCCCGGAGCCCTCCCCCCCCCCCCCCCCCCCCCCCCCCCCCCGCCCAGCCGGGAAAGGGAGCCGGGACTCGGACAGCTGGGGTCCCAGTGAGCTTGCGGGCGGGAGCCCGGTTTCCGCATTCAGTTCTCTTGACTTGAGTCATTCCTGGAGAACTTTTTTCCCCTCTTCCAGGGACCGAGCAGGGAGGAGCAGAATGGGAATGAACGGGGCTGCGGCAGCCCCGCTTCACCTGCCCGCACCTGCTCCCCCACCTAAGACAAAGCTTATCCTCCTGCTTCCCCCTTGGCGGTCAAGGTATCCGCCCTCTCTTGGACCCCACGGACCCGACCACCATCTCTCTCACGCCCTCTCATCAGGCTGTTAACTTCCTGGCTGCTGGGTCTTTATGAAGCGTGGTTTTGTTCAGTTTTGGTCTGGAATCTCCGCGACTCTTCTAGTTTGGAAAGTTGTGCCTAGAACTCTCGTGCTTCTGCTCGGAAAACCTTGGAAGTGCTTTCCCCTCGGCAGACCCAGGAGCGGATCCAGGATTTGTGGGATCTAATGCAATTTTGGAGAACTCTTTTAAAAAGGTGTGATGTAGTTTCTGGAATGTTGGTGAGGTTGGAGTCCAGAGCCCGCAGCCAAGAAAGAATTCTTGAAATGTCTCTGGTGCAACAAGGTGATTTTATTAGAGCGCAGGGACAGGGCCGGTGGACAGAAAGAGCTGCTGCCCTGGGGTTGTGAGGAATGGCCGATTATAGACTTGAGAGTTGGGGAAGGTAAGGAAAAAGGAAGGTGTCCAAGAGCACTTTGACATGCTGAGGAAGATACTGAAGCCGTTGTCAGGCTAAGGTGGTTTTTCCCCTGTAGCAGAGCATTAAGACTGTTGGGAGCTTCCTGGAGGAACGTTATACTCTGCCTGCCTCAATTACTTGCCAGTGGGCTGCAGGTTATAAGGACATTTAATTTTTACTTACATTTCCTTTACCTTTGTCTCCCACCTGGCTGTGGAGGGGAGTGTGCAGCTCGGGCTCCAGAAAATTGAGTTATGGGTCTCCAGAAGCTAAGTTATTGATTCAAATGCTTTTTTTTTTTTAAGATTTTATTTATTTATTTGACAGAAAGAGATCACAAGCAGGCAAAGAGGCAGGCAGAGAGAGAGAGGAGGAAGCAGGCTCCCTGGTGAGCAGAGAGCCTGGTGCGGGGCTTGATCCCAGGACCCTGGGATCATGACCCGAGCTGAAGGCAGAGGCTTTAACCCACTGAGCCACCCAGGCACCCCTCGAGTGCTTTTTTCTTGTGAATCACTAAGACATTGGTAAACTGAGGGGAGACTCCTGCTCTAATAGGGGTCCCTATTAGTTCACCATATGTGTTTCCTTCCCTTAGTTTAGGACAGCCGGGAGTGCCTGAGGAAGGCCACACCTATCCCACCTGGGAGTGGGGAGCGCAGGGGTTGGCCCATGTCAGCTTGTGCTCTGTCCTCTGCCTGCCTTCTGCTCCCTCATCGGGTGAAATCACCGAACAAAATTGCTAGGGCACTGGAAAGGGCCTGTGCGAGTGCCGGGCCCTGAAGCTTAAGGTTCTTTGGTTTCAGGGCATGTCCCTTCCTACACACCCCCCACCCAGTGGTTCTGGAACTTTAGTTTGCTCCAGTGTAGTCTGAGGGAACTTGTTCAAAATGCTGGCTCACAGCAGTCTGGGGTGAAGGCTTCGGGTGTATTTTTAACAAGCTCTCCAGGGACTTTCCTCTGATTCAGGCAGTAACATTTCACCAAGCCAGGACTGAGAGCACCTCTGACCCCAGTAAGAGCACCTCTCCTCTACCCTCCTTCCCAACCCCTCCTATTGGTCGTGCATTGTATCAAAGTTTGGTGGGGCTCACCATTGCCTGGAGAGCTGGTAGAGCAGCCAGGAGTCCTATCAAGCTCTCAGCCGATGCCGATGCTGGCACCCGCCGAAGCCGGAGTTGGGCTCTGGTTGTTCAGCCTTTGTTTGCCCGGCCAGTCTCTTGCTTCTGCCTGCCATTTCCACCCTGCACCCCAGGAGGCTAGTCCTCCTCCTCTCCATCTCTGATCCCTGACCCACAGTGAGGTATAGTCCTTCCCGTAGTCTCCTCCGTATCCCTCATCCGACCCTAATCACATCCCTCCTGGAAGTTTTCTTGTGGCTATTCCATTTCATCCTTTCCCTGGAACCTTAGTTTTGGGTGGGTCCTCAGAGGTCACTTAGCATGCCTTCCCCCCACCCTGCCTGCGCTGGGCAGATATGGGGGCGGCAAGGGTAGAGGAGAGGTACTGAGTGCTGAGGACCAGGCAGGCAGGGACTTGGCCTTGACCAGCTTTTCCTCCTCCACAGGAGAAGAGGCTGCTGGGGGTGACAGGCTCATCCATGAGCGGGACCTGGCCTGGCTGCAGCAGGCAGATGGTGAGCACTTCCCCCTCCTGCCCACAAACTCCTCTGGGATGTTAGGTCCTCTGGACAGGCCTGTGGTCCACACCAGGAAGGGAGTTCCCTCCTCACCACACCCAGACTCTGTCATCCACCCCTTAACGAGCCCCAGATACCAAGCCCCAGTCTCGTGTTTCTTCCCAGTGGTGGTGGCCGAAGTGACCCAGCCGTCACTGGGTGTGGGCTACGAGCTGGGCCGGGCTGTAGCCCTCAACAAGCGGATCCTGTGCCTCTTCCGTCCGCAGTCTGGCCGAGGTGAGCGCTCCAAGCCCTGAGTGGGCCCTCCTCCCCCCGAGCTTTCTGCACACCCAGCCCTGGAGGGCTCTGAGGACAGTGCCTACCCTGGAAACAGGACAGGGACAGGGAAGGGAGCGGAGACGGGGAGCTTCACCTCCCTCCGCCCTTCCTTCCCAGTGCTTTCAGCCATGATCCGGGGAGCGGCAGACGGCTTGAGGTTCCAGGTGTTGGACTACGAGGAGGGCCAGGTGGAGGCCATGCTGGATCGCTACTTTGAGGGTGACCCTCTCTAGCAGGTGGCTGCCTCCCCTGATCCAGCTGCTTGACTTAACCCCACTTTGTTAATTCTTCTCTGCCCTCGTACCCCTCCTACCTCTTAGCCCCAGTACCAAATTAAAAGTTATGTTTAAAATTCTGCCTCTGTCTATAGGAGTGATGGGGTAGGACAGGTCCTCAGGATTATCCTTTTCTTTCCTGCTTCACTTCAAGATGTAGAGAGATCCATTAACATTCTGTAGGCCCCGAGAGAGTACTTCCTAATGCCCTCAGACTCCTGCGAGGAACATTCAAGAGTTTGGAGGAAGGCTGGCCCAGGGTGGGGTGGGGAGGGGTGTTTCTCGGCCTCCTCTGCCACTGGACGGGGTCTGGAGCAAGGGGGCAGGCCTGCACCTAGCCCTGGACCATGGAAACTTTCATTTCCCCTTGTCAGCTTAGGTCAAATGGGTCTGCTTTGGGCCTTCCTGAGAACACAAACGTCTGGAGGTCCAAAAGAAAAGTGAAGAATGAGGGTTGGGGGTATGTAGAGGGAGCGGGGAGCTGACACTAGCCTTTGGGGATACAGCTGCACAGCCTGCTTCCAGAGAAGTACGTGGGAAAAAAAGTTTATTCAGTAAACAGAAGGTACTACAGACACTGGGAACCGCCTCCCCCAACGATGGCAGGAAGGGGCAACCTCACTCCTCAGCCCCCACAACTCTGGTGTGGCTCCAGGTGTTCCCTGTGTCCTGCCCCTTAGTCATAGGCCTCATCATCCTCTTCCTCGTCACCGAAGAAGAAAGTGTCTCGGTCCAGGTTCTCAGACTCTTCGTCATAGGAAAAGCTGTCGTTGTCCAGCTCCTCATCAAACTCATCCTGCTGCCACTCAGGGACATCATCCTCATCATTGTCGTCCTCCTCCTCATCCACCTCCAGCCCTGGGGACCCCTGGGGCCTGGGGAGGGAGGGAGCCACAGTCAGCCCTGTGAAGCCACACCTCTCCCAGGCCCCTGTGGCGCTCCGCCCACCCTACTCACTGACTGCCAGGCACGTTGGATCCTTTTGCCTCTTGGGCTTCTAACGATGGGCTCTGCAGACCGACCCGGAAGTCCTGGTGAGGAGCCAGGGAGATGTGGGAAGTCAGAGAGTGGAGGAGGACCTGGACCTGGACCTCTGCCCAGCATTCCTTCACCCACCGTTTTCTGCCAGCCTCCCAGGTGCAGGTCCCTCGCTCAGGTGCTCCCACCTCTTCTCCCTCCCTCATCCTGAGACTTCATGGCCCCAAGTCTGTGTGTCACAGAACTTGGGCAGTCTCCGAGGACACCGGTCATGCCGGCGAGGCACCCCAGCTCCGTGCTTCAGGACCTAACAGTGTCTGTTCCTGTCCTGTCTGCCCAAGTTATTTACTCCTCTGTGAGCTCCCCAAGGGCAAGACTCCTCGTTTAGACTAACATCAGTGTATTAGAGCTGGGAAGAACCTCAGTGGATCCCCATCCCAACATCCCACTTGGGAAGTACTGAAAAGTTCCCAGGGGTTCTGAAGAGCGAGCATCACAGCAAATACCCTTGCTGTGGGCTACTGGGTAGCACTCGCCAGGCGGGACGGAGCCGCAGCCGCATCCAGCGGGCAGGCCTAGGAGCTGGGTGCGTGCTCAGGTCTCCAAACAGCTGCCTTTCCTTTTGGATCCCCGCCCACCCCAGGGCAGGGGCTGTGCCAGGCCCAGGAGGCCCCAGGCTGGCCTCGCACCTGGGCAGAATGCTGCAGGATAGCCAGCAGCCTCTCCTGGATCCTCCGGAGCAGCTCCAGGCCCGTGCTGAGGCAGTCGGAGCGCAGCAGGCGCAGGGATGAGCCTAGGTCTCCACACCGCAGCAGCGTCTCCTCTGCAGAGGGGGCAAGCCACAGGGGCTCCCTCCCTCCTTTGCTTCCTTCAACTCCTTCCTTAGACCACCTAAGTTCTACCTGCACCTACCAGGCAGGGCTCTAGACTAGACACTCATTCTTGTGGGGCCTCCATCCCCACAAGATGGGAGGCAGGGAGCAGATGGTAATCTAGTGGGCAGGTGAAGGCCTGCGCCCTTAGGCACCTCATGCCAAGCACCCCATGCCTTCATACCTGAAGTATCGCTGGTAGTGATCAGGCTGGGACGAATGAGGAGGTGGAGGACCGCCCAATGAGGTAGCTGGGCTGGGGGGCTGTTTTGCCACTGTTTGCTGGGAGGGGATGCTGGGGGTGGGGGTGGGAGGAGGGGGTGGGGAAGGAGTCGTGGTGGGGTGCAGGCGCACCGAGGAGTATCTGCAGGGCATTGGTATGCAGCTCCAGGTTCTCGGTCTGCTGCTCCACCACGTCCATGTGCTCCGTGTCCTGGTTGTAGAAGCTGTACACGCAGGCATAGGCCAGCACCTGTGGGAGCCCAAGTCAGCCCTTTCCTTGCTGAGCCTCAGCACTGCCTCCCTCCCCGCCAGAGCCCCTGGCCCCATATCCCACCCCCCCACCCCACCCCCACCCCCGGTCCCACCACCTTGCGGGCCTGCTCCAATCCCCGGCAGGCGTCACTGAGGAAGGTGAAGGATCTGGGGGGTGGCACCTCGTGGATGGCAGACATGCGGTTCCGCAGGCTCAGGGCGAACTCCTGTGCAGGGGTGAGGTAGATCAGCGCCGCAGGCAGCCCTCCCCACCCGCTCAGAACAACTCAGCACCCACACGATTGGGATCTGGAGCCCCTGCCCCGCCCTCCACCCCAGCCCTCTGACCTTCTCACCCACGCAACTGTTTCCTCCCTGCTCACCCGGGCCTGGTGATGGAAAGTACATCTCTCGTTATAGTCCTGAAACCGCTTCTCCTGGCGAGCTGCTCTGCTAACCTGGGAAGGATGGGTTGAGAGGGAGGGCTCTAGGGCGCTTTGATGGGCAGGGTGGGGCGAAGGCACCCTGCCTACAGACCTTCAGATGCTTCACCCAGACCTTTCCATCTAATCCTAACTCTGGGAAGTAGGTCACATTATTCTCCCCCTCTGCAGGGGAGGATGCCAAGGTATGGGCACAGAAACCAGCCCAAAGCCACCTACTAAGCAGGGGTGCCGGGCTCTGACGCGAGGCATGGGCTCTGCTTGGCTCTGGCCTGGTGCCTCCAGGAATGCACAGCCCTCCCAGGACAGAACTCCCAGCATGTGTCGGCCCAGGTGGCTTCGGTCTTCACACAGAGCCTCCGTCCCAACAGTTGTTCGGCTGCCCAGGACACAGAGCCATCTCTGCCCAGGGCCTGCAGCCACATCCCATCCCGGCTGTGCTGGGACCCCCTGGCCCCGGCCTCAGCCCCTTACCATGGCAGAGCAATTGTAGTAGTCTTTGTGATTTGGCTTCCAGGACTTGAGGCAGCGCCAGCAAAATCCATGGTTGCATTTGGCACAGGTCATGCTATGGAGGAAGGCTGGGTCAGAGGGCTTCTGCCCTGGGTCAGGGCCACACCAGGAGCCCCCAGATGAAACCTGGAGGCCCCACCGAACCCGCCCTGGCCCCTCTGTGCCCTAACAGTCTCTAACCTCACCAAGCCCTAGTGAGCGCACCCGAGCTTCCCAGCCCCATGCGGTGCAGACTTAAAAATAGGGGAAGGAGTGTTAAGGAGCAAGAGTCACTGGAGGGCACCAGGACCAGGCTGAGTAACTGCTGTCCTCTGCTCAGCTCTCTGGTGAGCCCCATGGGCCCCCTGCCCCCGTACCACCAGGCCTCCCACCTTGTCCCATGCCCTCTGACCCCCTCAATGCCCGCAGTACCCCCTCTTACTGCAGACACCCTTCGTTCTTCTCGATGGGAGCCTGGCAGCTGGGACAGCGCTTGGAGATGAGCTTGGCCAGGTGCTTGCTCTGGGCCTCCACGCTCATGCCGTCATAGTAGCCGCCGTCGTCAACCCACTGGGACATGTGGCTGCAGCTGGCAGGGTAGTGTGCCTAGAGCAGGAGGGGGCAGAGAGGACATGGGTGAGCCCTGAGCCCGGGCCCAGGGTGGTGCCACAGGTGTGCAAGGGAGGGGGTCACATTGGAGGCCTGCAGGGGAAGGAACAGAGCTCGAGCTGGTGGCAAAGCGTAAGGACAAGGCGTAGCCTGTGATTGTATATGAGTGTGTGTGTGTGTGTGTGTGTGTGTGTGTGTGATGGAGAGGAGTGCTGGCAGGGGAGGGGTGCAGGCGGTGCTCAGGGGCATGGCTAGGCAAGTACCCACCTCAGGGAAACTACAGTTGAAGCAGGAGGCCCAGCCACACTTGGAGCAGGTGGTCCCACAGCCCAGGCCCTGGCGGCACAGGATGCGGTCGCAGCCCTGGGGGTTGGTGCACCAGGTCAGGTTGGAGCAGCTCTCCACGTAGCCACGCAGGAGGGCCTTCTCGTACTGTGGGGACACAGACGCCACCCGGTGAGGGCCCGGTTCTCCAGGACGCCATACATCCATAACCACCGCCCCTCCCCATCCCACCCCATGCACGTCAGTCCACTCCCCGGGGCCCATTGCTCTGGCTGTGCAGCACAGCCTCCCACAGAAGAGGGGCTACCTTGGAGATGACGTCCGGTGAGGAGACAATGGCCCGGATGAAGGCTCCGGTGGGCTGCGCGGGGCAGTCAGCAATGGGGCAGGTGCAATTCAACACAAGGTTCTGCTCAATCCGAGTTGTCAGATACTCATTCCAGCAAGACTGGCGGGGGAGGGAGGGGCTGCTCAGGGACAGCAGGGGAGCAGCAGAGGACACTGGTGTCCTGGTAAATCACCTAGCACCCATCCCTGACAATGCGGAAGGCCAGAGACGACCCTGCTCCAGAGCCACCTCACAACGGACCCTAACCTTTCTGGCTTCTGTGGGCTTTCCTGGGACTGGCCCAAATCACAGCTGCCTTTGAGAATGTGTTGGTCAAGATAGTGACCTCATTTTCATTATTGCTGGGATGCACATGGAGGGAATGGGTAAGTGAACCAAGAAACAGGAGATGATTCAAGTGCCAAGAAGGACTTGGAGAAAGCAAGAAGGTTGGAGAGGAAGGAGGCCTAGGGGCCACAGGGTGCCTTTCCCCCACCAGGTGGCTGGCCTTGGAAGCTATGAACGTTGCTGTGGCCTCTCCTCCCAGCTCCATCTGCTCGCCTGGCTCCTCGGTGCTCCCATCTCCCCAGACTCAGCCTCTTCACAAATAGCCTTGCCCACCGCGTCTCCCCAGTCCCAGTCACCCATGTCAGAAGCCTCAAGTCTCTCGGATCTTTTTCTAGCTCCCACGTCACTGCACCACCCTAAACCAGGCCCTTATCTCCTCACCCCTAAACTGCAGCAGGAGCTTATCCCCATAAATGCTCTTCCTACCCCTATCCCTCCTCCATGTAATTCCCGCTCGGTTCAGGCGTGATCAGCAGCCTGCACCTCCTAAAATACCCCATTAATGACTCCCTTCCTTCCCACTGCCAAGTGTGCAGAGTTTTCCAAGATGGTGCATCTAGACCCCGAGGGGACCCCCTGGTACCAAAGCTCCAGGGTAAATGGAAAGTGCCTTACCCAGACTATTTCTACTCAAAGCAAAGCACTAAACAGAATAAAACAAAACCCTTTTTATAGTGAAAGAAACCCAGATAAACTAGGAAGTTGAATGCAGAATTCCTGCATTTTTGAGATAAAAAAGGAAAATGCTCCAAGTTCAGACCACACACTTGCAGGCACACAGGGTCCCTTAGGGCATAGAGGCCTAAGACTTGTCTCTCAGTTTGGAGCCCATCCCACTTCCCTAAAGAGCCTCTGCTGTAGGCTTGCTGTAGTTTCTGCTGTCCTCCCTGTCCAGCCCACCTGGAATGCAGTTTCCAGCCCATATCCCCCTCCTGCCTCGGCCAACCCTGCCTGTCACTCAAGGCTCACACGCAAAAGCCTCCTCGGACAGCCCCAAGCCCTAGGATTTCCCTTCTCTTGAGTTCTCTTGCATTTTAAGGTGCTGCTCAGCTGTAACTTATTCACCGGCTCCTCCTTGACTGGGACTTCTCCAATGAGTCTGTTTTCCCCAGGCTCCCGGTCTCTACAACTCTGTAGGGGGGTCTGTGTGGCCCAGCACCCTGGGCCAGCTTCTGTTTCCCTGTGGGATGCTAGCCAGGCCACTCCACTTAATTCCAAATTCCCCTGTCCAGGCCCAGACAGGTGTCCAACAAAAAGCTCAAATTTCACATGGCCAGAACAGAATGAATTTCCCTTCAAAAACCAAGCCCCACCCCAACATCTTGCTCAACTCAGTAGAGAACACATCTCGGCCACCCAGATGCTCCAGTCAGAACCCAAGAAGCACCCTTGATTCCCTTGTCCTAAGTCCCACGTTGGCTCAGCCGAGTCCTGTCGGCTCTGCCTCCTGATGTACCCTAACCCGTCCACTTCTCTCTTCACTGCTGACCCTGGGCCAAACTCCCACCACCTCCTGGCTCTTGGTACAACAGTCTCCCGATGGGTGCCCTGCTTCCACGTCTGATCTGTACAAGCCTTTCTTCCACACGCAGTGATCTTTTCAAAAATATAAATCACATCCTTCCTATCACTATCCTGCTTAACCCACCGTGGCCTTCTGTAAAGTCAAGCCCACTGTCTGCCGATCCCAACACAACTGGGCCCCCGTCTCCCTCCGAAATCTCTCCTTTGGCTGTCCCACCACAACACCGTGCTTTAGCCACCAGGCTCAGCTTCTTCGCGTTGGCTGTCCCCTCTGTCTGCCATATTCTTCCCTTAGATAGTCCCCTCCTCAGGATGGCCTTCCCTGACATCCCCAATCTGAAGTCCCTGACTGGCCCCTCCCCCACTCCTCAACTCAGTCACTTCTTGTGACGTGACCCAGTTGTATTTCCTTCCTGCACTTGTCATGAAAGTGTGAGGGAGGGCCCTGGAGCAAGACCACCCAAGTCCGAATCCTGACCTTGAGCAGGTGACCTCTCTTCCGGGCGCCTCCATCTATCTCCAGCAAAAATACCTACCTCACACGACTACCATGGAAATTAAGCAAGATAATGCATGTATCACATTGGAATGGCCCAGAACATGTCCCCCGTAAGTATTAGCTGCTTGCATTATTAGCTCTTGGGTCATTTCTTGCTTGCATTTCCCCACCCCCTCACACAGCACCCAGTGCTGTGCATACAGTGAGTTCATGACAAATATTAATTGAACAATAAAGTGAAAGCAGAAAGGAAATAATTAAGAACCTGGAGAAAGGGAGCATAGGCAAAGGTGTGAGAAGAATAATGAAGCCGAGAAAAAGGGAGGACAAAAAAGTACCCGTATACACGTCTGCCAGCACGCATGTCCCAGATCACCCACCCCTGCAGGAACGCTGGTGGCAGAGCAGCTAGATTCATGGCAACAAGCATCCTCATCCTGTTAAGTTGAGGTATTTGGGCTTAGCATCAGTTCTAAGAGCTGTGAGGCAGGGAACATACGACACTCAGCACCCCGGCTCCCTTCACCTCGACCCCTCTTCCCCAGCACTGAGCACCACTCACTCCCCATCTATAGCCTTCTCTGCTCTGCTTCACAGTGGCAACACCTGGCTTCCAGTAATTCCCCCTACTTCCATGCTGTTCTCTGGTTTACACCATTTCCTTTCATTTTTATGTTCAATGAGAATATATGGTAAGTGCTGATGTTCTGTGATAAACAGACTTGGTGATCAGGAAACCATAAACCTACGGTCATCACCAATTTACTAACACGTCTCATTTATGAAGCACCTTGATGTACAGTTTACATGTGTGCATCATCTATCTACCTATTGTTCTCAAACTCGGCTGAACACTGGAATCACCTGCATTTTTTAAAACTCGAGATGTGGGGCACCTGGGTGGCTCAGCAGGTTAAGCCTCTGCCTTTGGCTCAGGTCATGATCCCAGGGTCCTGGGATGGAGCCCCACATCAGGCTCCCTGCTCAACAGGGAGCCTGCTTCCCCTTCTCTCTCTGCCTGCCTCTCTGCCTACTTGTGATCTCTGTCTGTCAAATAAATAAATAACATCTTAAAAAAAAAAAACAAAAAACCTCTAGATGTCTAGGGACACCTGCATGGTTCAGTTGGTTAAGCATCCAATTCTTGATGTCAGCTCAGGTCATGATTTCAGAGTCATGGGATTGAGCCCTGTGTTGAGCTCTGTGGTCAGCACAGAGTCTGCTTGGTCCCTGCCCCCCACTGTCTCAAATAAGTAAATAAATAAATAAATTCTTTAAAAGAATAAAGTAAAAAATAAAAAAATGTAAAAAAGTAAAATAAAATAGAACTCCAGATGCTTGGGTTTCACCTCAAGATTCTGATTTAACTGGTCTGGGTTATAGTTTGAGCATGAGGATTCTTTTTTTTTTTTAAGGGTCAGGGGGAAAGGGCAGGGAGAGAATCCCAAGCAGGCTCCATGCCCAGCATGGAGCCCAATGCGGGGTTCGATCTCACAACCCTGAGATCATGATCTGAGCCAAAATCAAGAGTCGGATGCTCAACCGACTGAGTCACCCAGGCGCCCCAAGCATGAGGATTTGTAAAAGCTCCCAGTGATTCTAATACGCAGCAAAGCTTTACAGCCACGGATCCCTATGGCTGGACCCCGACAACCACCCTTCCCCTTCCAAGTGTTGAGGCTGAGGCACCACTTACAGTTGACAAAACCAGTTTGAGAGGGACTAAGCGGGCTGTCCAACACTGCCCCAGCTAGGAGATGGCAGTGCTGGGGCAGAACACCGGAGCTGCCTAGGAACTGTGCTAGAGGTGGAAAACCAGGGGCCGCCGAGAAGCAGGCGGGGCCTTACCTTACAGCAGTAGTGCCTGCAGCACAGGGAGGGCAAGTCGTCATCAGGCTCCAGCGGGCTGACACACACAGGGCAGTGGTCAGGGCGTGCAGGGGCGCCCTGGGCCTGGGGTACGCACAGCCCAGCCGCCAGCAACAGGGGCTCAGGGTTATCACTGTAGCTCTGCAGCAGCTGTTCAGCACCCCAGTGGGAATGAGCCAAAAGATGCTGAGCCACATCTGGCTCTAGGTTCAGCGTCTCTTGCACCTGCCGTACGGTCTGCTCCATCAACCCTTCGACCTCCTGGGGGCTCATGGTGCGGCCTGCAGGCAGCTGGAGAGATGCCAGCGCAGCTACGGCTTCTGGGCTTGAGGGGAGAGAAGAGGCAGCCATCAGTCTCCCTGCCCTGCTCATCTACTAAATGAAACCCACCCTCCCCCAGCCCTCAGCTCCTCACTTGTGCACCCCTGCTTGTACATGCTTAACCAGCCTCAGGACGACCACCCAGACCCACTGTCAGAACGTGGCTCTCCATAGAAGCATCTGTAAGTGAGGGCTGAGGCTGGCTGTCACAGTGATTCGGGCATTCCAGGAATCTGGTGGGCAGGCATCAGGATGCTAGGTGTGGACGGGATCCCCACAGTGGATGGGACGATCCCACTGTAAACCCCACCCCAAACACCAGCAATCCATCTGGTGAGAAACCAGTGTCTACAGCCTTACTTCTCCAAGTATGGGCCAAGGACCAGCAGCCTGCATGTCACAGGGAGCTCTACTGAATCGGGATCTGCCTTTTAATGGGATCCCCTGTGGTGTGTATGCAAGTGACTCCTCTAGAAAACTCACTTTACACACGGTGCAGAGGATGGGCATAAAAGCAGTGCCGAAACAACCTGTGGTGAACAGGATGTGATGGGACAAGCTTTAGGGGTGCCAGCTAATTAGGGGGATCCGACAGCAAACTCCTCTTGGAACGGGCTTCTTGAAAACTAGTTTGTACATTTCACAGAGCTGAGTGAGTCATCAGCACTCAATACGTATCTGTATGATATTCCATTTTTGCTTAGAATGAAAGACATCCATACAGGAGCTTGTGTTTGGGTCCCTTGCCTAAGGGCTGGCTCCTGGGGGACGGGAACAGCAAGGCCCCTGATAGGGAAGGAAATGACAGTGCTGACAAGGAAATGAGGACTGGCAAAGTGGAGAAACAACAGAGGCAGGAAAAACGGGGTAAGACAAAGAAATCAAGCATCTTTCCACCAAAGAGCCTGACTTTGGCACTAAACCTCCTCCGGACAGCGCCATCTGTCCTGGGAGCCCATCCCTCCCTACTGGCTTGGAGCCCTTGCAGCTGGGGAACGGGACTGAGAACAGCTACCTAGGCTTGGAGGTCTTGGTGGTCTGGCTGCCACAGAAGGGGACCTCTGCCTGACCCTGGCAAGGCCCCGTAGGCTCTGGCGTGGCATACGTCAGGATCTGGGGCCGGTCGTCACGCCGTTCCACATAGCCCTGGCCCAGGAGATGCAGGATGCAAGAAAGGACATCTGTACTAGTACAGGCCACGCCTCCTGCAACGGTGTGGCCCAGGCTTCCGGGGGGGTTTGGACCCTTCTGCCAGGCTTCCAGCACCTGGATGGGACAAGAGGAAACAGGCAGGCTACTTTTGCCTAGAGGAGCCAGCCTGCCTGGGTTTGATGCTCAGCTCTTCCACTTACTAGCTGCGTGACTATGGATGTGTTACTGTCAGGCCTCACTTTTCTTCTCTGTCAAATGGGAATAATAGTAAATGATAAAACTAATACCGCCACCAACACCTATCCCATAAGACTGCTGCGCAGATTAAATGACTTAATCACACAAACTCTTGGAAGAGGGCCTGGCACATGGTGAACACTCATGTCTCATCTCTACCTTTTGTCTCGCTAAGTGCTCTGTCAGGAACAGAAAACCCAGATGCAAATGTCACCCTAGAGTTCTCATACTGAGAGAGTTTACCTTCCCTTGTGATGATCCCTGGCTCTAAGCCTCAACCCTGAGCCTGACTCTCTCTGTCCCCTAACTTCACGGTCCCCTCTGCCTACCAGACAAACCAGCTGATCAATATGGAGGCCCTTTTCCCCATGGGCTTTGAGAATATGGACAAGAAGACAGCTCAAGAGATTCCTCTTCTGTTCCAGAGTTCGGCCCTCATCCTTCTCGACGTTCAAGTACTTCTGGGACGGTATCAACCACAGGGCCTCCCCACAGCGCTGGGGCCCAGGCATCCGAAGCCGCAGCACACCTGGAACTCACTCCCAGTCAGTACCCAAGGCGGGAAGGGAGAGGTGAGTGGCAGCAAAGGGGACCCCAGATCTTTCCCTACCACACGCCCACCATGAGTGCCCCATCCCCTAGGAGCAGCGGCAAAGCCCAGCCCCTGTTGACCTACCCCTGGGTGGAAAGCCCTGACCCTCGTGCAGGGTCAAAGGGCCATTGTCTGAGGTGAGCGGCAGAAGTGCCTGGAGCAGCAGCTCTGGGGTGAGGTCAGAATTCTTCAGCAGGGTCTCTACAGACACCTCCTGGTGAGGAGAAACAGGGGCGGTCAGGAGTAGAGAGGGGAAAGGAAAATAAGAGGGGGAAGGCGGGAAGAAGGAGCAGAGTTTAGAACAGTGGCAGACAGGGGGAAGAGAAGACAGAGGCCGAGAAGCTGAGGCACCTCTGTCTGATTGAAATACAACAGCAGCCACATCTGCACGGTGGACACATGCAGGGTCTGGTCCCCAAACTGCAGCTCGGCCTTTCCCAGCCACGTCCACTGCAGCCGCCGATGTGGTCCCATGTCCAGGACTGGATGATTCTGACCTGGGAAAGCACGGAAGAGTAGAGACAAAGAGCAGGGGAAACGAGGGGGTTAGAGGCTGAGGCCAGGGTGTACCATTAGTCAAGCTTCGCTCCTGCTGATCTCTGTGGGGAGGAGGGCCCCCAACAGAAGTAACCTGTCAAGCTTCCAGAGCTCAGACTCCTCTGTGCCTACCTCCCTGGCGAGCCACACGTAATCTGGGAGCCCACCCTGTGCTTCGCCCCACACCAGGCAGGCTCCATGAAAGAAACACCAGAGAGAAGAGACCTGGCTTTTGCCCTCAAGGAGCTGACAGTTTATAAAGACCCACTAGGCTGCGTCTCTTCCTCCTGCTGTGTTACAGCTCAGGCAAGATGAGCCTGGATATCCACTCTTACTAGAAAGCAAGGATGCTGTCAAAGCTGGACAGTATCAAAAGGAGCGAGTCTGAGAGGTGCTCTCTGGCCAAAGATGGGGCAGTGTGAGCATCAAGAAAATACCTGTGCTGGATTGAAACATATGAAATATTTTAAAATTCATGAGTTCATCATGACATATTTCTTTTAAAAAACCACACTGGCTATCTCTTCGGAGGATGCTAGAGGAACCAACACATTATTTTGAAAACTGGTTCAGAGTAAGGGGGAGGAGGAGAGAATCAAGCCTTTCCTATATAAACCATACTTCAGGGTAACCAGAAAGTTGAGAGAAAACATTTAACCTAATATGACAAAACCAGAATGGTGCAATCCGTACACCCTAATGAAATGACAGCTGAGCAATGGCAACCAGTGACCGCCTTGTGAGAAGTTGACAGGAAACCATACATAATGTGCAGATCAGACTTGCAACACTGAAACCCATTGATCCATCTTAAAACATCCCAGAGACAGGTAAAAGGACACACTACCACCTATGAAACGCTCTTGCCCCAGAAATCACACCCAAATTGGAATCAACGTCTATATCTAAATATCTGTTTTCCAGAAATGAAAGAGACAGAGGAACAGGCCAGAGGACACCACGTGGATATGGTCAGCAAAATCCACCCTGTGGATGACTCTGTGTGGCAAACAATCTAGTTTCCTCTATAGACAATTGCAAGGGAGCAAAAAAGGAAGGCAGGATCTATAGATTACTGGAGATGAAAGGTAGAGCTCGATCAAATGAAGGTGTGGGCTTGGTGTAGATCCCCAATTAACAACTCATTTTGAAAACTTGAGGCAAAGGGGGGAAATATGGACACTTTACTGTCTGATATTAGGAACTGTTATTAATTTCTCAAAGTTTGATCACTATAGTGCCCTTGCTTTTAAAAACAGAATCCTTGGGGCACCTGGGTGGCTCAGTGGGTTAAGCCTCTGCTTTCGGCTCAGGTTACGATCTCAGGGTCTTGGGATCGAGCCTCGCATCGGGCTCTCTGCTTAGCAGGGAGCCTGCTTCCCCCCAACTGCCAGCCTCTCTGCCTACTTGTAATCTCTGTCTCTGTTAAATAAATAAAATATTAAAAAAAAAAAACAGAATCCTTAATCGTTTAAATTTGAGAACTGGGGAAAGTGGGTGGGGGGTGGGTGCCTGGGTGGCTCAGTGGGTTAAGGCACTGCCTTCGGCTCAGGTCATGATCCCAGGGTCCTGGGATCAAGTCCTGCATTGGGTTCTCTGCTCAGCAGGGAGCCTGCTTCCCTTCCTCTCTCTCTGCCTGCCTCTCTGCCTACTTGTGATCTCTGTCTGTCAAATAAATAAATAAAATCTTTTAAAAAAAAAAGTGGGTGGGGGGTACAGAAGAAATGAGATTGGCCATGAATTGACCCACGTGTACACTGGAATTTATTCTGTCTACTTTTTAAAAAAGGATTTATTTATTATTTGAGAGAGAGAGGAAGAGAGAGCACACACAGAAGGAAAGGGAGACAGATTCCCAGTGAGCAGGGAGCCCAATGGAGGGCTCAATACCAGAACCCAGGGATCATGACCTGAGCCAAAGACAGATGCTCAGTTGACTGAGCTACCCAAGTGCCCCACATTCTGTCTACTTTTGCGTATGTCTGAAATTTACCATAATAAAAAAAATTTTAAATGAGGGTGAAGGTAAGCCATTCTCTAAAACTGATAAAAGTTTTTCACCAATACTCCCTCAATGAAGAGACTTTTAAAGGATATACTTAGCGGGGGATACCTGGGTGGCTCGGTTGATTAAGCATCTGCCTTCAGCTCAGGTCATGATCCTAGGGTCCTGGGATCGAGTCCGCATCAGGCTCCTTGCTCAGTGGGGAGCCTGCTTCTCCCTCTGCCTCTGCCTGCCACTCTGCCTGCTTGTGCACACTCTCTCTCTCTGACAAATGAGTAAATAAAATCTTTAAAAACTAAAAAGAAAATTAAAAACAAAAAAAGGATACACTTAGGGAAGGAGACGGAACTCAGAAAGAAGGATCGAGATGCAAAAGAATTAGTTATAGAAGCAACTAGTATAATAGCAAATCTAAACACCAACAGAATAAGACAGTGATAATAATGACTCTTTGGGAGGTAGGAAAAAAAAGATTGCCCTAAAATATCAAACAACAGTAACAATTAAGATGGGAGTGAGAGTTGCAGTTAAGATTTTCTATGGCCCTGGGGCGCCTGGGTGGCTCAGTTGGTTAAGCGTCTTCCTCCGGCTCAGGGCATGATCCCAGGGTGCTGGGATCAAATCCCACATCTGGCTTTCTGCTCAGTGGGGGTCTGCTTCTTCCTCTCACTCTCCCTCTCTATTCTCCCTCTCTCTCTCTCAAACAAATAACTAAATCTTTATTTATTTTTTTTTTTTTAGTAAGAGGAGTTTATTATTTATTTTTAAGATTTTATTTATTTATTTGATCGACAGAGATCACAAGTAGGCAGAGAGGCAGGCAGAGAGAGAGGAAGGGAAGCAGGCTCCCCGCTGAGCAGAGAGCCCAATGTGGGGCTCGATCCCAGGACCCTGGGATCATGACCTGAGCCAAAGGCAGAGGCTTTAACCCACTGAGCCACCCAGGCACCCCATAACTAAATCTTTAAAAAAAGATTTTCTATGGTCCTTTTATTGCTTGGGAAGTTTGGGGAGTGATATTAACAAGTCAAACATACAGGTTACAAACATAAGGGTAATCTGTCAACTACAGAAACAGAATATGTGACTTCCAAAACTGGTAGAGACAAAAAAAAAAGGAATTTAAAAAAATGCACAAAAATCCAAGGTAGAAATGTATCTATAAATGTGTTCAATTTATTATTCTTCTTTTAACTATATTCTTTTGTGTATATAAAATATCTAAAATTTAAAATTATAAGAAAAGTAAACTAAGATGTAAGAGCTTAGAGGCGCCTGGGTGGCTCAGTGGGTTGGGCCTCTGCCTTCAGCTCAGGTCATGATCCCAGGGTCCTCAGCAGGGAGCCTGCTTCCCCTCCTCTCTCTGCCTGTCTCTCTGCCTATTTGTGATCTCTCTCTCTGTGTCAAATAAACAAATAAGATCTTTTAAAAAGATCTTATTTTTTATTTAAAAAAAATAAAAATAAATAAAATGTACAAGCTTAGCAACAGAAGCCAAATATATCATTACTTGCAAAAATTATAAACAGACTAAAATTGACAACTCAAAGGAGAGAGTGTTGAATAAAAAACAAATTCTAGGTATTTACAAGACACCTGCCTAAAATAAGATTATGGCAAACTTAAAAGTATCTCGCCAACAGATTGCTTATTAGTAGTGGCAAGGGGAAAATATTAACTATACAGTGGGGAGTCAACCCACCTCTTCATCAGGTTGTCAAATTCACATTACAAAAAGCAGCAGATGGAAATTGCATGCTTCCAAATGAAACACACAGAGGACATAATGTCACTTACTTAGGATTTTGGCCCAGAATGCATCACCTGAATCTAATTATGAGGAAATATACAAATTTAAAATGAAAAACATTTAGAAAAATTTAAATGGCTACACTTCCAAGGGTGTCAATGTTGTAAAAGACAAAAAAAAAAAAAGGCTAAGGTATTGTTTCATGTTACAGACACTAAAGTCATGACAACTAAACATAATAGATGGTTCCAGACTGGACGCTGTCCTGGACTAAAAAATAATTAAATAAAAAATTCTGACAAAATTAGAACGTGGAAAATAAAGTATTACACCAATGTTAAATTTTAAATTTTTGAAACTGATAAGTTAACTATTATGTAAGAGAGCACCATGATTCTTAGGAAATCTATATTCAAGTATTTAGAGGCAAAGGGCCAGTATATATGCAATTTACTGTCAGTGGTTTGGGGGAGAAAATGTGTGTGTGTTCGTGTGTGTGTGTGTAAATACACATTTTACAAATGTATATACACACAAAGAGCAAATGATAAAAGCAAATGGGGCAAAATGTTAGTAAAAGGTAAACTTGGATAAAGAGTATGTGAGTGTTCTCACGTGATGGGTGGCTCAGTCGGTTAAGTGTTTGCCTTCAGCTCAGGTCACCATCTCAGGCTCCCTGCTCAGCGGGCGTCAGCTCCTCCCTCTCCCTCTACCTCCCTCTGCCCCCACCCATCTCATGCGCTCTCTCTCGCGCTCTCTCTCTCTCTAATAAAGTCTTATTTTTAAAAAAAAGAGTGAGTATTTTTGTATTATTCTTACCATTTTTCTGTAAATTTGAAATTATTTCCAAGTTAAAAAATTTTAAGTAAAAGGATAACTGAATTGTTCACCTAAAATGGTTAAAATGGAGGGGGCATCTGGCAGGCTCAGCCAGTGGAGCATATGACTCTTGAACTCAAGCCGCACACTGGGTGTAGAGATTACTTAAAAATAAAACCTTTAAAAATTGGTTCAAATGGCAAATTTTATGTAATTCATCTTTCACCACATAAAAGAAACATAATTACCATTCTCCCCTGACACGGCAAAAGGATAGAAAGATATTCTGGAAAAACCCTAACCAAAGAAAGCTGGTATATTATTAACACCAGATAAAAATAGACTTTGAGAGAAAAACCTTTACTAGAAAGAAAGAAGGTCATTTCATAATAATAAAGTTTAATTAACTTAAGATTTTAAACCTGCAGGGGCACCTGGGTGGCTCAGTGGGTTAAAGCCTCTGCCTTCAGTTTGGGATGGGATCCCAGGGTCCTGGGATGGAGCCCTGCATGGGGCTCTCTGCTCAGAGGGGAGCCTGCTTCCCCCCGACCCTCTCTCTCTCTGCCTACTTGTGATCTCTGTCAAATAAATAAATAAAATCTTTTAAAAAAAAGATTTTAAACCTGCATAGTCCATTAGGGTAGCTACATGTGGCTATTTAAACGGGTTAAAGTAAATAAAATTAAACACTCAATTCCTCAGCCAAACTAGTCACATTTCAGTAGCTACAAATGGCCATCATAACTGAAGGGTGCAGAAAAATAACTTTCCCATTACTGTAGAAAGTTCTACTGGACAGCACTGTTAAATGACTTTAAACTTTATTTTATTTCTTAAAAAGATTTTATTTATTTACTTGAGAGAGAGAGAGTAGGGTGGGGGGGGAGCAGAAGGAGAGGGACAAGCAGACTGCCCCATGAGCACGAAGCCCAACACAGGGCTTGATCCCATGACCCCAAGATCATGACTTAAGCCAAAACCAAGAGGTGGATGCCTAACTGACTGAGCCATCCAGGCACCTCTATCTAAACTTTAATTTTTAGAGAGAGAGAGAGAGTGCAGGGGATGAAGGGCAGAGGGAGAGAGAGAATCTTTAGCAGACTCTGTGCCCAGCATAGAGCCCAAGGAGTGGCTTGATCTCATGACCCTGAGAACATGACCTAAGCCAAAAATCAAGAGTTTGAACCTTTAATCAACTGAGCCACCCACCAGGCACTCCTAAACCTTTATCTAATAACATAGTCAAAAAATATATAAAGCAGGGGTGCCTGGGTGGCTCAGTGGGTTAAAGCCTCTGCCTTTGGCTCGGGTCATGATCCCTGGGTGCTGGGATCAAGCCCCACATTGGGCTCTCTGCTCAGCAGGGAGCCTGCTTCCTCCTCTCTCTGACTGCCTCTCTGCCTACTTGTAATCTCTGTCTGTCAAATAAATAAATAAAACCTTTAAAAATATATATATATATAAAGCAAAGCTGAACTGATAAAAAGTTTAAAAATTCACTATTGGGGCACCTAAGTGGCTCAGTTGGTTAATCAACTGCCTTTGGCTCAGGTCATGATCCTGGAGTCCTAGGATTGAGTCCCGCATCAGACTCCCTGCTCCGCAGGGAGTCTGCTTCTCCCTCAGACCCCTCCCCCATGCTCTCTCTCTCTCAACTAATAAATAAAATCTTTAAAAAAAATAAAAAATAAAAATTCACTACCATAATGACAGATCTCAATACACCTCTCCCAGTAATAGATCAAGCAGACAAAAATGAGTAAGGTGACAGCAGATTTGAAGAATACAATGAACAAAGTCAATATGGTGGAATGTGTAGAAGCCTTTAACTGGCAGCTGAAGAATACACATTCTTCCTAATCACACACGGAACACTTAGAATATCTGACCTTCTGCTAGGCCATAAAGGAAGTCTCAGGACACTGCAAAGATTCAGAATCAAAGAAACCATGTTCTTTAGCCACAATGGAACGAGGGTTGAAATCTAAAACAAAAAGACAACTAAACAAAGAAAAACTGGCTTGGGAATTTTAAAATATACTTCTAAAAAAGTAACATGTCAAAGTAGAACTAAAAAATACTAAATACTCATACACAGCATAATAAAAACTTAGGCAACATCCCAAATGTCCATCAATAGCAGAAAGGGTAAATATATTCATACAATGGAAAGGAATCTACAATACAAAAAAACAGAGCAATGATACAACAACCTGGATAGCGCTCACAGACATTACACCCACTGAAAGAAACTGGACACAGCAGAATATACACCTTATTATTCTGTTTATATGATGTTCAAATACAGGCAAGAATCCCTGGTGATAAAAGGAAGAAGAATGGTTTCTCTTGGAAGAACATACTAACTATTAAAGGGACATGAAGCAGGAAGTCTTCTGGGGTGCTGGAAATGCCCTGGGGGTGGTTATGGGAGTATATGTGTCTATAAAATTCATTAAGTCATAATGAAGACTTGTGTACTTTACTGAAAACTATTCCACAAGAAAAACAAATCTAAACAAAACAAAACAAATTGAAACTGAATGCAGCTAAAGCAATGTTGAGAAGAAAATGAATAGCCTTAAACATTTTTACTTGGAAAGAAGACTCAAAGGGTAAAAATTAAGTAAGCATGCAACTTGAAGTTAGGAAAAGAAAAATGGAACAAATTCATACAAAAGTGTAGGCAATGATGAGAGACACTAAGAAAGATCTAACCCACCTTTTCCCCCTTTCCTAGGAGACTGCTGTCTCAAGAGACCACTTTTCTTCATATCTACATATTCCTGTCCACAGCTCCTCTCCTCTTTCTCTCCTGCCACCCCGAATCTCACCCCAATTGCCTGTCCCTATCTCCTCACTCTGGCTGTAGAAATTGGAGAAGCGGTCAAGGGCATCACAGAATTCAGTGGGAAGGCACTTTCTGGGATGGTACAGGTAGCAGAGTGGGGAGACCGGCCAGCAGCGTGGTGACAGGACCAGTATGGAAACTGTTGGACTTGAATCTTCGATAAATAGTTCTTTCTCAGCCTCCTCTTCCTCTGCTTCCTCCTGAGAGACAGAAGGATTTCAAGGGCTCTTGGGCTCCCTTCTTTGGTCTAGTCTTTTGCTCTCCTATTCTCCCACTCGTTTCCCTTGCTCTTACCTCCTCTTCTTCCAGGCCCTGTTCCTCCTCATTCTCCTGCTCCAAGAGCTGCTGATCGAGCCGCTGGAGCTGGAAGAGGTGGAACTGGCGCTGCAGCTCCTCAGACGTGCTCAGGCTGCGCAGCATCTGCTGGGGGAGGCGGTTGGGGAAGCAGAGGCCAATCTGCTCCAGCACGGCCCCCTCCAGCCAGCTCGAGCCCACGCTCAGGAGACGGTCGGCCATGTAGTGCCTGCAGCACACGCAGAGTGGGCTGAGCCTCAGTTAGCCGCTCACTAGGCAGGGGGGTCCTGCCACCCCATCCAGAACGTAGGTTCCTCTGTTGCAGCAGGCCTGGGTCACAGACCCTGCCTCCCGCCTCCCTCCCTGCTTCCTTTTCACCCCTGTCCCACCCATATCTGTATGTTAATCTCTCCTCTCCACTGCCTCCTCCCACCTCTTCCCACCACGCCTCAAATCTTCACCCTCTCTAGACTCTACCCCACTCCTCCCCTACCTCTTAGAACCTGCACTCACTGGTAGAAGTGCTCAAAAGTAGTAGCCAGCTCCAGGCCAGAAAGGACCATGATGGGCTCCAGGTGCCGCTGAAGTCGCCCCAGCATTTCCACTCCCGGGGCTCCACCAACCAGGCCGCCCTGGATCTGCTGGTCAATGTGCCTGGCAAACTGCTCACTTATCTGGGGGCAATGGAAAGGGCACCGGCCAAGCATGAAGAGGGCATGGAGCAGGAGAGGGGGTGGTGAGAAGAGTGAGAGGCAGAGAAAGAGGCGAGCGTGCACTGGCTGACCTGGCGACTGAGAGGCTGGGGGTACTCACATGGGCAGCGGTGAGAAAGGACTGCTGGAGCAAGGCGCCCGAGAAGCCACTGCGCAGAGCCACCGTGAAGGCTGCCCGAGGCCCAAAGAGCTCCAAGCCTGCTCTCTGCAAATGCTCATAGAGCTTACAGTATCGAGGCACGAAGTCGGGGGCCCTCCAGGCTGCAGCCAGGAATCTGCTGACCTGAAAAGGGAGAAGAAGGACCAGCAGATGCCACAGGCTGGCTGTGGCCCCCGTCTCAGACCGCAGCTTTCTTGCTCTCACCTGGCCCTGCACCACGCTCAGCCAGCACTGCGTTATGTTCCTCAGGCTGCTGCTGGGAAGGGCTGCTGAGGGCCCGGGGCTCCGGTCCTGGGCCTTACTGTTCTTGCTGACTGTGGAGACAGAGGGCGAGGGAAGCGGCTCTGTATCAGCCCTGGAGTGAATCAGGGGTCTAGGGTACCGACCCCTGGAAAGGCTCAGAGCAGAGCACTCGGGGAGAGCAAGATCCAAGATGGGGAGGAGCCAGGCACCACCACTGTCCAGTTTCTTAGCTCGAAAGGCCATTGCTGGGACTTACTGGGTCGAGTGGATAGCTCAGGAGAAGGCTCGGGTGGGGGCTCCACATGTACCAGCAAATGACAAAGGCGACGAACTCGAGAGGCAAAGGGTGCTGCTCGACTCAGGGGGTACTGAGAGCTCTGCCTTTGCTCTAAGTACTGATCCAGCAGCCAGCCCAGGGAGCTCACACCCTCTGCATCTAAAAGAAGACAGGTCAGAAACAGGTGATGGGAAATAGGGGGACAGAGAGCCCAGAAAGAGGAGAGAGAAGGCCCAATTACACAAAAAAGTCAGAGGTGGCCGGGCCCTGGGCTTACTTCAGCTGGAGTCTGGGGGGGTGCTAAGCAGGTGGGGGTGGGGTGGAGGAGAAGATTCAAATACCAGAGTCTCAGGGAGCAGTCCCTGGGGCAGGAAGGAGAGAAACACTGAGGTGACAGGCCTTCAGGGATAAAGACAGGGACCAAGAGAGCCAAGAGCGTTAACTCAGGTGATCCCTGGGAATCATTATGAGGGGCTGGTTAGTGGGGCCAGGGGTCGGGGTGGTTACCGGGGGAGGTGATGTTCTGCACCAGGGGGCTGACCAGGGCCTCCCAGCAGGTCTTGCCCAGTGCTTGGGCGGCCTCGTCATCAGGCAGGAAGCGATCAGCAAAATTCTGCTCGTGGCGCAGAACCCTGTTAAGTCTGGGGATAAGGAGTGTGGTCAAGGGTTTAAGGCACAGGTTTCTCTGCAGCCTCTACTCAAGTGCGGTCAGCTCCCACTCTTGTTGTGCTCGGTCCCCTAACCAGCCTGCTGCCACCAGCACACACTTGCCACCTGTGTTTCCCTTTCCCTCATGTCCTAGCTGCTGCTTTACCTGCAGAAGTCTCCCACCACCTACTTTTTTTAAAAAGGATTTATTTATTTATTTGAGAGAAACAGTGAGTGGGGGAGAGAGAGGGAGAAAGAATCTGAAGCAGACTCCATTCTGAGTGCACAGGCCAATGCGGGGCTCAATCCTATGCCTGTGAGTTCAGGACCTGAAGCAAAACCAATTGTCCAATGCAACTGAGCCACCCAGGCACCCCTCCCACCACCTCCTTCTTAACAGTGTCCTCCCAGCGTATTACCCTCTCTTCCTCCCAACCCAGCCCCCTGCCTGCGCCACCCACCGGGGACAGAGCTGGAGGAGGCGCTTGCGGTCCTCTGCTATGTCCCGGCTCCAGGCTTGTGCCCGAATGGTATAGAAGAGACATGTCCGGCGACACAGCTGCTCCCGGAAAAGTGGCCAGAAAGTGGGCTTGGGGCCCAGAACCTCCACGCCTCGAACCCGGGTGTCGATGCCGCCCTGTAACATGCAGACTCATCTACCACCTAAGCCACCCGGCCACCAAGTGCTACCAAAAGAAAGCCAGGTCTCATGCCCTGAGTTCCCCGGAGGCCCATGAGACATTCCCACATCTCTGGAACTCAAGAGGCTCCTGGGCCATCCCCCAGCAGATGCGTGGCCTGAGCCTGGCCCCCGCACGCTGGGGGACGCCATCACTGTGAACACCATCACTGTGAACACCCTGTGCTACCCCTGGGCTAACATAGTCCCCAGGCCAGCCCAGCCCCCTCCCTCGCCCCACCTGCTGGCAGCGCTTTATGCGGATCTGGATGACAGGCCAGAAGCGGTTCAGGTTCTCCAGGAGGACCACCCGGCTGGCGGACGGCATCACATTGACCTGATGGGGGAGGGGAAAAGGAGAGAGGACTGTCCACCTCCGGCAGTGCGGTTGGAGGGACTACTGTGATGGTGTGTGCGCTTTACTCATGCACTGAGCCCACAGACCCGTGCCAGTCTGCTTGGTCCCCTAACCAGCTTGCTGCCAAGCACAAGCACTTGTCACACACACTTGTCACCTGTGTTCCCCTCCCCTCCATGAACCCCGCTCTCACTGCTTAGGAGGCAAAGCCTGCCTGGGAGAAAGAATGTGGGAATCCTCCAGGGACTGGGTCCTTCCAAAGAGGTCCTGGGACAGAAGGATGGGGAGCAAGATCAAGGGGGGAGGCACCAGGGTCCCCACCGTGTTGAGCTCAGTGCTGATGGAGCTGGCACTATCGCCCCCAAACACCACCACCCTGGCCGGCATGTAGCTTGAGTCCTCACTGGCCACGAGCAAAGTCAGCTGCCTGGGAGAGGAGAAAACAGTCAGTTAAAACTGGGGCCCTGCTTTTTGAAATGACTTCACCCCACCACTTCCTCCTCAGACTCCTGTCCTTCTGCTGCCTCCTTAAGTGTCAGTCTTCCCAAAGCCTCTGCTCTCCTCTTACCTTCCCCTAACGTGACTATTTAAAACCATAGTTTCAACCCAAAACTAATATCCTTATGACTCCAAATCCACATCTCTACCCTAGACAGCTCCTCTCAGCTCTCACACTATGTACCCAACACACCCGTCCACGTCAGACTCCACAGGCCCCTCAAAGTCAACACGCGTAAATGGAACCATCAATCCGTCCACAGAAGCCTATCCCTCTTCCTACATGCCTCTCCGGAAGAAAACTGCCATCTCCCTAGAGTGCTCTGTCACTGTGACTTCCCCCATTCACGGCTTTTCTGTCAATGGCTCATCTGGGAGACTCTGGCCCTTGAGATCTGTCAGTCTGCCACCCTGTCGCAAGGCCCATTCCCTTTGCCTAACTGAAGACATTCATTTCTCAATGAGACCACACATAAACCTTCCAGCTCTCTGGCCTCCAACCCAAACTCCCATAATTGCCAGGGTGACTTCTCTTTTTTTAATTTTTTTTTAAAGATTTTACTTACTTATTTGACAGAGAGAACATAAGCAAGAGGAGAGGCAGAGGGAGAAGCAGAGTCCCCACTAGGCAGGAAGCCCGACACAGGGCTTAATCCCAGGACCCTGGGACCATGACCTGAGCTGAAGGCAGACATTGAACTGACTGAGTCACCCAGGTGCCCAAAGGGTGACTTTTCTAAATACTACTAATAAAAAAAATCTAGGGTTGCCTGTGGCCCAGTGGGTTAAGCCTCTGCCTTCAGCTCTGGTCATGATCCCAGGGTCCTGGGATCAAGGCCCGCATTGGGCTCTCTGCTCAGCAGGGAGCCTGCTTCCCCATCCCCACCCCCCACCTGCCTCTCTGCCTACTTGTGATCTCTGTCTGTCAAATAAATAAATAAGTAAATAAATCTTTTTTAAAAAAACCTAGTTCTGTCTCTTCTCTTCATTTTTTTTTTTTAAGAGTTTATTTATTTATTTGACAGACAAATCACAAGTAGGCAGAGAGGTAGGCAGGGAGTCTTCTCTTCTTTAAATCCTTCAGTGGCTCCCCCAGCTTCAGAACAAAGCTCAAACTTCTTAGCTCACAAAACTCTCTGTGGTCTGGCTCTGCCTAGTTTTCTGGCTTTGTCTCCTGCCATTTCACGACATACACCCTACATTCCAGCCAAACATAGTCACTTAAACTTCCCCCAAACATGTCGTTGTGCTTCTTACTTCCATTTTGCACATATGCTGTCCCTCTGCCTGGACTAGCCAATGCCCTCTCTTTATACATCTTTATATAGCTAATTTCAAAGCTCAGTTCATTTAACCCCTCTTTATGGAAGCCTTCTCTCACCTCAGGGTCTGTGTCACTTTTTCTTACTCTTACTGATTTTCCAGCTAGCTCCCCTACAAGACCACAAGTTCCCTGAAGATGGGTACCATATCTTACTGTGCTCAGAGCCCCAGACTGGCCTAGTGCCTGACACAAAGTATACATTAAACAAGTACCCATGGAAACAGTAAATAGGAAAGTTCTCAATATCCCTCAACACCATGCACAGGGCAGTGACATCTGTCCCTGGTGGGAGGAGTCATGTATATGGGCGCTTGGAGAAGGTATACTGGGGTGTCCCAAAATATCCATGCATACGTGTGTGTGCAAGCACATGCATGTGTGGGCATGTTCCTACCTGACAAGAACGCCCCGGTGCATGTGCAAGGTGATGTAGTGGGAGCCGGTGCTACCATTGGACTCCCAGTAGGTCTTGGGGTTGCGGTCCGTCAGCTTGCTGGCCCGGTGGGGGTTGGAGGACACCTCTACCTTCTCCCAGCACTTGTCCTCCTTCACCTCCACACTGGAGCCTGGGGATGGGGGGCAGGGGTGGCCGTCACAGCCTGGTCACTTGAGAGGGAATATAGGAAAGGGAAGGGGAGAACAAAAACTGGGATGCAGGCCAGGAGAAAGCAGATGGGGGCACAGACCCTGGCAGAGATGCCTGAGGAATACGTCAAAGAATGGGATGTTGATGGGCTGATGGGTCCGTCTGTGGTCTTCGATCTGGCCCAGCACCATCTGCAGCCAGAAGAGCAGAGAGAAGGGGCATGGGGAGGAGGGAAGAATATGAAGAACACAGAGAAACATATAAGAAGAACAAGCCAAGGGACAAAAAACACTCAACCCTCTTCTTCACATATTTGGGCAGAACAGGACGATCGCTGGGTAACAGCTGGGAAACACGTGCCCAGATTTGCCGCCACTTGTGCCAAACAGGGACCCACAGTGAATCCCCTTCCCCTGCTTCTGGCTTATGTTCTCCCTCAGCTCTGGTCCCCCGAGTCTCCTCACCTGAATGCAGCCAGCCAGGATGCTGGAGGTGAGGTTGCTGTAGAGCTGGGCATGTTTCTCACATTCTGTCACCAAGTCCCGGAGCTCACAGGCCAGCAGCAGCTGAGCCGAGTGCTTGTCCAGGACTTTGGAGAGGGCCTCCTTGGCTCCCAGGCAGCAGAGAACCACAGCGTAGTCCTTATGCATTGAGGCCAGGCGATGCAGAAAGCAGAGGAGCTCCTGGACGATCTGAGCCCAGAGCCACGGGGATTAACGTATGGGAAACAAAGGGTGGGCCCCGGAAGGGACAAGGGGGGGCTTTAGAAAAGAGAACACGGTGGATGAGATTTGGGAGAAAGTTGAAGGCACAGGGAAAGGAGAGTACCCAAGAAGGTTGGGACAGAGCAGTAGGGTGCTGGGACCCCCGAGCTGGCAGAGCCTGGGCACAGCTTCCAACGCTCCTTCCTGCCGGGCCAAAGCTCTCTCAACAAGCCACCTTGGTGCCTGAGCCTCGGTCCACAACGCACAAACCCAGAAGTGTGGAGAGTGAGAAACGCTTGGATTGGTGAGTGTGGGCTTCTCCTAAACCCAGAATCTAAAATCCAGCTGCACCCAAAAGGTTTATACTTCAAAGTCTCCAGTTCTGAGGACTCTTAGAGGACAGTACTTCCTCCCCGCCCCTCTTCCTGTTCAGACCCACCTAGAAAGGCTGCACTTGGCCATCCAAAGCCTCACAAGGTAGCTGGTGCCCCAGAAGCTGCCTTTCCCTCCCCCACCCTCACCAGGGCTCTGGTACCTCAGAATCACTGCTAGGGCCACTGAGACAGTTGAGGCAGGGCTCCAAGACCTCATGCCAGGGGAGGACCATTGCCTCAGGGTGATCCAGCAGCCGGGTCATGATCCTGGTGAGAGGAGAGAAACAAGCAAAGTCCCTGCGGTCTGTCGGCTCCCCGCGCCTCTGATGCATGGGTGCCCCAATAGGCCCCCTCACCTCAGTGCGGTCAGCAGCAGAGTTTTGTTGGGCCCCGGGGCGTCCAGAGTCCTCAGCAACAGGAGGAAGGGCTGGGTCTCCTGCTGGAGGAGCTTGAGGAGGGGCCTCACGGCGCCCCCTGGGCCGCCCTCACGGCATAGCACCCGCTCCAAGCCCAGCAGGAGCTCTGCGGACGGGCCCCCCACCAGGGATCGGATCAGGCGCTCAGGGGACCCATCCTGGCCCTGGGTACCAGGGGTTTCCAGTGCTGCTGCCCAGACACATGCGAGGGAAAAAAACGAGCATGAAAAGGAGGCATGCAAATTGGTCAAACCGAGAACTAGGCAGGTCCAAAAAATCACCCTTCGGTTTTCCTCCCGTCAGGAGGATGTGTGGTTTGTACCAAACTGTGGGGGATTTTCTTCTCTGGCCCCAGATCTATAGCTAGGTGCCCTCTGGGAAAAAGCGGAGTATGGCGAACACTGTCACGTTCAACACAAGACATTTTTAAGCTCATACAGTCATACAATGACCTGTTATTATTAAATAGTAGCTATGCTGTTACATCAGCCAGTAAGTATAAGCTATTATAATCACATCCCCCTACTATCTAGCATGGTGGCATCACAGGTTTGATTTTTAAGTAATTTCTACACCCAACGTTGGGCTGGAACTTACAACTCCAAGATCAAGAGTCACCGGGTCTACTGACGGTGCCAGCCAGGCACCCTGCATGCTAGCTTTAGACATATAATTTTCCTTACCTATTCTAGAATCTCCTCCTTTTGGCCAGGAAGTTCTACTTAAGATTTAACTTGATTTACTCATTTCCTGGAGGTTCATCACGTCTTTCCAGGAAGGTGCTAGTACATAAGCCTTAGCTCTCCTGGCCACAGGCCGGCACCGCCTGGTTCCTCGAAGAATTGACCCCCCCACAATGGTACCTGTGCGCTCAGGACTGCCTGGTGGCTCTGAGTAGCGATTGAGAAGCATCATGAGGATGGTGCGTGTGGTAGGCATGGGCTCGGTCCCTGGTGTTATCCCGGAGTGCCTGAACAAGGTGTCTCTCAGCTCTCGGGTTATGATCTGGTCCCCCAGAGTGTGGTGGTTGCACAGAAGCAGGTTGAGCAGGAGCAGACCGTTTCTCACTGCAGAGGAGCACCTGGGAGGAGGGAGGTAACCCGGGGAGAAATGGAAAGGGAGTGAATGCAATGGAAGCAGAAAGCCAGCACAAAGGGGAGGAGACTGTGGCTGGGGAGGGAGGAGAAGGGCTCCAGGGCTCCCTCTGAGGCCAGGACATCCGGTTCCCTGACCTCAGGTCACTCCTCCCAACCCCAGGAAGGAAGGTCAGCATGCCCTGCTCTCTCTGGGGCTCTCCCTCCTCCCCTCCACTTGGTCCCTCTCCCAACAACAGTCAGAGGGGGCCACCACCGTTTCACCCAGAGGTAACAACATAAAGGGAATTTCTGAGAAGCCTGTGAGATGTGGGCGGGGTGGCAGTGGGGCTTGGGGCTTAGCGGGAGTTTGGAGGGTGATGCCCTGACCCCTCTGTGTTCAGCATCAGGATCACGGCTGCAGGGACAGTAAGGAGCAGGCTCTCAGAGCCTGGGCGGGTGGCTGAGTCAATGCTGGCGAAGATCTCTCTGGTCATCTGGGCATCAAACAAAGGGTGGATAGAATCTCGGCCAGAAACAAAAGTGGGGATCTCCGAGGAGCTGGCAATGGCCAGCATCTTCAGTGCCTGCAATGGGGATGTGGAAGCAGAGTTAGCTGTGGGCAGGGCCACCATGCAGAGAAAGAGGAGAGCCAGGTCCTCATTCTTAACTCCAGACTTTGGGGTGGCTGAGCTGTTTGCAAATAGGTCAAGTAGGAGGTAGAAAGGGAAGAGGTCATGACGGGATATCAAATGCTACAAACAAAAAGAGAGAGATCAGGAAAGAAAGCAAAGGGGAAAAATGAGGCTCCATGGTAAAATCAGCCCGCCACTTGGCTCTGCTGGCACCAACGCCAAGTGGCATGGCCGCCCCCTCCCAAAGCTTCCTAGGCAGGGCAGTGGGGGAAGGGAGGAGAATGTCACAGCATACAGTTGTCTTTGAAGGCTTTCCTTGACATTGTCTTCCATCTCCCTGGACCACCCCTCCCCTTGCAAAACCTCCCTTCTCTCGAGTTCCAGGACCCCATAGCCTCCTGGCTGGCCTGCCTCTGGAGTTCCTCTTCTTAATCCTTGACCATGGAAGCTCCTGTCCCGTTCTCATTCTGCATTCCCTTCCTGGGCAATCTCATCGGCTCCCACAGCTTCAATTACCACCAAAAGGCTTACACTCCCAAACCTACATTGCTTGGCCACCAAAGCCAGTAGCCAACCCTCCTCAACAAGACTACCTGGGTTGTCTCACAGGAAAGTAGTTGGAATTATAGGGGAAAATATTTGGAATCGGTGAATTTGCTTGCTGGTACTGTAAAGAAAATTCAATTAAGATGAATGCCATACCATTTGGAGTGGAGGCTACCTTCCCTGGGAAAAGTGTTGACCCCTGAGAAGAAAGCCACCAGGGATAGAGATTAAGAACAAATTCTCAGGATACTCTTCCTTAGAAGGCCTGAACTCTCCATGCATATGCTACCTCATAATGAGGCTTTCTCCCTTTCGTTACCCCCCACTCCTCAATTAGCTGAATTCTGTACACCTGAAGTTATAAACAGGATGATACAATTCTGCTACAGGGCAAGAGTTTGAATTTAGGGGTAAATGTATTTCGGTCATGCAGTCTGAGAGGGTTAGGGAATTCTTTGAGCAAACATGGCCTAGACATGAATGCCTGGCTGCTCTTCAGAGGAGGAGCACATAGCTGGCCCCTTACAGGAAAGAGCCTCCCAACCTCGCCCTGGACTAGCCTGCTCTCAGGGAACCTGCGCACCTGTCCGCACTGTTGCCATTATACTGTCGAAACCCACCATCAGCACCGATCTGGATGAAGCCCACCCGCCCCGCTCAGGGACGGGCTATACAGAGCACATCCTGCCCACACCTCTTATCAGCCAGGACTTGTGTCTGGAGTAGTCAGGAAGCCAATTCTTCTGTGAGCTCCCCTGAATGGGCCCCCCCCCCTTCCCCATCTTCTCGGCCCCAGGGGTGGGGGCAAAGCACCACATCAGGCAAGGGGATGGATATTTTCTACGTAAGGGTACCACTCGGATCAAAGTGTAAAAAATTACTTTGTCGCATGCAGAAAATCAGTCTCTAACCAAACACTTCACTGTAACTAAAAAGACACGGGAAATTCAACAAACCGAAAAACTCAACTCGGGATCTTCTCTCCATACTTATCCTCCTCCCACATTCCCCCATGCATGGAGTAAATGGCCTCCGCCTCCCCTCTGCTGCTCCGTTTTAAACCTGGGAGTCATTCTTAAAAGTATGCTTCTCCCTTTCTCCCAAACATGCACTCAGTCTCCAAGACTGGCCAGCTGGAACCTTCAACACACCCCCTGCATCTCTCATCCCAAGGTCTCTTCCCTGGTCTAAATCGTCACAGCACCTCCCTGCCCATCTTTTTTTTTTTTTTTTTTTTTTAAGATTTTTATTTATTTGACAGAAAGAGCACAAGCAGAAGGAGAAGCAGGCAAAGAGGCAGACTTCCCACTGAGCAGGGAGGAGCCCGACTCGGGACTCAATTCCAGGACCCTGGGATCAGGACCTGAGCCAAAAGCAGACGCCCAACCAACTGAGCCACCCAGGAGTCCCCCACAAGAGCCCCCCCGCCAACAACCTGTCCCTCTCGCCCATCACTCTCTCCCGCTAGGCCCAGTCCACTCACCGCCAGCCCGGCCTGCTGCACCAGGACGGAAGTCTTATATTCTTGCATGCAAACCAGCACAGCGTAGATGCCGCCCTCCCTGGCAAACAGTGGGCGCCACTCATGCTTGGTCATGAGCAGGTAGAGGAGGCGCAGGGCCAGCACCACCACCATCTTCTCTCCCACCTGGTTGGTCAGCAGCTCCACCAGCATCTTCACAAGCTTCTCTCTTAGAAGAGACATTGGAGTTCCCCATCCCAAAAGTCACATCTGACTTCCTACACAGCCCTCTCCACCCGTCTCCAGCCTGCTCTTCTCCTCAGGCCCTCTCCTCTCCAGGCTAACTGACTGCCCCTGACTCCTCACCATGTGGTCCCAAACTCTGGCTCACCTGTTCACATAAATCCATAAATTAATGGAATTCTAATCACAATACCATAGGAAATAAGCAAGAACAATCGAGAAATGTTTAGAAAGAGCAGCAGACCTGTGGCCTAATTGTCAAAATATGAACTCGTGAAAATTAAAACTCTAAGAAACGATGCAGGGTAGATACAGGTCACTAGATAAGGAAGGCATCCCAGCCAGTAAGAACTCCAAGAGCCACGCGACCCGTAAGGTGGGGACACCCAAAACAGTTACAGCAGGGACTCTGCCTCACTCTGTCAGCACAAGGATATTGCAAAAAGATTTTAAAATATTTAGAAAATAAAGGGAAATATTTTTTCTAATCCTGGAGTAGGACAGACCCATTTAAAACCTAAAAGCCATTCAAAAGTTTAAAAATATTCCGCCCTAAAATCCTAAAACTGTCTGCAAAGTTAAGAGAAGCAATGTGAGGGAGAGACAGTCCTTCGGAAATGCTGATCTTAGGGGAAGAAGAAGCACTCCAGAGTCCCTAGATTACACTGTGCATCGCAAGAAGGAAAAAACCGGAATTATCTTTCTCCACAGTGAGAGAGATGTATCTTGAGGAGGTGGCCTGGGAAAGTTCTGTCTTTATTTGTCTTTTCTCAAGAGCTTTATGATGATAACAACATGAATCAAATGGACTTCCTATATAAATCCCCTTCTGTAGCCAGGATTTACTATAAACAAGTTAATACCCATCAGTCATATATATGAATGTAAATGTAATATAGAAATGTAAATAAGGATGTTTACCAAAATGTTAATAGTGACTCTCTCTGCAAAGGGTTTTCAGATGGTTTTTACCTTCATAATTTTCTAACTTTTTTATAGGTGGTATATATTATTTCATATTCAGAAAAGAATTAGTAAGATTTGGGAAAAAAACAAGATATACAAAATATAAATAACAGATTAATATCCAGATTGCCTACAAATCAGTAAGAAGAAAACAAAGACCCAGTAAGAAAATGGGCAAAGGAAAAGAACAGATTATTTATACAAGAAGAAACACAACAAATACATGCAAATATGCTTAAATTCACTAAAACTAAGAAATTAAAGATACCAATCGTTTAAAATTCTGCCAATCTGATAAACAAACAAACAAACAAACAAAAAGATAATATCCAGTGCTGGCAGATGTGAGGAAAACAGATCCAGTAGAACACTATATTCAAACTTGGAGATAATCCTCTTTCAGAGTCCTGTGCAGCAGTGAGAGTAATGATGCAGCTCTGTGTGGACAGGCATGGAGAGCCCTCTCAGAAATACTGAGTGTTGGGGAAAAGTTGTAGAAAAATGTAGCATGATTACATAGATTTAAACACAAACTCAGAAAATGTTCTATTTCCAAACACACTGACAGACATAAACCTGGGGAAGGTCTGAAGAATCCCCAGCAGACTGACAACAGTGGTGGAAAGGGATTCTGTCTTTTCCTTCTATGCTCTTTTACATTCTTCAGATCTTTTTATTTTATTTTTTTTTTAAGATTTTATTTATTTATTTGACAGAGAGAGATCACAAGCAGGCAGAGAGGCAGGCAGAGAGAGAGGAGGAAGCAGGCTCCCTGCTGAGCAGAGAACCCGATGCGGGGCTCGATCCCAGGACCCTGAGATCATGACCTGAGCCGAAGGCAGCGGCTTAACCCACTGAGCCACCCAGGCGCCCCACATTCTTCAGATCTTTTAAAATGAGAACATATTCGTGTATAATTAAGAAGCGGCTTAAAAACAAAAGAACATTTGAAAATAGAAAATAGGAAGGGATAAAAAAGAAAAGAGGAAAAGAATTCAGGGGCACCTGGCTGGCTCAGATGGAAAAGTGTGCGACTCTTGATCTTGGAGTCATGAGTTTGAGCCCCACGTTGGGTGTAGAGATTACTTAAATAAAGAAGAAAAAAGAAAGAAAGAAAGAGAGGGAGGGAGGAAGGGAGAGAGAGAAAAAAAGAGAGGAAGGAAAGAAGGAAGGAAGGAAGGAAAGAACCCAAGCTCCAGGGCCCAAAAGAGCTAGGTTTGAATCCTGGCTCTGCTATCTATCAAACTCTGCGAGTTAAATTTTCTAAAGTCCCGTTTCCCCACCAACGGCATAAGCAGAGCATCAACTCTTCCTCAGGAAGGACAACAGAGAGGAGGGTTTAATGAGAGAATGTAAACAAAACTTTAAGCACAGAGCCTGGCACAGAGTAAGTCTTCCAAGGATATTCCGCATCCTCTGCTCGGCTGCTCTCAGGCTGACCCTTCTTTGACCCTCAGCCTTTCAAATTCCCCTAGAGCCCCTTCTGTCCCTACCACCATCCTCCCCCAGTGGCAGCTTAACCCAAAACACCTTCCCTCCCCACATTCTAACTAACCTCAGGGATCTGTCAGGATGGACCAGAGGGTGGTCCCGCTCAGTGACCTCCTCCACAGCCTGAGAGAGGGCACAGAGCCCTGAAAGCTGCAGGTTTGTGTCCAAGCTGGACATCTGCACGGTGGCCACGACCGCTGCCACGTGCTGATCCAGGGAGCTGCGCGGACCAGGACCCCGCAAGCCTCTAGCCATTTCTGAAATTGGTGAGAGAAAGGTAGTGGCTTAAAAAAAAAACTGAGTCTCCTCCAAGTTGGAAGTCTTTAAAGGTCAAGCCCAGTTATCCTACTGATATTGTAATACATTATTCATTTTTGTAGCTTGCATTCAGAGCTTTTCCAATGCTGTGTGAGGGATTTAATAGCCAAACACTGAAGATGAAGATATTCTAGAAAATGAGCCTCCTTTTCCACAGATACTGAGGGGAGCAGCAACTGGTTGGTTAGATATACTCAAGGTCAAAGGAAGGAAGATGGAAGGCATGCTTCCAGAGCATTCTCCCATGCAACAGCAACTGTAGTCTACAGCTCTACCCGGACTATTTCTGTGAGGACCACCCAGGACTCTTTCCAACTTCTTTGCCCTCCCCTCCCAGCACCTGACTCACCACTGGCTGCCTCCTTCATCTCAGGGGGCAGAGCCATCCCCTCCATCACCAGAAGCTGGTTGAACAGCTGTGAGTCACTCTGTGCCATGGGGGGCTCAGTTTTTCCCTTGGCACGTTCTGCATCTGCCCTCAGGGGCTCAGCTTTTGCTTTGGGTGACTCGGTCTCCTCCTCGGAGAAGGTGGCCTCCGACTTGGACTCCTCTTCTGCATCTAAGGTACAGGAGTGACTTCGTGATGAAGACGAGATGCTAAGTTCATCGGGCAGCAGCCCATACTTGGTGTAGATTTGGGAGCTGAGCAGGTCCCTGAGGGTGCTGCCCTCAAACCGACTGCTGAGTACCTGCAGCAGACCCTCAGCCATCTCCACAGGCACAGAGAGGTCACCCAGGGCCTTGTCACCCAGGGTCTGTCAACAGAAGAAGGTATGTACATCAGGAACAAACAGACACAAAGGTCCTGGGGGACAGGAACAGAGAGGGTGGCTGGTTCCCACCATGCCTTGCATACCAGACCCTCACAGCACTTGTCTCCTTCCCCAGCAGACCTCCCTCATACTCTCTAATCTCTAGCTCCAGCCTCCCCCTGAGCACCCCCTTAACTAGAACTCCCTTAGAGAATCCCACCTCCAAACCCATTATAAACCCAAGTATCAGGCCCATGATACCTCATCCAGGTTCTTCCGAAGATTCTGGAAAATTGGCTGCTGCTCACATATGTCCAGCTTCTTGATGAAGAAGAGCAACTCCCACCACTCGGCCTGGGTCAGGTATCCCAACTGCTCATTCTTCTGAGGCTCAGGCTGGAGGTACGGCAAAGAGTATAGCCCATCCAGAGGTTTCCAGTCCCAGGAGGGAAGTGCTGAGGATACAGGAACGGGGGTGTTATCATCCAGCAGGAACAGAGGGCATTTCTGAATCTCTGGGGAAGCTCCTGATCAGGAGTGGCTACATCCCATTCCTACTCCTCTGTTCAGAGACATGCTGTCCACTGCCCTCAAAGGCTCACCTGTGCCCAACAGAGGAGCCCCAGCCCCCTTCTCCACAGCTCCTGAAGCAGCGTCCTCGGCAGCTTCCTCAGGGCCCAGGATCTCTAGCATGTGCCAGTGCACCCAGTAGGTGCGGCCGGTTGACTGCCAGAAGACCTGGTATGGAGGAAGCAAGAAAGAGGCAAAGAGGCTTCTGAGCCCTGGGTGGTATAGGCTTGGGAGAACAAGGCTGGGCCCAGAGCGGAGACACATGGTCCTCAGATGCATAGCTGGCTAGCTTCAAACAGCCTCGGTAGAGCAAAAGGCTCCCTTCCACTATGGGATGGGCCCTGCCACTCATCTCCTAACCCTGATGGCCAATGTTCTGACACTCCCTCCCAGCCAACTCCCCGGGTGGCGGAGCAGGTAGTGTCTCCAGGCACCAGCTCTGCTTCTTGGGTGCAAGCCTCTGCTTGGCCCCACAGCCCACCGCATTTTCTCAGCCCTCCAAATTTTCCCAAGCCCTTCTCAATTGCTAACCCCCTTTAATCATTCCAATCTGCACAGGGGTTTTCTCTGGGGGGTGGCCTGCGAGGGGCCCCTGCTCGGAAGCCCCAGTTATGATCCCCCCAGCTAGTTTCCCATGCCCCCTCGCTCACCTGCACGGGGGGCACGCCGTTGTTGCTCTGGCGGAACTCGCCCTCGTCCCCAGCGCTGACCTCCTCGTAGTCATCCAGCATGCGCACTCGCATCCCCACCTGCAGCGTCTCTCGCACGTACTCACCATAGCCACAGCGGCTCGAGAATTCAGAGCGTTGGCGGAAGACCCGCTCTTGCCTTCTGGGGGCAGCAACCATGGTGGGGAGCAAAAGGCTAGGGCCTGAAACGCAGGGCTGAAAGATGGACCGGGTGGGCCGCGGCGGCAACGTGCTCTGTTCGCTGAGGTTCCGGGCCCAGCCCATGCTCCGCACCAGCTCAGAGATGAGGTTACCCACAGCCATACTGAACTCCAGCTCCCGCTGCCCCCGGCTTTTCTCCCGGCCGAACTCCCTGGAGGACAGGGAGCCTCGGTCGCCAGCCCCGGGCTCTGGGCTGTTATTCAGCTGATCCAGCAGGGAGGTGACACACAGGTAGCGTTTTACCAGGGAGAAGAGCAGCTTTCCTGGGATCTGTAGGACACAGTCTGTGGTGTAGGTTCATCTTCTCCCAGCTTCAGTCCCTCTCCTTTCCCCATATCATCCTCTACAGAGAAATACGAATGCCTATCCCCACACTTTGAGGTCTCAAAATATGATTTATAGGACGCACAAGGAGTGTCTTCAAAGAGAGATTCCTGGGTTCTAATCTGAGAAATTCTGAGTGGGGAAGCAAGCATGACCCTTCATTTTAACAAACTCCCCAAGTGGCCCTGGGGCGGATGCATGATCCCGAACCACGCTTTGAGAAGCGATGCCCTTGGCCTTGTACATGGCATTTCCCCCACAGCTGCCGGAGTACCTGAGGCAGATGAATGCCCTCAAAGGCCATGCAGTGCTCCTCAGAGGAGGTGGTCTCTGCAAACAGCTCCAGCAAAGTATAGCGGCTGTCAAAATCCATGTGCTGCTCGATGCCATCTTGCTGGCTCAGTGACAGAAGGACGTGAGCCCGACTCCCTGTAATCCACACCCAATCTTATCTTCTCCTCAATCCCCAAGACTTTCCCCTGCCTTTCCTAGACTATCTAACCCCTACCCTAGAGGTTTCCAAACTTGTGACTGAGGCTCAAGGTAGGGCATATAATTTCCATGGTAACCCGATACAAACATACACGCATACAACCAAAACGTATATTTTATGCCACAAAACTTACCTTACCAAGTGCTACTTGCTAGTTATTTTACATTAAAAAACATGTTGGTTGTAATCCACCAAACTGATGTCACAATCAATGAATAAATCTCAACAGACTGTTTAAAAATATAAACCTATCTTATTCTCTTTTCTGCCACTGCACTGAGAATGGACAGATAAACAGGATACTATTATTTTATTCTATTTCTACACCTGTAATAGCTTATTAAGCTATTTTTTTTGGGGGGGGGGATGAATTGGTATTCACCAAATATTAGGTGTTCTTCCAGAGTTGGAAAATCCCTCTTCTTTCTGTTCTTACTCCTTGTGGCCCCATTCTCTCCAGTGCTTTCCTTCTTCCCCTGGCTGTCTCTTACCAGCATCGTGGGCTGCCAGAGCCTGTAGCATCTTGCCCGCACTCCGACGGATCTGAGGCTCAGGGTTGCATAACATGTGCATGAGCAGGTCCAGGGCTCCCGTCTCCCTGAAGACCCCAGTGAGGGGCCCGATGCTGGCATAGGCACTGAGCACATGGATGGTGTGGAGCACAGCGGCTGTGAGGCTCGAGGTCCCACCTTCTGCCAGCTGCCTGGCAGCCCTGCGCACCAGCGCCCGCACATCAGCCTCCATCTCTCCCATTGCTGTGTCATCCAGACCTCCTGGATCTCGGGGAAAGCTTCCTGAACCCCCAGCTGCTTCATGCTGAGGTCCCTTAGATAGTGCCCGCTCACCTAACAGCATGGGGCAGTTGGCGTAGACTTCGGGGGCTGACAGCCACATGAGGATGTGTTCTGTCTTGCCCTCTTCCACACCCACTCTGCCCACTTCCCCACACTTCAGAACACTCCATCGGATCAGGTATTCAGGATGCCCATCGTGCCCAGGCCGCTGTCGAATAAGCTCTTCAGGATATGCCTGCAGCCGGGGCCCCAAGGGCACCATGTGGTCCCCGGTGCGCCGTTCCCCCACCATCCTGAACTCCTGGGACACACAAGGAGAAAGATTAAGGCAATGAGGGCAAGGGAAAAGACTACATGGAAGGGACAGAACCTTGAGACACAGATCGGGTGCAGGGTGACTGGTAAGCTGCCTGGTGGAACTTATAGACCAAAGAGAAAAAACCCAGAATGGGATGGAATACATAACTTGGAAATAGCAAGAGGATGAAATGAAGGGATTTAAGAAATGGAAGAGGTTATGAAACAGGGTAAGAACAAAAAGTTCACAAAAAGAGTGACAGCTAAGTAGGACAGTCTGGGCAAAAGAGCAGGGTGGCCATGGGATACAGATCAAGACTTCGAAAGATAACAGGGCTGAGCAGGAAGGACAGCAGCATGGGAGACAGTGAAGCCAGAGCAAATGAGGAAAGTGAGGGTAGAGGAGAGGCAGGGCAGGGAGTAAAAATGACAGCGTAAAGCTGGAATATGGATATAAAGGAGTGGGCCATCAGATAGAATAGAGACAAAAGAAGGGTGGGAGGTGGGCCCCCACATCTGGATGGTTGGATGGGGAAAGTGTATCAGGGTATTGTGAGCAGGAGAGGGGCCAAGGGGGCCAGATAAAATTATGGGAAAAAAAGACCAGGTTCCACCTGGCACATAAGTTGTATGTCCGGCAGGGGTCTAAGGTACATAGATATGGAGATGGTAATCATGGAGCTGAAGGGTAGGAAATGAGGTCAGGAGATGGTGAAGATGTTAAAGAGGCAATATAGCACAGGTGAGACTCAGGTATAACTCTGAATTCTGGCTCTTTCATTTATTCTGTGAATACTTTTGGATAAGTCCCTTCACCTCTGAACCTCAGTTCCCTCCTCTGCAACATGGTGATCGTATTGTAATATTGTAGAAACTAAGTAAGATCATGTAGGTAGATCACCTAGAACAGCTGCTAGCACACAGTGAGAGCTCCCTAAACACAACCTAATATTATTCTTAGCTGGAGAAGGGAGGGGCAGGCCTCAGAAGAATTGTTATTAAGCCGGAAGATGATAAATGGGAATAGGAAGACGGCTACGCTGGTGATCAGGAAAAGGTACGTGTGGTATGTAGCAGTATGGGGTTAACTGGGGAGTGGTGAGAGTAGGAATACGGGGCTCAAAAGATGACAGAAGAAAGGCGTGAAACTGAAGGGAAACGTGGGATGTGGACCTCGATAGGGGCAGGGGTCCGGGTAGTATGGGGGAGGGGGGGAAAGGCCGGAAAGTAATCGGTGATGTGGCGATAGAAAAATGATGAGCAGGGTGAAGTAAAACAACTGATAGGCCTAAATTTGGGGGAGGGAGGGGAGAAGAGGGATATTATCATGGGCCCAGAATAGAAGCAGTAAACTGAGGTGTGGAGGTGAGGTCTGGACCTGGAGTTGAGACAGCAGGTAGACGCAGGTAGCAAGGTCAGACCCAAGCTTGCAGACCATCAGGGGTGCGGGAGGCCACTAGGGCAGCGGAACGGCTTTGGGGGGGGGCGGGGTGAGGAGGGGGGGCGCGGTCCGAGGAGGCTGACAGAACCGGGCGAATCTCGGAGAGCAAGCCCTGGCTCTCGTCATCAGCCCCAGGAGAGCGGGTCAGGGAGGGGGAAGGGGATGCGTCAGGGACCCGGTCGCCGCAGGACTCTCCTCTCACCTCCCACCGCCCGGTTTGGCCCTCGCTGGGAGCCAGCGGCCGGTCCCGCCGTCCTGGCCCCGCCTCCTCAGCTGCTCCCTTCCGGGTCACACGGCCAGGGCGGGCGCGGCCCGGCTTCTACGGGGGCCCCAGCAGCCCACACTCGAGCGTGGCGGAAGGGCGCGCGAGTGGAGCATGCGTAGTGGCCGCGCCGCTGCGCGCGGGGCGCCCTTCAGGCGGGGCTCACGCTCACAGTCACAGCCCGCGCTCACAGTCACGTTGCTCCTCGCCGCAGAAGTACGCAGCCCTTTCCATCACCTTGGAAGCCCCCGTCGCATCCCGTGGGTTGGCCTTCCCCGTCCCCCTGAAAGCTTCACTCCCAACCCTGGAGCTGTCCTGTGAGTTTTCACTAGGTCACTTGGCCATGAGTTTCCCAAACCCCTCTGCAGTGCTTCGAATTGGTTGAGTCACTTTTCCTATTAATTAAAATTGCTCATCTCTGAGTTGGCCTAAAAACCTAACAAAGCCATGCACAAAGACAAAGGCTGCAGCTCCCTGGGATATTCCTTCAATTAAGTGACGTCCACAGCCCAAAGCACCCCTTAGCTTTGCTGTTCTCATCAGGCAGACAGGCTTGCTTCTCAGAGCAACCTTTGGGGTTTGATTCGTGTTCATATTTCCCTCCCTCCCTATGCGGAACAACAGAGGCAAAGACCCCACAGTCTGTGCACAAAAATGATACATTTATTGAAAGAGTATTTTTTTTTTAATACAAAAGAAAGCTCTGTACATAGGACTGTGACCATGTCCACTATTCCTGGGTCAACATCCCAGGGGAAGTAGAAACCACTGACATACTCCACATTCGCGCATACACACACACACACACACACACTCAGGCACACGCACGCAAGCACACTCATGCGCGCACGTGCACACATTCATGCACGCACATACACACTCCAGAGCCACCAAGGAAGGGAAACACCAAGGGTTGTTGCACATATAAATGCTACCTCATCCCTGACGCACACATGTTCTCCCAAGGCCACGCTCACACAACACACATGATAAGCACTTTGCCTGATTCACTCACTGGGTCTGTCTTTTGTGGGAAAGAGAGGAGGAATTCATCAGTCTCCTCCCCTGGGTGGGGGAGTGGGGAGTGAGTGAGTGATCGTGGAGTGAAACAAGAGCAGAGAAGGGGGGCTGGGCAGTTACAGACCTGAGTCCCAAGCTCCCCCACTCTCTGACCCCTGATTTGCCATGCCCCAGCCTTGTAAGCCACCCATAAGCCCCAGCTATCTCCAGGAGAAAGCCCAGAATGGTGACTTCCATCTTGGCACCCCAAACCGGGGCAAGACAGCAATGGGGGTTAGAGGTTACGGGGGGTTCTCAAACGCGTCGGCAAATCATCCCCTTGATAACTAGGCTGTGCGCAAAAACTTCCCCCACCCCTTCACCTAATCACAGAAGCAGGATTGTTCCTCCTGAAGGCAGTCACGGGGGTTAATAAAACTCCACCCCAACTGCTGCCCTGTTCTGAAAAAGCTCCCTTTCTGGATAAAGGGGGTGAAGGTAGGCTCTGACACAGGGTAAAAGACCCTCCCCCTATGCTGGCCCATCCTCAAGGTCTACCCCAAAGGGGGCAGAGTGGGGTAGGGCACGGCCCCTGTACAAATTACATAAATACTGAGGTTACACTTAGAAAAATAAAGTCATTTTCTTCAAGGCTTTTTGTCTTAATTTAAAAAAGTTACAGTAGCTGCTCACTCCCTGGGAGAGCTGCCCCTTTCTGGCTCCCCTATCCCTATACTCAGCCCAAGAGCTGCTCCCGTTTCTTCTGACCCCCATTCCTGCCTCTTACCCCCTCCCAGACCCCACCCTGCTCACTGCAACTTGGGCCCCAGGCAGCTGCAGGCCTGGGGGAGCACAAGGCTGCAATGCCCATGCATGTGGCACAAATGAAGTCAGTTGCCTCTACCTGACACCCTCCCACCCCCACCCCCACATTTGGTCTCCCTCTTCCCTCTCCCTTGCAACAGCCTTAAAGGGCAAAAAGAGACCCAGGGCTGTGGGTCACCCTCCCCACCCCGTTGGGGCATGGCCTGAGGGCCCCTCCCCTGGTTTTCTCCTGGAAACAACCCAGGACCAGGCAATCCCAGAATCTCCCCTACACACTGGTGGGCCCCGAGCTCGTGGGGTGGCTCTGTCCCCAGAGGCCCAGCCAGTTCCGGGGAGCCCCAGGGCTCCCCAGGGAAGGGGAGCTTGGGCAGGGAGGGGGATGAGAAAAACGCCATAAAAAAAAGTTTAAATATTTTAAAAATATATATTTATAGATTTGTTTTCACTTCGTCTCCTCAAATAAAAAGTTCAAAATCAACTTTAAGTAAAGCAGCTGGGAGGAAGGGGGCGGGAGACAGGGTGAGAGGGAACTCTGATGGTTCCCTCCAACCCAGGAATCCCTGGAGTTCCGAGGGGATCAGCAAGGCAGGGCAGGGCAGCTGGCCCTGGGAACCTGCTCTGTGCACAGGCCCGGCTCTCAGAAGCTGCAGGGACAATGGGGCGGTGGTGTGAGGGAAGAAGCCCCATCTCCCCAGGCGGCTCCCTGAGGGGCAGGGGTAGGGCTCTTCTTACCCAGCCTGTGACAGACACAGTGCTGACATGGGGTCAGCAGGGAGGCTGGGAGAGGACCCCAACTGCTTCCTCAGGGGGAACACGGTGCCTAGTCCCACAGAGGCCTGTGTGTGGGAAGGTGGGGCACGGTCCCATTGAATAAGCTAATACTCATGGCAAACATGGAGCCAAGCTGGCGAGGGGAGTCTGAGGAGGGAGGACAGCCCCACCGTCAACAGAAAAGGGGAGGTGGAGCTAGAAGGAGGGGAGGGTGAGGGAGGATGGGGTGGAGGGCAGGCTGGCCCAATTCTTTGGCTGGAGTGAGAGGGCTCAGTCCTGTGGCTGCCCACTCCTCCTCCCTGCCTCCCTCCTGCGGCCCGTCAACGTGTGTGTAAAGAAAACGTGAAAAGGCAACAATAAATAAGTGGTGCCATCCCGTGGGCCATCTGTCCAGGGTGGCAGGGCGGATCAGTCACTCTTGGTGCTGTGGGCGGCGTCCAGGTTCACCACCTGTAACTCGGTGAGGTTGCTGCTGCTCCCAGCCTGCTGCCCTATCACAGCCATCTGGAGGGAAGGGGTGCATCAGGAAGAGGGAGCAGGAACTGACCAGACAGCTCAAGCTCCCCACTGCTTGCCTGCCTGTCCACCCCAGGCCTGACTGGGAAAACAGGCCTCCTGGCTGGGGGTCTTGGCTTTGACCAATGGGTTAATGGAACTCCCAAGGTAAGATAAAGAGCTGGCTGGCTGGCTGGGGGGAGGTGAAGGGTGCCCCCCACCCCACCTACCTGGTGAAGCTGAACTGCAGAAACAGGGATCTGCACTGTCCCAGATGGCGCTGTGAGGAACACCTGGGGAACGCCACCTGCATCGGGAACCCACAGGAGACACTCAAACTGCTTGCTCAAGAGAAACTTCCAGATACTGGAGAAGTGGTGATAATTGTACAAGTGACCTGGTAAGTCTCAGACACAAGTACCCAAGGGTGAATGTCCAAATGTGTCCATGTGTGCATGTGGCTGCAGATTTTCAAGTGTACAGGAGTACCCTAGTGGACAGCCAGGGGTGTCGGGATACGTGTGCAAGCATCCGTGTGTGCATGTGTAGGGATATGTGTGGGCAGCTTAGTCTGTGTATGTGTATGTGAGTGTGTCCATCTAGCTGGGCATGTGGGGGCCCATTCGAGCGTGTGCCTGTGTAAAGGAGGAAACGGTCCTCCTTTCCTGAGCCCCACCACACAACTCACCTTGCTCCTGGACCTGGCTGTGGGACACCTGCATGGTGGATGGCGCCTGGGAGAAGGCATTGAGCACGGTGAGGCTGCCATCAGCCAAGCCCGAGGTGGGTGCGTACATCACCGCATGGGGACTAGGATACATCATGTGGCCGCCCACAGTTGTGGGCACAGATGACGTCATGATGGTGGCAGGCAATGTCACTGGCAAACACAGACACACGTTAGGGAGGATGGCCCTGGTCCCTACTGATAGATCCCATCCCACCTCCAGGAGTTCCAGGGCTCCGGACTCCTCATGCCATTGCCCAGGTCAGCAGCTCGACAAGACTCGTTCCTCTGGTCCCTGTGTCATCGACTAAGAAAAGCCTTATTTTTTCTTGAACACAGGAGCACCAACCTTTAATTATACCCCATCATGTTATACCATTCAATTGTCTATCTGCTGAATTCTTCATTCCAAGACCATAAGGCCCTGGGAGAAACAAGGATTGCAATGACTGATCCATTCTAGGGAAACTCAGATACTCCCCTTTTATTTATCTTTTTCAGATACTCCCCTTTTAGGGGGCTCCATCACCCTAATTTTTTTAAAATTTTTCCTCCCTCCTCCTAAATGTGTGGCTAACAAACTCATCTTTTAAACAACCAAGGTTAATGTGCATAAGGTCACTTGGGATCTTATTAAAATGCAGATTCTGATTCTGCAGGTTTGGGTAAGGCTTAAGAGTTTACGTTTCTGGGGCACCTGGGTGGCTCAGTGGGTTAAGCCTCTGCCTTCGGCTCTGGTCATCTCAGGGTCCTGGGATCGAGCACCGCATTGGGCTCTCTGCTCAACGGGGAGCCTGCTTCCCTTCCTCTCTCTCTGCAGGCCTCTCTGCCTACTTGTGGTCTCTGTCAAATAAATAAATAAAATCTTAAAAAAAAAATGGTATATGTTTCTATCAAGTTCCCACGTGATGCTGGTCTTCTGTCCATAGACCACATCACATATAACAAGGTTGTTAAGGGCAAAAACTTAAAAGTAGTTTTATTTTGGGGCACCTGGGTGGCTCAGTGGGTTAAGCCTCTGCCTTCGGCTCAGGTCATGATCTCAGGGTCCTGGAATCGAGCCCCGCATCGGGCTCTCTGCTCAGTGGGGAGCCTGCTTCCCCCTCTCTCTCTGCCCGCCTCTCTGCCTACTTGTGATCTCTGTCTGTCAAATAAATAAAATCTTCAAAAAAAAAAAAAGGTAATTTTAGTTTGAAAGCGTTTCATCATTTCTGCAATGACTAGAGACACCGAGGGGAATTATGGCTACTCAAAACTTAGGATGCCCTTCCACAAGGAGACAACTGCTCTATAAATCATTCCTGGTAATTAAGCAAACACGTGTCCTTGGGCAAGTAACTTCTTTCTGGGCCCCCAGCTTCTCATCTGAATGAGAAGAGTGGCTCCAATGGTCCCTCATTTCCTCCCGAAATCCACAGCCCTAATACAACACAGGGTTCCAAACCCTGCCATCCTCACCTGACCTTCCCATAAGGATTAGGGTAACGGTTGAGCCAAAAGCCTCCATGCCCATCTTAAGAAACTGTCTGACCGGGGCACCTGGGTGGCTCAGTGGGTTAAGCCGCTGCCTTCGGCTCAGGTCATGATCTCAGGGTCCTGGGATTGAGTCCCGCATCGGGCTCTCTGCTCAGCAAGGAGCCTGCTTCCCTCTCTCTCTCTCTCTCTGCCTGCCTCTCTGCCTACTTGTGATCTCTCTCTGTCAAATAAATAAATAAAATCTTTAAAAAAAAAAAAAAAGAAAAGAAACTGTCTGACCTTAGTTATAGAAGGGGTACTGCTGGGCCCCTGTGGCTAGACCTCATGAAGGAGGTGGGGCAGGGAGGAGAGAGCTTCGAGCTATACCTGTCCCGCTGGAGGAGGTCTGGGTGAGGTCTGTGCTGCTGTCGCGAGAGGGAGACGCTTGCTGCGGGGCCTGGTGCACCTGAATGGCCTGCACTGGGACCTGCTGGGCCACTGCCCCACCTAGGAGACACAGAGACTTACTCATGCTCTGTCCTACCCGGTCACCATCTGCACCAAGCACCCATGAACACCCCCAGCCCCAGGGTCTGGCACACCGCTCTCCGACTCCCATAGCTATCTTTCCCGGGAGCTAATGAGGCCTTTCATGTCCTGAATCTTGTCTCCAGGGGTTTCTGCACTCTGTTCTTGCCCCTCCCCCCTCCTCCCACCCCAGGACTTGCTTCTGCATCCTTGGGTGATAGAGGAGCTAGCACTGAACCAACGAGAACATGCCCCACTCAAGGTAGGGAGGTGGTGGAATGTTTACTGTCCCTCTGGCAGTGGAGGCACAGAGCTGGGCTGGCTAGACAAGGCCAGAGGGTATGGTTGAAACTTACTGACAAGGAGAGCAGGGGTCCCAGGAGGAAGGGCATGCCTGCCAGTGGGAGGTAAGAGGCTTCCCTAGAGCTCTGGCTGTCCACCCTCCTTCTGAGCAAGGAAAGAGGTCCCCCTTGTGCCAGCCCTCAGCCCACTCTTGGCATGCTCAGTTTGCCCCTTGTGACTCACCAGGCATGAGGGTGAAGCTGGTAGGCAGCTGCATGAGGCCCCCAGAGGAGACGGGGCCGCTGCCTGTACTCTTCAGCACAGTCCCATTGGCACTGCTGACAGCGCTGGGGCTGACGCTAGCAGACACTGGTGCCAGGTAGTTCGTGATGGGGAAGGAGGGGCCGCTGCTGACTTGCATGGTGGTAGAGGTGCTGGGTGCTGTTTGGATGGTGGAGGTGGTACCCGGCAGGTTGGTGACCGTGAACGCCTGTTTCAGTGTGTCCTACACCCAGAGTAAAGATACAGCCGTGAGCCTCTGCCAGACCCTGCCCCTGCAGAAGCTTTGTGTGGAGTGCTGGCCCAAGATTGGAATCAGTGTGCTTGGGTTCAAACCCCAGCTCTGCCATTTACCTGCTGTCTGACCCCTGGGCAAGTTACTGAGTTGCTGAGCTTCAGTTTCCTGTCCGTAAAAGAACACTTAGCCCATAGGCGTGACGAAGACTAATAAGTGACATAAATAAAGTTCCTAACACCTAAAAGGAGCAATAAGTATTTGCTGTGCTTATGATGTCGGTGATGTCATCATCATAAGTCCCAGAATCCTCTGCCCCAATGGACTATGGTAATCACTCTGGCTGCGGAATCAAGCACGGGGGTCCATTCCCAGCTCTGGCAATGACCATCTATGTGATCCTGGGAAAATCATTTCTTCTTTCTGAGCCTCAGTTCTCCTGGTGTGTAAACACGAGGGGGCTGGGCTACTATGTCCTCTTTAAAAATGTCCTTCCGGTTCTGATTTGCCAGCCGTCTGAGATAGAGACGAGAGTTTTTCAGGGAACTTAGGGTTTAAGAGAGATCTTGGGTGTCGGGCAATTAAGCACTCATGCCAAATACTTAAGATTTAGACTACCAAAGGAATTTATTCCTCCAGCAAAATTCCCTGGGAATAAATGAGCCCTACTGCTTAAAGAGTTTGCAACTACAGATGACACGCCTATAAGAAGGGGGAACCTGGAGCCCTAACTCTCCCCTCCGCGAGCCTTTGTTCTTAGAAGGGGAAGGAGGAAGCCACGATCTGAAAACCAAGCCCAGAGAACTGAGGGGGTTCAAATACTGGGGGTGGGTCAACGCGGGATGTTTGCTAGGCAGCTGAGCTCAAAGCCCCTGATTGGTGAAGGCGTTGCTAAGGCAAACAGTGCTGCTTCTTCTGATTGGCCAGTTAGTGAAGGGCCACCCGGAAGGAGGAGCTCCCGAGAGAGGCAACGGAGGAAGCCCTGCCCCCTCTCCTTACCGGGAAAAGGAAGGGGGAGGCGTAACTAGGGCCGGCATCCCTAGCAGCCGCGAATACACTCCCTAAACGTGTCCAGGCCCGGACATCCTGAAGAGGTAGGCGGCTGGCTAGTTAGGTAGTCTCCAGCCCAGTCAACCAGCCCGCCTGCCGACAGTGCTGGGTTCCCAGGACCCTGGAGCCCACTGGTGCTTCCTTCCTACTCCCTGGCAACCCAGCCTGCCGCGAGGGCAGGGCTAAGCTACGCCCCCGCCCCCAGCAGGGAGACAGCTGGCGGGAGGAATGCGAGGGCCCTGCCAGGCGGGCGGGCTGCAGGCGGGAGGCCGGCCTGGAGCCGGAGCCGGCCTTATAAGGGCACGGAGGCCGCCCGCTTATCTAGGGGGCCGGCCTCCTGTCAGGATGGCGAGGATGGACACCTGTCCCCTAGGATGAGGGGTACTAACCCGGCTCCGTTCCACGTCAGTGGGCACCTATCTTGAGTGAGGGAGAGAGAGAGGCACCCACCCCCACCCCTCTCTGCCCGTGAAGTCCCTCCTTTTCTTTCCCCTCAGATAGGCGACCCAAACACACCTTGGTCTCCCCACTGCTGTCGGACTCCGACACCTGGTAGGTGAGGTCTGTTTCTTCAAAGCCCGTGGCACTCATTCTCTGGTCTGTGGTGGGGTCTGAGCGGGGTGGAGAGTCTGGCGAGTTGAGGCAGGTCTGAATCAGTGCCTTGCCAGTCTCACTGGTGATCATGGGCTGCAGTTTGCGGGTGGCAAAGGTATACACATGGCCTGTTTCACTGGCCACCAGCAACAGCACCTGTGTCCCTGTCAGCGTGGACAGCTCATAGGCCTGGGGGAGGGGAGATGGGTAAGTCAGCCAAACTTTTTCTCTCTACCTTCCTTGGGAAGTAGGGAATACACAGCGATCTCAAGCCCCTGCCCCATCCCACCCCACCTCCAGTGACCTTCCTCTCCAGTGACTGGGGCTGGGGGAGGGTCCTATCAAAATATCTGAAAGAGAGCTGGAGAGCAGAAAAACTACCCATGCTCCTCCTTTGAAGAGCAGCCACTGACCTGCAGATAGCCCAAGCAAGCAGTCACAGCCCCCTAGTGACAGAATTTATAACCTCAGGGGACACAGAGGGCCCCAGGTAGCCCCTCCTGAATACAGCTTGGTGCCAGGAGCGTCAGAGAGAGGGCTCCCACCCACCCACTCTTCGCTGTCATAGGAAACAGACAGAATAAAGCTGCTATCTCACTGGAAGTCCCAGAAGACATTAGGGATGGGGAGGGGGGTCACATAAGTTCTAAACTGTCCCATGTTTCTTCCCAGAAACTGCACAGCTCCTAACCTTATGCCCTATAATACTGTGCTACCAGCTTTTTTCTTTCTTTGTCTTGATGCAACAGGGTTTGGAGTAATGGGAGATGGGGCTAGATTAGCAGCTACTACCCTGCCACGAGCACAGGGAGCAGACCTTCAAGAATGGCCTCAGAGATGGCCTCCTTACTCCCAAAAAAGTTCCACAACCCACCTTGGAAGCAGCTCTGGTTTTTATATGGGACAGAAATAAACACCAGCCCATGTCCCCAGGGTTCTAGCTTCTTGTTTCCCAGTTCATCTGCTTCCATCCTTTCCCATATCTCCTACACCTCAAGACACTCTTTCCTCACCCCTTTTCACTGGATAGCTGTCTAGAAGAGGAACAATTTCTAGGTACCTCTGCAAACCTCCCTGCCTTCCCCCAAATTCCATGCACAGATTCTCTCTAGGGCTGGAAATCCCACTTGTCCCAAAGGCAGATGGTCCTGAAGGTTGTCCTGCAGGGAGTGCACCGGTGTCCAGTGGATGCAAGGGAAGACACACGGCCATCGTGGGACTCAGTCCCTGCTGATCAAGGCAGCATCAGTTGTCCTGCCCTGCTCCCTCACCTAGGGCTCTTGAGCCCCATTGGGTCATCAGCCCTGCTTGTCCTTCCAGCCAGCACTACTCTTGTGGTGCCCACCTTCCTCCCACACATGCTGGCTCATTGTTTTTACAGAGCTCTAGCCTCTTGAACTCCATACCTTCCCCTCAGCTCCCTGCTTTTCCGGCACCCTCCCCGGAACACCAGAAGGCACTGGATCTAGTGAACCCCGCGTCTCATTAACCACCTCCCGAGCAGCCTCCCATTACCACTCTTCACCCCTTCACTCCACAAGGGCCCTGTTCCTCTCTCGCGCCCGTCACTCCCACCTCGGCACCTTTCCCGTCTTCTCTGGACGTTCCCGGCATCTCCCCTCTCCCCACATTTCCCCGGCGGCCCCTCCCCTTTCAACCTCCCGGGGTAACAGCCTTCCCTCCCACACACCTCCTGCGGACTCGCAGCCTCTCACCTCCGCCTCGGCTCTGCCTTCCTCTCAGGCTCCCCTTGCGTGTCCCCACCCTCCCGGTCCCCCGTGGCCGGCCAGCCTCCGGGCCCAGTACCTTTTTCATGATGCCTGTCTTCCTCTTGCTGAAGGTCGTGTAGCGCCGCAGTTTGTTGTCGATGAACTCCATCTTGATCTTCACGCGGCCCCGAGTCTTCTTACCCGGCTTGGCCCCGCTCACCGCGCCACTCACCGGCCCATAGCCTCCGGTGGCCGCCGCCGCCGCATCGGGCCCACCGACGAGCTCCATCTCGCTCAGGCTCCGCTTGAGGCCGCGCCGCTCCGCGCCCAGCTCCTCCTCCTCGCCCGACTCCGAGTCGCCCTCGCTGCCGCTGTAGACTAGGGCCCCCGCGGTGGGCGCCGGGGTGGTTGTCGCTGCCACTGCAGCCTCCCGCTCGAGGCGGCCCGGCCCGAGCCCCGCGCCGTTCCCGGGAACCCGGCCCCCGTTAGCCCCGCGAGTCCCGCCGCCGCCGCCACCTCCCGGCCGCCCCGTCGGGGTCCGGTTCAGGCTGCCTCCCAGGGCCGAGCCCCGGCCCAGCGCCGCGGCGGCCCCAGCTTGGCTCGGTAACATGGCGCTCAATGCAGGAGGGCGAACGGGCAGTCAGCGAGGAATCGGAGCCGCTGCCGCCGCCGCCGCCGCCATCGGCTTCCCGACTCAACCCGGCACTCCCGCTGCTGCTAGAGCCGCTATAGCTGCCGCCGTCGCCGCTGCGAACCCGGGGCCCCTGCACGCCCGGGCCGACCTGGGCCCTCACTTTCTTGCCCCTGTGGCCCGGGTTGCCCCAGGCCGCGCGGAGCGCCCCCTGTCCGTATGCTAGGGCGGCGCGCCCGGCGGCCGTCAGCGTCCCCCGGGGGGCAGGGGCTGCTGGCCGCGGCCGAGACGGCGGGTGGAGGGGGCCGGGACCACGCGCTGGCGGCGGAGGGATCCCCCGACCCTTCCCCCCATATAAAGAGATACAATGTTTCCTTTTATGGCGAGGCCGTTCCTTATATGGTGAGCCCCTGCGCCCCCTCCGCATTGGTCCGCGGTTCCGGCACCTCCGCTTTCCATTGGCCCACAGGGAGCTCTTATTTGCATAGACATACCGAACTCGCTGCTGTCATCCAGCGTCAGACCGCGACTCCGAAAGGGGAGGAGCCGAAGCCTCTTAAAGGAACAGGAGAGGCGGTACGACTCCGCCCCCCAGACCAGAGAATGGTAGAATTGGGAGGGACCTGAGGAGAGGAAGCCTGGGAGGGGACCCGAGCGCAGTCCCGCGGCGGAATGGGAGCAGCACTGGGAATCTGGCACTGGAAGGGCTGGAAGCAAACATTAGGGTAGTCCCTGAGCGGATTGGGCATGTTGCAGTAAATGATAGAATACAGCCCAAATTCCAATGGAATGCAGGGATTGGACCACTTCCCCCACGCCTTCCTGAAGGAGGCAAATTTACGGGCTGCGCAGAGGAGACTTGGGTCCCCGGTGTCCAGACTCGCTTCCCCGCCGCTCGGCTCCAACCCTTCCCCTCCCCCCGACTTCCTTTCCCTTTCCCTCTCTTTTCAAGGCGACGACACTTTCCCACCAGGCCGGCTCCCCGGTCCTCATTCATCATCCTCTATACTAGAGGGATCTTTGGCAGACGGACATCTGGAAAAGACCGAGGGAGACAGTCGGCTTCCCGGTCCCCGAAGGGGGCAGGGAGGCGAGATGAAGATCAGTGAAGACTTCCAGCTGCGGTCTGGGCTGGGGGAGGGGGATGGTCCCGAGGATAAAGCCCACCCCACCGCCTGTGCAAAAGCCTGGGAAAAAGCAGAGCCAGGCAGAAAGTTTCAGCAACTAAGCAAGCCAGCCAGCCAGCCAGCGAAGCGCGTACACACACACACACACACACACAAACACACACACACCCTTCTGTGGATAACCCATGGTGGGGGTGGGGGTAGTTAGAACAGGAGCGGGACAAAGCCCATGATCAAGGTATGGGTCGAGGTCTCAGCTCCAAAGCCGTGAAAATAGGTTGGGCTTTGCTGTTACAGAAAATTTTCAAATCTGGAATCAGCCTCTTTGTATCCCTGTGGCTGGAAACAAGTATTGGGCTTCTCCAAATTCCATCATATTCCTCATTGTTGGTACCCATCCCATGTTGGGATCTTAATACAGATTAAATGAGATGAAGGCTAAAGCATAGAGTAAGTGGTCAGTGGATAGTTAACAGGAGCTCCTGGAATAATAACCTCATCGCTGGGATAAACATCTGGTTGCCTTTAAGGGGATGGGGGAATGATGATTCCTGCCTTAAAAGTTTTTGTGAAGATTAAATAAAGCAGTTTGTTGTGACCCATTAGTGGTAACGATAATGAAATGACTTCAGTGTACTGCAATGAGCATTTAAAATAATAAATTAATAAGTATTACAAAACACTAGGGCAAATATTTCTGCCTAGGACTTTTGTTTTCATTATTTTTACATTGAACCATATAAAATGGCCATTTTATAGGTCAAGAGGGTAGTATATTGTCTATTTCATATGGCTCAATGTGCCAAACAGATAACAATGTCAATTGCATTTCCTACTGTAAGTCATGTCCAAGGACTTTGAGAAATACTGAAACAAGGTATGTTCAAGTGATTTGTGAGAACTAATGTGTGTATTAGTAGTATCATCAAACCCTTAACTATGGGAATTAAGAGTCCTACTCTTCCCCAATTCCCAATAGCTTCAAAGAGGTGGGGTTTTTTTTCCCCCTTTTCCTAATTTACTTTACATCACAGGTAGTTTAACATATGGAATGTGTTAGCTCAAGAGGAAGAACAGGTCAAATACATAAATAGGTTCCAGAAGAGCCCCCCAAGAAGGGGCCACAAATGGTGCTTGGGACTGTGATCTGTCTGAGCAGGGCAGTCTTAAAACCACAGCCCTGGGCTGATTCCTTCCTCACTTCTAAAGTCAATTTTTTGAGACCCTCCCCTAATTTAGACCCATGCAGGGTTGACAAGCCTTAGCAGTGGTACCCCCAGAGGACAGCTACTGTCTGCCACATTCACCAGGCATGGTGTGTGGAATGAATACAGTTCTTAAGGTTCCCTTCAAATAGATTGACCTCTCCCATTTCACCCAATCCCTTGGCCACGGCCCACAAGCGTTAGTGCCCCAGCTCTTCGGGCTGGGATGGCTTCATTTTCACAATCCTTTGTCACCATGGGGTGGGGGGAGGGGTGGGCGGGGCACCACAGCCACATCGGACTGGATTACTGTAGGCTCAGGAGCCAAAACTGTCCTTATGAATAAAGGCAAAAATCAAGAAGTGGCTCACAGATATGTTTTGTTGGTGCCATAGAGTATTTTGAAATCAGGTTTTTACATAAAAGTCTGGAATCTCTCAATACATTAACTCCAGGTCTGGCACCCCCAAGAGCACTAGAGCCTTGACCTGAACTGAGCAGGGGCCATAGCAGACGCCTCTGCTCTCAGGTTCACTATAGGCTCCACACAGCTCACTGAGCTCAGATAAGTGCCTGGCCTGGCCTCTCTGGAATGTGAGTTTGGTACTTCTCCGATAAGGCCTGTATCACAGTAGCCCCCATGGAAGATGGGAGCTCATGTCCACCCCAGACATGAAGGACCTCCAGAGGGGCATCAGAATGCCAGCCAGATGCCCCAGATACTACACCATTCCCACCTTGACCTTTCTTTCTTTCTCCTGATTTTTATCACCCAAGTTATACCAGAACAAAAATTAAGGACTGCTTTAAAAAGTGACTTATCACACACACAAGAAAAAAAAGAAAGAAAAGAAAACCAAAAACTACCACTCTAAGTGTTGGCATTTGGAATTAAGCTTTACACAAGGACTCTTTGTGGAGAATAGATCTTGTGGCAATGGTAGCGTTAGAGAGAATAGAAAGGAAAAGAGGTTGTTGACTCAGTGTGCCCAGGGAAAGTCTGGAAAGCCACACTCCAGACACTACTAGTGCTTCCCACTGGAGAGCAGAGTTGGGAGAGAGAGGAGTGTGTGTTTTGCTTTCTACAAGTCTGTACCATTTGACTTCTTCCATGATCATTATTTTTTTATGTTGTTTTTTTCTTTTTTAAAAAAATATTTTATTTATTTATATGACAGAGAGGGGTCACACGTAGGCAGAGAGGCAGGCAGAGAGAGAGGGGGAAGCAGGCTCCCTGCTGAGCAGAGAGCCTGATGAGGGGCTCGAGCCCAGGACCCTGAGATCATGACCTGAGCCAAAGGCAGAGGGTTAACCCACTGAGCCACCCAGGCGCCCTTGTTTTTTTCTCTTAAAATTAAGCAAAGATAGAAATAGGGGTGCCTGGGTGGCTCAGTGGGTTGAAGCCTCTGCCTTCGGCTCAGACCCCACATCAGGTTCTCTGCTCGGCAGGGAGCCTGCTTTCCCGTCTCACTCTCTGACTGCCTCTCTGCCTACTTGTGATCTCTGTCTGTCAAATAAATAAATAAAATCTAAAAAAAAAAAAAAAAGAAATAGGGTAGGGGTAGAATAAATGGATTCTGATGACGGGCTGCACAGGGGAGGGGGTGCACAGAGAGGAGGACTCACAATGGATGGGAGTAAGGGTGACCATCACCCCCAAATCAGTACCATTGACAGAAAAAGAGGCCCCAGCTGGAGAAGCAAGGTTGTGAGAGAGAGAGTTCAGTGAGGGCCCCGGGAAGCAGGCAGTGGGAAATGATCTGTAGGAAATGGGGAGTGTGTGTCTGCAGCTTGAGGGTGAAGCTAGAATCTGAGCTAATGCTCTGGGAATTATGCACACCGAAGAGCCAATTAAAGCCCCAGGAGATGAGACAAGATTCCTGAGGGTGAGCACATGGAGAGAGCAAAGCCAAGGAGAGAATCCAGAACAGCTGGCTCTGGGGCAGGCAGGCAGAAGGTGGAGACAGTGTACCAATGCCAAAGTCAAGAGAGGAGAGTCTGAAAAGGCAGATGCAATGAGCAGTGTTAGCGGTGGCCGAGCCGTTAAGGAAGACCAGGAGCGAGAGGAGGGTTAGTGCTTGGCTTTCTAGAGTACTTGTATCTTCCTAGTACTTCCAAGCACAACCCACAGTTAAGAACTCATTTTACATCACGGCTTATGGTGAATTAGATTGCTGCCCCCAATTCTTCACACTTTGAGTGGAATTACACATCCAACATCTTTGCCATGTGACTCTGCATTATCTCCTCCTGGTTTCAACATGTGACCCGCTTTGGCCGATGAAACGTTAATAGACTCATGGTGACATATGTCCATGTGGGATCCGGCAGGACCCCTTACATTACTGCCCTGCAGCAGAGCATGCTCTGGGGCCCGCAGAGGAGACCCAGGCCAGACCTACAGCCTGGAGCCAAGCCCAGCTCAACTCCACCAGGTCCAGCCAAGATCAGCTGAACCTCGCCAACCTGCAGATTCATGCGTGACAAAAATAAATTGTTGTAAGAACTGAAATTTAGGGGCTTATTATACAGCATCGCCACCCCAAGAGCTGACATAATCCAAGACACACAAACGTATTCAATATCACATTTTGTAAAAGAACACTTACCCTTAAGGTATCCAATGTACTCTGATCGTTTCATTCTTTTTAAAATTTTATTTTCTTTTTTAAGATATTTATGTATTTCCTTGAGAGAGAGAGAGAGCACAGAGAGGAAGAAGCAGATCCCTGCTGAGCAAGGAGCCCAACATGGGACTCGATCCCAGGACCCCGGGAAGGCAGATGCTTAAAGGACTGAACCACCCAGGTGCCCCGTTTCATTCTTTTTTAAATGCCAGCTGCAACCCACACTTTGTAAAACAATGTTCTAGAAAAATTGTTCTTGAATTTTTTTTTCACTCCAACACATCTGTGGGCTATAACACACTGTATATCAACGAGTAAGTGGCTCAATTACTGGCTGTGCGACCTTGGGGAAACTACCCAACCACTCTGAGTTTCAGTTTCCTAATCCGAGAAATGGGAACAATAGTATCTGGCTCTAGACTCTTTGCAGAGATTAAACGGGGTAACGCATGTTAAGTGCTTAGCAAAGTCACTAGTATAAAGCAGGTATCCAATACGTATTAGATGTTATTTTCATTAATGAGAAGTGTGATGAGGAATAGAAGGAACCAGAGAAATTTCAGGGTTAAGATTGAGTTATGGACTACTTTCTCTTGGATGGGGAACCAGGCTGAAGTTACTGGAATAAGGCAGAGTATGACTGATGACACTAAGTCTAACTAACTAATTAACTAACAAAGGGTTGGGAATCAAACCAGTTGAGTGCCCTCAGCAAGGGCATCCATGAGGCATCAGGCACTATCCCTCTGCTCTGTTCTACCTGCTCGCTCTCTCTCCAAGAGTCGTACAGGGATTCAGAGACCTGAATCCATCATTAACTCCTTCTCCAATCCAGCTCTAACTTGCCCCCAGACTCCCCACCTTCTACCCTCCCCACCTGAGCGGGAGGATTAAGCCAACCAGCAAAGAATAAGTAGTTGGCAGTCAGAGAGCAACAGAGGGTCACAGGGACAAGAAGTGGCCTTGCATCCTCCAGGCCCATATTCTCAACGCCCCGTGAACCAGAGAGAAAGGCCAGTGTCTAGTCATCATTCTCATCCAAACCCCGCGAGACTTCATGACAGCACATGGACACTTCTGATAAGTAAGGGACAAAGGGACACCATCCATGGACAAGGGCAGGGAATGAGCATCAGAAGCAGGCTGTAAAAAAGGCTTCTTTATTGAGAGCAGCGAGTGTTTAAAAAAAAAAACAGAACAAACAAACAACAACAATAAAGGTGTGAGGCAGGGGTGGCCCACCCTCCCCACCTCCTCCAGGGCCCACCCCTCCCTCCCATGCCCCCCACCCCACGCTGCAAGTACATACAAAAGCCGCCCACGGTGCATACAAAAAGGGCGGGTTAATAGTGTGAAAAGCTCCTGAAAACTCCTTCATCTGCCAGGCACTTAGGATGAGGAAAGGAGAGAAGGGTGGGGAGGAGGCATGGGTCTGGGTCAGTGTGCACAAGTCCACAGGGGGAGGATTCACTGGCACATCCTCCGTAATCCTGGTGCAGAGCCCAGGGTAGGCCCCAGGGACCAGAACTATCCAGAAACTTGAGTATATTAAGGAACTCCCCTCAGACCCGGCTCATCTCCAGCCTAGCCCTCCCTGGGCCAACTTGGCAGGTGAGTGGCAGAACTGGACCTGGTCAATGGGAGGAGACCCAGGCCAGAAACTGGGGTTACCTGAGGTACCCACACTGTCCCTGATGGGGGAAGGGGTGGCAGAGAAGGCTGCCCAGCTCAAGGCCCTAGTCACTCAGTCTGGATCTGAATCAGCCTGCCCCAGGGCTGAGGATAAGGGAGAGGAGGAAAGTCCAGGCCCTGCCCAGACCTTAATAGTGCCTGTGGTCCCAGGGCAGGGCTCCTGGGGCCAAGGAGGACAGGGATCTTGCCCATCATGCTGTGGGCGCCCCTGAAGAAATCCTCCCCTGCCCATGCCATCCTGAGGCACAGCCTGCCTGGGCTCCTTCCTCACGGCTTGCTGTCTCCAGGGTTGTCTCCCAAGGTGTTGGCGATCTCGCTGAAGGACGGCCGGTCCTTGGGGCTGAGGGCCCAGCAGCGTTGCATCAGGCGGTAGAGCTTGGAAGGGCAGCCCTCAGGCTGTGGGAGTCTAGCCTTTCCAGCCTGCAAGTCTGCAGGGAAGATGGATGGAGTCTTACTCAAAACATTTCAACACGTGTCCCACCCGGTGGAGCCCGTAGTTCCCCAAGCAGCCACACGAGGGCGACTCGGGGTCAGGGGCACTGGCCAGTGAGTGGTACATGGGCACTGACTCCAGCAAGGGGCATACGGGAAGTATCTTGTAATCAAAGGTGATGGCTCCCGTGATCCTGGCCCCAGCTCTCTCTGGCTGGTGAGGGCAGGGTCCACAGGAGGCACCCAATGCATGAGGACCAAAGTGGGGTCAACGGGCAGGCGTCAGAGTGGCAGGACTGGGCACTGGGGTCAAGGTCTATTTACCAACTGGTATCAAAGTATTACTTAATAAGTATTTCAGCTGGGGTAGCCATATCTGGACACCTACTAACACCAGCCCTGGGAAGTGAGGCAGGCTTGGTGGGCCCCGGGACCCTGAGCAGACCCTGCACCTGGAGATTATCTGGAATCATCCTTCAGAAACACAAACTGCCTACCAGCCAGCACTTCATCGTCCGCCTGCCCGCCGTGGGGCATCTCCCCGTGGGTGAACACTTCCCACATCAGCACGCCAAAGGCCCAAACATCCGACTTGGTGGAGAAATCACCCTCCAGGATGGCCTCGGGAGACATCCAGCGCAGTGGCACCCAGGCCTGGCGGAAGTGGTAGTACTCGCTATAGGAGAGAAACATGCACAGGCATGGGGCGGGGCCTCCATGGCCCACGGAGTACCACGGGGTACAATGGGGCACACGGCCTGGGATCCCAACCTCATCCCAGACCTGGCTCTCAAACCCAGGCTAGAACCCAGCTTTTCTCCAGCAAGGCATTCAGAGAAATTGGTAGCATTTAGGCTGAGCACTGGGGTATGCTGGATGAAAATTTAGAGGCATCCATGTGGGGTCTGGTGGCTAAAAATTCCATTAAGAATCAAAATTTGGGGAGCCTGGGTGGCTCAGTGGGTTGAATCCTCTGCCTTCGGCTCGGGACATGATCTCAGGGTCCTGGGATCAAGCCCCACATCGGGCTCTCTGCTCAGCGGGGAGCCTGCTTCCTCCTCTCTCTCTGCCTGCCTCTCTGCCAACTTGTGATCTCTGTCTGTCAAATAAATAAATAAAATCTTTAAAAAAAAAGAATCAGGGGCGCCTGGGTGGCTCAGTGGGTTAAGCCGCTGCCTTCGGCTCAGGTCATGATCTCAGGGTCCTGGGATCGAGTCCCGCGTCGGGTTCTCTGCTCAGCAGAGATCCTGCTTCCCTCTCTCTCTCTCTCTGCCTGCCTCTCCATCTGCTTGTGATCTCTCTCTGTCAAATAAATAAATAAAATCTTTAAAAAAAAAAAAAAGAATCAAAATTTAAAGCTTAAAAAAAAAGGCGGAGGGGGGGGCGGTGTGCCTGGGTGGCTCAGTCGCTTAAGCATCTGCCTTCAGCTCAGGTCATGATCTCAGGGTCCTAGGATCGAGCCCCGCATTGGGCTCCCTGCTCAGTGGGGAGCCTGCTTCTCCCTCTCCCACTTTCCCTCCTCGTGCTCTCTCTCTCCCTCTCTAATGAACAAATAAAATTTTTACAAAAGAATTAAAATTTGCCTCAACGTTAGTAGTTTTAAAAGCTAACAATCATATATATTTTTCTGTTTAAAACAAAATGTAAAAAAACAAACAAGGACACATTAAATGGAGAGAAAACTTCAAAAGCTTTACTAGCGATAAACCAATTAGGACTCAAGCTAACAGCCAGACGTGCTGTGGTGGCACAGAGCCGGAGTGACCCACAGAAGGTCCCCAAGAGGCTGTGCGGTGTTTCCTGGCACCCCAGGGCAGTCCCTGGCCACAGCTGCTTAGCTCGAAGCCCTGGGCTTCAATACAGTGATTACTGAATTCAGGAAGTTGCAAAGGGAACCGTATGAATAGTTAAATTATACATGAACTGTTATAAAGTTTGATTAGTTATTTTAAAAAAGGTTATTAACATTTTACCCCTAGAGATAATGTCTAAGCGTCAGGGTCCACTGGCTAGAAAGGCTGCGGCACCTTTGAAGAAAGGATAGGGAGGCTCTGTCCCCTCCCAAGCCCTCCAGCGTTGGGCCAAGTGGATGCTAAGCCCTTTCCCACACACCCCCAAGCCCCACCCGCCGTCTGCCCCTCGCCATACGCAACTGGGGCCCTTCTACCTGTTGTACACGTCCTTGCTGAGCCCCAGGGCCGACACCTTCACCTGTCTCTGGGCGCTGACCAGGCAGTTCCGAGCGGCCAGGTCCTTGTGCACAAAACGATTGTTGGACAAGTGCTCCATGCCCAGGGCCACCTGGGTGCACAGTGCCACCTGCAGCAAGAAAGGGGCCTGTTAGAGCATCCCAGGACTAGAGATCAAGATGACTGTCTTTGGCACAACCCTTGGTGAGGTCTCAATGTCATCAGCGTGATGCATAGGAAGCCCCAAAGCAAAGATACAACAGCCTCACTTTCCTTCTCTGTAAAATGCGGCTACTAACAGCACCTGTCTCAATGGCTTGTTAGAAGAACTGAGCTAAATGAAATTATGCTCTTGGAACCACTCTGGCACACAGCAGGTGTTAGATGAGATAAATGGCACATGGGGCAGGGAGACCAAACAGTGACCCCTTGTTGGGTGAAAAATAACTGGGCAGGTGGTGCCTGGGGGGCTCAGTCAGTCAAGCGACAGACTCTTGGTTTCAGCTCAGGTTAAGATCTCAGGGCTGGGAGATCGAGCCCCATGTCGAGCCCTGCTTTGGGCTCAGCTCAGTGGGGAATCTGCTTGAAATTCTCTCCTCAATGGTCACACACACTCTTTCTCTGAAATAAATAAATCTTTTTAAGGCATTTTTTTAAAGATTTTATTGATTTGAGAGAGAGAGAGAGAGAGATTGTGAGAGAGAGCATGAGCAGGGAGGAGAGGGAGAGGCAGGCTCCCCGCCGAGCAGGGAGCCCGATGCAAGGCTCAAACCCAGGACCCTGGGATCACGACCCCAGCCAAAAGCAGAGGCTTAACAGACTGAGCCACCCAGACACCCCAAATAAATCTTTTTAAAAGGGGGGAGGGGAGGAAAAGAAATGGGCAGTAATCATAGTTTATGGGTTTGTAATCATGTTTAGTAATCATGTTAGTAATCATGTTTATGGGTTGTTCCTTTTTACTTCAAAATCATGAATTTTCCTCTAGCAGTGTTTAGAACAAACAAAACAACAACAAAATGTGTGTGTGTGTGTGTGTGTGTGAGAATGTACATACATGTATAACTGGTTGCCTCCAAGGAAAGGAATTGGGGACTACGGAGTAGAAAAAAGTAGGGAAACGAGATGCCTAGGTGGCTCAGTTGGCTAAGCGTCTGCCTTCCGCTCAGGTCATGATCCCAGGGTCCTGGGATCAAGGCCCATGTTGGGCTTCCTGTTCAGCAGGAAGCATGCTTCTCTCTCTCTCTCCCACTTGCCCTGGTTGTGTTCCCTCTCTTGCTGTCAAGTAAATAAAATCTTTAAAAAGAAATTTTTTTAATAAATATTTTATTTATTTATCTGAGATAGAGCAAGAGAGAGAACACACAAGTTGGGGGGGGGTGCAGAGGGAGAGGGAGAAGCAGGCTCCCCATTGAGCAGGGAGCCCAATGTGGGACTTGATCCTAGGACCGAGATCATGACCTGAGTCAAAGGTAGACACTCAACTGACTGAGCCACCCAGGTGCCCCTTATTACGATTTAAATTCTGAACTGCATATAGAAGAATCCGTAAAATATATATACACTTCCAGAAATAATTATAATGCTCACACCCAGGCAACTGTCACTAAGTAAACAAATAGAAACAAACCCTAATGACACCAGAATCCCCGAAGCCACAAGGGCTCCTTCCTTATCATATACTCACCCGCTCAGAGGTAAACGCTATCCCAACTTCTATAATCGTTTCTTGGCCGTTCTTTATAGTTTTACCACTGACACACACATTCCTAAACAACAGAACTTAGTATTGCTGTTCTGGAACCGGACAAAGCTGGAAGCATACAGAATGCCTACATTTTTGTGCCTTGACCCTTACATACAACACTGTGAGATTCAGCCTTTTTTTTTGCAGGGACCACTGTACTCTGTCCCTTTTCAGCAGGAATATGCCACAACTCATTTATTCCAATACCAATGGATATTTGTGTTTGTTTTCTTTTTTCCAGTTCTTCTAAGAACAGGGCTGCTATGACTGTTCTGATGGGTACATGTGCACGAGGGTTTTGGGTTTTTTTTAAGATTTTATTTTATTTGACAGAGAGAGAGAGATCACAAGTAGGCAGAGAGGCAGGCAGAGAGAGAGGAGGAAGCAGGATCCCTGCTGAGCAGAGAGCCTGATGTGGGGCTCGATCCCAGGACTCTGGGATCATGACCTGAGCCGAAGGCAGAGGCTTTAACCCACCAAGCCACCCAGGTGCCCCTACATGCACAAGTTTTTTAAGATGCTGAGGTAAGTGTCATGGACTAAGAGTATCTCTAACTCTATAAAATAGTGCCAAATTCTTTTCCAAAGTGTAAGACAGTGGGGGATATTTTTCACTGATACCCTTTTTAAAACATCAAGTCATTGGGGCGCCTGGGTGGCTCAGCTATTAAGCGTCTGCCTTTGGCTCAGGTCATGATCCCCGGGTCCTGGGATCCAGCCCCACATCAGGTTCCCCGCTCAGTGGGAGGTCTGCTTCTCCCTCTCCCACTCCTCCTGTTTGTGTTCCCTCTCTTGCTGTGTCTCTCCCCGACAAATAAATAAATAAAATCTTTAAAAAAAAAAAACCTCGAGGGGCGCCTGGGTGGCTCAGTGGGTTAAGCCGCTGCCTTCGGCTCAGGTCATGATCCCAGGTCCTGGGTTCAAGCCCCACATCGGGCTTTCTGCTCGGCAGGGAGCCTGCTTCCTCCTCTCTCTCTGCCTGCCTCTCTGCCTACTTGTGATTTCTCTCTGTCAAATAAATAAATAAAATCTTAAAAAAAAAAAAAAAAAAAACTCGAGCCATGTGTATGATGTCATATGTATGATGTAACATATTAAATGGAATTACAATTCAGTTATAGTAACATTTTCAAAGTATGTATCAATGCACTGAACAAATATTGAGCACCTACTACTGTGTACCACACACCACTGGGCGCCGGTGGAATATAGTAGGCACAGGAGGACGGGGTTCTCGGCAAGAGGGTAGTCTGGAGGGGAGATGAGAACTGTATCTGCAGAGGGTTGCGACCACCAGGAAGAAGGTGGTCCATGCCCACAGGGAAAAGCAGAAGGCCAGAAGAGTGCTTGAAAGATCCACGGCCCCTCTGTCACCTTATATCCAAACCTCAGGAGCAACCACTGGGGACGCATATGATCTGAAGCATTTCCTTGTATGTAAAAACAAAGCAAACTTGGGGCGCCTGGGTGGCTCACATGGTTAATCGTCTGCCTTTAGCTCAGGTCATGATCCTGGGGTCCTGGGATCAAGTCTCACATTGGGCTCCCTGCTCAGTGGGGAGCCTGCTTCTCCTTCTGCTTCTCTCTCTCGCTCATGAATAAATAAAATTAAATAAACAAACAAAAAAACCAAAGCAAACAAATGAAAAATGGTCCCTGGGAAAGATTATTCAACAAGTCACTGGCCAGCTGTGTGTTTCTCCTGGGATACAGGTCCATACAGGACCCATAAGGGAGAAGTCAGCCGCTGAGGAATGCCATCATAGAGAGGTGAAGATCAGAATGTGGCCAGCAACTGACGTCAGCACAGAAATAATAATCAAGGTCCCGTGATATCGTTCTACATATATCTGATTGTGAAATGTCAAAAGGCTGCCTCCAATTTATCTCAGGTGGTTCAGGGAAAAAAAAAATGCATGAAACTAATATCCATGTACCCATGGAGAGAAAAAGAGAAAGTCAATGGGGCGAAATGCAAACGACAGAATCTGGGTAAATGGTTTGTACAAGTTCCTTGAACTATTCCTACACTCTTTGAAGCTTGAATTATCAAAATAAAACTTACCAAACACACACACACACACACACACACACACACACACACATTGTCAATAAACACAAAAAATAACAATAAGTGGGTGCCTGGGTGGCTTAGTCGTTAAGCGTCTGCCTTTGGCTCAGGTCATGATCCCCGGGTCCTGGGATTGAGACCCGCACTGGACTCCCTGCTTAGTGGGAAGCCTGCTTCTCCCTCCCTGACTCCCCCTGCTTGTGTTCTCTCTCTCTCTCTTAAACTGTGTCTCTCTCTCTTAAATAAATAAATAAAAATCCTTTAAATAAATAAGTAAATAAAAATTTTAAAATAACACTAAGTAAAAGCAGCCCATGTGTGGGCCAATAATGACAGTAGCTCATAGGGACGCCTGGGTGGCTCAGTTGGTTATGCATCTGCCTTTGGCTCCAGTCATAATCTCAGGGTCCGGGGATCGAGCCCCGAGTCAGGCTCCCTGCTTGGTGGGGAGCGTGCTTCTCTCTCTCTCCCGCGTACCTCCCCCTACCTTGCTCATTTTCTCTCTCTCAAATAAATGAAAATCTTAAAGAAAGAAAAAAGCTACAAAGATTATGGTTAATCTGCTTTTTTTTTTTTTTTTAAGATTTTATTTCTTTATTTGTCAGAGACAGAGCACAAGCAGGGGGAATGGCGGGCAGAGGGAAATGCAGACTCCCCACTGAGCAAGGAGCTCGATGCAGAACTCTATCCCGATGCAGAACTCTATCCTGGAGCCTGGGATCATGACCTGAGCCAAGGGTAGACGCTTAGCTGACTGAGCCCCCCAGGCGTCCGGGGCAATCTGGTTCTATGCTCTTGGTGTTGGAAAGGGCAAACAAACTAGTGCATGGGAGTGGCAGATGGGCTGCTGCAAGGAGGAGAGCACCCAATTAGAGAAAAGGGCACAGGAACGTGTGGAGTCCCTACTGTGTGCCGAGCCCTGAGCGAGGCTGGCTGCCTCTCCTGCTTGCACTCTGTAGGGTGGGGGCCATCCTCCGTTTACCCACAGTCCCATGCCAGGCTTTGTACTCCCGCACCCAATGCCAGAGGCTAGCTCTTTCCTCAATACTGCAGCTGCCTCTCCTGCATCATATCGCTGGTGATGGGGGCACAGGAAGGGCTGTCTGCTCATCAGCAAGCCCCGGGGTGGGGTGCTGGCTACAGACAGACCCTACAGACCCTACAGCATCCCTGGCTGCCCCTGAGCCGCTTCACTGGCCTGGCTCCCAGGGTCACGGAAAAGCCAGCAGAAGAGCCAAACCCGCACACCAAGGGTGGGGGTCACTCCAAAGACAGATCTCAGTCTGTGTGCACTGGCCAGTGACATCCCTGTGGATGCCCCTGCCTCCACGGGCGGCTTGGGAACTGTGATCACAACCTGTTAGTATGTCATGAAACCAATTCAGTCCATCTTAACTGGCAATAAAACTTTTAAATGGAATAGAAAATATCAGAGTACCTAATAGTAAGGGTAAATGTCATTCTTAAAACTGTTTTCATTAAAGTATGTACATACACACACATGTGATGGCTTGTGATACAAAATGTGTTTTTTTGGCAACTGGGTCTCAGTCAAGAAAAGTTTTAAAAATAGGTCTAGGGGTGTCTGGGTGGCTCAGTTGGTTAAGCAACTGCCTTCCGCTCAGGTCATGATCCTGGAGACCCAGGATCGAGTCCCGCATCGGCTCAGGGAGTCTGCTTCTCCCTCTGACCTTCTCCCTTCTCATGCTCTCTCTCTCAAATAAATAAAATCTTTTAAAAAATAAAATAAATGGTCTACATCCAGATGGCCAACAGACACATAAGGTGTTCAACATCACTCATCATCAAGGAAACGCAAATCAAAACCACAGTGAGATACCACCTTACACCTGTCAGAATAGCTAGTATCAAAAAGACAGGAAGTAACAAATGTTGGCAAGAGTGTGGAGAAAGAGGAACTCTTGTGCACCGTTGATGGGAATGTAAATTGGTGCAGCCATTCTAGAAAATAGTATGGAGGCTCCTCAAAAACCTGAAAATAGGGGCCCCTGGCTGACTCAGTCGGTAGAGCGTGTCTCTTTTAAAACTATTTTTTTTCTTTTTTTAAGATTTATTTATTTATTTGACAGACAGAGATCACAAGTAGGCAGAGAGGCAGGCAGAGAGAGAGAGGAGGAAGCAGGCTCCCTGCTGAGCAGAGAGCCCGATGCGGGGCTCGATCCCAGGACCCTGAGATCATGACCTGAGCCGAAGGCAGAGGCTTTAACCCACTGAGCCACCCCAGGCACCCCTTAAAACTATTTTTTAAAATATTTTTTATGTACTTTATTTGGGGGGAAGGCAAGGATAGCGGGGAGCAGCAGAGGGAGAGGGAGAAGCAGACTCCCCGCTGAGCAGGAGCCTGACACCAGGGCTCGTGAGTTTGAGAAAGGGTTCAGGAAAAAGCAAACTGAATGCCTAACATGTTAAAAAGTTACATAAAACTATACTTTGTTAACATCAGGGGAAAAAAAAAGTGAAACAATGGTCTAAACCCTTGTTGTCCAAAACAGTAGCCCCTTGCCCTGTGTGGCTCCTTAAGTGAATTAAAACTTAATGAAATTAAGAATTCAGTTCCTCAGTAGCTCTAGCCACATTCTAAACGCTCAGTAGCCCCATGAGGCTAGTGACTACCACACTGGACAGCTGGCCAGAAATTCTTCAGAACCACTGACCCAAGCCACCACCACACTGGACCTATCTACACAACCAATATGCCAGCCTCAGGGCTTGCCCACATTCTGTCTAACCCCTGAAGCATCTGACTGCACACACTGCTGTCCTCGAGGCATGCTAAGCTGAGCCTGCTCCTGGTCCTGTCCTTAGCTTGCCAGGACTCACAGACAAGTCACAGGTTATGGCCCACAGACTTCAAAATCTCCATCACCTCATTAGCGACTCAAACACGCATTATCTCTAATTACGCCAACACCCAGGGCCTGTGTCTGATTTCCAGCGCTATCCCGCTGCGGTCCTAAAATTCTCCCGGGGCTTCCCGCAGCCCACCCAGGCCAGCTAGGCACTCTCGTTCCAATTTCACGCAACCCGGGGGCACCCCGCCTACCATCCCACCACCCCTTACAAACTAACTCTTCCTACTTCCATTCCCCTAGAATCCTAAGACTAGAAAGTGGTGTAACAGCTCACTAGATTATTAGTATAAAAAAGTATCTATGATTTTAGTAGATCCTTCCTACTAAGTGACATTTTCATGGAATGCCCATTCGGGGGGATTTTTCAAGTATTTTTCAAGTTACTAATGAAGATCCACATGATATCAGAATCAATTTAATAGGTCAAAAAAAATAAGATAGGAAATACCAAGTGTATCAAATACAGTATTTTGAAAGTGTGACTTTAGGGGCACCTGGGTGGCTCAGATGGTAAAGCATCTGCCTTCAGCTCAGGTCATAGTCCCGGTGCCCTGGGATAGAGCCCTGCATTGGGCTCCCTGCTCAGTGTGGAGCCTGCTTCTTCCTCTCCCTCTGCTGCTCCCCCTGCTTGTGTTTTTTTGCTCTCTCTCAAATCAATCAATCAATGAATCAATCTTTAAAAAAAAAAAGAATAGCTGGAGAGCCTGTATGAAAAATGTAGGTCCTCAGAACCCACCCTAAGACATTTCTATCCCCTCGGTCTAGAACCTGCATTTTTTATTTTACGCAAACCCCACTTCCCATGTGATGCTGAATATTGTCCTGAGACTGTGCGGAACACGACTTATGAAAGCTCCCCCATCAGATTTACGATGCTAGGGGTGAAAAATGGAGGACAGATCTTTAGCACAGGTGGTAATGACTTTCAGCCAAAGAGAGTCCTTCAGGTCATGTGACAGAGGTAACTGATTTCCTGTTCTGCCTGCCTACGTCCCGGTCCCCAAGAAAACTACCTGACTCCCCTCTATCCTGAAGCCATCTCCTTCCTGCCATTCAACTACTTCCTCTCCTTGAGAACTGAACTCAAACTGCTTTGTCAACCAGGAAACCTTTTTTTTTTTTTTTTTTTTAAAGATTTTACTTATTTATTTGAGAGAGACACAGCGAGAGAGAGAACACAAGCAGGGGGAATTGGAGAGGGAGAAACAGACTCCTGGCTGAGCAGAGAGCCCAACATGGGGCTTGATTCTAGGACCCCGGGATCATGACCTGAGCTGAAGGCAGAGGCTTTACAACTGAGCCACCCAGGCGCCCCAGGAAACCCTCTTTGTTAACCACACCATGTGTCCACCTAAAGGATGTGGAGGTCTTCAGTGTTTCTTAATTTCTGTCTCTCACTCACTTTCTGTGTCGTCCCTGAAGTCTGTAAGGCACTCGCCATATTCATTTTCCCAAGCTCCCCCACTAGACCTTAGATGCCCTAAGGATGCCTGGCAGTTTCCATTCTGCAACCCCGCTAGGGGCCGGGACTGGTTCAGTAGAGACTCACTGGCTCCTTGCATGTCCTGACACACTCCTTAGGGGGAGGGGCACACCCTGTCCCCTGGCTTTCCATCTACAGCCACTGCAGACAGTCGCTGCCGCTTCTTGGGGATGGAGCCAGGGCCTGGTGTCAGGAGGCCAGCTGTGGGTGATGTGGGGCCAGGTGCCCTGTCCTGTGTGGGCCTCAGTAAATTCATCTATAACTATGAGGAAGTCAGCCTGGGGGTGCAGAGTGACTTTCCCAGAGAGACCGGGGTGATGGGTCCCATTTCCCTGACTTATCGACCAGCCTTGCCTGTCTGCCCTGCCCCCAGAATCTGTGAGCTTAGTGGGCCTACAAGGCAAAGAACCATCATCACCTGGAAGGGAGGGCCCTAGCCGTTGCTACCTACCTGCCCTGAGCTGTGACTTGTCTCTGAGATGACTCTGCTGTCAGCTTGGTAGTGGGATGCCCAGTCCCAGAGAAGGAGGCAGCCCCATTTCAGAGGGGAGGGAAGGAGGCTGTGGGCAGAAAGAGCTGGGCCACAGAAGGAATCGTCTGAGGTGGGCAGAGGGTAGTAGGCAAACTTTCCCTATCTCACTGCTTCAAGTCAGGTCTCCTTCACTGTGGGGCTCCCGGCCAGGTATCTGGGCCCAGAAGGCGGGAGAACTGGAAGGAAAATCTGGGCAGCCCGCAGCCCGAGTGAGAGTGAGAGTGTGAAAACCATAGTGGGCAAAACATGAGCAGCCCTTTCACAGAAGTCATCCACACTCAGAGGCTGACGGAACACTCTGGGGGCCACAGCCCGCCCTGCCCGGCCCTCACCACTCCCCCAGCTCAGCGCTCACTACAGGAGCCACTGTCCTACTCCAGCGGCAAGGGTGAAGAGCAGCCCTTCCAAACGAAGGTACCGGGCAGCAACACAAAGGCATTTCAGAGTTCTGTGATCTGGGACAAGACCCTTAACCTCTCAAAGCCTCAGTTTCTTTATCTGCAAAATGGGGCTAATGACATTTGTTTCGGAGGACTATTGTGATGGTTAAGATAACATATGTAAAGTCCTGCCTTGTCCGCAGGGAACATTCCATCAGCAGCACCTCTGTCACCAATGGCCCTTGATCCTGACCCACCCTTGAGGACCTCTCCCTCCCTGTCCTCACCTTCTGCTTGGTGCTGAGAGGCTGTGGCTTCAGTTTTTCATCCTTGCTCTGGGAAATCCTCAGGAACTGTTTGAGGTCTCCCTAAGGGAAAAGCCGAGCACTTCTGTCAGGTCAGAGGCCAACTGTTCTCTCCAAAGCATTAAACCCAGCAGGGGCTCCCAGAGCGCCCAGCTGAGCAGGAGAGAACCCCTAGCCCTGTACACCCACCCCGGCCAGCTCCCCCTCCACTGGGGGACGTCCAGTGGGAATTTTAAAAATATATAAGAGATGACTTCTAGAAACTCTCTCAGTCATAGAGACAGCAGGACTGCCATTCCTACCCTCGGCAGAGCCCCAGACAGGCAGGTGACAAGACTCCTGCCCTCAGGTAATCAAGTGGATTCCTAACCAGCTCCTAACCATCACAGACCCCTGAGAGAACACCTCTGTCCTCCGGGGGTTTATCACCTAAGAAATATACTGAGAGAGCAGTAGCGGCAGAAACATACATCAATTACTCATAAGGGCTTGCCAGTGGCAAGGAGGAGGACTGCTCCCCCTCTCTCCAGTCGACCTGAGGATGTAACGAGCAGCAGCATGAGGACCAAGGGAGTAAAGGTTAGGTGGGTTGGGGAACTCAGAGTATTGGGCAGCTCCAGGCGTGACAGGTGAGATGGAAAGAGAAGGCTGGCAATGGGGCTAACACTGGTGCCCCACAGGGGAGAGGATGCCAGAAAGGATTTCCAAGAAGGAACGCCGGGTCTGCTAAGTTTTATTCTCAGGGGGGTGATGAGCCCGGCAGAGAAGGAAAAATGACAAACCGAAGAAAACCCAAGTCCAGGAAGGAGACCTCGGACGCATCTGGGTGGTGTGCAGAGCGAGAAGCTGGGGACCAGCCCCACACACAGGGGACGGCAGACAGGAAGGAGGGAGCACCAGTCAAGGAACGGCAGGTGTTGGAGAGCTAGAGGGGACAGGGGGCGAGCGTCTCCCAGCAAGCTGACACAACATGAGACGAGGCTCCGTGGTGCGCACCCCCCAACCGGCAAGGCCCCCCCCAGCATACCAGGTCCACGTACTCCAGCACCATGTAGTGGGGCTCGGCTTCCCGGCACAGCCCCAGGAGCCGCACCACGTTGGCATGGTTCAGCTTCCCGAACATCTCGAACTCCCTCCGAAAGTCCAGCTGCTGTTGCTCATCTCGGCTCTGGAGGCTCTTCACAAGCACCAGGGTCTCCGCCACCCCCTCCTCCACGCCCTGCGCCTTCGCCAGGAACACCTCCCCAAACTCACTTTTCCCTGTGGGTACAGGTCTGGGTCAGCCAGCTGCCCTCACCCCAGCAGGGAAGCTCCTCCCCGGGGGGGTGCCTTGCCCCTCTGTCACCCAGAGGGGAGTCTTGGCTGCACCCCACCCATCCACGTGGGGGACGACCCTGAGCAAACCAGTCCCCGCCCTGCCCTGGGCTTCATGGTCTCCAACAGTACCAGCATTTTCCAAAGGATAGCTGGTGTGAGAATTTTAGAGGGCTCTTAATAAATATGTTAATAGCTCCATGTTTTAACGTATCCTCAGAAAAAATTTAACTGCCACAAATCTGTAATTTCTCACATTTTTTCCTAGAACAACACTAACTTGCATTAATTTTTTTTCTGTTTTTAAAGGCAGCCAGTCTGAAGGAAACACCAAGTAAATAAGGCACAGGGAGTGACTACAGCCAGGGTGGTGAGCCGTGTACAGGTGTGGGGACACACTGGGATTATCTCCCCTCTGCTTCCTGCCCCTGGCTCCCAGGCTCTGGGTTTTAGGGACCTTGGAGCCAGCAGCCCTAACCTCGCCTCCAGACAGGCCTGTCATTAAGCTGTGACCGCTGCAGCCAAGGCAACATACCCAGTGTGGTGATGGGCTGCAGGCTGGTCCTCGGGAAATGCATCTTATCAGTCGTGCTGTGGCGTTTGTTGGTGGCCACAGGGCCAGAGCCCAAACTGGTCAGGGCCACTTCCTCTTGGATCTCCGAGGAGGGCTGCCCGTTCTGCAAAGGCCCACCTGGGAAGAAGAGGGATGGTTGGGGAGGCAGCAACATAAGACTAGACACTCTGGCCACCACGGGCACCTCACTTCTCTCCCCCAGACCTCTCCTTCCATCAAGTGGGTCCAATCACGGTGTTCCACACAAAAAAAGCCAGTCCAACTGGTGTACTGATGGGGTAGGGGTACAGGCATCCCTTAGAGTAAAAGCGCTGATGGACACAGCTGACTACTACCTCTGAGATGGAACCAGGTACACAGTCCTCATCTGGACCACCGGCCCCTCAACACTGCATCAATCTAAGGGGCTTTGCTTTCGTGGGGCCTCCACTGCACAAAGCCCTAACCGGGCACAAAGGGGAAGCACAATGAGGGAGACCCAGGCCCTGCTTTGGAATGCCTAAATGGATAGGGGCAACCCAGCAATGCCTCTGTGAGAAGAGCAGGAGCAGGGGAACTGGCAGGATGCCCCTGGGGGAACTAAATGGGCAGGAGACAGGTGTGCCACTGAAATACAAAGGCACGTATTAATTGTGCTTGTGGTTTAGTGGTATAGGGAGAAACAGGCCCAGCAAGGTAGAAGCCGGCCCTGAGCCTCCCATGAGGAGGTCGTGAACCAGGCTGCTCAGTTCCCCAGGCCAGGGAATGGGCCAACTCCAGGCTTCCAGCTGGGGTTGGGGCCGGATCGCCTAGAGCCCCAGCAGGCCAGCACCACAGCTCTTGCGCTCGCTCTCTCGCGCTCTCTTTCTCTCTCTCCACCAGGGGGCGCTCAGCGCCTGCACACCAACCTGCCGCCACAGGCCATCCCTCACCGTTGAGACACTCCATCTCGGGCTCCTCGCCCTCCGGCTGCTTCTGCAGGCGCTTGGCCTTGCAGCGCTTCTTACAGTAGAACATGAGGCCCAGCACGGCAATGATGTAGGCCACAGCAGCACCCACAGACAGCCCGATGGTCTGGATCATCTTGTAGGGGGGAGGGCTGCCTGGGCCCTCGGACTCCTCCAGCACTGGCTTGTCTGAGAAACACAGAGAAGGGTCTGGGCAGGGCCCAGTGAGGCCAACCCAGCCCTCCTTCGCTCCCAGCCCCTCCCCACCACCTTCCCACCACCTCCTAGTCGACGACCGCCTCCCAGACACCAAATGGCCTGACCAAACCAGAGAACCAGGGCGGGTCACCACCATCTCTGGCTTTAACAAGGGGTGGGTCCTAGGGCCCCACTGAAGTCACAGAAGTTCTGAAGGATCTGAGGCCAGTGATTCCCAAGCTGGGGTGCATCTGAGATGTGAGGCCAGGGACACACATAAAAAGAAACACACCTGTCAGGATGCTAACACAAACCCACGCTATCGCTGACAAGCTTCCTGAGTGGACTTGGTATCTTGAACCAGGCCTTGAAGAGCAGCATTTGGGAATTCCTGATTTAGGATCCCAGATGGCCGGACACAGAGCAAGCTCTTCAAGAACGTGTTTGCGGAAAGGATCTTCCAGACTAGGGGCTCTCAATGGCCTAGGGTCCCATGGTGAAAGAGGAGCCAGGAATCACCAGGGAAACTGAGAGAGAGAGGCCCGCTAGGGAGACCACTAGGGACTTCGCAACTCCCACCCACACCTAACACTTCAACCAAGAGGCCTTATAATTTCACTATTATCCATTGAATGTTCCACAGAATATTTTGTCTAGAAAAACAGTTCTGCTGCTAAACTACAAGTTTAAGAACTTCTCACTGAAACCACTCTCATCTTACAGATGTAGAACCAAGCCCCTGGAGCGGAAATAACACCTCCAAGGGCATAGAGCTGGGGAGGAGAGACCAGACCCAAACCCCGAGTCCCTGACTCTTGGCAGAGCCTTTTACCGGATGGATCTTTCTCTCTGGGCCTCCGGGGCATGGTAACCCTTTCCTGCAGCACCCTGGCCTGCTCCCGTCCCTGCCTCCCCCTCCTCCCCAGATATGTGCAGCCGCTGCAGGAGACCTGGGAAGAAACATTTTAGGACAAGAGGACCACCCCTACCCCCCACACACACACCTCCCAACACACACACACACACACACACACACACACACACACACACCCCACCCCCCAGCTGTGGAATGTTAAATCAGCAACAGCCCAGCAAGGAACCCAACATTATGCCACACAGCATGGTGGAGCAGAGCCAGCTGAATCCCAGCCCCCAACATAAAAAAGGATTTCAGGGTTCTCTGTATATAGGGGGCCGATGAAAACAAAGATGAGAAAGAAGTGTGGCCCCAGCACTTCCTCTGCAGGACACTGCTCCCCAGCACATACCCACAACATAGAGGGGGGCCTCCGTGTGTTTGATGTTACAGCTGTTGCCCGCGATGCAGGTGTAGTGGCCCGAGTCCTCGGGGGCCACGTCATGGATCACCAGGGAGCCATTCTGGAAGATCTGCATCCTGCCAGGAAAGAAGCCACAGCGCTGCCCACCTCTCCAGCTCCTGGGGAAGACTGGCTGCAGGAGAGGTGCGATGGGCCGGGGAAGCAGACGGCCCTACCTAGGTCCCAGCTTGGTGGGGTCCAGGATGCGGTCTTTGCCCTTCCACTGAATGAGAGGCTTGGGGTCTCCCTGGGCCTCACAGCGCAGCAGGGCTGTGTGGCCCTGGTACACGGTCGTGCGCTCTGGCTCCACCTTGAAGGTGATGAAAACTGGATGGGAAGAGCCCAACAAGGGGCGAGGAGCAGTGAGCTGTGGGACTGGCCGGCTGTGGGCTGCCCTCCCGTCCCGGGGCCCTGCCACGGTCGCACCTGCCACAGTGAGCTGGACGTGGGCACGGATCTGGCCCTGCAGCCCATTGGAGGCGATGCAAGTGTAGTTGCCGGCGTCATCACGGGTCACCCTGGAGAAGTGCAGGGTCCCGGCGTTGTCTGTCACCCACTCGGGGAGGCTGCTCCCATCTGTGGTGGCAACAAAGGGAAATTACAGGCTTGATCCAAGTCACTCAGGACCGCAGTGCGCTCAGTCACCCACCTCTACTCAAAAGCGTGTTATCTGTTGCTCCTGATGACTCAGACAAAGTCACAACTCCTGAGCCAGGCACTGGGAACCCCCCGTTACTTGTTCCTTTTCCAATTTTTTAGTCTCCTCTCCTTCCACTGCCCTTACAACATCTCCCTCCTGCAAAACTGGACTTCCGACGGGGCCCCGATTTCACCTTGACCTCATCCTCACGGCCTGTCACATCTCACTTCTAGAACCCCTTCCGCTCTTAGCCGTCCAGGCTTCAGATCCCTTTGCTGCTCCAGCTCTTAACAGAAAGCTGACTCCAACCACCCGAGCAGAGAGCGCCCACCTCTTCCCCGAAACCTGAAGTCCTCCTCTCCCGCTCATACTACTCATGGAAATGTAAAAACTGGTCTAGCCCCTTGACAGACAACTTGGCAATTTACAGCAAGGGTTGCAAAAACGTGTGTACCCTTTCATACATAATTATTCCATTTATGGGAATCTCTCCCAAAGGAAATAAACCCAAATCCAGAAAAAACTTTGGCTTAAAGATGTTTACTGCAGCGATAAAAAGAGAGAGTGAGAAAGGCAGAGAGGGAGAGAGGGAGGATGGTTAACAACCCAAATCTCCAACATTTAGGGAATATTTAAGTAAATTACAGTGACTCCAGTCATCAGAGTATTATTACAATCATCAAAACCAATGTTTATGTATAAAAGCATGTGGAAATGCTTGATAACGTTAAGTAAAAAAGGATATAAAATTACATAATTAACTATATCTTCTTTTTCTGTAGTAAGCATGACTTACTCAATGTAAGTTTAATAACTGAAAATTACATGTTCAATAAAATTGCTATGTGCGAACAGAAAGATATACATAGAAAAAGAAGGGGGCACAAACCCAAAAATGATGGTATAGCAGGATTATGACCTCCCCCAAATTTTCTTAGTTTTTTTTAAGTTGTTTTTTTTTCCCCTTTTCTTTCTTTTTCTTTTTTAAGAGAGTGAAAGAGTGTACATGCCAAGTGGGGGGTGATGGAAAGCAGGAGAGAGAATCCCAAGCAGGCTCCACAACCAGCTCAGAGCCTGGTAACACGACCCCAAGATCATGACACAAGCTGAGACCAAGAGTTGGATGTCCAACCAACTGAGCCACCCAGGTGCCCCTGAAGGTTTGATTTTTAAGTCAATTCTACCCCCAACACAGGACTCAAACTCACAACCCCAAGATCAAGAGTCCCATGCTCTACCGACTGACCGCACTAGTCGCTCCCGCCCCACAAACTTTCTAAAGGAGCCCGCGTTACCTCTCTGTCTAAATATGCCTATTTTGAAGGGAGAGGGAGGACTTCACAGCACCATCTGGATCAAGCCAGTCACTTGCGGCCTCAGTCATTGTCCATGACCTCTAATGCCATAACCTGACCTCCCTGGTGTCTGGCTCCTTTCTTCCTACCTGGACTGTAGGTCGGCCCCACATTTCTTGTCTTTTCCACAGTTCCTGGCATGGTGCTGGGCCCTCCTCCGCTGGTTCTCAGACATGCACACATCTGACCAGTCCTACCTGCCCCCACTCCATGCCCCCCCGGTACCCACCTGCCCGAACCCACTTAATAGTGGGCTTTTCTCGGCCTGTGGCTGAGCAGGGTACCGTGGCTTCCTTGTCAAACTCCATGCACTGTTGCGGCCGGGGCGGTGGTGTGAACTTGAGCTTTTCTGTTTTAGCAGAGGGAGGGTAGGTGAGCACCAAGAGGAGGAAGCAAGGCAGCTCAGTCGGCCTCGGCTGGGGCAGGCCTGAAGATCGGGGCCCCCTGCTGCTCCTTCCCCTTTGCTCTCCCCACACTTGCTCGGGTGCTCACCTAGCACTTGGACGCGGGCCTGGGCCTCGATGCTGCCGGCTGGGGTGCTGCTCACACAGCGGTACCATGTGCCATCATACACTTCCACACTGTTGATACGCAAGGTCCCATTCTTGGAGACTTCGAACCGCGAGTCCTGTGGCACACATTACAGGACCATGGGAGGTCTCAGCCCCACCAGCATCTTCAGGGGAAGGAGGGCAAGGGGAGCCGATCCCAGAGGAGAGCCCCAGAAGGGGATTCTGGCCCCCTCCGCCAGGAGCCAGCCTCACTCTCACCTCTGAGATGAGCATCTGGTTTCTGTACCAGATGACTGTGGGTTTGGGCGTGGCCTGGGTCAGGCAATGCAAGTAGCCTGGCTTGCCCTCCTCCAGCTGGCTGTCCTGGGGCTTCCTCAGCCACGTGGGCACAGCTAGAGGGACAGGGAGGGAAGAGAAGACGAAGGAACACATCTGCAAGACCAAAGGATCCAATCCCTCGAAATTCCAACCCCACACCCGACCGAGTTCAGAAGCCCCTGTCTGCTCCCCAGAAAGGTGCAACAACGACCCCTTAGTGAGGACAACCTTGGGAATATGATCTTAGTTAACGGTCACAATAAACCCCATACATGTATATTCCTATACCCATTTTATAGCTGAGAAGACAGACATTTATAGTAATGGTGATGTGCTAATACCTAATAGATAGGATTCCAATCCCCGGTCATGTGCCCCGCAAACCCTTGCTCTTTTTATTACACTGAAACACCCCAAGGCTCGGTCCTCAGATCCCTGCTCTGGTTTAGCCAACCTCGTACCCTGAATGATCTCAGCCAGTCCGTGGCCTTCCACGCCATAGGAGTGCGTGATTCCCAAACCTACACCCTGACTCCTGACCTCCCCGCCATGAGCTTCAGACTGGCAAGCCCAACTGCCTACTGGCATCTCCGACTGGATATCCAACAGGCCTCTCGAATTTATGTGTATGAAAGAAAACAACTGACTTCCCCTGGAACCTGTTCATCCCAGCTTTTCCCGTCTCAGTAAATACTGCCCCTACAGAGCCAATGGCAAGAGCCCAAATGTACCCTTGACTTCCCTCTCTATAGCCCCTCCCATCACATCCATTCTACGCAAACCCCATCTCCTTGAGCTCCCCAAAATCCTGAGTCTGATCACCACTCTCATCTCCACAACTACCGCTCTGTTCCAGGCCCTAAACACCTGCCCCGGAGAATTATAGTCATCTACTAACTGGGCTCCCCATCCAAAACTCCTGCCCCTAACGTTCTGGTCTTCTCAGAACTGCGGGGAGTGATCTTTAGAGAATGTTACTCTCCGGCTCAAAACCCTACAAGGACTTCCTGTCTGACCTGGGGTGGCAGATTGTTTGCAAAGATGGTCGTGAACGGCTCTCCCGTCCCTTGTTCCTCTGCACTCGTGCTGCTGTCACTTTCCCCATCAAGAGACAATCTACTTTTCTCGTGCCTCAAGTCTGGGGGGCCCACGACTGGCCTGGCCCAACACAGAACCCAGTGGAAGTCGTGCTGAGCAGCTGCTGAGCAGCTGCCTTGAGAAGCCTTGCGACTTTCAGTCCTGGCTGAGGAGGCCCCAGGCCTGCTGTAGCAGCCACGGCGGGGGGTGGGAAGGACGACACCTGAGGCACCCCAGCAGATGCAACCTCCATCAACCTCAAGACATCTGAATGAGGCTGTCAGGGAATAGCCAACCACCTGCTGACCTCCCAGGTGACTGCAAGCATATCTGATCTTTCTGACCACCTTGTAGGGTAAGTACTGGGTCAGGAGCTCCATTTTATGGATGAGGAGACCTACCCCTTGGCAAAACGGGGGCTTGCCACACCTTGTCCCTCCATGCGCAGGGGAAAGAGTGGGACCTGGGTCTCTAGAATCCCAGGCCCTCGCCCTTGCTCTGCCATCAGAGGACTGTTTTTCCGTGTGGGCTGTCACCCCAACTTCTGTGCCTGGCTTTTCAGGGTCAACCCCAACATCACCTTCCAACAGCTGACTGAGTCCCAAGCGTGCAGAACACAGAGCTGAGGGGGCCTCAGGTGAGCATCCAGGAAGCCTTTGCACATGGCCCCCAGAAACCAAGGCCTCGTCGTGGCACCCGGGCTCCCCTCCAACCTCGCCTCATCCCACGGGGCCAAGGTGCTCACTGGCTACAGTGATGTTGACATCTTGTCGCCGCTGACCGGCCAGGTTGGCTGCATGGCAAGTGTAGATGCCAGCGTCACTCTCGATGGTTCCAGCAAACACCAGGTCATGGCCCTTCTGGAAGACTCTGCCGTGGGTGGGCAGCCGGACTCCCGCGTGCTCCCACCACACATGGGGCTCCGGCAGGCCCTGGGGGGGCAAGCAGGCCACGCGCTCCTCGCGGCCAGCTGTGAACACCCGTGGCTCAAATGGCAGCATGTCTTCAATCTCTGTGGGGAGGGGAGCAGGAGGCAAACCGCCCAATTACCGTGGGTCTCGGCACCTCAAACTCTCCCACAGCAAGCTCGGGCCCTTGGTAACACAAACCCCTGACACACTGCCTCTCCTGTTCCTGGACCCAGCATCCTCTTCCTTTCTTTGCCCTCCGAGCTGCTTTCTGAGTAGAATCAGGAGCCTAACTCTCCATGTGCCCACAGCGTTGAAGGCGGCCCCCGCTTCAGCACCCCAGACCCAGGGACCCACCTGCCAGGTGAAGCGTGGCCTCAAGGATGACGGGAGGGCCCCTCTGCCCGTGGCCTATGCAGCGGTAGACCCCTGCGTTGCGCGGCCGGACCTGGGTCAGCAGCAGGGACCCATTGGCAAACACAGTGGCTCTGCGGAGGTGCGGGGGGCTGCGAAAAGGAGACAGTGCTATTTGGAAGAAGAGGCCCACAGGCCTCCTTCTGGAAGGGAAGGAGATGGAACCCCATGCTGCAAAGGTCAGAGGTATAGGAAGGAATCGGCCAGGAACAGGACAGAGAGAAGGAAGTCCACATACCACATTAGTGCGTGTGTGTACACATGCACATGTGTACTCATTCATGAGTGAGCACAGGTGTGTGCCACCTACAGGAGATTCAGCTTTTGGGACAATGGGGAGAGCCACAGTGTCAGTGAGAGTCAGTGAGCCAGCAACACATGCAACTGTGGAGACAGAGGGCCACTTCCCACAGGGTTAAGGCCAGCCTGCCAGTAAGGCCCCAGCCCCAGCAGCCAGAAGCCCCTTGGCCACACCAGACAAACTACTGATGATATCTTCAGGACTGAAGCCCAGTGGGATCCAAGCCCCTAGCCTACACAGCCACACCCCCAAGGATCAAGGACATGCTTGGTGCCACCAACATGCCCTCTGCTTTCATACAGCCCAAGGAAGGACAAGAGTCCCAAAAAAGGAGCTGGCACCACCCAGAACCTTCTGGAAGTGTTTGCTTCCTCCAAAAAGTGTGAGTGTGTGTATGTATGTGTGTGTGTAAGGTAACCTTACCATCCATCCAGACTATGGTCACCAGGTCCCCTGTGTCCCTCTAGACAGAATCACTACTCCCCATCCCAGAAGACCCACACAGGCAGGAGGGGAGTGGGAAGGGAACAGAGCCACCACTAGCTCATACAGTGCCTCTGTATGACCTGGAAAAAGATGCCCTTCCTGGAGGCTTCCCTTTGTTGAACTCATTCAGTAACAGTAAGACATTCTACTGCCATCTGCTGGAAACTTGAAGTAATACATGTATAGCCCTAGGATATCTGCAATACTGATCCCATGCGTTTAGAGAATGCACCTGGGCAATACACCACCCATACCACTGTACTTGGAACGCCCCTTGCCAGATGCCTTACCGGCTGCGGTTAGTGATGGGAGTCTCATCTTCAAAGACCCACTGCAGGCTCGGGGGTGGCTGGGCTGAGAACTGACAGTGGAACATGGCCTCCTCATTCCTTGCCACCACAATGTCCTGAGGCGCCAGCACTACCCTAGCAAAGCTCTCATCTGGGGAGGGAGAAGCACAGGTATGTGAGCAGGCAGCATGGGGAGGCCCCTCCCATCCCTGCTGCACTTTCATCCCCACCCCGGGCTCACCAGCAATGCTCAAGGTGAAGTTCTGGCTGCTGCAAGTCTGCCCAAAGGCGTTTTGGGCACAGCAGGAGTAGAGGCCACTGTGCTCCGGGCTGGCCGGCCGGAGGGTCAGGTTTCGCTCCTTGCTGCTGACCGTGTGATTGCTCTGGCCATCGGAGAGGGGGATCCCATCTCGGAACCACTGATAGGTGGGCCTGCAATGCCGAGAGAATCCGCAGCAGGGAGGCACAAGGTACTCAGGTGGCCAGCGGACACGGTACAGAATCGGAGGGTCAGGGCTTAGTTTACAAATGGGTCAGGCTAGACCCCTTAGTTTACAAATGGGGCTTGGGAGGGGATGTGACTTGCACAGGAACACACAACAATTCAGGGGCATCATCAGGCTGAGCTGCTACAACTCTCAGCATCCAGAATTCAGGATCATTCCGCAGCACAAGGCTGCCCCTCCTCCGGTCACTGAAGGCTAGACTGGAGCAGCCTCTGGACAGGGGTGGTTACAGAATGAAGCGAGGTGCCTCTGAAGAGAGTCCAGGTGTTGAGACTTGTCTAGTCCCTACTTGTCTAGAATGACCCTCTCCATTCCCACCCTCCAACTCAGCTCCTTACCGAGGGTGCCCGTCAATGTGACAGCGCAGTGTGACCTGGGTCTGCGGCTGGATCTCAGCTTCTGAGGCTGGGTGCTTCAGAACCACAGGGCCGGTCTCAATCCCTGCAGCAGAGGCCACAGTTGCTGAGGAGCAGAGCAGAGCAAAGCAGGGGGCGAGGAGGAAGGGGAGGACAGAGGGGAAGGAAAAGCAGCAAAGGACACAGCCTGCAGGTTCTGGAGCCAAGAGACAGCGCAGGGAAGCCCGGCAGAGCTGAGGCCGGGGCTATACACAGGGGGTGGGTTGGAGGGGGGCAGAAACAGAGCATCCGCTCTGTCTGTGGCGGGTCAACCCTGACGCTTGGCCACGCTGCCACACTGCCCTTGCCATCTGCTAAAGCATGCAGCAGGTCAAGGGTCCTCTACTTGAAGGGGAAAAAAATCTTACGGAAACAAACAAACAAACAAACAAAAAACTTCTCTTCCCCCCCACACAGAAAGAACGGACTCCAAGTGCATTCAATTGGAAATGAGAGAAGCTGAGGGAAAGGAGGGGTCCCACAGGGTTCAGTAACAGAGGACTTGCAGGGAGCGAGCACAGCCTCCCAGCTCTCACATTTGATGTTGAAGGAGGCGTTGGCACTGCGGGCCTCCTCTCCCGTGGCATTGTCCCGCACCACGCACTGGAAGGCTCCAGAGTCCTGCAGCCGATCCACAGCAGCAAAGCTTAGGCTGCTGCCCTGGGCGAAACGCCTCTCGGTGTCCCGGACGGGGGCCCCATCCAGCAGCCAGTACACATGCACCGGGCCTGGGGCTTCGACCTCACAGCGGAGCAGCGCCCGGCGCCCCTGCAGTGCATCCTGGGAGGATGGCTCCTTGATGAAGACAAGGGCTGCCTGGGCACCTGCAGATGGGGACAGGGGAGAGGCACCGTCAGGAAGAGCTAGAGCCACCGTCCTCGCGCAGGTTACCCGCCACCCCGTGCACAGGAGGAAAGGGGCTCCGCACACAGGAGGTGTCCGGGAAGTGTGGGAGAGAAGGATCCGGAGCCCACAAGTGCCAAGTGTCCACTGAGAAACTCTGAAACTGTGCTGGCCGCCCTGGAGGACACAAAGATGCAGTGCACACCAGTTGGCAGGGGGCACAGAGCAGTTACACAGAACACGGTGGCTGTGTGCCCACTGAACAGTGCAGGCAGGCAGTGCACAGAAAAGAGGGTGTTCCAAGGTTGGGGGAGGGGCGGGGACACCGGGGAGGCTCCCCAAAGGAAGTTTCTGACCTGTGGGTCCTGATGCTGGGCTGAGGAGCAGAGGACGTTAACAGGCGGCCCTCCCCCATCAATCTTCAGAAACCAGGATGCTGAGCACAGAGCATCTTGGAAGGATTATTCACACTCACAGCCCCGCTAAGGGTCTACCCACAGATGCCTTGCAGCCCAGCATCCCCCAGGGACTTCTCTGGCGAAAGCCACCCCATCACAGAAGAAGCCAGTATTCTCTAGATCTGGGGCTGTTTCCAAATGCAGGCCAACGCTGCCCCCGCGTCCTACCCTCTATCCCTAAGAATATGTCTGGCCAAGATATGGCTTTTCTGGGTGAAGTTGAGAGGTGAGCATTCCCCTCTCTTGTACCACAACAGTTTGGCTCTGGCTGGGGCCGGAGGGGCACCTACAGAGAAGGGGGGCGGCCTGCAACCGGGGTGGAACCATAGCCAGTGGGAACAAAGGGGAAGTGAGAAACCTGTATTGAGCAGCAGATGGGTTGAGGAGGCGGAGGGCAGGGCTGGGCAGGTGGCATGGTGACAGCAGAAGTAACACACCGGGCTTTGTTCCGGGCCCATGTGGGCGTCCTGCAGAGGCCCTGAGCTGCTGGGCCAGGAACACCGGCCTGCCTGCCAGAGGTGGGTGACGGCACAGAGGAGGACTTGCAGCCCCTCCGGGAAGAAGAAATAGGATTCCTGAGGCTGCTATGTGAAGAAGCAGGCTCTGCCTCTGACCAAAGCGGGACGGTAAGGGCAAGAGGAGGCTGAGGTCTTGCTATGCCCTTCCAAACCTACAGAGGCTAATCACAGCTGTTCCAAGCCCCTGACAGTGAAGTTTGGTTCTTTAGGGCCTAAGAACCAGTCTCTCCATAAAGTCAACAGCAAGACAAGTGCAGACTCTGTCAGAGTGAGGTCCAGATGAGGGGCTGCCCCTGGTGTTGGTCCATCTCCCAACATTCTCAGAGGTACTAGCCCGCAAGACAGTCATGGAGCCAAAGGGGGCCCAGAGCCACCTCCATCTCTGCTCAGCGGGGCACTGCTCTTTGGGTGGGAGCATTGCTGAGCTATCCCACCCACTGTGCAAGTTAACAAACCTGTCCTCGGGGTAGCTGCCAAGCACAACCCCAGTCACCGTGACATCCCAAACACCCCCCTCACTTCCAGTCACCACACAGGAATGGGACCCTGCCCCTGCCCCCGCGGAGCAACTCAGCACAACCCCTTTGTCGAGCATATAGGTAAACTAAGGTCCTTGGAAAATGAAGGGATCTGCCCAGAATCAAACAGCTCATCTGACCGTGACCCAAGGAAGCCAACTCCTAGCCCCATGCTCTTCCCAGCTCCGCCCAAGAACTCAAAACCAACCTGGAAATGGCTGATCCCACAATGGGGCTCACTCCCCATGGCCAGGGAGAGAAGCAGACCTCCTACAGACAATGCCAGACACACAAAGGCGCTCAGCTCACTGTCTGACTGAGGTCACCTTAAGGGAGTGTGGGGCAAGAGCTGGAGAATGTGGAGGCGTCTGGCACACCGCCCAACTACCTCTCACGAGGCACAGGGGCAGACTCAGGCTGATGCCCCAGTGGTCCCCTGCAAATGGGACTCACCGAATTCTTGGGGCCCTCGACCCTGAACTCCAGGACACTTATGAAAGGCCAGAGAGATCATCTGCCGTCAGAGAGTAGGTGAACGACCCCATTTCCCCGCTCAGCTTCTCCAGACCCAGGGAGCCCAGAGGCTCGCCTGTGCAGAGAAACCTTAGTTAGGCATGTGGAATCACAGCTTGGGCTCAACCCCTGCCCCCATGCTTGGTGTGTGACCTTGGGCAAGGCATGCAGATGGTCTCTGCCTTGGCTCCCTCGGCCTCTCTCGTGAGCTTGTCATGAGTCACACACACAGAAACTCATGTCAAGACACTCAGACAAAGGTGACCCAGTGAACGGTGGCTACCATTCCTATCTCCACTGGCACGCGTCTTGCCCAATGACTCTGGGAGGACCACTCCCAGACCCAGATGGGGAGGAGCTTCTGCAACAGAGAAGTCTGAGGGGAATGATCAGGTCGGGGTGGGATGCAGGGAAAGGGGCTGTGGGCTTGCAGGAACCGCAGACCACGGGCCACAGAAATCAGAGCTGGAAGAAGAGATGGTGTGACTCAGAGGGACCCCAGCTCAGCCTCCGGCATCCCCTCCTGGGGCGAGCGCTGCTCTGGAGCTGTGTGGTGAGAGATGCTGCATTCCCAGACTGCCGCTCAGAGCCTCCTGCGCCCCCACGACAGAGCCTGGGAAACATCAAAGCTGGCCCTGTGGGGCCCTCTGTCCTGACGTCAGCTCACAGCAGGTCCTAGTTAGTGCTTGGCTGGGGCAGACTTCAGATGTTATAAAAGGCAGGGAGAACAGCCACCAGGCCTTCTCCAAGCCCCCAGCCCCTGCTCCAAACCACCATCGGGAGGCTGGCCCAGGGCCGTGGCCCCACATTGGCCGAGAAGGTGACCAGAGGCCTTTCTGGTGTTCAGGGCTTGCCAGAGAGCTCGCTCTGTTGTGTAGCTTGGCGGGGAACAGGAAGAAGGTTCAGGGGCAGATGGGGGAGTCCCTTGCAGAAATCCCAGACTCCAGGAAAGGAGGAGCTGAGCAGTGAGGACCTCCTCAGAAGCTTCGGCCGGTCCCAATGACAAGATGTGGAGGACAGCAATGACAGAGAGACAGAAGGCTTTTGGGCACTGAGGTGGTACCTGCCCCAAGGTGGTGCATTCACCAGCACATTCCTGACCCTGCACCACGGATGACTTGAGGATATCCCCCAGGGCTAAGGTCTGGGTACAGCCTTCTCTGGTGGCACACTGGTCCTAGGCTTCCCAAAGCCGCCCCCTCATTCACAGTCCGACCACACCGTGCATGGTGCCTCCTACACCCAGGCGCCTTCAGAGCAGAGGGCTGGCCTGGCCACTCTGCATCCCTGCTCTCGCCATGCAATGGGGACCCCGCCCCTCGCCCTGAGGCTGAGTGGGTTCGCAGAGACGGAGCCCCCAGCACAGCACGGAGGACTTGGAGGGTCCGGGGCTGCCCTGCTAGGCACAGAGGGTTCCAGCAGTCCCCCCGCAACAGCAGGCAGCCAGAGCCATCTGCCCCCACACCGGGCGCCAACCCCAATAAAGCTGGAGCTGCGAATACCCAATAAGGGCATTTTCCGAGCCATTTCCTCGGCTCCCCCAACAGCCATCTATTTGCAGACACTCTGCCTGCGCCTTGGCCCCAGCGCCCAGAGCAAGGCTGTGCGGGCAGCGGACCAACTCCGCTCCCCACCCCCCAGCAAGCGGCTGGTCCGCCGCCCGCCCTCCTTGCTGCTCTCTGGGCTCCGGGCCCAGCAGACCCATGTGTGTCTACGTGTGCATGTGTGCACACACATGTGTAAACATGATTTTATGGAGAGCAGAAAGCAGCAGGAAGTTTTTCTGCTCTGAAGTAATTTCAGCTACTCTGGTCCAAGCATCCATCTGGGCCACTTAACTACCTGTCTCACAGTGGGGGCTGGTCCTCCTGCTTGAGGAAAAACACCCCAGGACCTGTGCAGGCCCAGAACCTGCCAAACCTGACCAGCTGATTGTATCTACGTGCTCTCCCTTTTCCTAAAGAAATGCCATCTTGGGGCGCCTGGGTGGCTCAGTGGGTTAAAGCCTCTGCTTTCCGCTCAGGTCATGATCCCAGGGTCCTGGGATCGAGCCCCGCGTCGGGCTCTCTGCTCAGCGGGGAGCCTGCTTCCTCCTCTCTCTCTGCCTGATTCTCTGCCTACTTGTGATCTCTGTCTGTCAAATAAATAAATAAAAATCTTAAAAAAAAAAAAAAAAAAAAAAAAGAAATGCCATCTTTGGGACACATGCCTCAGGACTAGGCTGAGCTACCAAGATGCTGGCCGGCTGGCCCTGAGGGGGGCATTTCACACAGCAGTGTGTGACCATGTGAGGGACCACCCCCAAGGCCAACCAGCCATACAGAAGTAGCCGACTCCTCCACACCTAAGACTCCATCTCTGGCTCCAGAGCCTGGGTCCCCATGGGAGACATCCTGACTCCGGGGTGGCCCCCAGGGCCCAGGCTGAGGTGGCTCCCGTCAAGGCACACAAACCCCTGATGAAGAGGTTTGCCAACACCCTGTGCCTTGTCTGGGCAGTGGCATCAGGACACAGGCCAGGAGAGGCAGCCCTCAACCCAAGCAGCACACTGACATGTGCCGTCCAGGAAACACAGCAGCTCCCGGGCCCCCACCCAGACGAGGACAGCCCTCCTCACAAGTACGCTCTATCCAGAAACACTAAGGGTGCCGAGCAAGAGGCCCCAGGGGTACCAGGGTTCCTGCACCACAAGTCCTCCCCAAGGGGTCACACACTGTACATCCAGACCCTCAGCCTTCTGGGATTCAACTGGCATAACTTTTTCCTGCCCTTGAAGCACCCCAAAGGTCCAGGGCTCACACACTATGTCATTTGGCTGAGGAACAAATGTCAACCGCTGCAGGAGTAAGTCAAGTGGATGAACAGCAGGCTGAGCTAGCCCACCCCTCACCAACCCACCCAGGTCAGCAGAAACACTAACGCCCCAGTGGTGTCTATGAATCTGGGAACTGCAGTGTCCCTCTCTACCACCAGCATGTACCAGCAAGATACTGTACACGGTTTTAGCACCAGCAACCCAGACCCTCTGACAGTAAGCCCAGACCATAAGGATGCATGGGGTCCCAGAAAATCGGCCACAGCAAACTATGAGACCCAGAGGCAGAGCACAAAGTTTCTAACCCCCTCTGCCTCTCCAGGGTCTACGGAAGGCCCCAGTTCACGGACGGGAGCGCCACAGCCCTCTGCAAGCCGTCATGGTCCTTGTTCTGAGCTGCGCAGGAGGGCGCAGAGCCAGAGCCAGGGAAAACCGGACAGTCTTCCCATCCTGGGATCTAGCTGCAAATGTCTGGAGAGGCTCCCACATCCGGATTAGAGGAGCAGAACAAAATAACCAGAGATTAGAGCAGAAACAAAACCTAGCAGGCCAGCTCATCTACCTTAGAGGAAAACCACAACTCAAACCTGTCCTGCCCACTCCTGGGAGGCCCCCGAGGGGGAAGATCAACCTCTGATGGCAGGAGCAGGTCCTGTGTCCAGCATCACGTGGCATCCAAGCCAGAAGGACAAATACGCCCGCAAATGAGGCTTAAGATGCTCCCCAGCCAGTGGTCACACTGCTGGTCCCTAGAACCAGCCCATCCTCTGCTGGGGCTGGGAGGGCCGTACCTGGGATGCATCTCTCACCCTTGGCAACCCTTACATGGCTGTGATGTCTTCAAGGAAGCAGCAATGAATTAAACACCCAGTCACATGAGGTGGTGTGATCAGGCCGAAGGAACACGGCACGGGGAGACCCAGGTTCTAGTATCCACACAACCGCTAACAAGCAGAGTGACCCGAGCCAATCACCACCCCTTCCCAGGCAGACTTACTAACTATAATATTACATCAACGAGAGAATTAGAATGGGACCGTTCCCAAGACCCAGCACTCGAGCTGCAAAGTGCTTCAAAGGCAGCTACAGGAACAAAGGGCTCAGGCCCCAGAGTCCTCTCCCAAACCCACCCCAGCCCCCAGCCCCCAAAGCCCAAAGGGAAAGGAAGGGCAGGGCCCAGGATGATTCAGGAGATGCTGTAAATGGCAGGTGTGCAGGTCGGAGGTAGCTGGGGGTTGCAAACAGGGACCCGGCACCACTTTCTGACAAGCTGCTCCCATTCCAATGGCTGAGCTCATACCCTGCCTCGCCAGATCTCGCCTCTGCCTTAGCCACACACTTGCACTGAGAGCTCACTGCCTGTGACACCCCTGATAGTCCCATCTGTGCTATGACTGAGAGCTGCACCCCCAAGCTAGGCTGCAAGCCTGAGAAGAGGGCAGACATTCGTGCCCAAGAGGATACGGCTGTGCCCCTCAGAGGGCCGGGGCACCGTAAATACCCCACCAGAGTTTGGGGGGAATGAAGTCACCGAGAGTCTGCCTGACCTGAAATCTTGTCCTAGGGCTACCTTCATCCCATCTTGGCCAATTTAATTTCCTTCTCTGGGTCCTCAGTTTCCTCTTCTGGAAAATGGCACCCTTGGAACCAATTTTAGTGATTCTCCTTCGGATTCCTAGGGGAGTCAGCAATATTCAAAGGAAATTCACATTAGGTACAGACCCACAAAATCTGCGTATTTTTCAGGAAAGTTAAAAAAAAAAAAAAAAGAAAAAGAAACAAAACAGAAAGGCTAGGTAGGGAACCATGGACCCCAGATTAAAATATCCTTGGATAAGGTGATCCCTGGGGAGTCCAAAGGCTTGGTGGATAGGGCCGGGAGGGGCGTTGCTGGACCAGAACTGCCAGGAAGAACCAGGAGTTCATTCCACCCGCTGTGCCTGGGGACAGATCCATTCTCAGTACCAAGGAGAGAGAAGTCACCTAAAGACACCGGTCAGAGGCCTGCGAAAATAATACACACATGTGAGCAAGGCGACAGAGCTGCTGGACCGGATGTTGAGAAATGAGCCAGGGCTCAGTCCCAGGAAGACCTCAGGGCTGCTCAGTCAGTGTCCTCGGGGCTCCAGAGGGGACAGAGAGCCCAGCGCCTGGCTGCAGGCTCCACAACCACTCATTAGACTCCCAAGTGCAGAGGTGAGGGCTCCCGGGAACCACAGTGAGAACCGCCCTAGGTGAGCCTGGGGTGCATCCTGTGGTCTTTCCTGGGGAGGAGGGGAGCAGACTAAATGACAGCCTGGGGACCACCACCTTGCAACTGGGGAGACCTAGCCTGGGTTTATTAATTTTCAAGGCAGGCTCAGAAAACTCTGTGAGACTCTTACTTTCTGAGCTCTTTCTACCCATCTCTGCCTCCTCCCTGGGAGGCTGATAAGGCAGTGAGCACAGATCTCAGCCCTAACCAGAGTGGCCACCACAATTCAGCCCAAATTCCCTATGGAAGGGGACACGGTTCCCTGCCTTTTAGCTGGAGCAGCCTGTACTTCAGTGAAGAAAATCCTGGGGTGCCTGGGGGGCTCAGTCTGTTAAGCGTCTGTCTTTGGGTCAGGTCCTGATCCCAGGGTTCTGGGATCGACCTGCACAGCGGGCTCCTTGCTCAGCAGGGAGCTTGCTTCTCTCTCTGCAGCCCCCCCTGCTTGAGCACCCTCTCTCTCTCTCTCTCAAATAAATAATAAAATCCTTAAAAAAAAGAAAATCCATCCTGACTCATAAAGAAATTGAACTGTCCCTTAGACCTGCTCTGTCCAATATGGTAGCCACTAGCCATGAGGGGCTCCTGAAATGTAACTGAATTAAAATGAAACAAAATTGAAAATTAACCTTCCTCCTTAGTGTGAGGCACATTTTAAGTGCTCAGGAGCTACACCTAGCTTGAGGCCACCGTATCCCACAGTGCAGATCTGTCCCCACAAAAAGCTCCATGAGATGGCACTGCCTTCGTCCCTCTGACTGCCGGCTTCTTACACGGCCCCAAGCACGGGCACATTATTTCTAACCTAAAGAACCCTCGACCCGAGGGTCAGCCTCATTTTTCTGAGGAGGAAAGTGGAGTCCAGGCTGTCCCAGGAAATGGCAGTCTGTCTCCAAGTACCCTCTGGCTCTGTCCTGCCCCGGTTGTCTATCTGTCTGGGTTGGGTCTGCGTTCCTTCCATGATGCTCCTTCCATGATGCTCCCTCCATGATGCTCCTTCCACGATGCTCCTTCCACGATGCTCCTTCCATGATGCTCCTTCCATGATGCCGTGCTGGCTGCTTCTTTCCTTTCACTTATTTCCTTTGATCCACACCCTCCCCCAACCCTTCTGCCGTGTTTAATGTAAATCCTTTTCTCTGTGCGCTCTGGGGAAATGGGACTCCGGGTCCCAGGGCAGGTCCTTTTAACTTCTGTGAGTGGTCTCCATTCTTGCTCACTCCACGCCTTACTTTGTTCCACTTAGCTCTGTGTTTGAAGATCTTTCCCTGTGTCCATGTCCTACCTCCTGCTGTTCTCCCAGGAGATGAACCGAGCTGCTAGGCTTGGGGAGGGAAGACGGAAGTGGATTTTTTTTTTTTTTCAACAAGTAAGTGGCCGAACACAGCTGTCCACAATTTGAAGACTGGTGTTTAAGCCCACACCCGCCTCCCTGAGTGCCCCCAGAACCCTGGCCTCTATCGCCGCAGATGGTCCCCGCTGCCTGCTGGGTATCCTTGGAGCCGGTTTCTCCTGCCTCCCTCCCTTTCTCCCCGGTAAACCCAAAAAGTCCCTGAAGAGGCTGGACTTCAGCTGGTTTCAAAGGGGTAAGAGGAAGAGCCGGTCTCAGACTTTTATATTTAGAAGCGCTCTGCAAACCACTTCCCGGGGCAGACAGGAGTGGGGAATGTGAGGAAATCACTTCGCTATGTGGGATATGGAAAGCACAAGCCACTCCAGGCTTGTGGCAGCGGGCTGCATTTGCCACACAGCCCATGACACGCAGCGATGTCTCACACATGGGCAGGAGACAAATGTGCCCCTGGGTGGCTGGCAGGAGACCCCGTGGGACAACATGCACCACGGACTGGCTGTGCCCTCTGGGCCAAGGCACAAGGCAGGGCCCAGGAGTCAGAAGCAGACCACCATCCACAAAGTGCCCCTCCCCCAGCCTTCTTTTCTTTCCTTTCCTTCTCCACCTGTCTGACCCAACAGCTGTTTCTGGAAAGCAACCCTTCTCTCCAAGGAGGGGAGAGTCTTAGAAAGGGATGCTGCCGGCTTTGGGCCTCAACCGGGGACACAAAGGATCCAGACTGAGGGAGGAGGGTTGGAACCACCACCAGCTGGAGGAGACACGAGTGCCCTCCTGGACTCCAGGCTGCTGGACAGGCTGGGGACAGGTGTGGGGCAGGGCTGTCCAGAGTGCCCACTGTCTCCTTGTGAAGACAGATCTGCTCCCACCATCAAAAGTTCTCTTAGCCACCTCTGTTAGCATGTGTTGCTGGAAACAACGTTGGAGGGGAGGACGATCTTGGAGTGGAGACCCAATCCTGCAGCCGCGAACATATTGCTCAAATATGACTCAGATGTGATGGGGTCTGGCCTGGTGTGACAAGGTGAGGGGGAGCCACGGGCAGAGGGGGATGTGGAAGGCAGGCCAGCTGCTGAGTTAAATCAAACCATAGATACTTGCTAGGCTCCTTATAACCTCATTTTCCTGCTTAAAATACAAACTTTCTAACAGGGCAATCGTATTCTTTTATTTAACCTCCTAACTGCAAATCACTACTAGTGATTTGCTCCTTTGTTTTTTTAAGGAAAATAACCAAAGAGGAGTCATTTGTTTAAAATCAGCTGTTTAGAGAAAGCATTCTGGCTAAAGATGGCAAAATGAGTATTTCAATCCTCAAATCAATAACAACAGATGAAAAAAATACAAGCGGATGAATAATAGAAACAATTCCTTGTAAGTTATTTTTAAAAGCAGCCAAAACTTGCAACTCATCACCAGATGCTTCAAGCCTAGGTAGGGATAACTGACTTTGGGGAGAAAACATTATAAAACATAAAACACACACAAACAGCTGGGGGGAAAAAATTTTTAAAGCCCCTAAGAGTGGCTGATGCAATAACTGAATTGAATAGCCAAAAAAATGACAAAGACCTAAAGTTTATTGCATGCCTACTCTGTCGATCTTTGAGTCAGGGTCTGGAAGGCACCAAGATCTGGCTTTACTTAAGTCTGGAACTGACTGCCCCCCCATTCCAGGAGGTGCTTCTTACAGACCTCTAAAGTCACGAAGGGAGAGAGGGGGGAGAAGGAGGCGGGGAGAAAGAGGAAGAGAGGGAGGCGGGTGGCAGGGAGAGAGGGAAGGGGGCAGCGAGCAGACACTGATAGAAAGAGACAGGGAGATGAGATGAAGGGAGCTGGAGGGAAACTGACAGAGACAGATAAAGAGGAGACAGAGGGAGACTAACAACTGACAGACAGAGGGAAATGAGCTGACTTAAAGAGGAAGAGACACAGGCAGAGAGGAGAGAGAGGGACCCAGGTCCTGACAGAAGAGAAGGTGAGAGGAAAACAGGTAAAGAGACATGGGCAGAGACACACAGAGAGACAGAGTCATGGAGACCCAGAAAAAGGGGCAAGAAAAACAAAGACTCATAGCAGACGAATTCACACACATGTAGGCATGCATAGGGCTCCTCACGCCTGCAGAGCAAGGCCCAGCCCCACACTGACCCCAAGTTCAAGTTCCCCTGGCAGGTCTATCCTTGGGTCTCCAGGTCCTCTCCCCCCACTCAACAGCCTCAGAGACTCTAAACTCAGTCCCCAGCTTGGGCCACAGGGCTACTTACTCTATCACTAGACACCCAAAGGTTACAGGCTCGCCTATGCACAGGAGACCTGGGGGGAGGTAGCGAAGGGGGAGGGGCTCTCTAGATACCAGATTCAGGCCATTTATAATGGAGATCCCTCAAATAAGAGGCTCCTGGTAAATAATTCACCAGGAAAAGTACAGTACCTTCCCGGGGCTCATCCATTATTCACCAAGATAAATGTACCATATTGTTATACTTCCTGACATCTAAAAATGGCCTGAGCCATTAGGCCAGGGGCAAGATGACAGCGGGGCAATTTCCACCACACCCTTCCAGAACCCTTGACCCAGCAGTCCTGGTGCTTCTGGAACTCAGTCTGCGGCTCTTCATACAAGGGCAAACCATTCAACTTCCACAAAGGGCGAACCCAGCTTCCGACCACAAGATCTCAAGAGCCCGCTGCCAGGGGCACCTGGATGGCTCAGTTTTTAGGCATCTGCCTTCGGCTCAGGTCATCATCCCAGGATCCTGGGATGGAGGCCCGCATCAGGCTCCGTGCTCAGTGGGGAATCCGCTTCTCCCTCTCCCACTCCCCCTGCTTGTGTTCCCTCTGTCACCGTGTCTCTCTCTGTCAAATAAATAAATAAAATCTTAAAAAAAAAAAAAAAAAGAGCCCGCTGCCAGGTCAGAAGGAAGCCCAGAGAGTGTGGACCAAAACTCCCATGTTCACCAGACCCTTAAGGTTTTGGCGCTCCTCAAAGGGAAAAGGCAATCCCTTTGCTTGTATCGAAGGGTAATTCTGTTCCTAGACGTTCAAAGGGTTTTTGACTTAGGTGGCAGAGGAGTGTCAGCTACCAAGTGCACAAAACCCAGCACCCTAGCCTTGGAGCTGAGCAAATCATTCTCCTGCAGGCCCTCGCATCCCCATTTGTAAGGTCACCAGGCTCCGCTTTACCACGCAGGGCCCTCACGAGACCGCGGTACCCTCTGGGAAAGCTGAAGAGCTGCATATCGTTAAGGCAGGATGGATATGGACAACAGCCCAGAGTCTGGGTTCAAGAGCTGCACGTACTCCATTCCCACTCCCCCTCTCACCAAGTGTATGTCCTCAGGCAAGCTGTCTACTCGTGCGGTGCTCCCACTTTTGCACAAAATGATGCTAATACCGTTATCTGCCTCACGGGCTTGTGAAAAGTAAATTCACATGTTAATAAGTGTAGCATGTTTGGAACAGTGCCTGGCACGTATTCAGTTAAAGACTATGTGAGTCCTTTATTCTCCTTATTATGTTCAAGATTTTTTAAAAAATATTTTATTTATTTGATGGGGGGAGAGAGAGCGAGAGAGAGCCAGCATAAGGAACAGAGCAGCAGGCAGAGGGGGAGGGAGAAGCAGACTCCCTGCTGAGCAGGGCGCCCAATGTGGGTCTCGATCCCAGGACCCTAATCATGACCTGAGCCAATGGCAGACGCTTAATGGCTGAGCCTCCCTGGCGCCCCTCGAGACTTTTTATCTTTTAGGAACTACATGCCAGCACAAACATCCCTCACCTGGCATAGGCCTTTGCTGGCATCCCTCCCATGCAGACCAATAAGCGGCAAAGTGCCCTGTTTGATCTGTCACTCGCCCAGTTTCTGCCACCTGAGCATGGTGGTTCTCTCTGAACAGACCCTGTGAGCCCCCCCCATCACAGGACACACACCCGTGGGGCGCCGCAGTTTGAGTGGGGGTTGCCCCGTGTGGGTGGAGCCCCAATCGCTGGTAGCCTGGCATTCTGCTGCCCGCTGTCCTAGGGGCCTGCAGGCCGTGCGCGGACGAGAGATGGCTCAGAGTGTCCTTCACTGGCCACCAAACATGTTCAAATTAAGAGGCACCCTCACCATGAACGAGCAATCAGAGCAAGACTGTCAGGGTGAGAAAGGATCCAGACCCTCGTGGGACAAGGCAGGTCTCTGGCCTCAAGGAACACACCTGCTGGCAGGCGAGGCGAGCACCGTCAATGTCTGTGTGCTAACTCCTGGTGGTAACCACTGGGCTGCAGCTTTCTGACCTCATGAGGCCCTCCCAAGAGACGCCTGGAAAATTCTATGCTTTATAAAGGAAAAGACTACATAAAATAGGAGTTGTAAACAACTCCCAAAGGCAAACAATAAATTAGGAAAAATATTTCTAGCAATGGACAGAAGATGGGCTGCTGGTCTTGATATATAGATACAAATCAATCATAAAAGTACTAAAATTCTCACAGTAACATGGTCAAAACATATGCAGAGTTCTCAAAGCAAATATTAATATAAGAAAACATTCTAGGAGTGCCTACGTGGCTCAGGCGGTTAAGGGAGAGATTTCGGCTCGGGTCATGATCTCAGGGTCCTGGGATCGAGCCCAGCATCATCCTCAGGCTTCCTGTTCAGTGCGGAGTCTGTTTCTCCCTCTCCCTCTGCCCCATACCCCAGCTCATCCTGTCTCTCTCTCAAATAAATAAAATCTTCAAAAAAAAAAAAAAAAATCCAAAACACTAGGAATCTAAGAAATGCAAATTAGAATAAATTATTCTGCCCATCAAATGAACATCAAGATTTTTAAGATAGCACTCAACACTGGTGAGTATATGGAGAAAATGGTCTTCATGCTTTGCTGATGGGAGTATAAATTATAATAATTCCCTCCTGCAAAGTGGTTCAGAAACTGGACCAATATCTTAAAAAATTCATGCCCTTCCTCACTGGAGAAGTGCCTGATTCCACGTCTGGAGCAGGAAATGCACAAGACAAGCCTGGAACATCATCACATACAAGGGAACGAGCAAAGACCAGTAAGGTCACATCCAATGGTTCCGGGCCAGCTTGAAGAGGCTCCCACAGACCAGAGATGGACGAAGCATCCATAAGCATAAGAACCACGTGGACTTATACATACTGACTAAGTTAAAATCCATGACTTCATAATGATGTTCTTAAAAAGCCCCAAACAGGGCACCTGGCTGGCTTAGTCAGTAGAGCATGCAACTCTTGATCTCAGGGTTTTAAGTTCGAGTCCCATATTAGAGATTAGGAACTACATGCCAGCACAAACATTGGTGTAGAGTTTACTTTAAAAAAAAGTGTAGAGAAAAAAAAAGTGTAGAGATTGGGTGTAGAGATTACTTAAAAAAAAAAACAAAAAAACATTTTTTTTTTTTTTTAAAGCCTACTGCCGGGGCGCCTGGGTCGGTCAGTCCATTAAGCTGCTGTCTTCAGGGACGCCTGGGTGGCTCAGTGGGTTAAAGCCTCTGCCTTCGGCTCAGGTCATGATCTCAGGGTCCTGGGATCAAGCACCACATGGCTCTCTGCTCAGCAGGGAGCCTGCTTCCCCCTCTCTTTCTGCCTGCCTCTCTGCCTACTTGTGATCTCTGTGTGTATCAAATAAATAAATAAAATCTTAAAAAAAAAAAGCTGCTGCCTTCGGCTTGGGTCATGATCCCAGGGTCCTGGGATCGAGTCCTGCATCCGGCTCCCTGCTAAGCGGGAAGCCTGCTTCTCTCTCTCCCAATCCCCCACTTGTGTTCCCTCTCTCACTATGTCTCTCTGTCAAATAAATAAATAAAATCTTTAAAAAAAAAAAAAAGTAAAAAGCCTAATGCCTTCCACTGGTCACCCCTGAAGGATGCTAGAAAACCAATCCATTATGTTAAAAACTGGTTAAGCCCCAAGCTTTATATATCCCCTTTCTGAATAGCTATACCTCAGGATAACCAGCCAGGGTTTGTCTTTACAGAAGTCTCCAGATGATAAATACCATATCACCACTTTACAACCCCTAATGAAATCATGGCTCTAGCAATGATTATTGATGGCTGCTAATTCCAGAGACACAACCAGATGTTACGTGTCTGCTGAGGGAAGCACACCTGAAAAAAAAAAAAAAAATCGACTCGAATCTGGTGAAGCTTGCAGACCCAAGTTTCCTTATTAAAAAGTTTAAGAAACTTTCTAGAATGAACTTGGAAAACAAGGAAGACCTTATGTAACAATGTGCCACCTACTAAAGTAATAACTATAAATGTACCTCCTGGGTCTTCTACCCCTCTCACAAATGGTTATTAAAACCTCATACTGTTAACAAAACATTTCCTGTGCACACCACCTGCCTTCCCCACCAGATTCTAAGCTCCCTGAGCACAAGGGTTGGCCACGCACTTGGCCATCCCCTCCCATGCAGGGGGCTGGCCCGTCCGAGATGCTCAGGAAATGCCAGCTGATCTATGGTGGTTTGACGGAGCCATATTTAGCTCCATTATCCCTGCGTGGTGTGGAATAAGCAGAGGGTCAAAGCCCAATATGGGATCCTTGTAGGCAATTATGTTAATTATCATTATTAATTCAACAAACATTTATCTAGAGCCTACCATGTGCCAAGTACTCTGCAAGACACTGGGGATGAGAGGGAAAAACACACAATTACTGTCTTTAAGTATCTCAGTTTGGTGGGGGAGTCAGACAAGTAAACATATAATTACAATAATAGCTAACACTTACTGACCGCTTACTATGTGCCAGGCACCGTTCCAAGCATTTTAACCATACTGGCTTGTTAATGCTTACAGCCACCCGGTAAAATGGATACTGCAATCCCCATTGTACAGATAAGGAAACTGAGGCACGGAGAAGTAAACAGCTTGCTCAAGGTCACACAGCTAGGAAGTGGCAAATGCAGGATTCAGATCTCGGGTCATCTGGCTACAGAGGCCAACGGATCATCACAGAGGGTCGATCACGTTATCACACAAGGCGGGGGGTGGATGCACGAGACAACTCAAAGTAGGGGAACGGGGGAGCAGAGAAGAATCCTGGAGGAAGGCTCTTCAAGACAAGCTTTTCACAAGGAATGGGGCTTGGCAAATACAAGACTGAAGCACAAAGACAAAGCATGGTCAGAGCACGTCCGGGAATTCGGGGTGCTCAGAGTTTAAGAGGCAATGAGGGGGACCATAGCAAGAGGCCACCAGGCAGGAGTGTGGGAGAAGGAGGCAAAGGAGGAAGGATAGAAATTTACTGTGCTCAGGCTATACCAACCAAAAAAAAAAAAAAAAAAAATCACCGCACCAGTGGGTCCCTGCCTGCGACGAGGTGGCTGTTAGCGCAGAAGGCGGACTGAAGTGGCTCCGTCACACGGAGAGCAGCAGGGGTACCCACAGAAGGCGTGATTATGGAATAACGCCTTATCTGTCCTACTCGTTTCCTAGGGCTGCTGCAACATTCCCACAACTGGGCGGCTTAAAACAACGGTTTATTCTCTCACAGTTTTGGAAGCTGAGGTGTGAACTCAAGGTGTTGGCAAGATTAGTTCCTTCTGGGGTGGCAGGGGCTCAAGTCGGTTGGGCATCTGCGTTAGGCTCAAGTCATGATCCCAGGGTCCTGGCATCAAGCCCCAAATCAGGCTCCCTGCTCAGCGGGGGTGTGCGTCTCCCTCTCCCTCTGCCTGCTGCTCCCCCAGCTTGTGCGTGCACGCATGCTGTCAAATAAATAAATGAAATCTAAACAAAGAAAAAAGAAAAAAAGACTAGCTCCTTCTGGAGGCTCTAAGGAAAGTCTACCCCAAGCCTCCCTCCTAGCTTCTGGTGTTGCCCACAATCCTTAGCTTGGAGATGCATCACTCCAAGCTCTGCCTCCTTCATGGGGCCATCTTTCCTCCCTGAGTGTGTCTCTCTGGGTCTCCTCTCTCCTTGTAAGGATACCTCTAGTCATAGAGGATTAGAACTTACCTTAATGACATCCCCTTACTTGATTACATCTGCAAAGTTCCTATTTCCAAGTAAGGTCACACTCACAGATACTGGAGCTTAGGACCTGGCCATTAACTTTTGGGAGAACACAGTGCAACCCTGAACTACTACTCTACAACTTGCTTTTCTCTCTCTACAGTTAATTACAGGTATCTTCCCATGTCTGTCCCCATGGTTCTAGCTCACTCACTTCAAACTGCTGTGTATTATTTCCCTGCGTCAATGACCCATAATCTATTTGTCTAGCATCCTAGAGAAAGACTAGGACAGATAATCATCCCCATTAGGAACACCTGGATGCCTTAATATTTTGCCATTACAAACAATGCTTCAACTAAACCTCTCTGTACAGGCAGGCACCCATGCACACTGATAATGAGAGTGCTTCTGTAGGATGACTTCCTAGAAACAGAAACCCCCCTGGACCGAAGAGAATACAAGTTCAAGTTTTTGATAAATGACTAACGGCTCTAAAGTTTGTGCCAACTTGTGCATCCTTACCATACCGACACTTACTGAAATAATGCTTTGTTGCAATTTACAATTCATTCAACACATTTAGTTTCTCCTTAACAAGATAAAGCAATCTTTCACGTATTCATCAGTTAGCTGAATTTCTTATTGTCCATTTTTAAAAATTTTTATTTAAATTCTTGTTAGTTAATATGTAGTGCAATATGGGTCTCAGGAGAGGCGCCTGGGTGGCTCAGTGGGTTAAAGCCTCTGCCTTCGGCTCAGGTCATGATCCCAGGGTCCTGGGATTGAGCCCCGCATCAGGCTCTCTGCTCAGCAGGAGCCTGCTTCCTCCTCTCTCTCTCTCTCTCTCTCTGCCTACCTGTGATCTCTGTCAAATAAATAAATAAAATCTTTAAAAAAAAAATGGGTCTCAGGAGTAGAATTTAGTGATTCATCACTTACATATAACATCATAACAACAGTGCTCATCATAACAAGTGTCCATCACCCATCAAGCCCATCCCCCACCTACCTCCCTCCGTCAACCCTTATTGTCCATTTCCTATTCAACTTTGTTGTCTACTTTTTTTAATTTTTAATTTTATTTTATTTTTAAGATTTTATTTATTTATTTGAAGAAAGGGAGAGAGCACAAGTAGGGGGAGTGGCAGGGAGAGGGAGAGGGAGAAGCAGACTCCCTGCTGAGCAGAAAGCCAGATGTGGGGCTCCATCCCAGGACCCCAAGATCATGACCTCAGCCGAAGGCAGATACTTAACTGACTGAGCCACCCAGGTGCCCCTATTTTTTTTTTTTTTAGATTTTTTTTTTTTTAACTTTTAAGTAATCTCTACACCCAGTGTGGGGCTTAAACTCACAACCCTGAGATCAAGAGTTACACGCTCTACCGACTGAGCCAGCCTGGTGCCCCATGTCTTTTTTATTAGCTTGTAATGAATAAGATCAAGACTATAAGGCCTCTTCTGCATTACATGTTATACTTCTCCCTCCTGAGAATGGTCATTAAGTCACTGAATGCCTCCCACGTGTCAGGCCTTCCTCTAAGTGCTGGGGATACGGTAATCAACAAAGCATTAGAGGTTCTTGTTCTCAATTGTTACACTTCTCATAAGAAAAGGAGTTTGCACTTGATTTGGGCTGGGAAATAGACAGGAAGTGAATTTTCACCCCTGGGTACAGAGTTCCTTTGATCCATTTAAATACTATCCTGTTTCATCCGCTTGAGAGCCTTCTGGAGAGAAATCTACCCCTGCTCTCCAGGGGTCCTAGAAGGATCCACCAAGGAGCAGGGCAGATAGTGGAAGCAAGAATAGCTAAGGGATAGCTTTGCTCCCTCCCTGGAAGAAGAGCCACACTGCCAGGTGCCCATGCACCCCCCCCCCCAAGGCATCTAGGGACAGGGCCTTTAAGCCCCAGTGAGTTCTGAGAGCAAAGGGAGAAGTCTGAAGAAGGAATAACTCCTCTCCATCACAGCAGAGAGGGTGCCAATGGATCCCCATTCCTATGAATCCCAAGGAGGGATGATGTCAGATTGGGCTCTGACCCTTCCTCCCCAACCCACTTACGGGATCCACCCCCTTGCATAGGTAGCCTACACGTACACACACACACACACACACCCATATTCAGGGATGAATCAGACAAGCTTATCCTCTTCGGATTTAAACCTTGTTCTTCAACCTAGTCTTCATTAATAATAAGGATGATACACTGATGTCCATCTGTTCAATTCCTCTATCTTTCCTTCCTCACCCCTGCCCTCCACTGGTTCCAAATTCACAGAGGAGAAGGATGATATTTACTGACTTCTGCAACATAGTTTCCATAACTGCTTGATGCCTGAGTATTTTGATCTTTGATTTTGTGAATGTGATAAATGTTTTCTTTGTATTTTCTGAAAGGTTATTTACTGATAAGTAGCAAACCAGGATTTTGTGTAGTTTTGTTTTTGGCCAAAGGAGTCAACTATCTCACTGACTCTAGTGGTTTTCAGTTGCTAGTTGAGTTTCACATGTAAAAATCAGGAAGCCTGACTGGCTCAGTGGGTACAGCATGTGACTCTTGAGTCTCTGTGTTATGTCTGAGCCCCATGTTGGGTGCAGAGCCTACTTTACAAAAAAAAAAAAAAAAAGGATGCCATCTACAAAAAACACTAACTTTATTTTTACTTTCATCTTTCTTACAATATTATTTCAACTAGAATTTCCAGGAAAATGTTAAAATAGTAGTGATATTATGTTAGTGTAATAATACCTTCTTTATTTTAATGAGAATAGCATTCTAGTTTATTTTTTTTAGATTTATTTATTTACTTGAGAGCGAGCGAGCAAGAGTGCAGGGGGAGAATTAGAAAGGGAGGGAGAGGATCTCAAGCAGACTCCCCACTGAGCGAGGAAACCCACATGGGCCTCAATCCCACCACTCTGAGATCATAACCTGAGCCAAAATCAACAGCTGGATGCTCAACTGACTGAGCCACCCGGGTGCGCCTATAATTTCGTTTTAAGTATAAGGTGGGCTGTGGTTTTAAAAAAAATTTTTTTTTTTTTGGTAAGATTTTATTTACTTGACAGACAGAGAGCACAAGCAGGCAGAGAGGCCAGCAGGCTCCCCGCCAAAGCAAAGAGCCAGATGCAGGACTCGATCCCAGAACCCTGGGATCACGACCCGAGCTGAAGGTAGCGGCTCAACCCACCGAGCCACCCAGGTGCCCCAGTTTAAAATTTTTTCTTTAAAAAAAAAAAAAAAATCAAGAATGGATGTTCATTTGACACAGTGACTATGTCTTCCTATACTAATGAATTCTATTTGATTAAACTACCTGTGCATCTTTGGAATAAATCCTTTAGTTGTTTATGATATATTACCCTTTAACATATTATTAGATGGAACTTGACAGTATTTTATATTAAACTTTGACACCACTCTCTCTCTAAGCAGTGTGCTTCTCTCTTCTGCACTATCAGTCAGCATTCAGAAACAAGGCTGTAGCAACGTTGTGACAGGCGTTGGGGCGGCCATCCATCTGTTCTTGGGCTCAGAGACAGTCTTTTTGCATCAGAAAGCTCTATTTCCTCAGCATTTTGAAATTTCCTGTCAATGCCTTCAGACGTAACAGCTCTGGGTTTTACTTAGTTGTTTTTACTTTCTTCCAATTGTTTCCAATAGACACTGGTCACTCACTTAGTCATTCTAATGGTTCCTGAATAAACTTCGGTAATTTATGTTTTCCTTGCATAGACTGCTTAGCATGGCACTGAACATGGTAAACTGCGATAAACTTTTTAAATCTTTCTATTGCAATAACAGCTCTGATTATTAGTAGGTATTTCTGAATGCCCTCCTCATTGAACAGTGAGCTCTGTCTCACTCCCTGCTACATGTCCCCAGTATCTCTCAGGTGCCCCGTATGTGCTCAAAAAATTGTGGTAAAGCCAAGAATGAGGTTAAAGCCTCTTTTTCTCAGATGCCTGGGTGGCTCAGTCAGTTAAGTGACTGCCTTTCGCTCAGGTCGTGATCCCAGGGTCCTGGGACTGAGCCCCAAATCAGGATCCTGCTCTGCGGGGGAGCCTGCTTCTCCCTCTCCCTCTGCCTGCTGCTCCCCCTCCTTAGGCTCTGACAAATAAGTAAATAAAATTTAAACAAATAGGGGCTCGCTCCTGGGTGGCTCAGTGGGTTAAAGCCTCTGCCTTTGGCTCAGGTCATGATCTCAGGTCCTAGGATCGAGCCCCGCATCAGGCTCTCTGCTCAGAGGGGAACCTGCTTCCTCTTCTCTGCCTGCCTCTCTGCCTACTTGCAATCTCTGTCTGTCAAATAAATAAATAAAATCTTTTAAAAAAAAGAGAAATATTTATTTGAGAGAGACAGAGAGAAAGAATGGGGGTGGGGGAGGAGGAGAGAGAATCTCCAGCAGACTAATCCCCTGAGGGCAGAGCCCATAGTGGGGCTGGATCTCATGATCCCGAGATCACGACCTAAGCTGAAACCAAGAGTCCAACATGTAACCGACTGAGTCACCCAGGTGCCCCTGTTCATTGCTTTTTAAACTCTTAAATCTATTTCTCTAATTATCACATTTTTTTCATCATTTTCATCTCACTGTACATTTTCCTCTGGATTCGGAGAGCTCTACTACTACATGGCACTGATTAGGTTAATCGTAGTCCATTAGGCCCTTTAAAGATTATGCTGGAGGGGCGCCTGGGTGGCTCAGTGGGTTAAGCCGCTGCCTTCGGCTCGGGTCATGATCTCAGGGTCCTGGGATCGAGTCCCACATTGGGCTCTCTGCTCAGCAAGAAGCCTGCTTCCCTCTCTCTCTCTCTGCCTGCCTCTCCGTCTACTTGTGATCTCTCTCTGTCAAATAAATAAATAAAATATTAAAAAAAAAAATAAAGATTATGCTGGAAACTTACTTCTGCTATTGCATTTGTTTCCTTATACCTATTTGTTACCTCAGCCAGTCCCGTATTTATCTCCTCCCCCTTCTTGGTCAGCTTCCTTTTGATCTCTGTCTGTTGCTTCTCATCTGATTTTTTCTTTCCATCTCAGGTTTCATAAAATACATATCTTTTTGATTTGGGGGTGGGGGGATGGGGGGAGATGCTGCCTTTAAAAAAAAAAATCACTTCTTTTTTCCAGCAGTATTCTAAGGAAGAAATGACAAGAACTGAACTAAGCCACGGGCAATGGGATGGAAGGGAAGGGAGAAGCTAGGAGAGCGATTAAGGGACAGCAATAAATGAAGAAGCAGAAAAAAACAAATCCAGACAGCCAGCAGAGCCTACAGGCTCCAAGCATACATCCATGAGGACTTATAAGTGTCCTTGGAGCTCACCGGCCACAAAACAAGGGCAACACCACAACGGCCCCCACCCCTCACTCCACACACACACCTCCCTGCAAAGACCCTCACCAGAGCCGCTAAGCTGGCCATTATCATGTTCATCCTACAGATAAAGAATGGAGTTCAGAAAAGTTAAACTGCTTCCAGAACTAGAATTCCAGTCTGTGGAATCCAGCTTCTGGAGCCACCATGGAACACTGAGGGCAGGGTTACCCAGCCTGTGAGAAGACAGATGACAGGAACTCAAGCCACCCTGCTATGTCCATCATCAAGTTGGGGGCGACAACAAGAATACATCTGACAGAATGGAAAATGAAGAGGAGCAGGTCATTTAAAGCTACATGGTGTAGAAGAGAGAACACACATGGCCTCAAAAATGAGGGAATGAGAACCTTGGTGGCACACTCCAAAGTTTCCCGGAACATCCCTGATAGGTGCTAGCTATCTTGGCGTAATTATTAATAATGTCCCTGTCTGGACGATAAATTCTCTGGTCCCCCTAGCAATGCTCCACATGTGAACCATGCTCACCTGTTTTCACATGTTATTCTGTGTGATTTTCTGCAGGCCTACTGAATAGCGCTGTTTCAGAAATTTGATGAAAGGGACACCTGGGTGGCTCCCTCGGTTAAGTGGCTGCCTTCGACTCAGGTTATGATCTCAAGGTCCTGGGATCAGTGCCGCATGGGGCTGTCTGATCAGCGGGAAGTCTGCTTCTCCCTCTGCCCCTCCCCTTGCTCCTGTGTGCGCTCTCTCTCAAATAAATAAAATCTTTAAAGGGGCGCCTAGGTGGCTCAGATGGTTAAGATCCCCTTTAGCTTGGGTCATGATCTTCAGATCCTGGGATGGCCCCCACTGGGCTCCCTGCTCAGTAGGGAGTCTGCTTCTCCCTCTGCCTCTCCCTCCTACCCCCTCCCACACACACTCTCTCTCTCTCTCAAATGAATAATGAATAAAATCTTTAAAAATAAATAAATCTTTTTTAAAAAGAAAAGAAATTTGATGAAAGCTAAAAACTCCCTCTTCAGAAAAATTACATAAGTGTAGAACGTTGGAAACAAGTTTGATTATGTTCATTCCTTTTGGCAGAGCAGCTCCATCTCTGGGAATTTATCCTACAGACAGGCAAGCACAAGGGCAAAGGTAGGTACAAGGACATTTCTGATGGCACTGTTTTAAGTAGCAAACACCCTAAAATCCATCAGTAGGGAATGAGTCAAATAACCTGGGGGAGGGGGGGTGGGGATCTGCCTCTTTTTTTTTTTTTCCTAAAATTTTATTTATTTATTTGACAGAGAGATCACAAGTAGGCAGAGAGGCAGTCAGAGAGAGAGGAGGAAGTAGGCTCCCCGTCGAGCAGAGAGCCTGATGTGGGGCCGATCCTAGGACCCCAAGATCATGACCTGAGCCGAAGGCAGAGGCTTAACCCACTGAGCCACCCAGGCACCCCTGCACCAAGCTTCCTCTTAAAATAGGTAGGAGTCTTCCTGCGCCTCCTCTGTGGACCCCCGCACTCCCCTGCCCCGTGCCCCCAACTCAGCAAGGTCCCAGGGGAGGAAGAGACACAAGCTTGCTCACAGGAGGAGGCTAAATAATGAATTGTAAGTGTGTGTTTTCTTTGGCCAGGGCAGTCTGGCCAAGCACTGGGGGCTGCTGGGCAAACATTTTTCATATTTTAGTAGCTGGCCTATGCCCAAAACAGTCAGAAGTTAAGTAAGCTTTGAATGAGCTGCGCCTATCCTCTTCCCCCGCCCCAAGAATTCTTAATGAGGTTCTAAGGCAGCGGCCTCCAGCAAACCGGTCCTGTTGCCTTAAATATCACTGGCCCTTCACTACTTTTAATGAATGCAAATGATTCAGCAACAAAACACTTAGCCTGGAGTGAAATCCGTCTTTGTGTGGCTGGTTTCACCGGCTTACAGCCCAGCTCAGGCAGGGCCCTACCGGGCAACGGCCCAGCAAAACCTGAGGTGCCCAGGCTAGCCCAGGCAGACCCCTGCACACCAAGGGCAGCAGGCGCCGAAGGCAGGAAGTGCTCAGCAGGAGGGAAGACCCCTCCCTCACCGCCCCCCTCCACTCACTACCCCGGCCACCATATGCAGACCCTCACAACTCCACCTCTTTACAACTCTGGCTGCAGGGCAGAGGAAAGTGTGAGCAGAAAAACAAAAGGTATTTCTTTGATCTAATCAAAGGGGTTGGTCCCGGGCACCTCAAAGGCCTGTCCGGTCACCATACATCCCGCATTCAAGGCCATTATACTTTGACACGCCCACCCCCACCGCCTCCTCACCTGATGCCAGGTACCCGAGGAACAGAGCAACCAAGAACCTGAAAAGCTCACTTGGACCCATGCCCTCCTTCACCAACTTCATGGCAGCAACAAAAACAGAGGGAGTGTAAATAACCCAATTTACACCCTGTTTTCAGAGTTCTCTTTTTGGCCGCAGGAACTGAAAGCAATTTGTCAGGAGTCTAAGAGCAACCTTCCGCTAATTCACTTCCAACATGGGCTCAGGGGGATTTGCCCTTCCCATCGTCCTGATCATATGCCCCATCAACACTTCTCCCTGAGGCTGGGGCAGCAGCCTGGACCAGAACAAGCAGCTGTTAACGCCACAGCAATCACCCCTGAGGCCAGCAGCTGGCAAGAGACCCCCAGAGGTCCATCCAAGTCCTCTCTAGGTTGTTCTGGTCGTGGATGTAAATAAGGAATAGGGGATGTTAGACCCAAACTGACCAAAATCAGGAGCACTGAGGGCCCACAGGTATCTCTCTGGGTGCCCGAGATATAAAAACGGCTTCAAAGTCTTTGCTGACCTGGTTTGAAAAGCACCACTCCCTCTTTTCAATCCTCACAGGACAGGGAAGCCGGTGAGACTGGCTTCCCCGGAAGAACACTTCACACTGAGTTTTAGAGGGCCTATATTCTCAAAAATGCCCTTTTTGAGGATTTAAATACCACTACATCAAAGGCTTTTAGGAGAAGAGCACTGGAATTTCCTTAACCTCAAAACCATTCTTCCTGATTGTTCAAGACACATCTGCCACAATACCTTATTCTTCTTCAAGACACTGCCAAGGAAGCCAAAGGAAGCCAACGGAAGCACAAAAGGGCATTCACTTCACACAGGAGCTGCGTCTCCTAGACCCTGGGACTTCTAAGTTCTTGCCTTCCAAAAATGATCCATTAATCAGACCCTTTCCTAGCTGGGCACACCTACTGAGGGTTAAAATTCTGGACAACAACACAGAAAGAGTGTATTCTGAAACCCCTATAAGGTAGAAGTAAACATCTGGAAGGCTTACACAGCAATCCATTTTTTAAAAAGGAAATCAAAAAGTTTTGCTCTTTACTTTCACTAATGCATATGAAAGAGATCTCTTCCTCTGTCTACCATCTAAACCCCAACTCTGCAGTTAATCCATCCTACCATCAGATAAACCAGAACTCAAGCAAATGATGAACTCCCCAGCCTTTGGGCCACTCTAGTCCTGGGGATGGGGGAGGAAGGTGCTCTCAAGCAAACGCCTAGATAGCACAAAGCAGAATGAATGGCACCAGTTGTCTCCACAAAGCTTGGCTCAAACCCACACCTCTGCCTGGGAGGGGAAGGAAATGCTACCAGCTCCTGTCTGTCTCCTGCCTGCCCCCACTCACGGATCCATCCTCCGAGTGCCTGGCATTTTCTGGGTCCCCCTTCTTTGGTGCTTCTCTGCATCCTTGCCTTGTTAATTACTCTCTTCTGGTTCCTTCTTGATGTGCCTCCCAGACGATCCATTCCTGGAATGAGTCTCTAGCCTCCCCCAGGAATAGCCCAGCTTTTCAAAGTGGAGACTCTACCATTAGAAAGGGATTTTCTTTCCATAATTGTCTGTCTGCCCTCCTAGGGACATCCGCCTCCTTTTCTAGACATCTCTTGCCTTCTGAAGACTTACAGTGCCTCCCCCCACCCTCTCACATACTCAACCTAGCATGATGCCTGGTGCTTAAGCATCATTTGTTATTTATGTGCCAGACTAAAAAGGAAACAGTTTCTACTGAAAGTTACTGGTGGATGGCAAACAAAAGCAGACCTGTAAATAAATCACCCTCATATGATAACTATCTTTTATGATTCACTCTAAGACAGTCTAAGTCCTTCTCATACACTGAATTTCAAAGGTGTCACCAATTTTAAGATGCACTGTTATCTGTGTTCCGCTAAAAGGAGATGGTCCCGGTTAAACTAAGACACAATAGGACATAATTGATTATGTTACCACCAGGCTTCAAAGGTGTGAAAAAAAAAGGGGGAAAAAAAAAAAAAGCACGTTAGAGATGATGAAAGACAGACAGTACTGTCTCACGGAATCCTTACAAGTACCCTAATGGGGTTGGTATTATGACCCTCATCTTACAAAAGGGAAACTGAGGCTCTAGGGTCTCTTGGGGAACAAGTTGTGAAGCCAGAACTCCATTCCTAAACAGATTTCTTTCTTTCCTTTTTTTTTTTTTTTTTTAATTTGACAGAGACACAGCAAGAGCAGGAGGAGGCAGGGGGAGTGGGAGAGGGAGAAGCAGGCTCCCCGCTAAGCGGGGCTCACTCTCAGGACCCCGGGATCATGACCCAAGCCAAAGGCAGATGCTCAAGGACTGAGCCACCCAGGCGCCCCATCCTAAACAGATTTCTGAATTTCCCTGGCCCAGGCAGGTGGCACCCCCAGGCCTCGGGCAGATCAACCCCAGCTAAACTGCCCCATCAAAGGCAAATAACCCTTGCTTGGCTGATTGCTAAAATCAGGGTCTTTTTGCAATTGCTCCTTACAGATCTACTTCCAGAAACAACAACAAAAGGAAAACAGGTTTTCCTAGCTCCTTCCTCACAAAACTGGCTGGAAGTGAGGGGGGACCTCGCAGCCAACTTGTTATATATAAAGCACATTTAATGAGCCTTTCAAGCTGCGGGGGTGGGAAAGGCAGGGTTCACTGGAAATGTGATACTTTGGCAGCCAAACGAGAGGGACAAGGCCCTTAGCATCAGCCCCAGGGGGATAAACACCATCTCAAACCTCTTTGTCTGCCAGAAGGAGATACTTCCTGGGGGGGCCAGGAGGCGGCAAAGCTTTTTATGACAAAGCCCACCTAATAACCACCCTCTACCAGAGACCTGGCTGGGGTCTTTGTACAACCCACCTATCCATAAACCCTCTGTCCTTTCCCAAACCTGCTGGGGTCCCTCTACCCGCAAATACCTGTGACAGCCATAAACGCCCTTAAACAGCCCCATTTACTGCCCAGCCTGCCTGCTGCTAAATGAGGGCATTTGTTTCGAATTTGCAAATACCGAAAGCAGTGGAAACCTAAGTCCACTCCTAAAATGAAATGTTCTGCATTCCTCCGGGCCTGAAGCACCGCGCTTCAAAAGCTGCAAGGGGCCCTGGCTGTTTACTCACTGGTGGGGATGTTGGGAGAAGTATTTCCCTGCTCCCTGAGGAGGTTCCTTTGATCTGGGCTGGGTGGGAAGGGGACAGAGAGAGGTGCCACCCAGGCTCAGGCCCGGCTGGCCCACCCTTGCTGGACTCCTTTTTGGATCTGCCCGCAGCAGCCTTGGGGGGCCTGGGAAAGTGAGTTTCATCGTCTCTCCAGGAGGCTCAAGGAGAGACACAGCAGGCCAGCTCAGCAGGACCTCTCAGACCAGGTTCAAGAGGCCCTGGAAACAAAGGGAAAGTTAAGAGTTGAAAAAGACACACAAGGCCAGAGAAGCACCCCAGCCCCTTACCCAGAAATGAAGGGGGGCCGACTCGACACCCCCTTTCCCTGCACCCCACCAACAAACTCAGGACACTACTTCCAAGCAGGGTGAGATGTTTACTAAATAAAAGCCCTTTGTTTCAAGGAGTCTTCAGAAGGGGGGGGGGGAGTGGTGGGAGGTGGTGGTAAAGAGAAGACAGAGATCCTCCTCCAGGCCCCCTGGGGCTGTTCCCGGGCTCAGCCACCCCTCCTTCCCGGGAAGCTCCTCCTGCAGGAGGCCCGGACCCCTGCGGTGGAGGAGGAGCCCGGATCACAGGCCAGATCACAGGCCGACCACAAGCACAAAGCTGCTAGCAAGCTGGGCATTTTTTAAATTGGTCAGTTTAACAACTGGGTAATCTGCTAAATTAACCAAACAGATAGAATGGTTTGGTCTTTGTAGCTGGAGCTATAAGACCAACAACAAATCTTCTCCGCCCGCCCACCCACCCCCCTTTCCCAGGACTGCAAGACAACCATTTTCTTTGTTTGTGATTTGTTTTGTTTTTCGGGTAGCTGGAAATGAACTTGGGATCTCAAACTCGATCCTTGCACATCTCCTCTGTAAGGACCTGCTGACCTGAAGGATCCTTCTCTCTCTCTCTCTTTTTTTTTTTTTTTTCCCTTTTAAACAGATGAGCTATAAGAGAATCAAACACCAAAGTATCACTTTGTACCCTTCAGCAATGGGATTCAGGTTCCCAGGCTGGAACCTGAGAACTTTGGAAGCAGAAGAACAAAACTCAGCAGGACAGCCAAGAGGGGTTAGCAGCTCCCGCCAAAGGGAGATCTAGCCGGCACCCAAACACGGACATGTCCCAGAACATCAGAGGTCACTGTCCAAGCAATTCTGAAACCTCTTGGGAATTAAAAGACTTGCCTCCAAAATCAGAAATGGAAGGGAAACCTATGTTCACCGTGTCCCTACCGAGTGTGGGCACACCCATCACCACAACAGCGGTTAGAGGCAGCACCTCTGTTAACCACAGAAGCGACAACTCTCTTTACCACCTACGTGGTCTCCAGCACAGCATCACAGAGTGTACACCTCCCTGCAGGCACACGGATCTGGTATGAGGCAGCACCCCTGCAAGACAGGGCCTGCAACTGCCCTCGACCTTCCAGAAGCACCAGGTGGGAGAAACCGAGGCCTCGGCTCAAATCGTGTTCTGGACTTCTATATTACACAGTTTGACCATGACTCTAAAAACTCTAGGATGGACAGAGACCTCTGAACAGGGCACCGAAAACCTTAACCGTGCTGTTTTGTAACGACAAATTCTTAAAAAAGAGGAAGAAAATCTGGCAATCTTGAACACAATGGGCCAAAAGGTCTCTCCATGCGAAGGCGCCCCATCTGCCTTCTTTGACTCAGATAAAATCTTCTTTTGGAGGACACCTGGGTGGCTCAGTTGGTTAAGCGTCTGCCTTTGGCTCAGGTCATGGTCCCAGGGTCCTGCGATCAAGTCCCGAGTAGGGCTCCCTGCTCAGTGAGGAGTTTGTTTCTCCCTCTGCCCCTCCCCCCAGCTTCTGCACTCAAGCTCCCTCAGGCTCATTCTACTCTCTCAAATGAATAAATAAAATCTAAAAAACACACACACACAAACTTTTTCCCTCTCATAAGAATTCTCTCCCAAACCTTTCTAGAATTTACTTGAACTTCTCCATTCCCCCTTGCACCTAAGGAATAAAACCCTAATACCAACATCACCAGTTGATCAAGTCTAAACACATCTATGCCCATGCAGTAGACACTCCAGAACAAAATATGGCCCTTAAAATCCTCTCCCCAAAACTACAGGTGAGGAAAAGGGCCTATAAGATGTGACAGAAAGAAAGCCGGAGGTTCCGAATGGCAATACTGGGTCAGTCCCCAAAGGTCACCACATTCAAGGTCTTCCAAGGTCTTGAGTCCTCAGGTTGAGGCCCAAGTGGCAGGTGGGACTTGTCCAATGTCATATGAGCAGTCTGGGGCAAATGGGGGAGCAGGGCCCGTGCCTCCCTCCCAGTGCCTCCAGACGAGGGACACACCCCCCCCCAGGGTACCCAGAACTAGAGCCCACCAAAACCCATCTTTGCTACTGAAGAGACTCTACCATCACTGCAGCATTTTCTCTAAAACAGGAAAGCCTACACACTTTACCTGGGGACACTGGAGGGCCCAGGTGTCCAGGGAGAGAGGCAAGCCTGGTACTTCTTAATGAGATGTGGTAGAAACTCTGAGCAGCCCCACTTCCCTGAAGTCTCAGCCAGGCTTCCTTATTAATTATTACTAAGGCTTTAGAAGCCTGCATGTGCAAGGCAGTAAAATCCTCCGGTGTGGGGAGGAGCCCAGAAACAGATCAAGATCCCAGCAGCTACAGACATATATGCCAAGCAGGTACAGCACTGGGGCCTCAGCCTCTCGGGTTTCTCCTACAGTATGGGATGAACAGCAATGCTCTAGGCCACCACCACAGGAGGCAAGTGAATAGTAGAGAAAATTACTCATCAAAAACATAATATTAGATTAGAGTTCACCAAAATCATCTTGGCCCATCAGCTGAGAAGCAAAGAGCCACTCATTCCAATGGGATGGCCACATATGATTGTATAGGTTGTGTACTACTCAAGATACCCAGCCAAGGTGTTAATACTGAAATACTGCCCTGTGTCCTGATGCAGGGTTGTATTCACTTGGAGGAAGGGCACCCATTTCTAATCTGCACAAAGGTACTCTTTGAGCTAGCTGCTGGGACACCTCAGCCACCCCCCAAACAGACCCATCATTCTCCTCACTGCCTCACCAACGGCACCCCAGAAGGGGCAAAAAGGAGCCAGTGTATCTCCCGGAGCGGAGGCAGTGCATGCTACTGTCCACTCGGGCCTTCTTAACCACCCAGAGAGAGAGCCATCCATCCCTGACCATGCCACACCTCGGGAACCTCCCTACAGTATTGACAGAAGGTCGTATAAACTACCCAGAGTGACCAGGGAAACCCCACAGCCATCCTATGATCACAGAATCTCCTCCCCTGGATATTCTAAGTCAGCCAAGGCTGCACAAAACACGGCTTACCACCCACTCCCTAGAAGAACATTGGCACGCCCAGGGAGACGGTGGCCCCGAACCAGCAGTGATCACTCTGGGAGAACCTGCTAGGACAGAGGGAGAAGAGTTCTCACCAGGAAATGCAAAGAGCTTGTGCCCACCTTTCCGAGATGCTGTTGGAATACTGAGACCCACTTAGAACATCTGTGCTCTCAAATGAGGAAACCATTTCTAAAGCTGCCAGTCCAAAATAACTCTGGCAAGCTCTTACAAACCATTCTAGAGATTGAGAACTGGAAAGAAAGGCTGATGTCCTAAAAGGAGACAAAGGGTCCGGGTAGCTTCTGGCCAGAGAGGCTACACCCCCGGGTCAACCTTCTCCAGGGGGAACACGACCTTGAACTTTCTGGAGGTGGACAAGGGAGTGATCAGCGGCACTTGTACCTTGCAGATGAGGAAACTGAGGTTCAAAAGGTTAACTAACCAGCTCAGGGTCATAAGGCTAAGCAGCAAATAAGCCAGGTCCAGGATACAGAAAAGCAGGTGTCACGGGACCACAAATGTCTTCTCCTCCTCTATCATGCACTGGTGGGTGTGATGTTAGACAAGAGCCAGCCACGTTTTCAGACTCCTGGTCCAAGGCCTTTATGTCATTCTGATCCATCACCACAGCCTACCTCTATGCGCAATTCAATTCTCTCTTCCCTCTGAAGCCCTTCCCCTCCCTGTTTGCTCCTGTGACATGGACTTACTGTCCTACACATTCCAGAATGGTTTATTTAGCATTTTACCAAGTGGTGTCTTTTACTACACTTCATGTGATTCCCATCTCTCTGTCGTGTCTCCTTCCTGCCTCCTGCCCCAACTGAGACACTTCCCCCACAGACGACCCTCAAGGATGCTTTGGACTGATCCCATCCTAAGCCCCTCCAGACCAACACCAACCTTTCTCAACACCACACGTCCACTTTAACGGACACAGCTCTTATGGAAACCCACTGGTTCTCAAACCTGAACATCAGTAAGAATCTCCCGGGAAGCAATTTTGTTTTGTTCTACTTTTCCTGGGAAACAATTTTAAAACTCAGTTTCCTTCTGAGCTTGAACTGCGACGGGACTGACTATTCAAAATCTGAGATAGAATCTAACAAACAAGAAAGTGAAATACCTTTTCTGCCTCCTTCCCTGAGGATTCTGATGGGCAAGTCTGCAGCCAGGCCCAGACAACTCCAATTTTAAATAGGTCCTCTGGTTACCAGGCTTTCCACAGTATTACCTGATGGTCTTTGGACCACAGATCCACATCTTCCTAACACGTGACTCGCAATCTCTACCCCACAACTCAGGACCTCATTCTTAGAAATTAAAGACCCATCCAAACCAGCAAATGCATATCCTTGCTCATCAGGGTCTAAGCTTCTGGCAGGAGCTTGGGATTGGCAGGACACCCAGTCGACTGTGTTCCACTCACCTGTGTATCCTTTCCCCGGAGTCTGGTGACCCCAACCTCAGCTGCAAGAGGGGAAAGGCGCCTGCGTGTGTCTGGCCTTCCAACAAAGCTTCCTCCCTGCCCCACTGCTACTTGAGCGGCTTTACTGGGAGGGAAACGGCCTAAACACAAAGAAGAGGATGGAAAAAGTGACATACTACAGAGGGCTTCCTCAAACCACGGATTAGCTGTAGCCGCTCCCATGCCAGCTCCCCACGAAGCGCCAGGGGCTCGGCAGGGCCCAGTGTGCACTCCGTGGTGAACTCGGAGAACCCCAAGACTGGCACTCTCTGCTGGCCACAATGGCAAAACTACCACAGCGTCAGGGACTAGAGGACCAGGCGGGGGGGGTGGGGTGGGGGGGGTGTTGGCGCAGAGCAGGAATCCAGGAGGGAGGCAGGCAGGGAGCTAGAAGTCAAGGTGAGCGCCAGCAAGCGTGGCCCTGAGCCTGTAACCCCACTGTGTGTCTCTGCCAAGGGCAGCACCAGGGGCACATGCTACTGAGGTTAGGGACAGCAGAGAGAGGCTCAGGGAACAGACCTAGGGCACCCAGCCATGCTCAATGACCCTTTCTTCCATCAAGAAAACACCAAAGACTGAATCCCTGGCCCCAAACTGCTCTTGGCTCAAATATTAGAGTCTGAACCAGCCAACATCCATCCCAGCTGAGTCTCACGGAAGCTCCTCCGGCTTAAATGCAAACTCACACACACAGCCTCACTCCGAAATATAAAGTCTTCCAAAGATTTAACAACAGTACAGCCACTGGAGCCCAGCAGAGACATTATGAGTCAAATGTATTCCTAAAAAGTCCTCTGCTGACCAAATTTCTGCCTCACAAATCCAATTTCTCCACTGCCCTTCATTATAAAACGAGCATAGGCGCCTCGAGGAAAACCAGAGGCTCCAAGAGGAAGTGAACAAGTCACCAAACGCTACATACCTTCTAGAGTCCCACGTTTAATGGACAAGTTTCCTGACAAAATCTAAATCAAGTTCAACCCAAAGGGAGGTGATTTTTTTTTTTGACACGGTGAGGCAATTTTTACATGCAGACATCACACGAAAGAGTGCATACATGAATTAAAAGTTAGTTAAGGTAAATCTTCAAATACTGTGCAAGATCTAGGGCCCCTAATTTGAAAGCTCTACCCCTCAAGTTTCTGTATAAGGAGACCAGGATTTTGGGCACCTGGGTGACTCAGATGGTTAAGCATCTGCCTTTGGCTCAGGTCATGCTCTCCGGGTCCTGGGATGGAGCCCTGAATCAGGCTTCCTGCTCAGTGGGAAAGCCTGCTTCCCCTGCCCCTCCCTACTGCTCATTCTCTTTCAAATAAATAAAGTCTTTTAAAGAGAGAGAGAGAGAGAGAGAAAGAGCACGTGCGGGCGCGCAAGCCTGTGCCCAGGACTCCTGGAACTCTGGGGTGTAGTCACCTGGGTGGCTTATTCAATGCAGACTAGGTTTCTCCTTGTGCTCCCAGGAAATGTTGATGCCACTTTTCTGTGGACCTTATTTTGAGTGGCCCCTACACAGCTCACCATTTTCGAAGTGTGGCCCTCTAAGATAGGTCAGCTTCCTATGTACATGGGGTTGCCAGGCCCAGAACTCTTGGAGAAGGCCGGAAGCCCTGCCACATCAAACTCAGAAAACCACCACAATGAAAAGGCAGCCCAGAAACAGGGAAGGAAGGTCTGGTCCCTTGATACAGTCACGGTAGAGCAGGCACAAGGAAGAACAACAGGCAGCCCCAACCCAGAGGAGCTGAAAGGGACACAAAAGACCCCTGACAGCTAGGAGGCAAAGGGAATGTTTACCTTTGCCCTTGATTACTCTGCCCTGTGCCCAAAAAGTTCACTCACCTTTTCAATAAACCTAGAGAAATATCCATCATAAATGATACTGTAAGGAATTCCGCAAGAGGGGAGCGCTTTAGTTAAAACTCAAATGGGACAAAAATAGGTTAGTGTCCTAAGAATGACAGAGTCCGAAAGTCCTACAGGCATCTTTCTGGCAGGAGAACAGGACAGCTTTGGGGAGGAAGCGGGGCTGAGCGAGAGATGGGCCAGGCAACACATACCAAGGACTGGCTGGAGAGGAAAGAAAGGGCTGAGAAACCACGCCTATCTCAGGGGATGGTAAATTGACTCGTTGGGTAGCAATGGAAGGCTCCAGTAGGTGGAAAATGTTTCCTGTTGGAGGTGACTGTAAGGCTGGAAACATATGTGGGAAGCCTATCCCAGGAGATGGAAGAACAAGAAAAGGGCCCTGTATAGACCTTATTACATTTAATCCTTTGCACAACTCTGGGAAGTCTCTTCACAGAGGAGGCAAACTTCACAGAGGAGGTCAAGAAATTTGCCCAGGCCCACGGGGTCTGTCAAAGTTTGAGTTGCTCTTCTCCACAGCCTGAGCTCTTTCCACCACTCAGCCCTGCTCTGAACGCCAGGAGTGTGACTAGATCCTTCAGCAAGCCAAGTACAGAGATTACCCATGCCCTCCCTCGCAGCAACGACTCAGGAAACCCATCACTGATAAAAAGCAACTCCCAGGTCTGAATGACAGGCTGCAGAGCCTTGAGGAATCTGCAGGACAGCCTAGGTCTTACTGTGACAACTCAATCTCCCCAAAGACACAAGAGCCTGGAAGGAAGAACCCAGAGAGGGGGGATGGGAAGAGGAATGGGTAGTGACCACAACCGACCACGCAAACAGCTGGGGCTAAGAATCCCAGATTTCCAAAGTCAAGCCCTCTCCTTCCGCCTCCACTGTATTTATGTCAACAGGAATCTCAAAGTTTGGAAAGCTATTCAGCCATTTACAGCATAATTATCCAAACTTCAAAATGGTCTAATCCACAAACCAAGCTAGCCTCGGTCCCTCACTCTGGCCTTATTAACAGCAGAGTCTCACTAAAACTCCAGTTAATTACACAGTTAAACAATGAGATGGAAAAATCTACTGTAATCTATTAAAAAATCGTTGCCCCCTGAAGTCATGCCGTCCAGGGGTGCACTGAGTCCGGGATTTCACCAGAAGACAGCAGGCACCTCGGCCTCGGCTGAAATTGCTTACAGCACACGGGCAGGTTCCACACCAGGACACACTTGGTGGAACTGATGTAAGGCTTTCATTCAAATGTTCCTTTGTTGAACACAAGACATCTCCCCACCCCCAGAAGAGATTGCAGACGTCCAGTCCCAAACCAACAGCCTGCCCTAACCACCCCCACCACACACACATACAGGACGCCCCGTCTCTCTCCACTTAAACACCCATCGATTAACATCAGAGTTGTCTTCTCACGGAAGGAATTTAGGAATTTAGTATTTGTTGACTAACAAGGACCCAGTCTCCACCAGAATTTCCCCTTGACTCCAGAGCTCTAAACATCAGCAATGAAGACAGCCGTAGCAGGCGACCCACTTACCCAAAGCCCAACAGCCACCAATCCAGGAAGCCAGCGAGCTGGGGCTGCTCGTCCATCTGGCTGCCCCCACCCCATCCTGGCTGCACAAAAAAACTTTCAGACTTCCTCTGGGAGCAGATGTGGGTCCTGCCACGAGCAATAACCACCCTACACATCACAAGGAACACAGGGCAGCTCCAGAAAGACCTCCTACGATTCCTGGGAACTTGTTCTTACCTCTCCTTTTAAACTAGGGCTGGGGGAGATGTTGATTCCATCACCACCAAAATCCCTCAACAGCTGACAGCCAGGGAGATGTCGGAAAAGGCAATTCTCTACCCAAACCCGCCCTATAGACACTCTTCCAAGAAAGAGGAAAAGTGCTAAGCTAGGACCAGGAGTCCTGGACAGATTCCTCCAAAAAGGGCTGCTGCCAGGATCATCACCAAAGATTTTGTGTTGTGGGTTTCTTTTTTTCTTTTTTGGGGGGAGGGGGGTGTTGCATATTTCCAGTTCAGGCCGTTTGTGGTGTGCAGGTAGCTTGGTGCTTTCCTGTAAAGCACTTCAACACCTCAGTGGTGACTCTCAGGTGTGACCAAGCCAGGAAATAAAGGCGGGGGATGGCGGGGGTGGGGGTGGGGGGGTGTCGGGTGCTGTCTGCCCCGTAGATACAAGCCACACCCTCATCAAAACGCCAAGGCCCTCCAATAAAGCGCAGAATGAACTCTTTTTGCCTTTCTACCCGCAGAATGAGAGATTTTCCTTCCTCCGGAGGAAAGACAGGATGGAAATCCAGGAAGGAGCAGAACCAACCCCGTCCGCACCTTTGCAGGCCGGCCATGCCCGATTTTGGCAGCGGCCTTCACACATTAGTCACCACGACAGCCTCGGACTCCCTGCTCCCCAGATTCGACCCGGCTGGGAGTGGGCTCCGGGATCGGGGCTCCGGGCTCAGGCCCAAGAGCTGGAGGAGACGGGGCAGGCCCTATTTCTCCCTTTCTCCTGACCGCACTAGCAGGGTCATCAGGGTCCCAGCCTGGCTCGGGAACTTGGAGAAGAGAAGCCGGGAGCGTCTGGCCGGCGTAGGTAACAAAGCTCCGCGCTCCGCGCGGCGCAGGTCGATCCCGAATCCGGCCCCAGGCCGGCCTCCTTCACCTAGGCTGAGACTGCTGGAGGGACTCCGTCCCCCCACCAGCCACCGCATCGCGCTCCCCTAAAGTAGGGACAGAGTCGTTTCCCTCCCGAAAAGAAACTCTCCAGCGGAGCCCGGGAGCCAGCAACTCCCGGCAGTTCCCGAGCAAACTCTCCGCTCCGACAGGGAAAACTCCGTGGCGCGTGGAAAGGCGTCCTCGCTAGCGCCAAGGGAGAGGGGCCCGGGCGAATCCAAGGGGGCGAGTCCGCGGGGGCTTCGCCACCCCGGACGCCAGGACTTCGCGCCTGCCGCCAGCCTCTCCACCACTCCAGGGTGTCTCGCCCGGCCCAGCTGCCCAAAGCCACCTCCTCGTGCCCCCTTTTGCCCGCGGGGCTCCCGCGCTCCCCGAGCCCCGTCCCCGCAGCTCGCCGCGACTCACCGCCCAGCAGCTGCAACAGCAGGACGCTGAGCAGGGGCAGCCGGCGGAGATTGCTCGGGATTCCCGGCGCAGCTGCCATCGCGGCAGGCTCCGGAGGAAGACCCGGCCGGCGCTCGGCGGGCGTTCGAACTGCGCTCCGCGGCGGGCCCGGGAGGCCGAGCGCACCGGAGGGCGGGCGCCGCTGCAGCAGCCGCAGCCAGAGCCCGAGCCCGAGGCGTCCCGAGCCGGACCCGCGCGCCGCTGGTACCTCCGAGCCCTCGCGCGCAGCCGCCACCGTCTCTGCTGCTGCCTGCCGTCGCCGCCGCCGCCAGGCCCCGCCCCGCGACGCCCCCTCCCCGCCGGCCGCCGCGCGGCGCCCCGCCCCTTCGACGCCCCCTCCCCGTCGCGGCGGGGAGGAGCTCGCAGTAGGGGGAGGGGTCTGGAGGTGGATAGGGGACAGAGGGAGGGAGGCCCTGGGGAGTGCGGGGACCTGAGCGAGGTAGGGCAGCATAGGCTGTGCCTACCGTCCATTCTGCAGGGACTTGGGGAACCAAAGTGACTTTAGTGGCCCCTGCGGAGGATGGTTCTGGGCCTTCCCGGGGGCTCTGGGCAACTGTTCCCCCCAAATTCTCTGGGTAGAAAGGGGAAAAGGTGGGCTCTGGCTCACTTCTCAACGACCTAAAATCCTGAGGGAGACCTAGAACAGAAGGGTGTCCTTGATGTCCCCCAAGCAAGGTAACCTGGAGTTACTGAAGAACCCCAGGAGAGATACAGCCTGGAGAAGTGAAGGGACCCGTGCATGGCTGGGATCTGGTTTGGCTCTGGACCAATCTGAACCCAAAGGTAGAAACAGACTGGGCTCTGAATGCCTGGCTGAATTAAACTGACAAATCTATCCCAAGTCCATCTCCAGGCAGTCTGGGCTGCAGGGCATGGCCAAGTCTCCAGCTGTGGGGAGGCCCTGCGCAGCCCTTGTTCCAGGCACCCCCTACCCCCAGCGCCACCACCCCCACATTCTTTCTTTGTTGTGAAAGCAGCAAGGGGTGTAGGAGGCGGGTCAGGAGGAGTCAAGCTTTAGAAGATGGGCCCCAGCTGCTGCTCAGGCCTCCAGGATATGCTGAGAGGGGATGGATGGTGAGTGCCTCATCCCCCTCTGGCTCCGGAGGGCCCCCCAGGCCCGCTTAGACCTCCCTTCCCCCAAGCAGCTGGGAGGAGGAGGGGCAGCCACAGAGGGCCTCACAGGCCGGGAGCCGTGGCGCCAGGACTCCAGGGTCCTGCCACATGGCCACCACATGTCCCTGACAACCCAGTCCATAGCACCTTCTCCTTGGGGTTGTGGGCCTCCTCCCCCATCCCCCAGATGTCTTCCTGCAGGCCCTGCTGCAGAGGACACAAACAGAGGGAAGGAAGAGAGGAGAGATCCAAGAATCAACACTTCTCTTGTTGCCCCATCCATCACTGTCCCTTGCCCTTCTGTGAAGGGCCCCAACACAACCCTTGCTCCCTACCCTCTTCGGTCAGGACTCAGGTGGCAAAATGGTTACCTGATTCTTTTATTTAAGAAAAGTGAAATACACGGACCTGAAGTGAGGCAGCAGAGGGAACAAGAGAGGCCAGAGCAAGGCAGCTTGGCTGGCCAGCTCCAAACCCTCTGACCGAAAAGCCAGCAGCAGGCTCCATCTCTGAGATGCGTGCCTGCTCCTTAAGCATCTTGGGGGCCTCAGAGCTAGCTACTCTAGAGGACTATGAGGAGAGGGTGTCCTGAGGGTCCTTCCTGAGGGGAATTCCTGAGGAGGGAGCCAAGACCCTACGGGCAGCAGCAATCTTCTGGTTAACTGCTCTCCCTTCCCTGTCCCACCTTGGGATTGGAAGAGCCAGGAGCAATAGGGAATGCTGAGAGGGCTGTGGGGGGAGACCCAGCAGACCTGGGGGGGTGGGTTGAATGTCAGCTGCTTGAAGAGAGATCCGTAGTGCTGGCACTGAGGCCCCGGGAGACCTGAAACAGATAACACCATGCCATCAGACCAGGGATCTCGGCTTCCCAAAGACTGTCCCTTGGAGTCTAGCCATTACGTGACTGTGACTGCAGTCTGTCTCTAGAGCTGGGATGGAGCCTGGAACTTCATTCTCAAGCTCTGGGGCACTGTGTAGTTTTGGCCTTTGCTAGGATGTTCAAGAAGGCCATGATCTAAGGGCACCTGGGTGGCTCAGTCCTTAAGCGTCTGCCTTCGGCTTAGGTCATGATCCCAGCATTCTGAGATGCAGCCCCACAGTGAGCTCCCTGCTCAGCGGGAAGCCTGCTTCTCCATCTCCCCCTCCCCATGCTTGTGTTCCCTCTCTCTCTGTCTCTCTGTGAAATAAATAAATAAAATCTTAAAAAAAAAAAAAAAAAAAAAAAAGAAGGGATGGCTGGGTGGCTCAATTGGTTAAGCCGCTGCCTTCGGCTCAGGCCATGATCCCAGGGTCCCAGGATTGAGTCCCGAATCGGGCTCCTTGCTCCACAGGGAGCCTGCTTCTCTCTCCGTCTCTGCCTGCCACTCTGCCTGCTTGTGTGTGTGCTTGCTCTCTCTCTCTCTCATTCTCTCTCTCTGACAAATAAATAAATAAATAAATAAATTCTTAAAAAAATAATAATAAAAATTTAAATTTAAAAAAGAAGAAGAAGAAGAAAGCCATGATCTGGTGGAGAGAGTGCTTGAAAGACCAACATGAATATCAGCCTATATCCTATACTCTGACTGTGTTGACACAAATGGCCACTTGCCATTAACATGTCGTTATTGCTGTCTCAGATATAGATGACTTAATACTGTTTTTTTTCTTTTTCCCTTCTCATCTGCCACCGAGTCCCCAAGGCGGAGAATATGGTGGCTGCAGGAGGAAGAGCAGTTGGTATCCCCAAATGATTCTTGAATTATCCATAATTCCAAAGTACCAGTTTAGAGAACATCAACTCCTGTTACCTTCCTGATTAATTTACTCACTTCCATCTCTGACCCAAAACTGTCCCATAGTGGTCACCACCCAAACAAGGTGTCTGCGCGATTCTCTTCTACCCAACTCCAGTTCCCTGGCTGAGTCTTCACCCCAGAAGACCCTCTCCTCTTCCCTAGCTCCTGCGACACCGGCCCCATGGCTCCCCTTTTTTGCTCACCCACCCATAAGCTCTCTCTCACCTGGAGGGGTGCTGCACTGGGTTGATTCAGATAGTTTAAGGAGGCTGCCCGCTTCATGTTGCTGCTGCAGTGCAAAAAGAAAGAACTGAGGCCCTCTCTCTTCCCTGTTAGAGGTTCTAACACTGTGGGCCCCTCGTGCATTGCTGTACGCATCAAATCACAGCCTCCTCACCATCTGACAACCACCCCCCCCAACGCACACACATGCACACTCTCTTAACTTCATCAGTAACCGGCATCTCCTCAGCACCTCTCCCGACCCCTGGGGCACCCATCTTTCCCAAATTCTTTCCCCAGGGCCATCCCATCAACCTCCGCCAGGTTTCTCTCCAAGACACTTCTCCAGAGATGGGGGGCCAAGAGGAGTTGGAGGCAAGGGCTAACTGATCTGCTTTACCATCTCTCAGTCTCACTGTGTACCTGGAGGGCCGAGGCTCAGTCCCCTGGAGTTTCCTCACCAGGAGTTCGCTGCTTCTACGAAGCACATCCCGGATCTTGCCCAGAGAACCACTCCTCTGCAGGGTCCCACTGCCATCCTGGCAGAGAGGGATGGGGCACAGAAGCTAAGGGGAGCCCATGCAGACAGGCTTCCAAGTCTACTGTTCCCATTTATCCTGCACACATCCCACCTCCCCCAAAAGCCTCATGATTGAAATCAAGAGCCCTAGGGACGCCTGGGTGTCTCAGTTGGTTAAGCGTCTGCTTTTGGCTCAGGTCATGATCCCAGTGTCCTGGGATCAAGTCCGGCACCGGGCTCCTTGCTCGTCAGGGAGCCTGCCTCTCCCCCTGCTCATGCTCTCTGACAAATAAATAAATAAAATTTTAAAAAAGAAAAAGTAAACAAGAGCCTTATCAATAATGGCTTGCCTACCCCCTTGCGAGGGTGGGACAAACTGAACTGGAATGTGGACTACATGCTCTCATGTCCTACTTGGGCAGGCCGAGCTTCTCCCCATCACACCAGCAGGAGGGAGCCCGAGTGACCAAGGGGCAATAATGAGACTCACCCCTGACCATTCCACGGCCACAGAAGCGTCTTCACCTCCCTCAAACTTCACACTGCCCCCAGGGCCCTCCTGAGAGGTCCTTCCACTATCACCTTCCCCAAGCAGCTCAGCCACCTTGGTTTGGCTGATAGGGTCAGTGCCCTGGAAGGAAAAGATAGGTGCTGAGAATCTGCACTCCTTAACTCCTCAGGCTGGAGCTTTCAAACTTTTTTTTTTTTTTAAAGATTTTATTTATTTATTTGACAGAGAGAAATCACAAGTAGGCAGAGAGGCAGGCAGAGAGAGAGGAGGAAGCAGGCTCCCTGCCAAGCAGAAAGCCCGATGCGGGGCTTGAACCCAGGACCTGAGATCATGACCTGAGCCAAAGGCAGCGGCTTAACCCACTGAGCCACCCAGGCGCCCCTCAAACGTTTTTTTTTTACCATTAGCCCCAACAGGGGAGACATTTTTCCTTGTGATGTCCTAGTACACACACACTGGAAAGTACTCGCCTCTTCTCTTTGCAATGCATTCCTACTTACAAACAGATATCCATTTTCACTATGGCCACACTGAATTGATTTCAAGACCCACTAGTGAGGGGCACATAGGTGGCTCAGTCATTAAGCATCTGCCTTTGGCTCAGGTCATGATCCCAGGATTCTGGGATCAAGCCCCGCATCAGGCTCTCTGCTCAGCGGGCAACCTGCTGCTACCTCTCCTACTCCCCCTGCTTGTGTTGCCTCTCTCTCTGTCAAATAAATTTTTTAAATCTTTAAAAAAAAAAAAAAAAGACCCACTAATGAGTCATGACCCACAATTTGAGAGACTGACTTCAGGCTCCCCTCAACCTCAACCCCCTCACCCACACCACCCATGACCCTTCTCAGTAACTTCTTCAAACTGTGAAAGGACATGGCTTTCCTTTCAATAGTCCCGTTTAGTGATATGAACCTTGAACTTGGAGTCCTGACCATAAAGGGCGTGGGTAAAAACACACTTAAAAACAACCATGACTACAAGAGACTCTCACCTCCATTTCCCCGCTTTCTCCTCGGCCTCTCATTCTTCTGAGACTCTAAAGAAGCCTCGATGATCCCCCATCTCCAGGACCTACCTTCCAGACCTCCTTCCCCTCCTGGTCACTGACCTGTTTCTGGGAGCGTAGGGCACATTCTTCTAGGGTCTCGGCTGCCTCCAGCTTTCCCTGGCGCCTGTACAGAGCTCCGAGGTTTCTCAGAGTAGTGTTCACTGTGGGGCTGTGGGAAGAAAGTAAGGATGGGTTCAGAAGAGAAACAGGTGAGAGAGGGAGCAGAGCCAAGAGAAGGTTAAAGGGATGAGGGGAAAAGGTCCCAGAGGCCAGGCTCAGGGTTTGGATGGAGGGCGTGGGAGGCCAAGCCAGCATCTCACTGGCCACTCACCTGCTCACTTTGCAGGCCTTGTACCAGCCTCCGTACTCAGTGTAGGGTGTGCCACCCTCTCGGTGTCGGCTCTGCAGAACAGAGGGGAGGGTAAGCCAGAGCTGAAAACACAGAAATGCCTAGGGGCTATGGTGTGGGCTGGGCCAGGGAAGGCACTGGACATCTGGGGCTGGTGGTCAGGTGGGAAAGAGTTAAGGAGCTGGGCTCATGCAAAGAGGAAGCCAGAGACCCTGGTGGCCTGGGGCTCCCCAGGCTGGACCCCACACTCACTTTGCTCATTTCCTCCCGCTCCTCTGCATGCATCCAGATGGGCTTGTGGTCATCTAGAAGTGATACATGGATGGGGTAGTAAGGTTAGAGAACAGAGCTAGACCGTACAGAGGGGAGCCACAAGCCAGAGGCCCATGGAGCTGAACTAAAGGGGTCTGGCTCTGCCTGGGAACCATTAGGGTGTAACCCCTCACCTTTGGTCTGCATTTTTTTTAAGTAGGCTCCACAGGTGGAGCCCAATGCAGGGCTTGAACTCATGACCCTGAGATCAAGACCAGAGCCGAGATCAAGAGTCTGACACTCAACTGACTGAGCCACCACCCAGGTGCCTTGGGTCTGCATCTCTTCACCACCCTATAGCTCCCTCACCAGGCCCACCCCACTCACCATCCACAGACCCAAACTCCTGCACATGCGCACGGGTCAGAATCTCTTTATAGAGCGTCTCAGCCTCAGCATATTTGCCCTGTTTCAGGTAACAGGAAGCCTGCAGGCAGAAAGGCAAAAACACGGGACAGAGACCTTGTCTCAGCAGGGCTTAGGGACTTCCACCTCTTGATCTCTTTGTGACTTTTCCCAGAGATCCTCCTCAGACTTTCTTTTCTAGCTGCAGGGTCAAGGGTGTTCACTCTGCTCCCAGGAGGCTATGGGACTTCGCCCTGCCACTGGAATGAGGCAGAGCCCTCAGCCCCAAAGGCAGCCCCCCAGAGGCACAAAGGTGATGAGGTCAGCGTACCACAGTAGGGTGCTTTCCCTTCCCCTCCCTCCATGCCCTTCCAGGTTGTTCTTCCCTTCTGCCCTTACCAGGTTGTTCTTGGTCCGGGCTACATTAGGGTTGTCCGGTCCCAGCTGCCCCTCATAGATAGCCAGGGCCCGCCTGTAATAGCGCTCCACGGCCTCATACTTGCCCTGGTTTTGGCACAACAGGGCCAGGTTGTTCAGCTGCTTTGCCACATCTGGGTGGTCAGTGCCCAGGACCTGGAAGGGAGTAAAGGAGTGACAGATGGCTACGGCCGTGTGTGTGTGTGTGTGTGTGTGTGTGTGTGTGTGTGTGTGTGTAACCCACGTGGGGAGCAGGGGAAGGGAATGACAAGAGAGGGAACAAGGCAAAGAAAGAGGGTTGAGTAAAAACATGAGGGAGGAGGGTAGACTGGAAGAGAGATGGTGGAGGGTCACAGCATCAAAGAACAAGAGAACACAGGCACCTTTTCTCGAATCTCCAGTGCACGCTGGCACAGTGGTTCGGCCTCCTTGTATTTGCCCCTTTTGCCATAGAGCACAGCCAGATTGTTGAGTGTGGCAGCCACCTGGGAAGAAAGGCCCGTCCCCGCAGCATCGGTGCCTTGAGATCCAGGGGTTCTCCCCCTTCACAACAGGGCCCCACGATGCAGGACTCCCAAGGGAAGAGGACTGGGGCCAGCCTAGCCAGAGGCAGGGGAGGTTCTGAAGGTTCTCTCTGGGGGTGGTACCGCCCTCTAGGGGGATTTGTAGATATTTCTGGAGGTGGGATTTGGTGTGGTTTTTGGTGGCCATGAAGACTGGGGGCACGATCACCTTTGGAAAGGTAAGGATGGTACAGATGTTCTGTGTGTGTGGGATAGCTCTGTTAACTTTGGAGCGTCCAGCCAGACGTCTGAACATCGTGAGCCTTGACCCTTAGCGGGATAGCAAGAGGGGAGCTGTTTTCTCAGCTACATTGCCCCTGCCTACCACATGTTGCAACATAAAAAATTATGTTCATAATTTTGCAAAATACCTTGTTTGCAAAAATACCTTTTTTCTCATTTTCTCCACTGTGACAATCCATCATTGCTTGTTTTCTCATCATATACGAATAAATCTGGCCTGTTGTTACTGAGTCTGACATGGGTTTTTAATCTTGTATCCACCAATACTTCTGCTCTGTCATTTTTTTTTTAAGTTTACTTATTTATTTTTTTAGTAATCTCCGTGCCCAATGTGGGGCATAGGCCCCAACATCAAGAGTCACACGCTCTTCTAAGTCAGCCATGTGCCCCTGCCCTGTCGTTTTTTCCTTAGTTCTTACATCCAATGTCTTACTGCTCTCAATGTTCTAAATCTAAAGTTGTAGTATATCATATTATATGTAAGTTATATCTGTATTATGTCTTCTACTGTAGTTGGAGTTAATAGAACTGTTAGCATGTCATGTTTTCATTTCATTATAACACATCCTATATGTTATTTTATTCTGTTACTTTCCTCATTTTTATATGATAAGGTGCCATTCAACATTTTTTGGAATTGTATGTGTAGGTCAGTTACAGTATCTATGAATCATGCTTCAGGAAAATACTCATTATAAGAAAGACTCATTGTGCCTCAAAGAGTTGAGAACCCCTGGGCTTAGCAGAGAGGGCCTGGAAGAAAGAAGCCCTCACAGAAACTCCCTCCACAGTGAGTGGGCTGAGGGCAGTGGATAAACAAACTAAGAGAAGCCAAAAGAGCAGGAGGTGAGGAGGGCAAGGAGTACTGACAGCAGGATGGTCCCGGCCCAGGGTGCTCTCCCGGATGTTGAGGGCGTCATTCAACAGGTGGGCAGCTTCCTTATACTTATTCTGGTCCCTGGAAGAGGAGAGAAGTGATAGGGGTTACCCTGAACTCTGCCCCCAAGTCATCTCTTTCCTTCCTTCCCTTCAGTATGACAGAGGTACATTTAAGGGTTAAGGCCCCCTGCGAGGAGACAGGAAGCCTAGGGGAGAGCAGTGAGAGTTCACCAACACGCCTCTATGTGGATCCAGAACACTGCCATGCAAAGAGGAGACCAGCTATAGGATGCAAGAGACGGAGACAGAGAGGGAAAGAGCCCCTCCCAAAGGAGGGAATGGAGAAGCGAAGAGCCTGAGAGGTGAGCGGCTCTGAGGTCAAGGGGTGAGGTATGGAAAGAACGAGAGTGCAGAGGAAGGCCACGAGTGGGGTCACTTGGGATGCCCAGCAGGGAGAAGAGGTACCCTCTGGAGAGGAGGAATGGGAGCCGAAGGTGGATCAAGGTGGGAACCTGGAGGCAGAGCTGGAAGACGAGGAGGCCAGGACTCACCGATACACCAGAGCAAGGATGTTGAGCATGGTTGCGACATCAGGGTGGCCACGGCCAGACGTGCGCTCCAGGTCCTCCAGTGCCTGCTTACAGAGTGGCACGGCCACCTCATAGCGACCCTGGGCTGCGTACTGGATCACTAAGTTGTGCAGGGTCCGCAGCCTCGCTGGGATCTCATATCCACTGTGCTGGGCGCCCTGGCTACGGGACACTATCCATCCCGGAAAATAAACAGGAGACTTCCTCAGGGCACTTCCTCTCCCCTTTGCTGTCCGCCCTCCCCACCCCAACCCTGCCTGTGCACACCCCCTGCCACGGCCTCCCACCCCCCAGACCCACCCCGACTGCTATTCCTTCACCCACTCCCTGGTACCTGTGCCCCTCACAACCCCACTTGTTCACCCAATCACTCATTCATTCGACAAACTTTACTCAGTAAGCATGAGCGAGGGGCTGTGTCAGGGATGTGAAAATAAGAAAGACCTGCTTCTTTCCCTCGAGGACCTCATGTTCTTTCACTCCAGGGTCATCATCCCATTCGACTTTGAGCTCCTTACAGGCAAGAACTCTGTCATTCTCAACTCAGTCTCCCTAGTGCCTACCATAGGGCTCAAGACACATTAATGGTGTAATAAATATTGGTGAATAATGGGGAGGCTGTGGAAATGGAACCAGGAGCCCAGACTCTACCCTATCTCCAGGGGAAGTGAAGAACATATTTCTGGATGGTGAGCATCCCGTATGCAAGGGGGGGCCACATCTGGGACCAGCCCTCTGCTGCCCCTCTTTACCCTCCAACTCCAAAGGCAAACTCACAGCCGTTGCTGGAGTCTTCTTCTTCCTCATTGGGGAAGAGATCATCCAGGGAATCCTTGGTGGCATCACCCTCCTTCTCCTCCTGGAAGGCAAGAAGCAGCATGGCTAGGCATAGATATCCCCAGTAGCCTCTTCAGGGCCCCTCTAAGGCATGAAATCACTGACAGGTGGAGAAGACTCTTGTTCATGTCCCTACCACTAGGAAGGCCAGCATCTGTCCGCCAATCTCAGCCCGCTCTTGTTTGTAAATATCCTTCTTTCACATTGAGAGCTTCCTAAGCACCCTCATTCTCTAGCCTCCACACCTCCCCACCCCCCTCAGTTCTTGTAATTATAGCCCAGTGCTGATCCCTGTGTGTTTACACTGATTATATGTCTGTCTTATCTTTCCTGAGGGCAGGGAGTGTGTCTGATCTTATTGACACGTACCCAAAGAGTACCCAAAGCGTCTACCCTCCCCATGATCTGCCACCACTCCCTCTCGACTCAGTGCCCAGCCCTCACTGTCTCACCTACTTCCACATGGGAAATTTGCTTTGCGCCACGAGCACACCAGCCTTGCAGAAACACCTCCAAGCCTCCCACCCAGCCTTGTCAATGAGTCCAGTGCAAATCATCCCACTTTTCCTGGGAGAGATCAGCTCTCCAGCCCTGGAGCCTTATCTGTTGGCACACTGCCACTCCCAGTCTAGAAAGCTCCTCCTTTCCCCTTCATCATCCATCAAAATCCAGCCCAACTCTTAACCTGTACAATGAAAAAAATCCAACCCAAATCGTACCCCCTTCCTGTGTATGACCTCATCTGCAAATCCTTCTCAGGCCATTCCAGTCCCCACAAACCGATCCTGGAATTCCTCCCATTACTGAACCACTCATCCAGCACTGAGCATCTGAAGTGTCACATCATGTCGACGACACTGTGTCATCACACACGTGTCCTCATGTGTAAGCCTTGGCCCTGCAGCTCCATTAGGAGCTTGAGAGGACGGAACTCTCTCTTATAGTTCTTTACATCTCCCCCACACACAGCGTCTCACACTGCCTACAGCAGAGAAATAAACACCTGACTGTTGAGTGAGGTTTACACTTCATACATCTTGAGAGCAAATTTTAGGAGGGTCTTGCTCAACTGTGCTATGGTTTCCCGTGTTGGAGCATGTAGGATTCTGGGCTGGAATTGCCTGGGTGCTTATGTGTCTCCCACAACCCCAAAACCTCTAACTGGGGGAGCAGGAACTCTGTCTGCCTCGGTCACTGCTGCACGCCCCCAGCAGAGTGCGCAGTGCTCGGCATACACAGCTGTCATGGAACTACATGCAGACCAAATGAGTTAAGACTGTTTCAGCCATGCTCCTCTCTGGAGTTGATGTCAGGACCTGCATTCGGCCAGGTGGGGGCAGGTCGTGCAGCATGGCCAGTCCCTGCTGCTTGTGACCAGTTGTCCCCATGTCTCTGGTGACTCCTAGCTGTCCCCCCCACTACTGGCGACTCCCAGCTACCCCAGTAGCCAGCCTTGCTGGCGCGCACTTACCGCAGTGTGCCCATCCTCATCATACTGGCGCAGCTGGCCCAGGAACTCCAGGTGCTTCTTTTCCTCCTCCAGCTGGGCCACGGCCTGTTCGCTGCGCTGGAGCCGCTGCTGGGTGCCTGCCAGCTCATCCCGGAGCCACTGGTTCTCCTGACACAGCCTCCGTACCTGAGCCCGCAGCTTCTGTTTCTCCGACTCCACCGTGCTCAGGTGGCTGGCCAAAGCCAGCATCACCTAGGTGGGCACATCCCATGAGCGCCCCACTCTGGACTAGAGTGTTCCGGGATTAAGTGGGAGGGGAGCCTACGGGGAGGCAGCAAGACTGGCAGGGGCCAGGAGGTGGGGTTGGGCAGCAAGAGCGCTACCTTCGAAATACACCCTGAATCCAATTTTTCATCACCTTCAGAGCCACCACCCTGGGCCAGGTCACCATCACTTCCCACCTGGGTGACTACCACCGCCTCCTCACTGGCCTCTGTTTTGGTCCTTTTTCCTTGGAGTCTGTTCTCAACCCAGCACCCAGCTAGTCCTTGTAACATGTTAAGTCAGACCACATCACTCCTCTGCTCCAGGTATTCCAATAACTTTCATCTCATTCCAAAGTAAAAGCAACATCCTTGTGATGAACCACGAGTTCCACATGATCTGTCCCATTGGCTCTTAACCCTGCTACACCTTACACTTCATTTTCTCTCTTTCTTTCTCCTTCTTTTTTCTTTTCCTTCATTCTGTCTCTTCCTTCCTTTCTTTTAAGATTTTTGATTTTTAAGTAATCCCTCTACCCGATGTAGGGCTCGAACTCACGACCCCGAGATCAAGAGACTCACGCTCCATGACAGAGCCGGCCTGGCGCCCCTGCACTTCATTTCCTATTTTGCTTCACCTCATCACCCGCTCTTAATGCAGCCATACTGGTCCCTCACTGGCCTCACCGGGAATGCTCCAGTTGCGGGCCTTTGTAGGTACTGCCCACTCTGCTGTAGATGCTTGTCCCCCATTTATTGTAGGACTCACTCCCTCCTCTTCAAATCTTGGCTTAAATGTCACCTTTCAGTAAGACTTTTTTTGACCATCATATCTAAAGTTGTATCCTCTTTCTGCACCCACTAGTCACCTTCTCTGTTTTATTTTTATCCCTTTTCCTTCGCAAGTATCACTCTTTGACATACAGAATCCTTTCCTCATTTGTGTATTGTCTGCCTCCTGCAGCTAGAATGCAAGCTCTGAGATGGCAAAGATTTTTGATTATTGCATTCAGTGATGTTTCTCCAGTGCCCAGAAGGCTTGTGCCTGGCACAAAGCAGGGGCTTAATACATATTTACTACATGAATGAATGCAAGCATCTAGGACCAGGCAATCCTAAATGACCCCAAAACTCCAATCAGACAAATGCTCCTCGAAGGGCCACTTGGTATCACTTCCTTCCTCTCACCTGGGCCTCACTCAGCCCCAGCTCGATGTTTTCCATGGAACGTCGCAGCTGCCGGGCCTTCTCATGCACCAGTCCTTCTTCATGGCCTCCCTGCTGCAGACACTCAATGGTATGGGATAGACTCTGCAGGACAGCCTGATGTTCACTGTGTAGGGCCTCCAGCCCTTGGCTCACCAGCCGAGTGCTTCCCAGGATCTCCTCCTGGCTGAGCCGGTGCCCTGCAGGCTCATCCCGCTGCCCCAACACCAGGCCTGACATCTTGGCCAGGGGGACCTTGCCTGGGCTGAGGAGAAACAACAGAGTTCAGCAGATAAAGATAAGAAAGAGAGGCTCAGCACCTTGGTTAAAGGGTGGTAAGGACCCAAGGGAAGGGACAAGAAAGAGTATGGGTGACCTTCTGGTTTAACTGGATAGAGAGTGACCAATAGAGAGGGAACCTACGACACTAAATGCAAAGCTAAGGTTGCGGGAAAAAGAGAGGGAGAGGAATTGACTTGAACAAAGAAAGATTACTAAAGGAACAAAAGTGCTGAGATCTAGCAATTGGATTTAGAACTCAAGAAGAAAACAGAAAAGTTGTTGGAAAGAGAGCGTGGGTCAGGAATAGGAAAAGCAGGGGCTCCTGGATGGCTCAGTGGGTTAAAGCCTCTGCCTTCGGCTCAGGTCATGATCTCAGGGTCCTGGGATCGAGCCCCGGATCGGGCTCTCTGCTCAGTGGGAGCCTGCTTCCTCCTCTCTCTGTCTACTTGAGATCTCTGCCTATCAAATAAATAAATAAAAATCTTTAAAAAAAGGAATAGGAAAAGCAATCAGAGGAGAGACAGCACTACAGGGAACTTGAGGGTGTCTGGAAAACACTGAAAAAGAAACAGGGTTAAAGCAGACAGGAGATACAAAGAAAACGGTGCAGAGGTTTCAGAAAATAGGAAACGTACAGGATTCAAAGTTACGGGGAAGAGGGGAAGAAGAAAGGAGCCTTCACTGCAGGACCCAGATGAGAGGATCCCAGAAAGCTCAAAGTGTTCAGAATGCGTCAGCCTCGGAGCCAAGGCCAGCATCTCCAAACCTAGGAAACTCTGCTTCTTTCCCCACTAGGCCTTCAACCCATACTTCCCCAGATGTCAGGCTCTCTTCCTACTTCCTCAAAAGAGCCTTGTTTCTCACCTTTCCAGTATTCTTACCGGTGTACGGAGCACAGCCCTCGCCTGTGGCACTCGGGCCAAAGCCCGGAAGAAACTCTTTCAGTAGCCAGGTACTCACAAGGAACTGCCCTGCCCAAAGTCCAGAAGTCCAGCCTTCCCACCCCTTCATGCACCACTTCACAGCCACCCAGAAGACCTGGCGCAGAGCCCTACTCAGGACAAACACCCTCCCTCTCTCTACCTCAGGCCTTCAAAGGCGACCAGTGTCCCTCTTCCTTCTCGAAGCCAACCTCCCATCCCAGGCCACGGGGAGCTCTTTTCTCCCCAAGAAGGGAATGAGACTTGATCTGAGATCTGCGGCAAGGGGCGTGTCTGGGAAAGGGTGAGGAGGCAGACCTGGTCACTCCTGACCCATTCACTTTCATGGCTTTGTCTCTGTCATGACGACCTACTAACAGGCTCGGAGAGGAGTCACCTTAGGGTGCCTCTCAGACGCCTGATGATGCAGGAAAGAATAGCACGTCTTCTGGGCGGCTGTAGGGTCACAGGGAAACGCGGTGCTGGGAGTCGGTCTCCCCAGCCTGGGCATGCGATCGAGGACTGTTCCCGGCTGTCGATCTGCCCTGGGGCCCAGGGTGGGGACGGAGTGAGACGGGCGGGGGCGATGGGGGGAGGTGCGGGGGCACCGCCGAGCTCCCCGTCTCGGGCAAGTACCCAGGAGCCAAAGAACGCCGAGGTCAATGAGTCCGTCGGTAGCGCAGGGGGCGGGGCAGGCCGTCTGTCTGTCCTTCTGGACGCCGAGGGGCGGGAAGACTCGCGGGGGGCGGGGTTTTTCAGCTTGTCTGGAGTTGTGTGAGGTCGGCTGGTGGGCCTTTGTCCATCTGTCCCGGAACGCGGAAAAGAGGTAGTGGGACCTCAACGCTAAGCCCCAAAGTACCCTCAAAGACTCACCCGCAGTCTGTCGCTCTGGCTGCCTCCTTTGCCGGTACTGCCCCTTTAAATCCATCATGGCTGCCGCTCGAGGCAATTGTTTTGACGGCTCTGAGGGGCGGGGCCTGCTCCCCAGTCACGCGACCTAAGGGCTGTCGGAGGATTGGCTTTGACCACCCGCAAGGAGGAAAGGAGGTAGGCATCCACCTTAGTCTCGGGTTTTCTGCCCACCTCCTTACGTCAGGAGAAAGCGACGGCACCGGGATTTGTTAGCGTCATCTAGAGACGCCCGGCGGCCTGGCTCAGAGTAATGGTGGTGTGCTGACTCCGGCGGAGCTTGGGTGCCCTCATGGCTCTGAGGGCACTGACTCGCGCTCTGGGCTCCTTGAGCCTGACGCCCCCAGCCGTCGCTGCCCTCGGGCCCAGCCTGCTCCTGGCCGCGCAGGTAATGCACCCTATCTGGAAATGAGGCTGTTTCTGTTCGGGCCGCCGGAGAGGGCACCCTGGGATGGGAGGCGGAGGAAGTGAGTCTGATCAGGAATCACGCCGGCCTGGGTCTCTCAGCCTCAGCTTTCTTGTCTGCAAGTGTTGCTGTCCCACAGGGTCGCTGATTTCCTCAGACGAGATACTGGAAGTGAAAGTGTTTTACAGGTCACTGTACAGGTTTCAGTAATAATCGACATTGAGTCCGTCATACATCAATCATAAGTAATTGACATTTTAAGTAAATCAGCTTTTTTTAAAGACAACTATCATGACATTTTATTTATTTTTTAAGGTTTTATTTATTTTAGAGAGAGCGAAAGCAATCACAGAGGAAGAGAGATCACAGAGGCAGAGGGAGAGGCAGACTCACCACTGCGCGGAGAGCCCAATGCGGGGCTCAATTCCAGGACCGAGATCATGACCTGAGCTGAAGGCAGACATTTTTTTTTTTTAAAGATTTTATTTATTTATTTGACAGAGAGAGATCACAAGTAGACGGAGAGGCAGGCAGAGAGAGAGAGAGAGAGGGAAGCAGGCTTCTTGCTGAGCAGAGAGCCCGACGTGGGACTCGATCCCAGGACCCTGAGATCATGACCCGAGCCGAAGGCAGCGGCTTAACCCACTGAGCCACCCAGGCGCCCCTGAAGGCAGACATTTAACCAACTGAGCCCTCCAGGCGCTCCCGCCCTTTTTTTTTTTTCCACTTTTTTCAGGTAATGTTATGTACAGTTTCATTGCCAGTATATGCACAACAGTAAGCATAGAACTATAAATACACAATATAATTAACAGTAGAAAACAAAATTGTTACAGGTAAAGCGGAGGGAATATAGAGAAACTGTTTTCCTGCTGCTCGAAGAGAAGTGAAGGGAAAAGCCTATGACAAATCATCCAGTACTCTTGTCTTAAATTCTTTACATACATTTCTACAGTTTTTTCGATTAAACAAAGTACAGATAACTCTGTAACGATAGCAAATTGCTTCCCTAATAGCTATTTGCCTTTCAAGTCAAATTCACTTCATGTTAGGATTTTTTAAAAAGTCAAGATGAGAAATCACTAGTATTCTGGTTCCTAATGATCTAATTTGCCTTTCACCATACTGGTAATTTTTGAAAGTTGGCTGCACATGGAAAGAATAGGTGTAGCAAAAGGTGATTAAAAGTTTTTGTTAAGGGGCGCCTGGGTGGCTCAGTGGGTTAAGCCGCTGCCTTCGGCTCAGGTCATGGTCCCAGGTCCTGGGTTCGAGCCCCACATCGGGCTTACTGCTCAGCGGGGAGCCTGCTTCCTCCTCTCTCTCTGCCTGCCTCTCTGCCTACTTGTGATTTCTCTCTGTCAAATAAATAAAATCTTTAAAAAAAAAAAAAGTTTTTGTTAAAATGTAACAGAAGGGACGCCTGGGTGGCTCAGTTGATTAGGCAGCTGCCCTTTGGCTCAGGTCGTGATCCCAGCGTCCCGCATCGAGTCCCACATCGGGCTCCTTGCTCAGCAGGGAGCCTGCTTCTCCCTCTGCCTCTGCCTGCCACTCTGTCTGCCTGTGCTCACTCTCTGACAAATAAATAAATAAAATCTTTAAAAAAAAAAAATTAACAGAAAATCACCCTTGAAGTAGTTGTCCAGAAGACACTACAGGCAGCAGCTGAGTTATAAGGATTAGCCCTGAAGCCAAGCATAAGTAATTGACATTTTAAATGTCAATTTAGGGGCGCCTGGGTGGCTCGGTGGGTTAAAGCCTTTGCCTTCCGCTCAGGTCATGATCCCAGGGTCCTGGGATCGAGCCCCATCTGCTCAGCAGGGAGCGTGCTTCCTCCTCTCTGTCTGCCTCTCTGCCTACTTGTGATCTCTGTCAAATAAATAAAATCTTTTTTTTTTAATGTCAATTTAACCCCTTTTTTTTTCAAAGATTTTATTTATTTATTTGACAGAGAGAGATCACAAGTAGGCAGAGAGGCAGACAGAGAAAGGGGGAAGCAGGCTCCCTGCTGAGCAGAGAGCCTGATGTGGGGCTCGATCCCAGGTCCCTGGGATCATGACCCAAGTGAAGGCAGAGGCCTTAAACCACTGAGCCACCCAGGTGCCCCAATTTAACCCCCTTCAATGTCCTTTCAACCCCTATATAAGGTTATCATTACCATTTTACATGAGAAAACTCAGCAGTCCAAGGTCATACACCCAAATATTTTTTTTTAAATAATTTCTTGTTTTGTTTTAAGATTTTTTAATTTGAGGCAGCACAAGTGGGAAGGAGGATCAGAGAAAGAGGGAGAAGCTGGCTTCTTGCTCGGCAGAGAGCCCAACATGGGGCTGAATCCCAGGACCCTGGGATCATGACTGAAGCCAAAGGCAGACGCTCAACCGACTGAGCCACCCAGGTGCCCCATATACCTGGTATTGAAGCTATAAACAGTCTGGCTTCAAAACCTGAGCTGTTGGGGTGCTTAGGTGGCTCAGTTGGTTAAGTGTCTGCCTTCAGCTCCCATCATGATTCCAGGGTCCTGGGATCCAGCCCCATGTTGGGCTCTCTGCTCAGCGGGAAGCCAGCTTCTCCCTCTCACTCTGCCTGCTGCTCCTCCTGCTTGTGCTCTCTCTCTAATAAATAAATAAAATCTTAAAAAAAAAAAAAAGCGCTTGGGCTCTTAATTAACTACTGAAGATGAGTCATTGCTGAGATTAGAGAATGCAGCCCCAAAAAGGTATCCTTCAGTGTCCCTAGTGGGTGATTGGTGAGTCACAGAGAAAAAAAGTGTAAGTCTTGTTCCTCTGGACCTTTCTGGATGATGGGTAGAGTTTGGCAGATGCATACTTAAAATTCAAAACGAAAGCAACCTCCTCTAAAATGCTGTGAATACAGCAGGGAACAAGACAGAAATGATCCCTCCCCTCCATTCACACCTGGAAAACTCCCAGAAACATAATGCAGAGGGGCACAGGCATTGGTGCTGATGGCATATGAATGTGTGAAAGTTACCAGCTTTGGAAAAGGAAGTTGTTTAGAGAAGAAAGAGTTACCCAGAGAAGGAGAGTTTTGAGCGAAATTTGGAAGGTGCCCCAAGAAAAGAACATTCCATTGAAGAAATACTTTAGAGGTTAGAGGATCAAATGAGGAGAGGTAATCAACACACATACACCTAGATAAACATTCCAATCTTGTATGTGTGCAAGCAGTAAAGGGTGGAGTTTTTGGATAGCGGGTCTGGGACATTCCTAGAAAGAAGTAGGCTGCTGGGTCTCTACCTTCACCCTTGGTTCTCTGGTGCTTCTCCTTCTGTTACCTTTCAAGTCATAGAGATTTCTGTTTTACCCTTCTCCAGCTGCCCTCTTCCTCAGTGTTGCTCCCCTGCCGTCCACTGCTTACCTCCGTGGCCCTTAGTGCGAATATTGTGTCCTGGAAGAGTCGTACCAAGTACACCATTACACCAGTGAAGATGAGGAAGTCTGGGGGCCGAAACCACACAGGTGAGAGCAAGAGCGAGAGGATTTACACATTAAAGGGGAAAAACATGTTAGGATCCCAGGTCTATTTCTTGACAGGCAGAGGAATGTAATTAAAAAGCATTTATTGGACTCCTTCTGCATGTAGTGTGTGCATAAGAATCAGAGAGTAGAATACAAAGCAACAGAAAGGTGGTCTGTGCTCCTAAAGACCATTTAGGTAGTTGAAGAAAACCAGATATACACATGAAGTGTACATTCTTCACGTCCTTCAGAAATTTCAACAACTGAGCACTATTTCCATCATTCTCAGTAAACTTACTGAATTCAGGGACGCCTGGGTGGCTCAGTTGGTTGAGCCGCTGCCTTCGGCTCAGGTCATGATCCCAGCGTCCTGGGATCGAGTCCCACATCGGGCTCCTTGCTCAGCGGGAGCCTGCTTCTCCATCTGCCTCTGCCTGCCACTCTGTCTACCTGTGCTCACTCTGACAAATAAATAAAATCTTTAAAAAAAAAATTACTGAATTCAGTAATTTGTAGAGATTTTGTCTGGAGGTTTTATATAACTTCAATATCCTATAATTAAGTTTTTACCAAACTCTGTGTAGGTATTTCCCCACGCCCCTTTACCCAAGTGTGCTGTGCAAATATATTATTTTCCACTTGTATCATAATGTTAGGAAGTACTGCTTTCTGCACAGGATGGGCCTATTCCCACTGCTGGGAGCGGATTCATCTGACTTGAGTCATGTCTCTGCACTTTCCTGACCACAGGCCGAATCCAAGTGCATGGTATTGGCGGGGGCCACAAGCAGCGTTATCGCATGATTGACTTTCTGCGCTTCCGGCCTGAGCTGGAAACAAAGCCAGGACCGTTTGAGGAGAAGGTCATCGTGGTCCGCTATGATCCCTGTAGGCAAGTTTGGGATGTGAGATGATGGTGGTATAGCTGTATGACTGTTCTATGGGTTTTCAGAAGATGTAGGGCTGCCTAGATGGTCTGCTCATATGTCCCACCCCAAACAGATCAGCAGACATAGCTCTGGTTGCTGGGGGCAGCCGGAAACGCTGGATCATTGCCACAGAAAACATGCAGGCTGGAGATGTCATCCGGAACTCTGACCACATAGGCCGAATGGCAGGTGAGAGATGGCTGCCAGATGTGTATGGGCTTGGAGGCTGCAAGGGGTCTGGGGCTGATGAAATTCTGTCTTTTAGTTGCTGCTCGGGAAGGGGACGCACATCCTCTTGGGGCCTTGCCTGTGGGGACCCTTGTCAACAACGTGGAGAGTGAGCCAGGCCGGGGGGCCCAGTATATCCGAGCCGCAGGTATGAGGAAAGGAGCTACTTTCGGGTCTTAGGATACCTGAGGCCAAAGGGTATCTGAGGTCCCAATTCTCTGAACCTGTGGGGCCACATGTCCGCAGGCAGAGAAAAGGAGGGAAAAATCCACGGAAAACGAGGGTGGAGAGGTGCTGGTGTTTTTAACCTCAAACATTGCACGGTTCCTGCTGCGGTGTATCTGCTCCTAAGGGCAAAGAAAGGGCGGGGTATGCAGTATGTCCCCTTATGAATTTGCCCCCACCGCCTCCCTGTGGAGTGTGGCAAAGCTGTTTCTGCCTTCCCCAGGGACGTGTGGTGTGCTGCTACGGAAAGTGAATGGGACGGCCATCATCCAGCTGCCCTCCAAGAGGCAGATACAGGTGTGCGTGGATACAGGTGGGAGGGATCAACAAAGGAGGAATTTTTGGAATGTACCTTTCTGGCCTGGGATAGTTCCCAGGTGTTTCACGTGAGGAACCACCCTGAGTTAGGTGTGTCCCTTTCTGCCCTGTGACTAAGCACACCCTGTCAGGCTGACACTGTAATGGGAGAGGGAACAGTGCCTTTTGTTTTCTACCAACCATAGCACCTGCACTCAGGTTCAGTTATGCTGTGGTTTTCTCCTGTCTTCTCCCTTCTTTCAGTGAGGGTAAGAAGACTGCCGAGAGTCACGCAGGCAACAAAAACAGGTTCTTTCCCCCGTGGTGCATTCTTTTCCAACTGCTTTTTTGGTCAGGTTCTGGAAACGTGCATCGCAACAGTAGGCCGGGTATCCAACGTCGATCACAACAAACGTGTCATCGGCAAGGCTGGGCGGAACCGCTGGCTGGGCAAGAGGCCTTCCAGTGGACTATGGCACCGCAAGGGGGGCTGGGCTGGCCGCAAGATTCGGCCACTGCCCCCCATGAAGAGTTATGTGAAGCTGCCCTCCGCAGCTGCCCAAAGCTGATATCCCTGGATTCTAATAAAATCGCCCCCCATTTTTATCCATTACTGGTTTTTTTGGGAGGGAGGATGGTACATACTAGACCGGGGAAGAAACAGGTGCAAAAAGGGTGGGAGAGGGGCGCCTGGGTGGCTCAGTGGGTTAAGCCGCTGCCTTCGGCTCAGGTCATGATCTCGGGGTCCTGGGATCGAGCCCCGCATTGGGCTCTCTGCTCAGCAGGGAGCCTGCTTCCTCCTCTCTCTCTGCCTGCCTCTCTGCCTGCTTGTGATCTCTCTCTGTCAGATAAATAAATAAAATCTTTAAAAAAAAAAAAAAAAAAAAAGGGTGGGAGAGGAAAAAGGAAAGGACGATACGCGGTGAAGATGCGCGCCTCCCCCACCCCCCGCATTTCAAGCCGTCCCCACCCCCTTGTTTGGAGGAGGGGGTTAGAAATGACCTCCAAGATCTAATCCAGCTCTGACTTCACGAATTGGGGAGAGCACTTCCGGTGGGAGGAGGGAAGACGAAAAGGAAGAGGAAAGGGCGGCGTGAAGGAGGAGGTGCCGCGCGTCGCCGAGGTGGCACCGGCGACTCCGCCCCGGCGCTCTCCCAGGGCCCCCAGCTTTCCGCTAGGCCCGGCGGAAACGAGCCGCAGCTCCGGGCGGGTGTCCGAGTTCCCGCAGCTGGGCGGGTGGTGCCGCTGTCTGGGCCGGGTCCCATCTCGCCCTGCCCCGCCCCGCCCGGACGGCTGCTGACCTGTGCGCGCGGGTGATGACAGTGGCCGCCCCAAGGTGCTCTGTCCCTGCGTGCCACGCCCCCTGCCCGCCCGCCTGTCCTTCAGAGGCACGCCCCCTCCCGCCTCTCCGCTTCGACCCCCTCGGGGGCCCAGGCGGGGCCCAAATCTCTGCCAGCACCGCCGCCATCGTCTTCACCGCGTCCCTAGCTCGGCGAAGGACAGGCCTCGCGCCCGGACCCCCATCGACTTCTGAGGTGGCCAGAGCCCCGCCGCGGCCCCTGCCCCTACCCTGGGTTTTCCTCCACACACTCGCCCAGCGGCCGCGCGCCCACCCGATCTCGCGTTCCCCCACCCCAGTTCCAGTGCCTTGGGATTCTCGTTCATCTGGCCTAGCCCCCTCCCCCGTACCTTGCCGCGCACCCCCGGCCCCTCGGGTCCACCTGCCTCCCGCCGCTCACCCACCGGGTCTCCCGAGACCCTGTCCTGGGTCTTGCATCGCCCCCACCGGCCTTGCCGCTCCCGCGTCTCCAGTCCTCCATCCTCTCCTCCCACCCCATCGCGCCTTGCCCTCCCCCCACCCCACTCCACCACCAATTCTCCGCATCTCTTGTGCCTGTTACACACTCCTGCGCTTCAGCCATTGGACGTGGCATCCCTTCCAGACACATTCCCCAACAACACCCACACCTCACACGCACCCCTCTGGGGCAACATGTATCAGGGCCTTGGGATCCACTTGTAACACCAAGGCTGCCCTGCCCCCGCTGTCCCCTTCCCACTGCTCCAAACCAACCCACTCCAGGCTGCAGGGTCTTGGACCCTCCTTGCAACCAAATACTGTACTCTTAGAACAAACACCCCAGTGTTCCCTGTGAGGCCTGGCCCCACCCAGCCTGTAGCAGGCAGCTCCTGGGCCCTGCTTTTACCCCAGACACCCGGACAGCTGTGACCACATTTGCTTCTCCAACTCCTGGACGACCTTGATTTTCTCAACTCCCACTCTCATTTTAGCTTGTTGTTCTCTCCTGCTTGTGTGTCTCAGGTGCCGGCATGGTGGGGGAGCTCCGCTACAGGGAATTCAGAGTGCCCCTGGGGCCCGGCTTGCACGCCTATCCAGATGAGCTGATCCGCCAGCGGGTGGGCCACGATGGGCATCCTGAGTACCAGATCCGCTGGCTCATCCTCCGGCGCGGGGATGACGGGGATGGGGGCTCTAGCCAAGTGGACTGCAAGGCCGAGCACATCTTGCTGTGGATGTCCAATGACGAGATCTACGCCAACTGCCACAAGATGCTGGGCGAGGATGGCCAGGTCATCGGGCCCTCTCAGGAGATTGCGGGGGAGGCTGGGGCCCTGGACAAGTCTGTGCTGGGGGAAATGGAAACCGATGTGAAGGCTTTGATTCAGAGGGCCCTCCGGCAGCTGGAGGAGTGTGTGGGCACCATCCCTCCTGCTCCTCTGCTTCATACTGTGCACGTACTCAGCGCCTACGCCAGTATCGAGCCTCTGACTGGGGTTTTCAAAGACCCAAGGGTCCTGGACCTGCTCATGCACATGTTGAGTAGTCCTGATTATCAGATCCGCTGGAGTGCGGGCCGGATGATCCAAGCCCTGGCCTCCCATGATGCTGGTGAGGAACAGTGTGGGGGGAAAGGAAGCTGGGTCAGCTCAGGGCCTCACAGGACACTGTGGCAGGAGCCCCTGCCTCATCAGTGTCTCGGTGATTTTGCTGAGGTGGAAGAAAGGAGGTAGGAAGGGAGGTGGGGTCCTCTCCCTAGGAAGAGGAAAGCTGGCTCGGTCAGGCGGGTGTGCAACTCTTCATCTCAGGGTCGTGAGTTCAAGCCCCATTTTGGGCATAGAGTTTACTTTAAAATAATACTAAAAGAAAGAGGAAGGGCTGAATCCTCAAAAACCTCATATTAATTGGATTTCTATGCAAAGGAAGAGTTACGATATTAGACTATTGTAAGATATATATCTATATAAAATATGTATATAGAAAAGAGGAAGTTATTGTTTTTCTTTTAAATGTTTTATTTATTTATTTATTGGACACAGAGAGAGAGATAGTGAGAGATAGAGCACAAGCAGGGGGAGTGGCAGGCAGGCAAGCAGAGGGAGAGGGAGAAACAGGCTCCCTGCTGAGCAAGGAGCCTGACCTGGGGCTCGATCCCAGAACCCAGGGATCATGACCTGAGCCGAAGGCAGACACTTAACTGACTGAGCCACCTAGGCACCCCAGTTATTGTTTTTTTTTAAAGATTTTATTTATTTATTTGACAGAGAAAGATAGCGAGAGAGGGAACACAAGCAGGGGGAGTGGGAGAGAAAAGCAGACTCCCCGCTGATCGGGAACCCCGAGGCGGGGCTCGAACCCAGGTCCTGGGATCATGACCTGAGCCGAAGGCAGATGGCTAACCAGCTGAGCACCCCCAAGTTGTTGCTTTTGAAGTAAATCAGATCAGGTCATCCCTAATGTGTGATGACAAAGGGATTGGACTGAGAGAGTAGAGGGTCTAGGAGGGATGCCTGGGAAGGGCAATGTGAGGGAGCAGTTCCTGACTGGGGTGTGGGTTTCAGGGACCCGGACCCAGATTCTTCTATCGCTGAGCCAGCAAGAGGCCATTGAGAAACACCTGGATTTTGACAGCCGCTGTGCTCTGCTGGCTCTGTTCGCACAGGCCACGCTCTCTGAACATCCCATGTCTTTTGAAGGCATTCAGCTGCCACAGGTATTCTGTGGGGAGGTACTGGGGTGGGTGCTATAAACAGGATCAAGGGACCAGGCCTTTGTACTGGTCCTTAAAGGATGGAGTGGAAAGAGGAGCTGAAGCTGGGACAAGGTGGATATAGGCCAAAGGTTTCATCCCACAGGTCCCAGGAAGGCTGCTCTTCTCCCTGGTAAAGCGCTATTTGCATGTCACTTCCCTTCTGGACCAGCTGAATGACAGCACTGCAGAACCAGGGGCCCAGAATAACTCTTCTCCTGAGGAGTTGAGTGGGGAAAGGGATCGACTGGAGCTGGAGTTCAGCATGGCCATGGGCACCTTGATCTCAGAGCTGGTGCAGGCCATGCGCTGGGACTGGGCCTCGAGCAGACAGGGGCCCTTGGCCCGGTCTTCCTGCTCCATCTTCCAGCCCCAGCTGGCGGAGGCTGGCCCGGGGCTGCCACCCACCCGGGCCCAGCCCTCCATTAGGAGGTCAAGGAGGTTCCGCCCTCGCTCTGAGTTTGCAAGTGGCAACACTTACGCCTTGTACGTGCGAGAGACACTGCAGCCCGGGATGCGAGTGCGCATGCTGGATGACTACGAGGAGGTCAGCGCTGGGGACGAGGGCGAGTTCCGCCAGAGCAACAACGGCGTGCCCCCTGTGCAGGTGAGCGAGGGTGCAAGGGGGACACTGTTGGGGATATAGCTAGGGGAGCATAACTGGGGCTTCCATGCAGGGGCTCTGGCAGGCCACCTCCGGAGAAAACCCCGTGGGGATTGGAATGGTTAAAGGGGGTCAGCAAGTGAGAGGTGGGCCATTTGGAAGGCTAAGAAAATCGGGGTTGGGGAGGCCATGAGGTCAGGAAGATTCACTCCCAGGAAGAAATGGATAGAGCGAGATTTTCCCAAAGGTCAGGGTCAGGGAGAGAGTAGCTGAGGCCAGGAGGCTCTTTGGGGTGGGGGGCATAAGGCATCTAGGATGGGTGGGAGGAGAAACAGCCTATTGCCACGAGAAGGTGGCCTTTATGTACATGTTCGTGTCCTCCATATGCCAGCGTTGTGTTGTTTGGACGTTGTTCCAAACCTGGCCAGGTGGTCAGCCAGAGAGTTGTGTGTCCTCATCATTGGGCCACCACCAGCCAGTTAAGTGAGCCGTCTCTTCCCCTTCCCTCTCTTTTCTCCCCATCCTCCAGGTGTTGTGGGAGTCGACAGGCCGCACCTACTGGGTACACTGGCACATGCTGGAAATTCTGGGCTTTGAGGAAGACATTGAGGATGTGGTTGAGGCTGAGGACTACCACAGGGCAGTGGTCGGTGGAGCCCTGGGTGTAGGTGAGCCCAGAGAGGAAGCAGGGTCAGCACTGAGCCCAGGAGTGGTAGTCTGGCTGAGTAGGCAACAACATCCCTGGGCCCTCGGACTCGTTTCCACAGCTGTGCCCTCCTGGCGGTGGAAGCCCATGACAGAGCTCTATGCAGTGCCCTACGTGCTGCCTGAGGATGAGGATGCTGAGGAGAGTGAACACCTGTCCCAGGCGGAGTGGTGGGAGCTCCTCTTCTTCATCAAGAAGCTGGACGGCCTCGACCATCAGGAGGTTCTCCAGATTCTGCAGGAGAACCTGGATGGGGAGGTAGAGTCAGCCTGGAGACACCCAGCAGTCGGAGGGCTCATGGCAGGGGCTGGGCTGATAGAGCATTTGGGAGGCTTAGGACGGGGAGCAGAGGTCCGCAGTGTCGGGGGCTGCAGCGGAGGGTATCTAGAATGTTCAGAGGCATTGGCCAGATGTGTGGGAGGAGGCAGCTGCCAGCCAGGAGAGGTTCAGGGTAGAGAAGGTGTGTGCTGAGATCCCCCACCCCTGTCAAGTACCGGCGGAGTGTCTGTGCCAGTCAGGGCTACCACAGTGAGACCTTCTCCCCAACGACAGGTTCTGGATGACGAGATCCTGGCTGAGCTGGCCGTGCCTATAGAGTTGGCCCAGGACCTGCTGTTGGCTCTGCCACAGCGACTCGATGACAGCGCTCTCAGGGACCTGCTCAACTGCCATGTCTACAGGAAATATGGGCCCGAGGCTCTGGCAGGGCAGCCAGCTTACCCAACCCTGCTGGAAGCCCAGGCTCAGCCTCAGGAATCAGCAGGTGCAGCCAGAGAGGAAGGTGGGGCGCCGGGATGACTTTGCAGCAGCTCTGCAGGCTGGCCTCTAGGTGCCTTCCTCCCAGGACAGGTGTCCTCCTGTCTGGAAGAGTTGGCACCCGAATAGAGCAGCTCCCTCCAGTGAGCGGGGGAGGATGGAAAGTCAGAACATTGAAAGAGATCTGAAGCCTCATAAACCCCCACACCGAACTTTTTCTGGTGTAGAGAAAGCCAAATTATTGCATGCTTTTAGATAGAGGGAAACGCTCTGCAATTTGCAGACAGGAGGCTCCTTTGCTATTTTAAGAGTATGAAACATAAGATTTGCCACAGAGTAGTCTTATAAATACATTTAGAGATGCCCTAAGATCCCCAAACTAATTTTTGGGGGACCCCTGCCCCCCAAAAAACCATTTTTAGGAGAAATTAGGAATTATGAATGTGTCTGTCCTTTTCTGATGCTAACCTCACCGACCACGGCCAACTCTTGTGACATCCACCTTCCTGTAGGAAAAGAACCCCCAACACAGTATCCCGACACTCCTCTGCGGCGACTGATGGAGGGCTGTGGTCCGCTTGGGAGGACCTTCCTGGACCTGGAGCACGCCCTCAGCTCAGGAGGGCCCCAGGAGACAGAGATCAAGCCTTTCCTGCTCCAGCTGCAGCGGCAGCCCCAGCCCTTCCTTACCCTGATGCGGAGCCTTGCCACCCCGGCAGCCAACAAGCCCCTGCACTTGACCGTTCTGAGGTGAGGGGGTGGGGCGGGGCATGGGACCAAGGGGTCCCTGAGGCTAGCTGCACATCTCTCTCCTCCTGCCTCCCCACCCCCACTCCCCAGAATCCTGATGCAGCTGGTGGACTTCCCCGAGGCGCCGCTGCTCCCCTGGCACGAGGCCATGGACGCCTGCATGGCCTGCCTGCGGTCACCAGACACTGACCGAGAGGTACCCTCACCCTGCTCTGGGGAGATGATGCTGGAGGGAAAGGCCACAAGGCAGCCTCTGACAGGGCAACCCCTCTGGGCAAGGCTCCAGAGGGCACAGTGGAGCCTCTGTGCTCCTGGTCTGGGATTTGTTTTAAAAATCGTTTTTTTTTTTTTTTTCCAAATAGGTAGTACATTCATACAGGTTATAAATCAAAATGGTAGAACAAGGTCTACGCTGAGAATTCTCATTTCCACCTGTTCTCACTTCCATCCAGTTTTACCAGTGCCTCTCTCCATGTCCCTTATTGGTCACCACTCATTTTAATGTATGTGTCCTTCCTGTGTGTTCTTATGCAAATATAAATAAGCCCAAGCATATAATCTTATTTGCCGTCTCCTTTCTTACACAGAAGGTTACATCTCTGTTACATGAGAAGCCTCAGTGGCTCCTGCTTGGCTAGGCCTGTCAGGGGATGGGGATGAAGGAGGCAGAGGGGACCTCACATCTCAAGGTCCCCCGCCACAGAGAGGTCCTGGGCTTGGAAGGCTTGGCAGTGGGTGTCTGCAGTGCACACCTTTGGCGGTTACCCAGATTTTCATTTCGGAGCTGGACTCACTGAGCGTCCCTCCCTGCCCCCTCCCTACCATCAGGTATGGTGCTTAGGGCCTGAGCATCTCAAAATGCAGCCCCACACCTGGTTTTGGGACAGGGCCTAAAAAGGAACCACCTGGGAAGCTCTCTGCACCTGTTGCCAACGTCCACAGTCGTCAAGCACCCCAGGATGGAGAGCACCTCTTAGCTTTTTCCATGTCTGTTTGCCTTGGGTTCTCCAGCTCCACCCAGCCCTTGTGTCTCCCTGCTTTCTGCTGTTTACTGCAATAGCTCCAGCACCTACGTACCACAGTGGGTGCACAGGAAATACTCCTGAAGATGCCCCGGGCCTCGTGCCCTTTAGTCTCCAGCCCTGTCCCCACCGCAGGTGCTCCAAGAGCTGATGTTCTTCCTGCACCGCCTGGCCTCCGTGAGCAGGGACTATGCCGTGGTACTGAATCAGCTGGGAGCCCGAGATGCCATCTCCAAGGCCCTGGAAAAGCACCTAGGAAAACTGGAGCTGGCTCAGGAGCTGCGGGACATGGTGTTCAAGTGTGAGAAGCATGCCCACCTCTACCGGAAACTCACCACCAACATCCTGGGAGGCTGTATCCAGGTCAGGAGGGAGGGCAGGCAGAGGCTTGTGGGTTCACCACTGGGTGAGAACATGAACCCTGAGCAGTGGCAGGGGAGGAGGCAATGTTCCTGCAGCTGGGAAGGGCGGGCAAGGCCAGTGAACCCAAGGGCATTTGTTCTCTGCAACCCCTCCCCGGCCTGGTCCTGCTCTACCAGGGTTCTGGAGGAAGTCCCATTGCTGCCAGGTCTTTCCTCCACACACGTTTGCGAGTGCTCTCCACATGTGCTCCTCTCCCCTCCCCGCACCCCTTCTTTCTGCTCTTCCGGCTGCAGATGGTGCTGGGCCAGATCGAAGACCACAGACGGACCCACCGACCCATCAATATCCCGTTCTTTGACGTGTTTCTCAGATACCTGTGCCAGGGTCTGTGCCTGTCCCCAGCTTCCACCACCCCCTGCCACGCCTGTGTCTATTTTCCCTCCATGCCTACCAGGCTGTGACGGCCACCCCTGCCCCCCCGCCCCCAGGCTCCAGTGTGGAGGTGAAGGAGGACAAGTGCTGGGAGAAGGTAGAGGTGTCCTCCAACCCTCACCGGGCCAGCAAGCTGACGGACCGCAACCCCAAGACCTACTGGGAGTCCAACGGCAGTGCGGGCTCCCACTACATCACCTTGCACATGCACCGGGGCGTTCTTGTCCGGTAACTCGCCCCACAACATACGTGCTTTGTGGTGACTGCCTTGTGTTTGTCTTGGGGGATGCACCACCGCCCCCTCGAGCCCAAACAACCACAGAGGCCCCTTGGCTGTGTCTATGCGGCCATGCCTTGTTCCACTTCTGATAGTTTCCTCGTCCCTGCTCCCAGGCAGCTGACTCTGCTGGTGGCTGGTGAAGACTCGAGCTACATGCCAGCGAGGGTGGTGGTGTTTGGGGGCGACGGCCCCAACTCTCTTAACACAGAACTCAACTCGGTAGGGACCATCATGCCAGCAGATCACCCTTCGCAGGGTCCACCCTCCTGCCCAGACTCATGAACTCCTAAGCTCTTCCCTGTCCGGAGCCCCAGAGAAAGTAGAGTCCTTTCTCCCTGTGCCGTTATGATGGCATCAGGCCCCGAGCTGTGAGGGCGGAGTTGGGACCCCTTGGTCAGGACGCCACACCTGCTGGGCTGAAGGGAGGAAGAGGGCGCAGGAGCAGGCGTGGGTGCTGTCAGCACTGCCATCCACACGCAGGGAGCTGACAGCCCACCGCACCCCACGCCAGGTCAACGTGATGCCGTCCGCCAGCCGGGTGGTCCTCCTGGAGAACCTGAACCGCTTCTGGCCTGTCATCCAGATCCGAATAAAGCGCTGCCAGCAGGTGGGGCGAGGGAGGGGCCCAGGCTGGGGTCTGCAGCTCTGGCACTCCGGGTCCTGTAGCTGTTCAGATCTTGAGCCAGAGCTCCCACTCCTGGCCAGGGCAGCTCCAGGAGGAAGGCACGAAGGTGTGCCTGACCCCAGCGCACTCCAAGAGGGATGTGGGTCGGCTGAAGACAGGCCTGTGTCCCTTGCAGGGCGGCATCGACACGCGCATCCGGGGCGTAGAGGTCCTGGGCCCCAAGCCCACCTTCTGGCCGGTGTTCCGGGAGCAGCTGTGCCGTCACACACGCCTCTTCTATATGGTTCGGGCACAGGCCTGGAGTCAGGACATAGCAGAGGACCGCAGGAGCCTCTTGCACCTGAGTTCTAGGTGTGTGCTAGCGTGTGTGTGTGTGGCTGAGTGTGCGTGAAAGGTAAGAGCAGTACCCTGGGTAGGGCTCTTTGGAGGGCTAACATGCTTGGGGAGGCGTCTGGAGGGTTCTCCAGTTTTGGGAAGGAAAGAAACGATGAAGAGAAGAGATTTTTCTGGTGGGCTGGGGGTGGGGTGTGCCAGTTAACACAGGGGAGCTTTGAAGTACTGGGTAGAGATTGGGTCTGGTTGCTAGGGGCTAGCCGGGCAGTCCTCGGCCACGTGGATGCTGGGGTAATTTATGCCTCAAGCCCCTGACACCTGCCTCCCTCATCCCCACCCTCAGACTCAATGGGGCTCTGCGGCAGGAGCAGAATTTTGCTGATCGCTTCCTCCCTGATAACGAGGCCGCCCAAGCACTGGGCAAGACCTGCTGGGAGGCCCTGGTCAGCCCCCTGGTGCAGAACATCACCTCCCCCGGTAACCACCCCGACCCCTGGCCCCACTAACCAGCCCCTTCTTGCTCTGCCCTAGAGCCACCTGCCTTATCTTCTTGGCCCTTTTGGTACCTGTGTTGGTTTGGTACCCCAGTGCCCCTTTTCTACCAGCCCAGGGCCCATCTCCTTTCCCATGTCTCCCAGGTGTCAGCTGACACCATAAAGATGGGGGGCCTTGCTACCTGCCCCCGTCCTCACCACCCAGTACCTTCTGTCCAATCCCTCCTTCTTGGTGCTTCTGTCCAGCCCAGCCTCTCCCTTTGCCCTGGAGAGACGGCCTACCTTGGCTTGTTTTTACCCCTACCTCCAGACGAGGATGGCATCAGCCCCCTGGGCTGGCTGCTGGACCAGTACCTGGAGTGTCGGGAGGCTGCGCACAACCCCCAGAGCCGTGCGGCTGCTTTCTCCTCGAGGGTGCGCCGCCTCACCCACCTGCTGGTGCACGTTGAGCCCTGTGAGGCGCCGCCTCCAGCCGTGGCTGCTCCCCGCCCCAGTGAGTACCTGGGATTCAGGTGGGAGCTCAGTGAAAAGCGTTTCTTTGTGCCCTCATGCACTCGCACCCTAGAGCCTTCTGTCCCTCCTCCCACTTTCCCTCCCTGCCGCACTCAGACTGTTCATCTTCCCAGTTTTCGTCACCCCCAGCCAGGAGCATCATGGGGAGGGGGCAGCATGTCAGGAAAGGCCCCAGGGCTCACCCTGGTCTGGGGACCCCTGAGCTGAGGGGCTGTCCCTGTCTCCTGCCCTTTCCCCTGTCTCCACAGAGGGCAGAAACCAAAGCCATGACTGGAGCTCCCTGGCCACCCGGGGGCTCCCCAGCAGCATCGTGAGAAACCTGACCCGCTGCTGGGGGGCGGTGGTGGAGGAGCAGGTATAGGGAGGGGAGTTGGGGCGGAGGGCTGGACCAGAGGCTGGCCTGCCCAGCCATCCCCTCACCCAGGGCCGCTTCCCTGCAGGTGAACAACTTCCTGACTTCGCACTGGCGGGATGACGACTTCGTGCCGCGCTACTGCGAACACTTTCACAACCTGCAGAAGTCGAGCTCCGAGCTGTTCGGGCCCAGGGCGGCCTTCCTGCTGGCCCTGCACAACGGCTGTGCCGGTGGCTTACTGAAGCTCCCGTTCCTCAAAGCCGCCCACGTGAGCCTCTTGTCCTCTCCTCCTCCCCAGGCCCCTCCCTGCAAATGTCCCTGTCCCCCCTCCTCACAGTGGCCTCCATTGTTCCTCCTGTTCAGCCAGGAGCGGGGCTTATACAGAGCCCTGTGTTTGAAAATTCAAACACAAAAGAAACACATGGTGACCTGCATCGTGCAGTCCTAATATTATTACCTTGATAGCTTTTTGTTTCTGTTCACGTGCATTGTTTAACAGTTTACTCACAAGTAGCTAAAATGCTTTATCCTGTTGTCTTGCCCATTATACAAAGATATTTTTAAGATTTTATTTATTTGAGAAAGAGAGAGCATGCTCGTGTAAGTTGGGGGAAGGGGAGCCGGAGAGGGAGAAGCAGACTCCCCACAGAGCAAGGAGCCTGATGCAGGGCTCCATTCCAAGACCCTGAGATCATGACCTGAGCTGAAGGCAGATGCTCAGTGACTGAGCTACCCAGGCGCCCCTGATTGATTTATTTTAGAGAGACAGAATGAGAGAGCAACAGCGAGAGCAAGAGTGAGAGAGAGAAAGAGAACAGGGGGAGAGGGAGAGAGTCTTAAGCCGGCCTGGGACGCCATCTCCTGACCCTGAGATCATGACCTGAGCTGAAACCAAGTGTCAAACACTCAACTGAGCCACCCAAATGCCTGCCCCCGCTCTGTTAGATTTTTTTAAAGATTTTATTTATTTATTTGTCAGAGAGAGAGAGCGCACAAGTAGGGAGAACAGCAGGCAGAGGGAGAGGCAGGCTCTCCACTAAGCAGGGAGCCCAACGTGGGTTTCCATACTAGGACCCTGGGATCATGACCTGAGCCAAAGGCAGACACGTAACCAACTGAGCCACCCAGGCGCCCTTGACCATTATATTAAAAGCCTTTTTCAGTGTTGCGCCTTGTCCTTATTTTTAATTTTTTTATAAATTCCATCTAAGGGATGTACTAGAATTTCCTCCGCCCTTCCCGCATTCTATAAATATGTAATAAATGCTTCAGCTGTGTCTGGTGCTGTGGTAAGAGCTGAAGATAGACAAAGTCCCTCTTCTCAGTTTTTAAGGCATAGGTTGGGCAGGTGATGAAGTCAGCTGGGCTGATCGCTGCAGGGCAGGGGGCTGAACAGTAGCTGCTAGAGCTGCTTCCAGCCCTTCTGTCTGATCAGTGACAATGCAGTGTGACCATCCCTGTGTGTGTAAGTCATTTCCTCACGTTAAATTATTGGGGTTAGTCTAATTTTTAGACACATTCCATGTGGGAAAAAAAAACAAAACACCTCCTTGTTATCAATTTGCACAGCTGGTGACAATTTTATAAAAGAGTTTTGTAGGGGCACCTGGGTGGCTCAGAGGGTTAAGCCTTTGTCTTAGCCTCTGGTCATGGTCTCAGGATCCTGGGATCGAGCCCCACATCGGGCTCTCTGCTCAACAGGGAGCGTACTTCCTTCTCTCTCTGCCTGCCTCTCTGCCTTCTTGTGATCTCTCTCTGTCAAATAAACAAATGAAGTCTTTTTAAAAAATTTAAAAAAGAGTTTTGTAAAAGCGTTACCTACCTTAGGAAGCAGCTCAACCACTCCTGTCCACTTCTCAGACCTTCCCCTGTGCCCCTGCTTGCCTCCTCCGGCTGCCGGTCCATGGTTTCCCTGCACCCTTCTCCCTGCTCAGGTGAGTGAGCAGTTCGCCCGGCACATCGACCAGCGGATCCAGGGCAGCCGGATTGGCGGAGCCCGCGGGATGGAGATGCTGGCGCAGCTGCAGCGCTGCCTGGAGACGGTCCTTATTTTCTCTGGCCTGGAGATAGCCACCACCTTCGAGCATTACTACCAGTGAGCGTGGAGCGGGGCGGGGGGAGCGGATGGTGGGGGTGTCGGGCGGCGGGAGTCCCAGAGCAGGCCGTGGGGCCACCCTGAGGCTCGGCCCGCTCTGCGTGTACTACAGGCACTACATGGCCGACCGTCTCCTGAGCGTGGGCTCGAGCTGGCTGGAGGGGGCCGTGCTGGAGCAGATCGGTCCCTGCTTCCCCAACCGCCTCCCCCAGCAGATGCTGCGCAGCCTGAGCACGTCCGAGGAGTTGCAACGTCAGTTCCACGTCTACCAGCTCCAGCGGCTCGATCAGCAGCTCCTGAAGCTGGACGACACCGAAAAGAAGATGCAGGTAGGCGCCAGCCCAGGGAGGGAAGCGGGGAACCAAGCAGAGGAGGCCTGGCAGCTGTCGGGAACCCCGCATTTCTCCTTCAGGGAGGCCAGGAGGCCAGCGACAAGGAGCACAAAGGAGAGAAGGCAGAGGAAGCAGAGGGAGCTGGGGTTGCAGCGGCCATGGGGGAGGAGGACGAGGAAGAAGAGGAAGATGAGGATCTCTACTATGAGGGGGCAATGCCAGAAGTGTCTGTGCTGGTCCTGTCACCTCGCTGCTGGCCCATTGCCTCCATTCGTCACACGCTCAACCCCAGAACTTGCCTGCCCTCCTACCTCAGGGGCACCGTGAACCAGTACTCCAACTTCTACAGCAAGAGTGAGGAGCCAGGAGGAGGATGGGATTCGGGAAAGGAGTCTGGGGTGGGGGTGGGCCCCGGGACAGGAGCCTCAGTGGAGTGGATTTGAGAACAAAAGGCAGGAGCTCAGGTTTGGAGTGAGGGGTGGGGCTGTCAAGCACCAGGTCCCCAGGCTTTCGCCTTTTCTGTTCTTAAAACAAACACAGGACTTTCTTTAGAGAGTGGGAGGTGGGGAGGATGGGGCAGGGGCACCTGAGGCCACCAGAAATGACAGGGGTCTGGCTCCTGGTCAGTCATCATTGCCTGAGTTCCCTCCTGGAGTCTGGTCCTGGGCTGGGCAGCAACACAGAAAGGGGAAGAGACTCAGACCGCACCCTTGGGCAGGGAGGGGGTTCCCAGACTAAGCAGGGAGACCTCATTCCCTCTCTCATGGATATTCCAGTTTGATGAGAGCCCTAGGCCTTCCTCACTTCATGGCTTTGCCTCCCTAAAAAAAAAAAAAAAATGGGGAACTTCTGGAAGGCACTGATCAAAGCCCCTGGTACAAAGCAAGGCACAGGGTGGGCTCCCAGATACATGAGGCTTACTCGAGGCAGGCACTGCAGAGGCTGAGCTCCGGAAGTTCAGACCAGGAAGCATAGTATCCATAAACACTGGGACATATGCTCAGCAGATGTTAGCAGAGGCAAGGCTCAACCAGAAGTCCCCCCTCACCAGCCCTGACTCCCTCCTCTCCCTGCTCTGTCTCAGGTCAGAGCTACCCGGCCCTGGAACAGGGCCCGCAGAGGCGGCTGCAGTGGACGTGGCTGGGCCGGGCTGAGCTGCAGTTTGGGGACCAGACCCTGCATGTGTCCACCGTGCAGATGTGGCTGCTGTTGTATCTCAATGACCTGAAGGTGGCCCGCCCCAGCTATGCATCCTGGCTCGCTGCACCTTGTCCCTCACCCCTCTTCCCTAAACCTCGACTCCCTGTTCTCCCTCCTTCTCCCTTCTCTGCTCCACCGTTCAGGGAAGCCCTGAATATTTCCTTCATCTTCTCTAAGGCTGTCTCCGTGGAGAGTCTGCTGGCGCTCTCTGGGCTCTCTCCAGACATGCTCGATCAGGCGATTGGGCCTCTTACCTCTTCGAGAGGCCCCCTGGACCTTGAAGAGCAAAAGGATGTCCCAGGAGGTATGTACTTGGGGCAGAGGGGCCTCTGCTCTCAGCCTCTGCATGGGCCTCCTGCTGATGACTGGCACTCATTTCAGGGGTGCTCAAGATTCGGGATGCCAGCGAGGAGCCCAGGCCAAGGAGGGGCAATGTGTGGCTCATCCCACCTCAGATGTACCTGAAAGCTGAGGATGAAGAGGGTCGGAATCTGGAGAAGAGACGGAACCTTCTGAACTGCCTCATTGTCCGAATCCTCAAGGCGCACGGGGACGAGGGGCTGCACATTGACCAACTTGTCTGTCGGGTAGGCGGGGGTGGGCTGTGGGTGAGGGAGGTTTGGGTGGGGTGCAGCCCGTAGGAGGCTTGTCAACACTTGAAGCATCTGGTTCACCGTGGAGCCTGTAGGTATCTGGCGGGGGAGGCTGGGGCTCACTGGCCTGCAGCCTGTGCCTGGAGTGGGGGCTCTAGGTGGAGTCAGCTGGGCATCTCCCACCTGCTGTGTTCCCTTGCCTCTCCTTCCCAGGTCCTGGACGCCTGGCAGAAGGGCCCGTGCCCTCCCAGAGGTTTGGTCAGCAGCCTCAGTAAGGGGTCTGCCTGTGGCAGTACTGATGTCCTCTCCTGCGTCCTCCACCTCCTGGGCAAGGGCACCGTGAGGCGCCATGATGACCGGCCCCACACACTGTCCTATGCGGTCCCTGTGACGGTGATGGAGCCTCACACTGAGTCCCTGAACCCAGGCTCTTCTGGCCCCAACCCGCCCCTCACCTTCCACACCCTGCAGATCCGCTCTCGGGGCGTGCCCTATGCCTCCTGCAGTGGCACCCACAGCTTCTCTACCTTCCGGTAGCCCTGGAGATGGGACCAGGGCTTTCCATGGAAATAAAATGCGGGAGTTTGATTACATGGCCTGTGTGGTGACTGCTAAGGATCTGACAGGGGCAGTGGAGACTCTCCTGGCTGAAGAGGGAGAGGAGCCCTCTGGCTCTGAGGTCGTGTCATCCCACGCCAGGCGTCACTGCTAGGGTGAAGAAGGCAGCCTGGGGAGAGCGGTAGAGGGGGTGGGGTAACTTGGTGTCCCCCTCCTGGGAGGGGAAGTGGACAGGGATGACCCCCAGCCCTTCTCAGAGTTTGTGCTCTGAAGTGCTTTCATCTGGCAGGCTGGAGACCCAAGGCTCGTGACTTACGCAGATTGTTAAGCAGGGCTCCATTGTTTTCATTTGTGGAATGGACCAGAATCCCTCTGGGTTCTGACGAGCACCAGGTATGGGAACATTTGACATGCCGTGAATTCCTCTTTCAGCCACCATACCCAGCGGTGAGGGTAATGCACAGTAAGATAAAGGACCCTTGGGCCACTGCGGGCACCCAGGAGCCTGAAGGTATGTTCCATCTGAAAGCTTTAGGATCTGGGTTGGAAGGAGACCTAGAAGGAACTACAGCTCCCTTAAGCCCCTCCTTGCTGCCCCCTCTTCTGGTCATGCAGAGCTGCACTTGCCAAAGCCAGACCCCCACTAGCACCAGAGGTGGGCCACTGTCCCAGTGGCTTCCTGTGTGCTGCTGATGGACTCCTCTGGCCCTGCCCATATGGAGGCAGGGCAGGGTGGGTGAGGGGACCCGGTGCCAGGGGAGGAGCACTGCATCTTGGCAGGGCCCATTACAGGAGTCAGGAAGGAGTGACCCAGGCATCCCGAATCCCAAGATTCTTGTAGCCAAGAGATGACGAGGAGAAGGCTACAGAGGAAAAGGGCAGGGGAGGAGAGAGGGAGCCATGAGGTAAGAGAGGGCCCCGAGGCCAGACAGAGGGAACTGGGTGCCACCCAAGACTGAGATTTGGAATAGAATATGTAAGGGAGAAAGGCCAGGGCTTGGGAGAGTCATGATGCCCAGGGCAAGACAACAAAACAGAGGGCAAACAGGGTAGCCACAGAGGGCCCATGCTTGCTTTCCTTTGCAGTTTGGTGGCCCCTGGTGCTGAGGGTGGTTCTCAGAGCAGAACCATCTTGTCTGCCCATGTTAGTCCATGACACTGAAGACTGGCAGCAGGCCAGGGCAGCCCTGGGCCCCAGGGCACATGGGGCTTGTTACAGCTGTCACTTGGGTGCCTCTTCCAACCTTTGTGCCAGACATCATGGCCTAGCTCTTTTATTGGCCCAGGCCATGTCCTTCTTCTTGAGCTAGCTCTCAGACGCCAGAACTTTTTGCCCTTTTCTGGGTTCTCATGCTCTTTCTGAGCCATCCTTCTCCATCAGAAACCCAGAGAGGCTCCAGGCTCCAGTAACCAGATCAAAATGCACCACATCCAGGGGACAGGACGGGACTTTCTCCCGCATCGGCCACATGGGCCAAGCTGTAGGCTCAGCCCTTCATTCATCCCATTCAGCCTCCCTGGCCCTCAGGCTTACAGAGTGCCTGTTTATCTGCAATGGTCTCTTACAAATTTGTATGGGAAGCCTTAGGCCCAACAGCCTGCATGTTTCTGCCTGCAATCCAGCTCATGTGCTGCCCACTGTCTTCAGCACACACCTCCACTGTGGCCTGATTTGTCGAAACCCAGTCCCCCGGGGTGAACGGTCCTGACTGCCCCCCCACCAGCACCAGTGAAGATGAGCCTCCTCCCCTGCCCTTAGGACTTGCCATCCATACAGGGCACAGGCTTCCTGTCCAACACAGAAGTTTGCTCCCCTGCCCGCCTTGTAAGACCCTCCTCAGAGCCTCAGTTCCTTATACCCCAGACAGCTGGCTGTACATGAGCAATATTGATCCCACTCACACAAGATGTTTCAAAATAGGCAAATCTAGAGACAAAGTGGTTTAGTGGCTGCCTAGAGCTGGGGAGATTGGGAAGAAATGGGGAGGGGCGCCTGGGTGGCTCAGTTGTTAAGCATTTGCCTTCGGCTCAGGTCATGGTCCCACGGTCCTGGGATCGAGACCCCTGCAGCGGTGGGGAAGCCTGCTTCTCCCTCTTCTTCTCCCCCTCCTTGTGTTCCCTCTCTTGCTGTCTCTCTCCATCAAATAAATATCTTTAAAAAAGAAAAAAATGGGGGGTACCTGCTAGAAGGTATTGGGGTTTCTTCTCAGGGTGTCAAAAATGTTACAAAATTGTGATGGTTGCACAACTCTGTGAATAAACTAAAAGCCACTGAGTTATACAATTTAAATGGGTAAACTCAATTATGTCTCAATATGTTGCCAACAAAAATAAAAAAACAAGCAGCTCAACTAACCAGAAGCTGAAGCTCCAAGCTCTGATGTCTCCTGTGGGTCCCTGATGAAAGGGAAAAGCAGCATCTGAAGGTCTGGCTACCGGGGCGGCAATCCAGCCCTGGCTGGACATGCAGTGTGGTTTGACCACTGTTCATCGGAAGCCCCTTCTCATGCTTGGGAACTCCACACAAATCACGAGACAGAGCCCACTTCCCACCACATAGAAGACCAGATACTTGGCTTTCCCAGCTATCTCCTTATAGTCCTATAACCAAGGCTTAGCTAATCAAATGCCTCTGCCAGGAATTTCTCAATCAACAGCAAAGCAGGAAGGAAAGCGAACTACCTCTGGTGGCAGCTGGGACAGCTTCAGCACACTCTGGTTCCCAGGTATGATTTAAGGTGCTCTTAACGGCTCAGACTTATCTGCCAACCACCGTTCCTCTTGTTTTCTAACTTGTGTTTCTATGACCCCAAGAGTTCAATAGTCTGCTTTTATCAGCCAGAATCTGCTCTTTGGCTCTAACGGAGGATTGGCACATGTGACATCAGGGACCCTGTAGCACTGGATCCCTCTGGGCAAGGCAAACTATCCTGGTAGCTTCGCTCCTCAGCTTACAGTCACCGGGAGACAAACACCGTATGCTCATCTCACATTTCAGTCATCAGTTACATCTTTTCCCCCATTCGAGAAGCCTCAAACCTTAAATGTCCTAGCTTCTAATTCCCTCTTCTTTTCCTGATGGCTGCTTTTTAGATGTCTTTCAAACATCCTTTAATTTCTTATGATTTATCAATTAAAAAAAAAAATCTCTGTGCCCAGTGTGGGGCTCAAGTTCATGACCCTGAGATCAAGAGGCACACGCTTTACTGACTTGAGCCCACCATCAACCAGTTAGAATTAACTGGACTGAGGCTTAGGGTTTATGAATTTCAATCCTACAAAATTCCCAGCATCTTTAAAATATTCTCTCCTCTGGAATTCTGACTGTATGGATCACATCAATCTATCTCCCATGTTTTTTCTCCATGTTTTTTCACCTCTTTTCCTCAGTTTCCATTTCTCTACATCCCTGTGTTCCATCTGTGTACCTTCAGATCTACTTCCAGTTCATTCTTCTTTTAGGTATGCTTCATCTGTTGTTTAACCATAAGGTTTCTAACTGCAAATGGTATAATGTTAATTTTTAAAAGCTTTACTTTTTTATCAAACCAATTTGGTCCTTTTAAATGTTCTTTTCTTTAGTCATACTTTATCTTTAAATATGAGCAAGATATTTTGCATTTTGTACTTTTAAAAATTTACTTATTTTATAGAGAAAGAGAGAAGGGGCAGAGGGAGAGGGAGAGGGAGAGATTCTCCAGTAGACTCCCTGCCGAATGAGGAGCAGGACACAGGGTTCAATCTCACAACCCTGAGATCATGACCTGAGCCAAAAGCAAGAGTTGGACATTTAACATCCTGAGCCAAGCGCTCTTATGTTTTATATTTCATATTTCTAACAGGTTTTTGCTGGTCTGATTCTGTTGTGTATTTTTTCTAATGACTCTTAGTCATGGTGATTTCTTTCCTTGTGTGGCTTTGTATTTTCACTGAAAGCACACATTTCTTCAAATTTTATCTGAAGAAATTCCCTAAGGCTTGGGTTTAAAGTACAAACCTCAAGAGAAGATTATACTTGCTTCTGCTAGGTGTCTGGGAGCACAACCACCCTGAGACCACTTCAAAGTGAACTATTACCTTGAGGATTTTCCAGTCTACACAGGTAGTCTGAACTCTAGACCCAAACAGTACTGAGAACCAGCTGTGGTTACACATTACTGGGGAAACTTTGTGCTCGCCCCCTACCTCTCCTTGTATCCAAAACCAAAGCTAAGAAAGTGAGTTGTGGGAGTGGTTCGCTCTTTCAATGACTATGTTTTTTGAGGTTTAAGTAGGAGGGGTCTCTTCCTTCTTTGTGGGAGCCTTCTTTGTTCACTGCCAGCTGCACTAGTGGCCCACTCAAACAATTGTTCTAGGCAACTCACAGACCCCACCAAAAAAGCAGGAAAAAAAAGAAGAGTGACAGGAATGTTTATGAATTGGCTCTTAAATAAAGTCCCAGCTCTAGGAGCCATCCACAAACGTCATGGCCTTTACCAGCCTTAAGATCACTCACTGGCCCATTCTCTTCCATACCACAATCATTGGTCTAAAGCAAGGATGGGAGGACATGAGGACATGAGGAACCAGATCCAAGCAGAGGAAGTGTGGCATAGCACAAGGCTGAGTTGCTCTTCTTGTCCAACCCTGGAGGAGTCTAAGAGCCCTCTAGTCGTCTTTGAGCCAACCTAGCTCAAGGGCTAAGACTCTTGCCCTTGGATGGAAAAGAACCAGAACAGGCCAAGCCCAAGTCTGTCCCCACAGATCCATTTCTCACTGGGCTCATAGTGGCAGAGCTCAGGACAGCTCCTTATTACTCTTTGCTCAAGGGGAGATGTCTCCGGTCCTTGCCTGCGTTTCGGCGCCTCTTTCGACTTAAAAAACTCTCTAGCTTCTTGCTGCGTTTCAGCTCCTTGAACTTCTCAGCTAGGACCAACTGGCGCTGCTCAGCTAGAGGACAGGGAGAAAGAAGGCTGGTAAGCAAAGGAGGAGGCACCCTTCCCCTTCCCCAGGTCTGTACCTCTCAACCACTATGCTGGCATGCATGACTTGCTTGGAGTTCACTGGCATGTGCAGCACATGGACTTGTTCTAGGATCCTCTGCTTTATCTATTACACCAACTGTGAGTTTCTTCTCTATGCCTGGCCCAACATATGGAGGGGAGGCAGGAGAGAGATAAAAGCAACCCTCCTCGCTCGTAATCTATACTTAGGGATATGAGAATAGTTACAAATAACTCCTGCCTACCATCTCTACTTTCCTCCAACTTCCCATGGCATCCTGCCTTCTGGCCTCCCTCAGGGAGCTCACAGACCTCCAACACAACATGCTGCCTCTATGGCCGCCCAAGCCCATCCTTGCAACCAGTCTGAGATAGCTGTGCTCCACTCACATTTCTTCAGGAAGTATGGCCGCTGGCCCTGCTGGGCCCGAGCCCTCTGCTCCTGCTTCAGGGCCAGGCGCAGCTCCTGTTGCCGCTTGCGTTCCTGCTGTGCCCGTTCTTGCTGCTCCTGAGAAGCGAAGAGGAGGTGGATGAGATGGGTGGGCAGGAGGGCCTGGGAGCCACCCCCCCACTGCCTCGAGCTGCTCTCACCGCCCACCTGCAGTTCTGAGCCACTCACCATCCTCTGAAGCAGCTGCTGCAGTTTCTCCTGCTCCTGCCCAGAACGGTGCTTCTTCAACTGCTTTTTCACCAGCTCCACAGGGCAAAAGGAACACGACGGTTAGCAGGCTGTACGCGTCAACCAAAATTCTGTGCCAAGCATTATTCCGAGAGGTTCACATATGCTAATGCAAATCACATACTGATATATGCATTATTATTACCTCTTCTTATGATTAGAAAGCTGTGAAGTTAAGGAACCTGCCAATGGTCACACAGCTAGTCAACTAATGAGCCAGGATTTGAAAACAGGAAGCAAATTAGGGAAAGTTAATCAGTTAAGGAGAAATAAATCTTCCCACCCCTATGCTCCCTATTCCCCTCTGCCTGACTCTCTAACCTGTCCCTTAGTTTCCTACCCTTCGGAATCCCCATGAGCCAGTCTCATGTTCCAAACCTCTTTCTCTTTGGCTCGGATGTCATTCAGGAATTCATAGGTTTTGTCAAACACCTCAGGATTATACTCTCCTGAAAGATCGTCAAAGCGGGGATCCCGGGCTACCTTTGAAGAAAACAAGAGTATAAAAGAACTGTTCCCTCTCCCCTGAGACACTTCTTCCTGCTTCTTCCTCACCTTCTTACTGATGGGGACAACTTGACGCAAAAATGGCACCCGGACCTTGGCTGACATTTCCAGAGGCCTACGGAGAAATTAAAGGACATGTCTAGGGTCTCCAGTCTTTTTCTTTTTTTTTTTAAGATTTTATTTTCTTATTTTTTTATTTTTTTGAGAAAGAGACAGAGAGAGAGAGAATGTGCGTGAGGAGGGGGCAGAGGAGGAGGGAGAGGAAGAGGATCTTAAGCAGGCTCTATGACCAGTGTGAGAGCCTGATGCAGGGCTCAATCTCATGACCCTGAGATCATGACCTGGGACAAAATCAAGAGTTGGGCGCTTAACTGACTGAGCCACCCAGGTGCCCCAGATTTTATTTTATTTTTATTTTTTAAAGATTTTTATTTATTTATTTGACAGACAGAGATCACAAGTAGGCAGAGAGGTAGGCAGGAAGAGAGAGGAGGAAGCAGGCTCCCCATGGAGCAGAGAGCCTGATGTGGGGCTCGATCCCAAGACTCTGAGATCATGACCTGAGCTGAAGGCAGAGGCTTTAACTCACTGAGCCACCCAGGCGCCCCTTATTTTTTTGTTTAGATTTTATTTAAGTATTTGAGAGAGTGAGTGAGAGAGCACAAGCAGGGTAGAGGGAGAAGGAAGCTCCCCACCAAGCAGAGAGCCCAATGTGAGGCTAGATCCCAAGGCAATGGGATCATGACCTGAGCCAAAGGCAGACACTTAACTGACTGAGCCACCCAGGCACCCCCCCTAGATTTTATTTTTAAGTAATCTCCACACCCAATGTGGGGCTCGAACTCACAACCCTGAGATCAAGAGTCACATGCTCTTGGGGAGATCAAGAGTCACAAGGCTCCCCAGCATTTCCAATTGTGATCAAAGGCCTCCCACCTATGAATTCAGACACCTATTCAAGGTCCCAGGTATCCTCCAGTTCCTGGAGCAGGCCTTGCTCCTCACCTGTGCTTATCTGCAACACACGCATTTTGGACACGTGGTCTAGAACCTTGCTTCTTAGAACTGTTTCCATCTGCAAAGTGTTTGTATGTCTCAGTCCCCACTGGGCTCTGCAATTCCAACAGCTCTTCAAATGACATGTTAGATGTGTCTGTGGAAGGAGAGGTGAGGACATGACTCAGCACAGCCTCTCCCAGCTGCAGAGACCTCATCCCACCCTCTTTTTTTTTTTTTTTAAGATTTTATTTATTTATTTGACAGACACAGATTACAAGTAGGCAGAGAGGCAGGCAGAGAGAGAGGAGGAAGCAGGCTCCCTGCTGAGCAGAGAGCCCGATGCGGGGCTCGATCCCAGGACTCTGAGATCATGACCTGAACCGAAGGCAGAGGCTTTAACCCACTGAGCCACCCAGGCACCCCCCCACCCTCTTTTCTTAGGTAACTAACCCTTTCCAATATCCCCATCAGACCAATCACTACAGGCCCCAAGCAGCACAGATAGTAATGGTGCTACCTCAATACCTAACTTCCCAAACACTCCAGCCAGCTGGGGCCTCACCTGGCTAAGAACTGTAAGGCCGGAGGTGGGTCAAGCCACAGTCCCTTCTTTTTCATCTCTTTTGAATCATGCCTCCACAGGCTTCCCCACAGGGCGTGTCTCCCTTGCTCAGCGACCACTGCCAGCACTTGGCTTCATATTCTCGGCACCTCTTACCTTAGCTAGTGTTCTCATCTTCTAATTGGTCTCCCAACCTCTGTCTCCTCCCAAAGCTAGGTTTTCCAGTTCAGGTTTGACAGGGGCATCTAAAATGCAAAGCTGATCTCATCACTCCCACCTCTTTGCCACACATATACCCTTTGGATCACACCACTCTAGAACTCAAAACTCCTTAATGGGTTCCTCTTGATCAGAGTAAAAGCTACAGGCCTTATAATGGTTTGAAAGCCCCCCTGTGATCTCTAATCTCATGTCCTAGTAATCTCTTCCCCACTCCTCTCCAGTCACTGGTCTAGCAGGTCTATGTTCCTGCCTCAGTTCCTCTGCATTTGATATTGCCTCTGCTTGGGAGATTTCTCCAAATATATTTAGTGTTTGCCCCCTTAGCTCCTTCAAACTGTTGCTCAAACGTCCCCTACTCAGTGAGACCTTCTCTATCTCCAAAACCCTTATAAACCTTTTTAAAAACTGAGATATACTTCACATATCATAGATTCACCCTTAAAAACACACAGTCCCATGCTGTTGCTTTTTACGTTATTTACTTTTTTTTTTTTTTTTGTCACCCTTTCTAAAAGGTAAGTTCCATGAGAACGGGATTTCTTTTTAAAATTTTAAGTAATTTCGGGGCGCCTGGGTGGCTCAGTGGGTTAAGCCGCTGCCTTCGGCTCAGGTCATGGTCTCAGGGTCCTGGGATCGAGTCCCACATCGGGCTCTCTGCTCGGCAAGAAGCCTGCTTCCCTCTCTCTCTCTCTGCCTTCCTCTCCGTCTACTTGTGATCTCTGTCAAATAAATAAATAAAATCTTAAAAAAAAAATAAAATTTTAAGTAATTTCTATACCCAACGCGGAGCTTGAACTGACAACTCCAAGATTTTGCTCTACCCATTGAGCCAGCCAGGCGCCCCAGAACAGTTTGTTTGCTTTATTCACCGATGTAAGTACAGCAGCTAGAAGGGCATTTGGAACAGGCGCACAAAGTGGATGTTCACCAAATGTTTTTGAAATTGGTGAACCTGACCTACTGACCCCTCCCCAGCAACCCATGCGTCTCCTGATCGTACTTTTACACATGCGTTTTCTCCCTGCGGAAAACCCGCATCCTCCTTTTCGGAATCTGCCCGGGATCTGCTAACCCAGGAAGCGCCCCTCACTGCCCAATGCGTCGGCGGCGCTCCCTGCAGCGGCTCCTTCAGAGAACTTCGCAGTCTCACGGTGACTGCACCGCTCCCTGGCCTTCTCCCCGCCCCTGGCGCCCCGCTGTCCCTCGGCCCGGCACCGGGCCCTCACCCTTCCGCAGGCCACCGGCGACCTCCCCGCCGCCCCGGCCACCGCGAGGAGGCCCGGCGGCCGCCGCGACACTGGCACGCTCCCTCGGCATTGGCTCGCAGGACACTCCGGCTCCGAACGGGACTACTTCCGCCCCGGTGGCTCCCGCCCCGCCTCTTCCGGCCTCACCCGGAGGCCGCGTCTGCGCAACTCGTTCGTTCAAAGGGGCGGACCTGCGGGCGGCTGGGCACCCGCTCGAGATAATGTTGCGGCCTTTTTGTCGCGTGGCGCTGGACTCCGCGCTCAAGAGGCACGAGGTCAGGGCCTTGGTGGTTTTTGGTTTCCTTTTGCTCCTGGCGGAGAAGCTAGAACCTCAGCACCCTACCCCTTTACAAACTTCTGTCATCCACCCCCACCCATCGCACTTCACAAAACAGATAACACGTTTGGAGATTTTTAATTCATTTTTATAAAATCTGAGCTGGCTGGGAGCGTCAGGGAACAGCAACAGCTCAGGGAAGGGTGGGATTATCTGCTGGTCCTCGCCTCCCCAGGTCAGGGAGAAGGAGGTTTCATGGCAACAGTTGCAACTCCTCTCAGCTCCCAATGGATGCTCAAGGCTCAAGCGGGGGAGGGGGTGGAAACAAAGGTGGGGGGGAAGCTCCTGAGGCTCAAACACTGCTTGCTTCTCCCTTATCCCCATTTCCTTCGCTTCCCAGCAGAGCCTGGCTGGCCTGGGGCAGAGCAGAGGCCCAGGAGCAGTTGGAAGGAGGTGTATGGGACAGAGCACCAAGGGGAAGGGGCCCTCGCCCCAAGCGGGGGGAGGGATCTCGCCCTCCCCCCTACAGCTCCCCACTGAGTTCACAGCACAGGAAACACCTCTAGTCCAACAACTCCACGCAGAGGTATACCGAGTCCAGGGTCCAAAGGGGCAGGCAGGTGAGGGATGGGAAGGGGCAGTGAAGACAATAGCAGGCTCGGGAAGGGAGGCGGCAGCAACTTTCTCCTACCCATGGGAGGAGACGATGGGGCGACTGATATTGCTGTTGGTGGTCATGGCATTCAGCTCCCACCTGGAAGGCCAACAATGACAGGCAGAAAGGACAGCTGGGAGAGCCTCCAGCCCCAAGGCCAGAATTGCTCAAACAAAGGTATGAACACATCACACATCATCAGTCCCTTCAACATTCTAAAGCTCAACCACCCACAGCCATCTCCCTTCTTAGGACCTTACTAATAAGTTCAACAATCAGGCCCCACCCACCACCAAATCCAGTATCACCCACTCCTCCACCTGCAAGTTCATGTAGACTTCCTATCTGTGTTTATATACGTGCGTTTGTGCCCAACACCTGGAAAAAACCATCTGTGTACACAGCTCAGTAAATTTCCCAACCTACCTTTCATCCTCTGCTCAGACCCAACCAGGAATGCCTGTTTTTGCTCTCCAGTCCTATCCTTTTTAAGGGCCTGACTCAGCTCTCCTGGGCTTCTAGAAGCTTTCCCCACCCCTCTCACCACATAAAAATCAAATCCCTTCTTCCCCCTTTTTTGACAATTCTATCACCCTACAAAGATTTACCAAGTACCTCCTTATGCCTTGCACACTGTGTCACTAAATGCTGAACACACACACTCTCAGCTTAAACTTAACTGATACAAGGAGAGGGAAGTGTCCAGAATGACCCAGAAAAAACACAATATACACCAAATAACTTTTGGTGCTTGATTTGGGCCTAAGAATGGAATTCAAAGGTAAGTACCTAGGAAGGACCACCCTTAACTCTGGAACTAATGTGATCCAGAGATTCCTAAACTTGTTGGTACTTTGCAGCTAACTTTGAAGACTGAATCAAACTTTCTCAGCATGTTAAAAAAAAAAAAAAAAAAAAAAACACCAAATAGGCTCGGGACTCAAGAAGTGATGCTGTTGAGCTTGGTTTTAAACACCTGATTTTTTTCCCCCTATTATTTACCCGCCTGATAATTTTCAATCTCCTTCCCTCTCACTCTCCGCAAGTACACTACATCTCCAGCAGAACAGAAACCTGTCTCCCCTCCAACGGAGGCCAAACTCACCACATCATGCCTGTGCTGCCTGCTCACCCTCAACCAAGCCCTCCTCCCCAACCACCCACTGTACCTGATGTCATGGGGCAAACAGGACTGGTCCAGGTTATACTGAATCACGGCCAGTTTACAAAGAGTCTTCAGACTAGGGCCTTTAAAGAAGTCAGGGAGAGGGAGATGGTCAGAGCCAAGAAAAAGGTTCGTTCCTTAATGTCATCACCCAAAGCCAGGGACCTGAAGCAGCAGCACTCTGGGAATACGTGTACTTACTAAAGTCCAAAATGTGTAAGTCAGAATGATCTATGAGGTCAAATTCATCTCCCAGACCTTCCTCAGGAGATGGACTGTGGGGATCAAAAAGAAATGAAGAAAGGAAGAAAGACTATCTATGACACCCTGTCGCTCAAATGCCTCCCATGCAGTCACAGACTTGGGCCCTTCCCTGAGGCCTCCCTGCTTTCCTCCTAACCTGGTACCCCCAAAGAGAACAATCTTGTCACCAACAATACAGCAGCACTGGCGCCGGCGGGGACATGGCCCCTTCCCCTTCGGTTCAATCTTCTTCCAGGTAAAGGACACTGAAGAGAAGTTGATATGGAGGTTGAATACCTACCCAGTCCAGATATCCTCTCCACCCCGACTCTCGCAGGATTTCCCCTCTCCCCCATCAATTGCCCCTCATTTTCCCCCTAAAGGCAGTGCTCTGTACCAGGGTTAAACTTCCAGAGGTCATGGAAGTGCCGGTTCAGCCTCGCATTATAGCCACCAAAGATGTACAGCTCCCCATTGTAGCCAACTGGAAGGAGAGAGGAATGTGGAGTGTGAGGACAGAGGGCGGGAAGGGGGACCCCAAAGGGACCAACAGACACTCACAGGCTGAGTGGCTCCGGCGGCCCTCAGGCAGCACCGGAGTTGGGGGACAGTCCAGCCAGGCCTCAGTCCTGGTGTCAAAGACACGGATGCGGTTGCAGTAAATCTCGTTGTTGGAATGGAATGGCCCAAAGCGGTCGGCGCGTCCCCCGAAGACATACATGTGACTGCCCAGCATTGTGGCCGAGTGGAAATCTCTCCAGCGCGCAGGGTTGCCCTGGGTATGAGCAGAGAGATGAGAGGGAGGGGGTCAACATGGAGCCTAGGAGGGGATCTGCTCTCACTGAGCTTCCTATGATTTCTTCAACTGAGGGTATGGATCTGGGAGAAAAAAGAAAGGGCAGACCTTTGTACAGATAAGGGTCCATGTCATGGTGCTGGTATCCAGCTTGTGAATGTCATTGGAAAAGCAGTCCGCCTGAGTGGGAAGAGAAAGGAAGTGAAGAAAGGAATAAAAGATGGGATCAGTGGTCACTCTCTGACCCTCCACCTGTCCCCCTCAAAACCTGGAACAAGTCAAAGCCTCCTATCCCGCCACCCTCAATTTCCCTTTCTCCTTCTCATTCCCACCCTAAACCTCTACTTTCCTGCCAGACGTACCAGCTGCTCATAGCCCCCGAAAATGTACATGGTCTTGCCCAGGACACAAGCTGAATGTCCATCCCGGGCTCCAGGAACTGTTCCCGACACGCGGGGTGTGGACCACTTGTGAGTATCTGAAAGAGAGGAGAAGGGCCAGGTAAGCAACCTGACACCTCCTCCTAGACTCTGGGGTGCCCTATTCCCAGCCGCCCCAGCCCACATCTGTCCCCACCCACTTCCCTGAGGCATCATTTGGCAAAACACAGCCTCTCTGAGACCCATACTCACTGACATCAAAGGCATAAAGCACATTGCAGGCTCCTTCGGTGTCATTCCGCCCGCCCCAAAGGAAGACCATGTCGTCGATGAGGACAGTTGAGTGTCCATATCGCATGTAGGGTACCACAGGAGCCTGCCCACGGATGGCAGGCCTCACTGGGGGCAGCTTTGTCCAACGCAAGGACACTGTGGGCACAGTTCTGCTCAGCCCTGGAAAGCTCCCTCCCAGGCTGTCCACCTTTTCCCAAACCAGATATTCATTCCCCTGTCCCCTTTGGCCATGGGTACCACCACCAAACCTGATTCAGTGACCCGTTCCCCTCCCTGATGTGGGTACCCAGGGATGGTCCCAGCATCAGCTTACCTGCATTGAAAATGTGCACATCAATCTGACGCAGTGTTTCATAGTCTTCACCAGAGCAGTAACCCCCGAAGGAGTATACCCGGTGCCCAACAGCCACTGCAGCATGGTTCACCCTGCGGGGCCCGCCCTCCAGGTGCACTGTCCACCGTAACATCCCCTGGGTCACTGGTTACAGCAACATGCCCCCCCGGCACGGCCTGCTGCCTCTGCTACCTGCACACAAGTTAGGGCCACAGGCTCCTCAGGCAGGGCCTTTGTCTGGCTCACCGTGACTCTGCCCAGGACCAGCCCTTCACTCCAAGTGTCACCCTGATGGCCCTCCCACACCACCCGTCCAAAGCTCAGGTGGTTGGCCCTGGCCCAGGGGAGCGGCAGAGGTCAGGGAGTTTGCCCTGGCCCTGTGTTCTCCAACAGGGAAGGATGGGGCCACTCCCGACCTGATTGACAGCTCAGAATCTGCTGATCAAGGGCTCGGCACAGTCATCCTCATTTACTCATGGAGGCCCCATCCCATCCCTGGCCTGGCACAAGCTCCAAGGGCCCCCCAACTCCCCCACCCCCCAACCCTCCTTCCCAAGGCAGTGCATTCTCTTGTCTCTCTGGCTCTGCTCCGCTTACTGCCACCTCTCTAAGAATCTCTGCTCTTTAAGGTGGGGAAAGGGATCTCAAAATACTCAGGACTATTAATAGCCCAGCCAACCCCAATCGGTCCACTGAAAGCTGGCACTGGTGCTTCAAAGCAGAAAAGCTTTTAGGCCTTTAGAGTGAAAATAGTCCCCCTATCCAGGACAGGGTGGGATTGATCCAGGGCAGGGACCTCCAGGGATGGTTAGTCCCTCATAGGGAACTCCTGCCAAGCCGAGCTGTTGTCATCAGGGTCATCCAGGGCCCCTCATAGGCACTCCGAGTTCCTTTGACAGCTGTGCCTGGTATCCTGCCAAGACTAGGAACTTAAGCCAGAAAGGTACGTGTCTGCTGGGGACTGAGGGGGTGGGGGAGAAGAGGAGGTGTTTTCCCCTCCTGCTACTTCCCCAACCCTGCTATTGTAAGGATAAACAAGCTTATTTTAGCAGCTCTTTTCCCACTTGGATCCCTGAAATGGGGATGGGGTAGGGTTGCATTAGAAAAGAGAAAGGAGGGTTGTCTGGGTGGCTCAGTCAGTTAAGCATCTGCCTTTGGCTCAGGTCTTGGCTCAGGTCACCATCTCTGGGTCCTGAGACAGAGTCCCACAGCCGGCTCCCAACTGCCTACTCAGCGGGGAGTCTGCTTCTTCCTCTCCCTCTGCCCCTCTCCCAGCTCATGCTCACACACACTCTCTCATAAATAAAATCTTTTAAAAAGAGAGACAGAGACAGAAAGGAAACAAACAAAAAATGTCCTTGGGCAGGACAATAAATAGACCCAGGCATGACCTGCCAACCTAGTGATAATGGGTACGTTTGAAGGCTCTGTCAAACAAATGCTCCTCCAACTGGTATTGCCCTCGCTGGCAGGCACCTGCTGTGTTTGAGTGGATCATCTGCTCCCTGTTCAGGAAGCCCTGGCAGAGGAAAGAGCCTGACAGAACCTCAGACACAGAGAAAGCAAGTAAGGGAGGCCCCTTGAAAGAAAGAGACACAGCTTTCAGCTGGCTTGCCCCCTCCCCCTTCAACCTCCCTCAAGCCCCCATCCCTTGCTCTAAATAGCCAGCCTGCCAAACCTGAAATAGCCCCAGCAGGAAACCACTCTCACTTCATTATTCCTGTCCTCAATCCCAACAGATCTTGGATCTGGGCTTTGGGGAGATAGAAGGTTGAAGGTTTTAGGAATTCGAGTCTTTCATTTTCCCTCATAGCTTCCACTTCCCCTTCAGCTATGTCAAGATAAAGTAAAGAATTCACAGGAGAAGAGAGAAGCAATTCCATCCAAAGGTGGACAGAATCGTAGCTTCTTCACAAGGAAAACTCAAACTCATGGAGAAAAGCCCCCACCATCTCAGGGGCCCCGCTTATCTCTGGGTCTCCTGGATCCTTCATCACTGCTGCATTCTCCAGCTTCTTCCATTCTCTTCACGTACATACCCCCCTCTCTGGTCTCTTGCCATGTTTACTCCCCGTTTTTGGCCCTTCTTGATCTCCTGAGAGCTTTGCAGTTTTCTGCTTTTTCCTTCTCCCACCGCACCAAGCTCCACCCCGACAGCCCTCCATTTTCCCTGAGCCACCAAGGGAGAAAAAGCTAATATTCACTGACCCCTTTCGGCCAGGGATATTCCCACTCTACATGACGCTATCCCTGTCTCCTTCCAGTCATCCCAACCTCTCCTCCCCCAGAATACTAGACCCTCCCCCCGCTTTTTCTTCCATTATCCTCAGCTTCTCCTTCTCCTCATAGCCCAGTGTTTCTTCCAATTCCCTTCAGTGCCTCCGCCAGCCACCAGGTCTCCTCCATCGGTTTCCTCACCATCCTCCCCCAGCCCTTCTTTTCCCCATTAACACTCTCCGTTCCCATCATCCCCCTAGTTCCCTCCCCACCCCCACCTCATTACTCTCAGGCCCCTCCCCCACGACTCCAGCTCCAGCAATGAGCGACCCCAGTCCCTCCAATTTTCCTTGTCCCTTAACCCATCCCGGGCTACCTGCCAGGCCGGGCCGGGGCGGGGCCGCGGGTCCTCGAGCTGCCTGCAGTCTAGAACCCGTTGCGCGCCAACCGACACCTCGGTCCCCAACGAGATAAACACAACCAGCCTCGGTCCTTCCGGCGGGCGGCCGTGTGCGCACGTGCAGTCAGAGCTAAGTACCTGAAGCCTACCGGGACTTGTAGTCCACGGGTTTCCAGAGGGTCGTGAGGGGCCGAGGAGAGTGCAGGAGCCGAAGGAGATTGTGCGCATGTACGTATATGTGTCAAATCCCGTGGAGGGTCACTGGGTAATGTAGTCCTTTGTTGTCTGGGCTGGGGATGGCAAAGGCGGAACAAGGGGCGTACTCCTCGCCCTCGATCGCGTCAATCATGAGCACGGGGCGGGGCGGGAGGACCAAGCGCCGGAGTAGGTCCTGCCTCGCCGGAAGTGAAGGTGCGGGTTCAGCCGCGGGCTCCGAGCGGGTGAGGCGCGAGGAAACACCGGCGCCTAGAATCGGTGGGGGCGGGTGGCGGACGCCGCAGCTGGGGCCATTTGAGGGGAGCCCCTGGGGCCTGAAGGGCGTTTGTCAGGCGGTACAGAAGGGAACCCCTTGGAGAGGGGAGAAGGGGGCGGGTACGCCCTGTCTAGGGGAGCATGTTTGGCGACCCACAGTTCCCAAGTCGAGGACGGGTAGGGGAGGGCGGGGTTCTGGACGGAGTGTCTTTTGGGAGGTGGCGTGTTCGGGCTGTTATTTAAGAATTGGCAGAGCAAGTGGGGTGGGCCTCCGTTCAAGATATGAGTCGATTTAGAAGGTGGAGGGCCCAGGAGAGGGTGGGGTGCAGGAAGCTTGGGAGCGTTTGAACGTTTTGCGGGCCCAGGAGACCTCAAGGAACTGGATGAGGGGCCGAATGTGGACCAAATTTCATCCGATCCCTAACCTCCTGCTTCCCTGTTTTTGCAGCCCCTGCCCGGATGGCAGCAGTAGTTTTAGGGGGAGACACCATGGGCCCCGAGCGTATCTTCCCCAACCAGACTGAGGAACTAGGGCCGCATCAGGGCCCTCCGGAAGGCACTGGGGATTGGAGCAGCGAGGAGCCTGAGGAAGAGCAGGAGGAAACGGGGGCAGGCCCAGCTGGTTACTCCTATCAGCCCCTGAACCAAGAGCCTGAACAAGAGGAGGTGGAGCTGGCACCGGTGGGGGATGGAGAAGATGTAGTTGCTGATATTCAGGATCGGATCCAGGTATGGTGGAGGAGGCCCTGTTCTGGCCAGGTGAAGGTGGGATCCCTGAAGAGCTGGCCCTGAGCTGTCTTCTCTGGCTCTGCAGGCCCTGGGGCTTCATTTGCCAGATCCACCATTAGAGAGCGAGGATGAAGAGGAGGAGGGAGCTACAGGATTGAGCAACCACAGCTCTATTCCCATGGACCCGGGTAAAGCAAACATTCTTTCATTCTATAATAATGATGGAGGAAAGGGACTGGTCAGACCCAGTAAAGGGAAGTCACAGAGGAACACCCTGATCCTGAAATGATAGTTTGTAATCTAAGATTTTACAGACTTCGGAATCCAGGTGAAATGCTATTGTGCTAGACTTGGGTGGTGGGCAGGCTTGCCTGGAAATAACAAGATAGATTTGGTCACCCTCCTAGCCCAAGGGTTATGGGTTAACTCAAGGAATGGGGAGCAGAGCTGGTCCCATAGTTTCTATCCCCTGACTGTTCTCTATCTGTGATTTCAGAACATGTGGAGCTGGTGAAAAGGACAATGGCTGGAGTAAGCCTGCCTGCGCCAGGGGTTCCGGCCTGGGCTCGGGAGATATCAGATGCCCAGTGGGAAGATGTGGTACAGAAGGCCCTCCAAGCCCGGCAGGGGGCCCCAGCCTGGAAGTGACTAGCCTGAGAGCTGCCTTATCCCTTTGCATTCCAGGCCAGATCCAGCACAGGACTGAACACATCCCTGGTTGTAACATCCATCTCCATCTTTCCCATCTCCCTTTCCATATCAAGGCAAATCAGACTTCTCAGAGACCCACTTTATTCAGTTCTGTACATATGGGGACATCGGCCCAAGCCCAACCCATCTTCGCATGTATCACTCTGTGGAGAATAAAGCACCCTATGTACACAGCCAAAAGCTGCACTGCCTGTGCCCCTGGACCTGGGTCTGGCCCTCCTCAGCCCTCGCCCTTCCAAGGTGTCCAGCAGGGACAAGTGGGGGCCTGCCCATCATCAGCACCAACCAGGAAATAAACAGGTGCTGAGGGAGCCATGCTCAGGGCACTGCACCCTGCTGCCTCCTGGCTTTGGGAGCCAACAGCCAGGGAAAACAGTCAGCCCCAGGGTGGTCCCTTCCATGTCTGTGATCCCAGGGCTGCTGCTCATCAAAGAGGGGGCACAGGGTAGGGTGTTTGTTCACCCCCTTCTCTTGGTCCATCTGGGCCCTATATTCATCACCTGTGGTCCACAGCCTATGCTTTTCTCCTTTTGACCTCCCATGTGATCTTGGTCAGGCAGGGGTTAAAGAAAATAATTCAGCCCCATCAGCCTGCTCACTGCTGGGGCTGGGGGCCTATTTGTGCCTGTTGGGGGTTGGCTCCCCTCCAGCTACTCCAGGGGCCAATGGGGCCTGACCTAACTTTGGTGAGAGTAATCTCCTGCTGCTCCCTATGTGCTTCAGGGGAGGGAGCAAAGGAAAGACACCTGGAGTTCAAAAGAGAATGAAGGGAAGGGGAGAGGAGCGTTATGTATTCCTGTGTGTATTTCTCAGAGCAGCCTCAGGTAGCTGTGGGGTTAGGAGCAGGAGGGGGACAGGCATCCCCAAGTTGTCTGAGCGCTGAGGATCTCAGTGCTCAACCTGTCTGTACTAGCCACAGGGAGGCATGAACACATCTGGGGGAGAAGAGGGACCACTGTGTAAGGGTCCCCACTTCAAGTGCTGCATCCCCTCCCTAGAGTAGCTAGAGAGGCACTGCCTTGCCCCAAGTCAGCCAGTGGGGAGCAGAGGGTGAAGGGCTAGGGCAGCGTCCCAGGGCTGAGTGGGCTGTGGCCCTGTGGAAGGACGGTGAGGGGGTCAGAGAGCCTCCTGGCTGGCAGTTAGGAATTCTTCCGCCCGCTTGTGTGCCTCCAGCGCCTTGATGGTGTACACGTCCTGGGGCAGCTCTGACTTCCGCCGAAGCAGCACTTTCTCCTTCTTGATGTCCTTGAGCATCTGCATGTGGGTACCAAGATGGCGAGGGATGCTGGTCAATTCCCAAGAGATTCTATAGTTTCCTCCCCTTATTCCGGGCTCTGCTGCTCCCATCTCCTCTCCCTTCCAGAGCTTTTATTTCTGCTCCCCACTCCCTCTGTGCCTTCCCACCTGCACAGCCTCTGTCTCCACTGTCCTCTTCAGAAGCTGGATATCCTCTGCCGTGGGGGTCTCTGTCTCCATCGAGTACACAGGAGGCAGTGGTGGAGGCGCTCGAAACATGGGATACTGAGTAAGGAAAGGAGAGGCACGGGCAGGTAGTGAGAGCCACTTCAGAAGGTGGTGGACCTGTCTGTGTTCCTCCTCAAACAAACCCTCCCTCGGCCAAACTGGGCCCTGGAGTTTGGGGCAGTAACAGCAAATCCTCACCTGGGGATTAAGTCGGGCCAGCTCCTCAATCTTTTGCCACATCTCTTCCCTTTCCTTCATTCGGAACCGGCCCCTAAGGGAGCAAGGACAGGATTGGAGGAGGGGAGTGGGCTTCAGAGAGAACCAGAGGGACCCCAGGGGTGAAGATGGAAGCCCCCAGGTAGAGAGAGACTCACTTCTGTTTCTCTGCCTTGTACTGTTGCGTGCAGTCATCAAACAGCTTCTGGTTCATCTCCATAAACAGCTTCAATGCGTTGTAGATCAGTCCGTGGATTGTCCTGCCGCCAGGAAGAAGGATCAGGTATAGGAGGTCTTACCAACGCTGAGGGCGGTGCCAGGACCCCAGTCTGCTCTCTCCCAGGAGGAGTCTCTGCTAAGAGTTTTTGGAGACCTCTGCAGCGTAAGCTGCTTTCTCTAGCCAAATCATGTGACTGGACTGGCATTTCAGGGTCTTTATAGCTATTGGTCCGCCTGTCCGTCCTTCACCTCACCCCATGCTCCAAGACCTACCTTCTTCCCAACGCTTCCTACCCTCTGGCCTACGCTAATGGTCTCCCTGCAGCAGGGTGGACAGTATCGGCACCACAGTGCACTTGTGTTCAGCAGGAAAGCCTCTACAACGCTGGGATTCAGCACAGGCTACAAAGATCACATGGGCTTCTCAGAGCACATCATGAGGTCTCCAAAGCCGCCCACTATCTGGCCATAGAAAGGATATGAGCCCTGCTCTGCTGTATGGTATCACAGCCCTCTCACAGAGCTGTCCCCTCGCTGGGCAGGTCCTCAAGGGCCTATCAGCGTGCGGTGAGCACCAGCCCCCCTGCTCGGTGGCCAGATGAGGCCCTCTGGCTCTTTGGTTCTTCCCCACACTTACAGGGTCCCAAACCAGAGCCCCACCACCCAGCCCTGCCCCAGCCCCATACTTGTTCCAGTGGCTCTTGGAGTTCCTGTAGAGGGCAGGGAACATGATGGGGAGGACTCGGGCAGCATTGTCACTTATCAGGCTCATGATGTACTCATTGTTCCAGTAATAGAGGGCGCGCTCTGCCACCTGGTGGGGACAGGTGGGACTCAGCAGGGACACGGATAGCTCTGCTTAAAACCCTCCCCAATTTCTGGGAGGCAGGGGACGGGGATGTGCAGGTCAGAGTCTCACCTGGAAATGGGGGCTGGAGACACACTTGGCAAGCTGGCGGAAGAGTGGTTCCATCACTTTGCTGAACTCCGAAGGTTCAATGACATCCAGAATCTCCTCTAGCTCATTCAGGAACATGACTTCCTTGGGGCTGTGGGTCTTGGGCCAGAACTTGAGAAGCCCTACAATCACCTGTGAGGAGGGCACAGGGATAAAATTCTCCCTCAACACCTGCCTGCCTCTGCCAGAAGTCTTCCAGCCCCTCCCCCGACTTGGGTGGGCACTGCTTGGGTGGCCTCCCCCTAACTGCTCACGTTTCTCTGACCGGGATCTGTTTCCTACGTATATATAGGCTCTACTCTTCCTTCAGAGAGGAAAGTGTGTCACCTCTTGGGTCACATCCCTCTTGAGCCCCTGCTTATGGCATTACTTGATAGGCAGACGGGCAAGTCTAACTGACAAGAAGAGGTGTCCTGGGGCTGGGAAGGGGAATTACCGGCTCCGTGAGACTGCTTTCCTTCTCCAGGAACTGTACCACGCAGTAAGCCAGCTGCAAAAGGTTGAAGCAGGAAGGCGGTAAGGTGCAGGGCCCAGGTCTCAGAGAGGTCAGGGACAGAAGCAAGAGCCCAGAATGGAAGAAGAGGTGTATCGAGGAATTACCCACCCACTCCTTCTGCCACCCTCATCCCAGCTGGAATATCTTCCCCTCCCTCTCTTTTCTCTGCTGCCAGAGTCAGGAATCATCAGGAGGAAGGCAGCTCACCTGAGGGTGGTAGACACTCAGGGACTTGACCTTGTGAAGGGGAAGGAGGACACGGATGAGGAACATCTTATGCTCTTCCTTAAGGGGCAAGGCAAAGCCGTTGATGATGCTAGGAATTATGGGAGGCTTGTTAGGACCAAAGGACCGGGTCAAGTTCAGTGCTCCAATCCCTCCAGCCTCCCATGGGCATGCGTCCCCCCACCCCACCTCTCACCTGCCAAGAATCTCTAGGAGCTCAGCAATTCCATTGTGATGTTCTGTCTCATAGATGAACCTGAGGGAAGAAAGAAAGGCTCTCCTGATAATCCCTGATGTCCCTCCAGCACTCTGCAGAGTCCTCCTACCTCCCTGCTCCCACCCCCACTTAGCAGGGCTTGCTTTGCTCCTAGGCCTGGCTTCTGGCCTCACCTGTAGAAGATGTGGTTGATCTGCCGACGGATATAAGCCCGGAGCCCCAAAAACTTGCCATAGATGCGATGTAAGATGGTCTTGAGGAAGTCCCGCTCTCGAGGATCCTCACTGTCAAACAGGTCCAAGAGCTGGGAGCCGGCGACGGGAAAGGCAGTTGAGTGAGGCCGGAGCCAGGGAGGGCTAGGGTGACACGGGGTCCTAGCCAGGGGACAGCTAGAGATTCTCTGGATGGGGGGTATGGGGACAAGTCTCTGGCAAGCAGAGACACAGCTCTCCCCAGGGCAATGTCTGGATACGCACGTTTATGTGCCCTACTGCCGGGGAAGAGATAACTGTTGCTTGTTTCCTTCAGTTATGCTGGAAGCTTCCCTAGAGCAGAGAGGTTTGTTTATCCCTCCCACCACCACCTGTCCCTTTGTACCAGACCCAGCTGAAAGCCCATCTATTCAACAGATGGAGAAGGAGCAGGGCTGCCTCAAGGGGGCATGGGGCTAGAGTTAATGAACTAGAACGAGGGCAGGACAGGGACTTCAGGGACTCACAGCAAGGACAAACTTCTGGTCGATATACTTCTTTGCTATGTTTGGCTGGAAATCAGGAGACTCAAGGAAACGTAAGAAGAACTCATACACGAGCTGTTGGGGGCAATGAGCATCCGTTTAGGCGGAGTTCCCCAAGGTCTGGGAGATCCCCCCTAGCTGCAGGTCCCCGAGCACCCCATCCCCTGTAGCCAGGCCACACTGCCCCCTCCCTCTGATACCTGCAGGTGCGGCCAGGCGGCTTCCAGGGTGGGCTCATCCTCTTCTGGGTCAAACTCAGCCCCGGTGGGGTTTGATGAAGGTGGCAGCGTCCGGAAGAGGTTCACTGAAAACTGAGCGGAAGGACCCAGGTGAGAGCTCCTGTTGGGCTTCTCCACAGCCACGGTCCCTCCCCACTCACCCCATTGCCCCGTGCCCACCATGGTGACTGCCTCAGGGTAGATGGCCTCAGTGACAACATCGCGGCTATGGGTGATGTACTCCACCATCTCATTGAGTCCTGCCCGCTTCACCTCCTTGAATTTGAGGTCACTGAGCGGATCTGACACAAAGTCAAAGAGGACGCAGCACTGGCGCAGCTTCTGGATAAAGAGCTCCTCCCGCTCCTGGGTGGGCGAATCTGGGGGCAGGGAAGCAACAGTCACACTCTCGTCCCCAGCCCTTCACTGCCCTGTGCTACTCAGACTTACAAGGTTTTCCCCTATCCCAACCTGCCCCCCAACCCAGCCCTGGTGGAACTCCCTCTCATATTCTCTAGAACTTCCATCCCTCCAAAATACCCCAAAAGCCTCCATCTGCCAGTGCCCCCGGGACCCCGTAGGCCTGGTGTACCAGCGCCCTTGACCTTTTCCAAATACCTTTCAGGGCAGGGAGCTTCTGCAACTCCCGGTTCTTGCTAAGATTGAAGCGGGATGAGCTTTGCCGTCGCTCCTTCTTGACAATCTGGGGCCCTCCGGAGTACTTGATTTTGCTGAGCTGCGTCGGGGGTGGCGTGCTGTTGCTGGGACGCTTGTTGGATGATGGGGGCTGGGGCTGCGGCTGTGGCTGCGGCTGGGACTGGGCCTAGTCAAACAAGTGGCTGGTTGGAGTTGGCTCCCCAAGGTATGCCTCCCACCCTGGGCCGCTGCCCATTCCACCCCCCCAACACTACCCCCCCCATCCATCTTTGCCTGTGCAGGCCTGGGCAGCCACGCAGCTGTCTCCCGCCCTGGAGCAGCTCCAGTCAGCATCAGAGATAGCTAAGGCCTATTATCCCTAGAAGAGAGGGGTTGAGAAGCCGTGTCTTCCAAAATGATGCCCACTGCCTGGGCATCAAGAGCCTTCAAAATGCTTGTTCTGGTTCACGAACAGGCAAATCTAATTGATGAACTGATGGTACCAGAAGGCAGAAAAGTGGCTGTCTCTCCAGAGGAGGGCTGGCGGGGGTATGGGCTTAACTGAGAAGGGCCCTGAGGAACATTCTGAATAATGGAAATATTCTCTCTCTTAACTGGATCTGGGGGGTGGGTCCTAGCGGAAACACAGGTGAAAAGTCATTAAGCAGCACATGTGAGATTAGTGTACTTTACTGCTTTACTGACTGAGTCACATTCTTCGGTTCAAGGTTAAAAGAAACACCGCCCCCAATAAAAAAGTTCAAAGAAATTTATTCTTATGTCTCAGTAGTTTTAACTATGAAAAATATAGCTTAAGAAAAATCCTACAGGGGTGCCTGGGTGGCTCAGTTGGTTGAGTGTCTGGCTTTTGGTTTTGGCTCAGGTCACTGTCTCAGGGTCTTGAGATGGAGCACTCAGTCGGAAGTCTGCTTGAGAGTCTCTCTCTCCGCCCCCCCCATCCCACAAGCACATATGCGCACTCTCTCTCGCAAATAAACAAGTAAAACTTAAAAAAAAAAAAAAAAAGAGGGGTGCCTGGGTGGCTCAGTCAGTTAAGCATCTGCCTTTGGTTCAGGTCATGATTGCAGGGCCCTGGGATCAAGTCCTGCACCAGGCTCCCTCCTCAGCGGGGAGCCTGTTTCTCCCTCTGCCTGATGCTCCCCTTCTTACCCTCTATCTCTCTGACAATAACAAAATCTTTAAAAAAAAAAAAGAAAAGAAAAATCTTACATACAAAAGAAGGCTTTTGTGTATTTTCTTTACAGCGCTATTTATAAAAGCAAATAAATAAATGGATGGATGGATGGAAGGAAAATCATGGGAGTTAAAATTGTGTTTATAAAAACTATGTACTAAATGTAATCATACATGGTTCAGCTGTGGAAAACATTAACATAGTCATAGTAATTTGCCCAAAATTGGTGATAAGTATTTTGGGAGCATGGGAAATGTCTGTGTTGGAGATATAAGATGCTGAGGCCTTAATTTTCCATAGTAGAAAGTCAAGAGATAATATCTAACACTCGAAAATTAAAGAGGGGCGCTTGGGTGGCTCGGTGGGTTAAGCCTCTGCCTTCAGCTCAGGTCATGATCTCAGGGTCCTGGGATCGAGCCCCATATCAGGCTCTCTGCTCAGCAGGGAGCCTGCTTCCCCCCCACTCCCTCTGCCTGCTGTTCTGCCGACTTATGATCTCTCTCTCTGTCTAATAAATAAGTAAAATCTTAAAAAAAAAAAGAAAAATTAAAGAACAAAAAGTAGTAAAAGAATCTTATTTGGAAGCACAGAAGTCAATTTCCAAGGAAAGGGGAGTTGAAAGGTGTCTCCAGAGAGCAATAGGAGAGCGGGGGGCTAGGCAGGCGCTGCTCTGTTCATTACAAGACCAAGGGTACTACCTGACTTTCCTGACAATGTACATGTTGTCATGTTGATAAAAATTTTAAGATAAAACGAAGCTGAAAACTATGTAATGACAGAAAATTGCTTCCTATGCTAAGGTAAATAAGGATAATGCAAAACTGTACAAGCAGAATGAGCTCACCCACATTGTACCACATGCACAAAACCAAAACCCAGTGCAGAAAGAAAAAACAAGAGCAAGTCTGCCACAGTGTTCATGACTATCTCCCGTTGTAGCACAATGATACAGGACTTTTCGTCTTTTCTATTTTTTTTTTTTTTAAAGATTCTATTTATTTACCTGACAGACAGAGATCACAAGCAGGCAGAGAGGCAGGCAGAGAGAGAGGAAGGGAAGCAGGCTCCCTGCTGAGCAGAGAGCCCGACGCGGGGCTCGATCCCAGGACCCTGGGATCGTGACCAGAGCCGAAGGCAGAGGCTTTAACCCACTGAGCCACCCAGGCACCCCCTTTTCGTCTTTTCTAAATGTTCTGCCGGCTGACCCTTTTATATAATTGGAGAAAAACTGCTGATTTTTTAAAGCTGTGTCTCTACTTTCTCCCAGACGCAGGTGTGGGAGCCCCACAAAGCCCATCTTCAGACGGCTACACACAGGTGTGTGGCTGTCTGCCCCCAGGTCCTGCCAGGTAACCACCTGCGGGGAGAGGGCAGAGGCGAAGCCACAGGACAGCTTGCCCCCAGAGACTGCAACAGGACCAGAGGACTGAGGCCATGCCCAGCTGGGTACCCACAGGAGAAGCTGACCTTCTGTCCTCATACCTGCCATCCCCACCGGCTCTCCAGTCTCCTCCCCAAACTCTGACTTCCTACCACAGGAATGGGAAAATGAGAAATCCTCTGGGGTAGGGGGAAGGGGAGGAGGACAGAAATGCTATGCTTTGCAGGCTCTGAATTTTTTTTATAGAAACAATTATGTCAAGCTTGTGACCTATCTGGGGATCAGAGGAGAAGAGAGATGCACTGGATCCAGCCTGGGGCAGGCCTGTGGGTCCAGGGTAGCTCATTACCTTTTTGGCCATCTGGTCTTCTCCTCCACCTGAAACAACCGCTCCAGACATTAACCTGACTAGGGGAGTTTAAGGAAATGGGGCAAGAGCAGCCGCCATACTCGTCTTCTGCTGTGACCAGCGTGCGGCCAGCGTGATTTGCGGCAGACTGTGCAAGGCACCCTGGCGTCTGGGTCTCTCTTCTGGCATATGGCGGATGGGTCATACCTCAGTGAGGGATAGGGGAAAGAGGCAGAAGGGTGGGATACCAGAGCCTGGTGTGTGTCAGACCCATCCCTGCTTCCGGCCTTAATTTCCCTGTTGTAGGAACAACCAAACCCTTATCTGTGGAGCTTAGTGGTCAATAATACAGACTCATGCTAAGACTGCCTGGGTTTGACTCCTGCTCTGTCATTTATTAGCCCAGTAACCTCCAGAAAGTCATACAGTCTGCCTGCCTCAGTCTCCTCATCTGTAAAGTGGGGATGACAATAGTACCTACCTCATAAGGTTGTAATAAGGATTTAAGGGAACATTATATGACTCACAGTTTTTATAAGAAATGTCTTCTACTATTATCACAATTATTTCCCATCCCTGGATTTTAGGAATGCAACCTGGAAATTCCTCAAACTAGCACACCTCAAAAGTTCCTATGGGTCCACTGTCTTCCCCGGTCTAAAATGGGGGAAACCAAGCGCACCTGGGTAGTTCAGTCAGTTAAACATCTGACTCTTGTTTTCGGCTCATGATCTCAGGGTTGTGAGATTGAGCCCCGTGTTGGGCTCCATGCTGGGCTTGGAACCTGCTTAAGATTCTCTCTCTACCTCTCCCTCTGCCCCTCCCTGCCTTTTCTCTCCCTCTCTAAAAAGAATAAATACCATGGGGGCACCCAAGAAAGCATTTCATCTTTTAAAGACACATTTAAGTTCCACCCTCTTCCAAAAAGCCTTCTCAACTCCAACCCTGCAGTGTCCAGTCCCTGCCCTTGACCTCTTGACACTACTTGTCTGTTTCACTGGTTCTGGGATCATCCCCCAGTGATGTCTCTTGCTTGGTGTGTTCACATGTCCAACTAGGTAAGTTCCCTGAAAGCCAGGACCCTGGTTTGCACTCCTCTGGATCCCCTCAGCACTGGCACCTAACAGTCATTCCATGAAGGTCTGGACAGTTGACTGACAGGGGGCCAAGCCCAGGCCTTTCCTGTCCCAAGTTGGGACCTATCAGAACAGAACACTGTGCGGTGTCAGGAGCAGAGGAGGAGGGAAGAACATTAGTGATACCAGGGCCAAGGGCTCAGAAGAACAAAATTCTAAGGAAGAACATATCTCTCTCTGTCCTCCCAGATTAAGACAGACCCCCTGCACCTCCATAAGCCTCACACAGAGGAGAGGTCCAGGGAAAGGAGGCACTGGACCCAGAAAGGGAGAAGCAAAGCCTCAATTTTCTCTGTTAACAGAGAAATGAACTAATCTCCAAGTAAGGTTAAGAGAACAGAGGGCTGCATAGCTAAAAATCAAAGTTTAAAAATCAAAGTTTAAAAAAAACAGGTTGATGCCTAAGGTCTCTTCCCTACTTAGGATTGCATCACTGAAGGTGGGGGAGGCCCGAGAGCAGCTGAGCTCAGCCTGCCCCACCACAGCCCATCCCACCGGGCCACCCTGGTTTTGTAAGGACCCTTGGCTCCCAGGCCCTAGACACAAGAAGCATCTGACAGACAGCTGGTCCAGCCAGCAGCACCGGGCTGCCAAGCGCCAGTGAGGCATTCCTGGTCTTTTCATTCTTCCCTGGGAAACATGCTTGTCAGAAGGGATGTATGGGGCTGTGCCAGAGACTCAGTTCATGTTCAACTCTTTCTCCTAAAAGCTTCAGCTTTTTTTTTTTAACATGTTTTTAAACATTTTATTTTTTTAGTAATCTCTATACCAAACCATGGAGCTTGAATTTACAACCCCAAGATTAAGAGCAGCAGGCTCTGCTGACGGAGCCAGCCAGGCGCCTAGTAAAAGCCTCAGTTTGTTTTTTTTTTAAGATTTTATTTATTTGAGAGAGAGAGAGAGAGCACACTAGTGGGGGGGAGAAGCAGAGGGACAGGGACAAGCAGACTCTGTGCTGAGCTCAGAGCCTGAGGTGGGGCTTGATCCCATGACCCTGAGATCACGCCCTGAGCCAAAATCAGGAGTCAGACACCTAACTGGCTAAGCCACCCAGGTGCCCCAAAGCTTCAGCTTTTGACTCCTCTACTGACCCAGGCTGGAGGTGGGAAGCAGGTGAGTCCCCTGGAGAACCTTCTGCAACCCTCCCAGCATGGGTGGACACTGACCAGAGGCAAGCCAGCCAACCCGCTCCCCACCCCTTACTGGTTCTGCCTGGTCCCACTTCTGAGACTATGTCATGGCCAACTCCTCTGCCTGAGCTCCCTCTCCTCCCACCTCCAAGAAGCATTCCCAGATTCAGGCCTCCAGCAGTCAAGTGGGACTTCAAATTTAGGCACCAAGCTCACTTTTAATAAGAGACTGCAACTAAACTTGCCCACTCTAAACCAATCCTAGTCCAAACTGATCCTAACACAGCCACCATTAGTAACCAAACCTAAATATTTAAACCTGAAGCAGGAGACAGAAATACAAATTAAGCACTATAGAAAGTATTATGGCATGGGGCGTCTCGGTGGCCCAGTCATTGTTAAGCGTCTGCCTTCGGCTCAGGTCATGATCCCAGGGTTCTGGGATTGAGCCCCAGTTTGGGCTCCCTGCTCCATAGGAGGTCTGCTTCTCCCTCTCTCTGTCAAATAAGTAAATAAAATCTTCAAAAAAAAAAGAAAGAAGGAAAGAAAGAAAGAAAGAAAAACGCAAAGATTAACATCACTGCTTTTACTTAACGAATTAACTAGTCAAATAAAGATCATTTTCGTGTAAAAGCCCCAAGACCGCAGGGGCATTCTCTCCTCTCCAGAGCTCCATCTAGCTGCACTTCATTATTTTCTCCCTTCATTTATGGACTAAAGTCATGCTAAGCCTTAGAGATTAAAAGGTGGCCCCTGTCCTCAGAGAGCTCACAGTCCAGTGGGCGAGACCAACACGCCGGCAGCTCTCAGGGGAATAAAAAAGCAGAGAGGGCCACCACAGATCTGGGAACACAGGCTCCGGCTGAACAATTAGCGAAAGCACTCCTGCAGGTGTGACTTCTGACTTGGCTCTCAAAGGACAAACATGAGTTCAGCAGGCAAAGAAAGAGCAGAGGAAAATAAAGTCATCCACACCAGCGGAATCTCATCAGTAAGGGCCCAGAGTTATAAAAGGGCTTGTACTGGAGGATGGGAAGTCCAGTGGGGCTGAGAAACCAGGATGGGAGCTGGAAGAATGGGGTGGGGCCAGCTCACAGGGGTCCAGAGTGTGAATCTGAACTGTAACGTGTAAGCAGTGAGATGCCAACAGAGCTTTTTTTTTTTTAAAGATTTTATTTATTTATTTGACAGAGAGCACATGCACACAAGCAGGGGGAGGGGCAGCAGCTGGAGAGGGAGAAGCAGGCTCCCTGCTGAGCAGGGAGCCTGATTCAGGACTCAACTCCAGGGTCCTGGGACCATGACCTCAGCCTAAGGCAGACACTTAACCGATGGAACCACGCAGGCACCCCAACAGAGCCTTTTAAATTCAGGATTGATAAGACAAAAAAATGTTTTTAGGTTAACAACTCTGGCTACTGGGAGGACAGGCTGAAGTGGGTGAGATTGGGATAGTGTCTTCCTCCCTCTGTCCCCGCTCCCAGAACTCAGGACAGGGCACAGGATATAAAAGGGTCCAGGGCAGTGAGCTATTCTCTCCATAGAGAGACCAGGAAGGACCGCTGCCTGTAGCAGTGGGTCAAAAGGGAGCCTGACCCCATCTCTCAAGCTTCTTTCCGCTCTAAGACTCTTCAATAACCTCAGAGCCAGCTATCAGGTCAGTAAGAACCCGGGAGAATTGGCTCCTGGGCCACACCACACCAGGTTGCATTCCAGCTCAACTGTTTACTGGCTGAGTAGAAGCTATTTAACCTTACTAAGCCTCAGTTCCATCTGTGAAATGGGATGATGACGATAATGGAATGACCTCAGGGGAGTGTTGTCTAGATTAAATGAGATTAAAAGATTAAATGCAAGCAAAGGTCTGGGGCTCCTGGGTGGCTCAGTGGGTTAAAGCCTCTGCCTTCGGCTCAGGTCATGGTTTCAGGGTCCTGGGATCGAGCCCCGCATTGGGCTGTCTGCTCAGCGGGGAGCCTGCTTCCTCCTCTCTCCCTGCCTGCCACTCTGACTACTTGTAATCTCTGTCTATCAAATAAATAAAATCTTTATTTTTTTTATAAAGATTTTATTTATTTGACAGAGAGATCACAAGTAGATGGAGAGGCAGGCAGAGAGAGAGAAAGAGGGAAGCAGGCTCCCTGCTAAGCAGAGAGCCTGATGCGGGACTCGATCCCAGGACCCTGAAACCATGACCTGAGCCGAAGGCAGAGGCTTTAACCCACTGAGCCACCCAGGCGCCCACAAATAAATAAAATCTTTAAAAAAAAAAAAGCAAGCAAAGGTCTGAGGACAGAGCCTGGGAAATTGAACAGTGTGTGTCCTCAAATTCAAGTCAACCCAACACCTGTGAACACGACCTTATTTGGAAACAGGGTCTTCGAAGACATAATCAAGTTGGGGTGGGCCTTAAATCCCATATAGCTAGTGTCCTCATAAGAAGAGGGCAATGCAGGGGTGCCTGGGTGGCTCAATCGGTTGAGCCTCTGACTTTTTTTTTTTTTAAAGATTTTATTCATTTATTTGACAGACAGAGATCACAAGCAGGTAGAGAGGCAGGCAGAGAGAGAGAGAGAGGAAAGCAGGCTCCCCGCTGAGCAGAGAGCCCGATGCGGGACTCGATCCCAGGACCCTGAGATCATGACCTGAGCCGAAGGCAGCGGCTTAACCCACTGAGCCACCCAGGCGCCCAAGACTCCGACTCTTGATTTTGGCTCAGGTCATGCTCTCAGGGCCCTGGGATCAAGCCTGGCTTGGACTTCCCGCTCGGAGTCGAGTCTGCTTATCTCCCTCTCCCTCTGCCACTCCCCCTGATTGCGTGTTCTCTCCCTCACAAATGAATAAATAAATCTAAAAAAAAAGCAGAAGAAGAAGAAGAAGAAGGAAAGGTGAACAGAGAGACATAGAAAAACAGGGAAGAACCCTATGTGAAGACTGAGGAGGAGACTGGAATGATCTATCCATAAGCCAAGGAACACCAAGGATTGTTGAAAACCACCAGAAGCTAGGGAAAGAGGCATGGGAGAGACTCTTCCCTGGAACCTCAGAGAGACACGGCCTGCTGACATGTCAATTTCAGATTTCTGGCCTCCAGAACCATGAGAGGATCAATCTCTGTCATTTTTTTTAAGATTTTATTTATTTATTTGACAGACAGTAGATCACAAGTAGGCAGAGAGGCAGGCAGAGAGAGTTGGGGAAGCAGGCTCCCTGCTGAGCAGAGAGCCTGATGCGGGGCTCGATCCCAGGACCCTGGGATCGTAACCTGAGCCAAAGGCAGAGGCTTAACCCACTGAGCCACCCAGGCGCCCCAATTTCTGTTATTTTAAGCCACCTCGTCTATGGGCATGTGTAATGGCTGCCCTGGGACCCTGACACACAAGTAACTACCCAATAAAATAAATGGTGGCTGCTATCATTATTAGAATCAATTGAAAAGCCTCTGGCAAATGCATGACCCAGGGTAAAAGAGCCCCAAACTCTGCACTAGAAAAAGCAAGGGAAGGACTGTGCCAAACGGCTTTGGAGGACCTGAGCCTGGTAGCCCGGCCCCCAACTTTTCCACCATCCCTCTGCCCGGGGCCCCATGGACAAGCCTGGAAAATCATGCACAGTTCTCGCCGCTGCCTCCTACAGGGGAGCCCTGGGCAACGTTTCACAGAACAGAGCCCAAGGCGAACTCAGCACTCTCCTCTTTCAGAAAGGCCTCATTCTTATCGACCCACTGCCTTTAACCCATGTTTCCAGAAAGGCAGTGGAGAGAAATCCCCACAGTTGGTCTCAGCATCTTTCTTAGCCTGTTTGAGCTTCCATTTTCCCACCTATGAAAGGAGACGGTTAGACTCTAAGGTCGCCTCCAGCACTTTTCTGAAGTTGACTGGTTTGCTTATTGGTCACTAATGCATTCAAATACAGGTACTTCTGGTGTGCCAGGCCCTTCAGCATGGGAGGGGAGCCTCACAGAGCTCACTGCTGACACAAGGGTTCAAACTGATGAACAACGAATTTACATCAAATTGTTTAACTACAGCTGTGGTTCATCGCTGCCCCGACCACGTCCTGTCGGGGAGGGATAGGGAGGTGGTCAAAAAAGGCTGCTTTTAGGACAAGACATCCAGTCTACCTAGTAACCAAACAAGTGGGAGTTAGTTAGGCAAGAGATGAGAACGGCCCTCTAACTATTCCTTTCTGTCCCTTTAAATCCTGTTTCTAAGTCCCTCTTGCTGCTTTGAATGTCGGTTGCCAGCTCCCAGCCACCTTCCCTGTGGGTCCCACAGATGTCACCATTCCTAAAGGGGAGACTGAGCCCAGAGGAGTGTTGCCCAGGAGCGCTGACTGATTATTTATTAAGAACCAAGTGCATGAGAACACCTGGCTGGGTCAGTCGGTAGAAGCATGTGATGCCTGATCTCGAGGTCATGAGTTCAAGCCCCACATTAGGTGTAGAGATTACTTCTTTTCTTTTTTTTTTTTTTTAAGATTTTATTTATTTGACAGAGAGAGAGAGAGCGAGCATGCGTGCATGCACAAGCAGAGGGAGTGGCTGGCAGAGGGAGAAGCAGGCACCCCGCTGAGCAAGGAGCCTGATGTCGGACTCAATCCCAGAACCCTGAGATCATGACCTGAGCCAAAGGCAGATGCTTTACTGACTGAGCCACCCAGGCATCTCTAGAGGTTACTTTAAAAAAAAGTTAATAAATATAAATAAAAACACCCCGACCTCCAAAAAAAGACCCAATGCATGAGCATAGAGGTACGAGGAAAAAGCAATGTACCAGCTCCAGCACACCCAGCTCCTCCCCTCAGAGTCCATAGTCTGGTGGAGAGAAACACATGTTTGACAAATAGTTACAACACCAAGTGATAAGGCCTATCCTAGAGACACGCTCAGATTACTGCATAAGTGCAGAGGAAGGAGGAATTCATATTTTGTGGTCCCCACCCCCCTTGTTTGTAAAATGGGGAAAACCTACCCTGCTTCTTCTGATGACTTAAGTGAGGCCTAAAACGACGGTCAGAGGTGTGAAAAGTGCTTGGATCTCTTTAGAGGTGACAGGGACCAGAAGTACCCAGAAAAAGCCAAAACCAGGGTTAACCCCAAACACTTGTTAATTGATGTCTTCTTCCCAAAAACCCCACAAGCTGTGCCCATAACTGGAGAGCTATTTCCTGTTGTCCTCCAACCCTCTGAACAGTTCAGAACAGGACAGAAGAAGCAGAGAAAACAAGGATCACCAATTTCTGAGTAACACAGGTACTTGCTCAACGTGTCCCCGGGCCTGGCCACCATCTTGAGCATCTCACTTTGCACACTCCTGAACTTTCCTGGACATACTCTGGACTTAAGTCTCTCCACCCTCCAGTGCTCTTTCGGCTTGCCATTTATGGCTTTACAGCCCTAGATTGCCAAGCTGTGCTGACCTCTGCTCATGACCATCCTTTAGCAGCAACTCTACAATCAGAACCAAGGGCAATGGGCCCAGCCCTGTCTGCAGTGTGGGGACACCAGCCTCTCCCCACCCCCATGCCCTACCCTGAGCCTTGCTGAAGCCACTCATCCCCCACTGAGCACCTGTGTACTTTTTCCCCTTCTCCCCAGCCCCTGATACCCTTAGCTTGTTGCCTAAGGAGAAAGGAGTTCTCATCACTCACAGTTGGTAGACAGAGAAACGACTTGCACGGGAGCTGATGGGAAGTCTGAAGTCCTGCAGACTCTCTCTGCTCTACACCAGCCATAGGGGAAGGCTTCCCAAGGGCAGCTACCTGGCTGGGCTGTCCAAGTCCCTCCCAGGCTGCGGAAATCCTGTCTCTTCTGCTGGGATAAATCCCGGCCCCCTGGGATCCCTCACCCACCGGCCATCAAGCACATGGAGCTGGTGCCCGCCCCGTAACTAGGGTCCTGTCCGTGAGCATTACCTCGTCGGTGCTCTCGCCTCCACCATCCTTGCTTGAGCTGCTGGGCTTGGCCGTGCCTTTGGCAAGCTTGGGGGGCTCCTGAAGGGGGAAGATGGAGGTAGTCAGCAGGTGCAAGGGAGAGAGAGTGGCCTCATCTGGACCCCGTAAGTCTGTGCTGTAATTATCCTCTGTCCAACCGAATCAATCAATCAATCAATCGGAATCATGGAGCATGTACCCTGAACCCAGCCCAGGGGAGGAAGGCTGGGGATACACAGAGGGAGAGTCAGTCCCTCCACACAGTCTGGAATCTGGTCAGTAAGACACTGTGAAGATAGGATAATTAAGCAAGATAGTGTTCTGTCACCTTGCATGGCTGGTGTAGGAGTTGGGGCCTGGGAGGGCCTCTGTCTAGGAAGAACCAGGGTGAGGGGCTTGAAGGAGAAGCACCATAGAACAAGATTCAGCCTGGCTTCTGGCTATATCGGGAAGGAGGAGCCTAGGCTCTCACGCTGGAGGGGAGGGAATCACCACTCCCCCCTACCCAAGGCCATCTGCAAAGACCTGGAAGCCTTTTTTTGGGAAATTACAAATCACACCCAGACTAGAGGGTGCTACTGGCCTAATCGGGTATAGGAACTATCCCAAGAACTCCCCGGTGGACAAGCACAGAGACAGGGACCAAGGTAAAACCCTGACCTGCCACAAAGACGAGCGCTAGTCTGAAGTCTCCCTCGGGAACTGGGCCGCTGGCTCAGAGCTCTGGCCTGCCCAGCGGCGTCTCTTCCTATGCTTCGGGCCAAAAAAAGCAACGGCACAGGGACAGGATGGGGAAAATGTGAAAAAGACTTGGGGATTTAGGTCTGATTGCAAGCTCAACACAAATCATCCAAGTGCCAGGGCTGTAACCCCTGACCTTCCATCCAATTAACAGACGGAGTGTGGAGTGCTTGGCATGGGGGAGGGGGGAGAGGGGGAAAGGGCCCCTGTCCTTGGCACTTCACAGGACTGTTTGGCAAGATCTGGTTCACTTGTGAGCATCAGAATTTGGGAGGGACAACGACAAACCCTAGGTTTTCTTCTGGCGAAATACAACCCGTACTGGGAGTGGGTTCAAAAGCCTGTCCTGAGAGCAACAGCTGCAAGGCTGGGATGGCTAACAATGGGAATAAATGAAGAGCTGCATGCGAACTAAAGCTGCAACTTGTTCTATGTGGGTCCCGGGGCCCAAGAGCCATGGGATGAAGTGGCAGGAAGACAGACTGAGGTTCCGAACGAGAAAGAATTTTCTCCTAGAGCAGCAGCACAGAAACTGGCTGCCTCATGGGGCTGCGAGCTCCCGGGTCCCGAGAGCCTTCCAGCAAAGGAGCATTCCTGACTCCTCTAAACCATGGGCAGAAGGGATGGGAGCCATAAATGCAGACTCGGTCGGAGGACCTTGGAAGTCACTTCCAGCTCCGAGATTCTGCCGCTTGAAGGCACCTGAGCCCCTTCGGTGACAAATGTTAAGTCATAGGGACTATGGGGGCACAGGGATTTCTGCGAGAACAGAGCTCTGTGTGGGCTGGAGGAGGGGGCAGGGAGGAAGAGAGCCCTTCCCAGGTGTGGAGCAGCTCTACGTGTCACAGGGTGCTCCTCCTTGGGGCTAAGCACCCTCTCCACTGCCCACCGACCAGGCTGGGCACACTGACCCCTCGCCAAGGGGCCAGGGAGTATGGCTCAGAGCATGGGGTGTGGCGCAACAGGACAAGGGGGTGCAGGCACGAGTCACTGAGGTGCCTGCACATTCCCCAGACATGGGCCGCGTGGACAAAGCTGACCCATCTTTGCATGGGTTTCATCTCTCTGCTCCACCGCAAGCTCCTTCTCCTTTTAGCACCCCTCCACCAGCCCAACTGCTCAAACCTATCAGGGAGTGCTCCTAAGAGAGATCCCAGCTGCCTGCCTGCGTGGGCAAGTGTGGGGGCATGGGGAAGCCACGCCCACCACCCTTGCTCCCTGGCTCCTGCAGAACAGGTGGAGTGTGCACACGGCAGAGCACCCCAGCACACCCCAGAGCACCCTAGAACAGTCCAGCATCAAGTGCCACCCGCACAGTGGTTCGGACCCCACACTCTGTTTCGGGCCCAACTCTTACTAGCTCTATGATCGTAAGCAGGTGAACCAGGCTCTCTGAGCCTCAGTCCTCAGCTTTTAAGTGACAGCAATCAAATGATCTAATCCCCTGTAGCAGTGTCCATGCAGCACATGAATATCCCAATGTTAGCCAATGGTATGACTATTATCAAAAGCGACAAAGTAGAAAGGAACAGGGGCACACGGCCTAGGAACCTAAGAGGTATGTTCCCAGATCAGAACCTGAGGGAAGAGGAAGGAAGCAAATCGCCTCCAGGGATTGACTCAGTACTCATCTACTGAGTGCCTACTGTGTGCAAGGAAGATGGCCAGCCAAAATGGAGCTTAGTTGTTATCTCAAGGGGGAAGAAAAGATTTGTTCACAATTAATTGCAGTCCACAGGAACACAGAAAGACCACAAGGGACCTATCAAGTGTTGTGCAAACCCAGGGGAGGAGGGAGAGTTCCCTCCTGACTGAGGGCTCAGAAAAGGCTTCAGGGAGGAGGCTGTGAAGGATGACCAAGACTGGGCCGAGCAGAGATTAAGAACGAGGAAAGGGGATGGACCCAAACTAAAGATCCCCCGCCCACCCCTCCTCTCTGTTCCCACCCCATTGAGGCAAACCTCAGTCACACTGTCCCTCCACCCCCTCCGGACTTGTTAACACTGAAGGAGGCCAAATGCAACTGGAAATCAAGAGGAGAAAGTTAAACCTTAAAGGGAATCAAAGATGCCTGTGCATCCCAATTCCGCCAATACTCTTTCCCAGCCAAGTACTATGGTCAAATATCTATGGTCCTAGCAAGTCTAAGAATCTTCTCAATCATCTAGTAGAAAGCTTTTTGTAGATGGGACAATATCTGTTCCAACAAGACTAAAAACTACAGATGGGTGGGGACCTCACCAGCTTCCTCTGAATTCCACACCCCTCCACACTCCTTGACGGAGCCCCTTAGCCTTGGGTGCGGCTGTGTGTCATTCACAGCTCCACTGCCCAAACCACCTCAGCAGGCCCACTCCCCAAGGACACAGGGCCTGAGTGCAGCACACCAACCTGCCAAGCCCAGGACCCCAGAAGCTTCAGTGCCTAGTACACCATCACCAGCCCTCCACCCAGAACCTCTGTCCCTGTGAGGTTATAGGGACAACCCAGAATCACACTTGCCTGCCAAATCTCTGAAAGCCCCAAGATAAAGAGTTGAGCTGATAAGGTCAGGGACCGCAACCCAGCAACCCAGCCCACTGGAGGGCAAATGAAAGCAAGACACCTCTGGGGTCATAAAGTGGCTGAGCAGAGCACCAGACCAGACACCACGAGGGGCCAACCCCAGGAGAGGAGAAGCTGGGGGAGGCTGGAACTGGTATCCTAGCATCCTCTGTGTGAGTCTGTACCTCAAAGGAACCACACCTCTGAGTCAGACCTCAGCAACAGCAGGAAATAGAAGGTAGAGAAAGGGAGGGATGAAGGGCAGGGGAAGGCAGTATGGAGGTAGAAGAGGAAGGTAAAGAAGGCAACATCAAGAAACAGTCTGTATCAGGACACCATGAGCAAGTCAAGGTGTCCAGAGGCGGCTGTCTGGCCTTTGGGGTAAGAAGGAAAACTAATCCCATAGTAAGGGCAGATTTCCCATTTGAGGGTACTGTAGCCCAGGAAGGCAGGAATCCACCACTGGTGCAAAATTGGAAAAATGCAAAGGTTATCCTAAGATTAGGAATAAAAGGAGGAGCTTGCTCAGAGTAGGAAGGGTAACTGATTTAGGATGAACCTGCAAGTCGCTTGATGCCTGATAGGGAGGGTTTGGTACAAAGGAGGCCTTTAAATCAAGAGACCTCGTATTGCAGCTGGGCCTCCAAGCAGGCTGTGTGACCTTGGCCAAGTCCCTTCCCCTATCGGGGTCTCAGTCTCCTCATCTGTATCACTAAGGAGTGCACTGAATGCACTCAGAGGTCCCTTCCAGCATTGACGTTCTGAGGTTCCATCAACAGAAGGAAGGGCTCAGTTCTGGCTTACAAGTTTGTGTGTGAAGGAAGAACTAGAGGGAGGGGCCTAGGCCAGATTTGGTGGAGGAGAGAGAAAGCAGAGCAGTTCTAGGTCAAGGAGCTTCGCGGGGAGGGAGAAGGGGCTGTAGGGGACGGTGGAGAAGGCCGGCCCAGGCCCAGGCCCAGGCATGTAAGAAGAGAAGGGGCTGCGCGCAATGGGGGGCGCGGGGGGCGGGGAGGTGGGCTGGAAGGAGGTGCAGTCTCAGAAGAGGGGCTGTCCCAAACGGGTAAACGGGTGGGGAGTGGGGGCTGGTGGAGAAAAAGCAGGGGAGTGACCTGGGAGTGGGGCAGATCTGGAGGGAGGTGGTTACCCAGGGCCGGGGGTAGGAGAAGGGAGGAATGGATGGAGGTGTACGCGGGGGACTCCATCCCAGGCAAGGTGAGGGAGGCTTCCCAGCAGCCGCACAGGCTGGGGGTGCGGCCAGCAGCGGGGGTGGAGAACTGGCCCCGGGAGTCCTTCGGGGGCCGGACGGGAGGGTCAGTCTGGGGCTGTCCCGGGCCTGGCTCGGCCTCTCCCAGAGCTCCGCGCAGGCCCCGAGGCGGAGGCGCGAGAAAAGGGGCCACACTCACCTTCTCCTTCTTCAGTTTATAGGGCATCTCGGCCCGTCCGGACCCAGCCCGGCTCCTGCGGCCCCGCTCCGGCTCCGGCTTTGCTCGGCCGCACTCGGCCCGCTCGGCGTCTCTTCGCCACCGCCTGCGCGCTGCGCCCGGGTCGAGCGGTGATTGCGCCTCCAATTGGCCCGAACTCTTACAAACCTGCCTGACAACCAGGCACCGCCTCCTCGGATTGGTTACTGGGGCCAAGCGGCTTCCTTTTTTTCTCATTGGAAAGGAAGAGTACAAACCGCCAGGGTTCGTCTCCCAGAATTGGTTGAAGCGGAAGGTCCCGCCCTAAAGTGGGTCGAGCTTAACAAAGGAGGCGGGGATAAGGGGAAACCCTAGCATAGCACCTAGTGCCGCACTCCGGCGTCTGGTACGTGTCGGCCTCGGCCATTCTTCGCAGCCCGGTCCCTTCCAAAGTGGCTTTTACTCTTTCCCTGCTCTGCTCCTTCACTCAGTCCGAATGGAAGGAAAGAAGCCGTAAAATGCAGGGTACCTTTCTTCATCAGGGTTACTTAGCACTAATTGCATATGCAAAATTGGTGGAGAGAGCTCCCGATTGTCTTCCAGGGAATCCGTTTCCTAGACGGGACTTGCAGAGAATGAAAGGAGAAGGCTGGGGCGCCTGGGTGGCTCAGTGGGTTAAGCCACTGCTTTCGGCTCAGGTCATGATCCCAGGTCCTGGGTTCAAGCCCCGCATCGGGCTTTCTGCTCGGCAGGGAGCCTGCTTCCTCCTCTCTCTCTGCCTGCCTCTCTGCCTACTTGTGATTTCTCTCTGTCAAATAAATAAATAAAATCTTTAAAAAAAAAAAAAAAAGAAAGGAGAAGGCTGGCTCCCGGGGACCTTGGTGAAATTAAATGAAAATTCTGGGTTTGTTACAATTTTGGAAAGCGGGTCCCCGTTCCTATTGCCAAGTGTCCTGTGATAGGGGAACCAACTAGATTGGAACACTCGGGAATACAGTGGAAAAGCTATGTCGTTGAGTGTCTTAGGATAGACATCCCTTACTTCCACCTTGCCCAAGCCAATGTCCTAATGAATGATCCTGCCTTTAGGGGGTTTACTGACTGGTGAAGTTCACAGACTTGTATGAACAGATGCTTAAGATACAATGTAATAATTACACAAATCTAGAAGTGGCTGAAGGAATAGGTTTCAGAAAGTCAACTCCAGGGGCACCTGGGTAGTTCAGTCAATTAAGCTTCTGCCTTCCATTCAGGTAAAGATCCCAGTGTCCTGGGATGGAGCCCAGCCTCTGGCAGGCTCCCTGCTCAGCGGGGAGCCTGCTTCTCCCTCTGCCTCTGCCCCTCCCCTAACTGGTGCTCAAGGGCAACAAGTGCTCTCAAATAAATAATTAAAATCTTAAAAAAAAAAAAAAAGTCAAGGGGTGCCTTGGTGGCTCAGTCTGCCTTTGGTTCAGGTCATGATCCCAGGGTCCTAGCTGGGCTCCGTGCTCAGTGGGGAGCCTGCCTCTCCCTCTGCCTGCTGTTCCCCCTGCTTGTGCTCTGACAAATAAAATCTTAAAAAAAAAAAAAAAATCTAACGCTGGGGGCGTGGGGCAGCATTTGGGTGGCTCAGCTGAGCGTCTGACACTTGGTTTCAGCTCAGGTCATGATCTCAGGGTCAGGAGATGGGAGTCCCGGGCCAGGGTCCATGCTCAGCATGGCCTCTGCTTAAGACTCTCTCCCTCTTCCCCTGTTCTTTCTTTCTCTCTCTCACTCTCGCTTTTGCTCTCTCATTCTGTCTCTCTAAAATAAATAAATCAGGGCACCTGGGTAGCTCGGTCATTGAGCATCTGACTTCCGCTCAGGTCATGATCCTGGGGTCCTGGGATTGAGCCCGCATTGGGCTCCCTGCTGGGCGGGAAGCCTGCTTCTCCCTGTCCGACTCCCCCTGCTCGCCGTCCCCTCTCTCGCTGTGTCTCTCTGTGTCAAATAAATAAATAAAATCCTTTAGAAAATAAAATAAATAAAATAAAGGGGCACTTTGGTGGCTCAGATGGTTAAGCATCTGCCTTCAGCTCTCCAGGCCATGCTGTCCAGGTCCTGGGATCAAGTCCCACATCAGGCTCCCGGCTCAGCACAGAGTCTGCTTCTCCCTCTCCCTTTGCCTCTCCCCCTGCTCATGCAAAAAGTCGACTCCATTAGACTATTGACTATATGAAGATACTGGAGAAGGCTCAAGAAAAAGCCTGTGACCCTTGACCCATACAGCAGTGTTTTAAGACAAAGGCCATGGCAGGGAGAAGACAAGACAGAATTGGGAAATATGTAGAATCAACAGGATCTGGTGATTCACTGGACTGTGCAGAAGATGGTAAGGGAGGGATGCCTGGGTGGCTCAGTTGGTTGGACGACTGCCTTCGGCTCAGGTCATGATCCTGGGAGTCCCGGGATCGAGTCCCGCATCGGGCTCCCAGCTCCATGGGGAGTCTGCTTCTCTCTCTGACCTTCTCCTCGCTCATGCTCTCTCTCACTGTCTCTCTCTCAAATAAATTAAAAAAAAAAATCTTTAGAAGATGGTAAGGGAAAGGGAGGAGTTGAAGATGACTTCTGGAGCCATCAGAGGTGTAGGTGGAAAACCGGTGTTGCAATGGCAAAGGAAGTAAAAAAGAGGATTGGTCAATAGTGACACATTCCAAGGAATGACTGAGTAAGATAATGATCAAACAACACTACCTTGATTCTGTAGTTGTAGATGATCTTTGAGGGAAAGTTTTATAGAAGTGGAAGGAAGGTTATAATGAGTTGAAGAGTGAGTGAGAGGTAAGGAAGTAAAGGCAACAAATATAGGTTCCTATCTTATGGAAATAGTATTTGGCTCCTACTGATTAATGACAATTTCAAAGTAACAAAGCAGACTGCATGCCAACCATTATTTGCTGGGGGAAAAGCCTGGGAAGAAAGGATATTTGTGGGGGTGCCTGGGTGGCTCAGTTGGTTAAGCCAGTACCTTCAGCTCAGGTCATGATCCCAGAGTCCTGGAGTTGGGTCCTGCCTTGGGGCAGCTCTGCAGGAAGTCTGCTTCTCCCTCTGAACTTCTCCCCTCTCATGCTCTCTCTCACTCTCTCTCTCTCAAATAAACAAAATCTTTAAAAAAAAAAAAGAAGAAGAAGAAAGAAAGGATATTTGTGGATGGATATTTCTGTCTATATGACTGCTGAACCAGACAGGAGACCAGATTTATTTACCCATTCCTAAGCCCTCAAGGAGCACTGTAGTCCTGAGGCCCAGAGCTTGCCTATGTAAAGCAGGCATATCCTTTTTGGACTCACTCCACCATCCTCCCAGTCCTTGGTCCCTGTGGGAAGCAAGGGACAGAGCCACATTATACAGTTCAGAACTACCAAATGGGAACTTTCACCCATATGAATTCAGGTCTCTAGTACATTCTTACATGCTCTTTTAAAGATGTGGAACTAGAGGAGGAGCGTGGCTGACTCAGTCAGTGGAACATGTGACTCTTGATCTTGGGTTGTGAGTTCCAGGCCCATGTTGAGCACAGAGATTACTTTAAAAAAAAGAAAAAAAGTGGAGGGCTGCCTAGATTGCTCAGTTGGTTAAATGTCCAGCTCTTGAGTTTGGCTCAGTTCAGGTCATAATTTGAGGGCTGTAAAATGGAGCCACACACTGGGATCCAAGCTCATATGGAGTCTGCTTAAGATTGTCTCCCTCTGCTTCTGTCCCCACCTCAAGCATGCCTGCTCTCTCTCAAACAAAACAAAATAAAACAAAAGTGGAATTAGGCAATTTCAAGTTTAAGACTAGAAACACCTCCAGGAACTATAATCAGACTTTTAAAATACATTTTCTTGGAGGGCATGGTCGGCATCCGATTCTTAATCTCAACTCAGGTCTCTTTTTTTTTTTTAAGATTTTATTTATTTATTTGACAGAGAGAGTGAGCAGAGGCAGATAGAGTGGCAGGCAGAGGCAGAGGGAGAAGCAGGCTCCCTGCTGAGCAAGGAGCCCGATGTGGGACTTGATCCCAGGTGGCTGGGATCACGACCTGAGCCGAAGGCAGCTGCTTAACCAACTGAGCCACCCAGGCGTCCCTCAACTCAGGTCTTGATCTCTGGGTCATGAGTTCAAGCCCTAGTGTGAAGCCCACTTAACAAATAAAAAATAGGAGTGCCTGGGTGGCTCAGTGGGTTAAAGCCTCTGCCTTCAGCTCAGGTCATGATCCCGGGGTCCTGGAATTGAGCCCTGCATTGGGCTCTCTGCTCAGCGGGGAGCCTGCTTCCTCCTTTCTCTCTCTGCCTGCCTCTCTGCCTACTTGTGATCTCTGTCAAATAAATAAATAAAATCTTTTTTAAAAAAATAACAAATAAAAAATAGGGATCCCTGGGTGGCTCAGCCAGTTAAAGGTCTGCCTTAGGCTCAGGTCATGATCCCAGGGTCCTGGGATTGAGCCTCATATTGTCCTCCCTTGCTCAGCCAAAAGCCTACTTCTCCCTCTACCTCTGCCACACCCCTGCTTGTGCTCACTTGCTCTCTCACTCCCTCCGTCAAATAAACACAACCTTTAAAAAAAAATACATAAAAATACCTTCTCGTCTCACTAGGGATAGAAATACTTTCTAACATGTAAATCTAACATTCAACTCTCAGATTTTCAGGAATTCATGATGTACAAAGTAGAAGACTGCCTCAAGTTGTTCAGCTGTGAAGGAAAGGGGAAAGTTAGGCAGTGGTTGGAGAATGCAAGGTCCAGGAAGGGTAGATTACCACCAACCAATGGACTGATTCCAAGAGAAAAAAATTTTTTTTGTTAATTACTGGAGGTGTGGCCTGTCGGTGTCCAAGTGCCTTGTCCAGAGCAGTGGAACTGGAGACAAGGATGGAATCTAAGTAACAGCAAAACTGGGAAGCAAGCTGTTGTTCCCTCTCATGACTGAAGCCTTGGACCCCTTTCTTCTGCCTGCTCTTCTGCCCCCACCACCACATCGCCCCTCACCCCGCAGGGTAGAAACAGGACGTGAGTCTCCAGTCTGCAACTATTGGTGGGGCGGGGAGAGCCACTGTTTTGGAGGATGAAAAAGCGAAGCTGCTTTGTCTTCAAGCTTGGTGGGAGTAGAACGAACAGGACAAGAAACAGGACAAGAAACACTGGGACGTGGGTTTTGTGTAGCATGTGCTGTAACAGGTGAGGCAGTACCAAATACTCCAGGGCTCCATGAATCACAGGTAGTAATCCAGCCTGCAGCCACTACATAGCCATAAGCACGGCTGAGGCAGTTTTATCCTACCACTCCCTCCTGCAATCCTCCCCACAACCACCAAGCCTCAGTGCCTACAGTTCCACCGTGGGAACTATAGGAGTTCCACGGAGGACTGGACTCCTTCCTAAACACTCCACCCGTAGCTCCCAGCCCTGGGCCAAGCTGGTCCTGGGCACGCCAACGGTTCGTTGATCATTCAATTAACTGTTAAGTGCAAGGCAGGGCAGTGGGGAGGACGTTACTCCCTTAGCAGGCGCGGAAGGCAGATCCCTGCAAACACCGTCTCAAAATGTTGACTACTCCGCGGCAGTGAACACGTTACCGCCACCGAGAAAGCCACCCTTCAATCCCAGCGGCCGCTCACCCTCCAGGAGGACCCCAGCCAGGAACCCGCCGCCCCGCCCACTGGCCTCGCACCGCCCTCGACGGAAGCGGAAACGGCGGGCGGCGGTCTAGCTCCGGAAGCGGCTCTCCTTCTCCTTCCCCTTCCTCGTTGGTCTTCTGTCACCATGGCGCTGGCAGTCTTGCGAGTCCTGGAACCCTTCCCGACCGAGGCACCCCCGTTGGCGGTGTTGCTGCCCCCCGGGGGCCCGTGGCCTGAGGCGGGGCTGGGCCTGGTGCTAGCCCTGCGGCCCGCAGAGGAGAGCCCCGCAGGGCCAGCGCTGTTAGTGGCGGCCCTGGAGGGACCGGGCGCGGAGACCGAGGAGCAGGGTCCAGGGCCCCCGCAGCTACTGGTTAGCCGCGCGCTGCTGCGGCTCCTGGCTCTGGGCTCCGGAGCGTGGGTGCGGGCGCGGCCTGTGCGGCGGCCTCCGGCGCTAGGCTGGGCGCTGCTTGGCACCTCGCCGGGGCCCGGGCTGGGACCGAGAGTCGGGCCGCTGCTGGTGCGGCGTGGAGAGGCCCTGCCAGTGCCCGGACCGCGGGTGCTGGAGACGCGGCCGGCGTTGCAAGGGCTGCTGGGCCCAGGGACGCGGCTAGCTGTGACTGAGCTCCGTGGGCGAGCCAAACTGGGTCAGGAGGCTGGGGACAGCAGCCGGCCCCCACCCCCACCCGTGGTGTCCTCCTTCGCGGTTAACCGCACAGTCCGGCGACTCCGGGGAGTTCTGGGAGGGACTGGAGATTCGCTCGGAGTAAGCCGGAGCTGTCTCCGTAGCCTGGGCCTCTTCCAGGGCGAATGGGTATGGGTGACCCGGGCGGGAGAATCTTCGAACACTTCCCAGCCACATTTGGCCAGGGTTCAGGTCCTAGAGCCTCGCTGGGACCTCTCTGAAAGGCTGGGACCCGGCTCTGGACAGCCGGGAGAGCCCCTCGCGGACGGACTGGCCCTCGTGCCTGCCACTCTGGCTTTTAATCTCGGCTGTGATCTCCTGGAAGTGGGAGAGCTCAGAATTCAGGTAGGATACAGGACTGAGGTCAAGAATGCTTCCACTCCTTATTCCCTCTTCCTTATCTAAACTATATTGGAAGAAGAGAGCTGTAGAGTTTAGATCACTTACTTCTTAGATCTTAATGTCTCTTAGTCTTATTTATCTCTGTAATCAAAATATAATCCTCCATGGTGTAGTGGCACATGGGAAGGGCTTTCATCTATTCAGGTGAAAGGAAAGAGTCATCCTCAAGTTACCAGGTATATACAGTATATTAATCTGCCTAATCAGTTGTTTGTTGAATTGGTTACAGTGTATCCAGGATTGTACTGAGTAATATAGAGGATGATAACTCATTTCTTTTGCTCATGCTTATCCTTGTCTTCAAATTCCTTCCTTTTCTGCTGGCCTCATCTGTTAAGGTCCTACCATCCTTTCCTTCAAAGCCCATCGAAAGACACCACCTTCTTCTCAAAGCCTTACATGATCTTACCGTATATTTAACATGACTTCTTTCTCCTATAGCGTTTTGTACCTTTCTTAGGGCATTTATTTTCTTTCCCTTTATGATTATGTACTCTGTCTAATACTCAGTTATATATTGTAAATTCCACGAAGGGGAGGGCTCGATGTTCTCTTTAGTGCCTGGTATTTGGTTTTCATATTTTAGTAAATATACCCAAGAGAATTTTCTTTCTCCCTTTAAGGAGATTACTTCAAGAAGATCATTGTATTGGGGGGACAAATATAGTTTACTGTTTAATTAGGCACCTAGATGTATGGTTTAAACCTATACTGTCCAATATGGAAGCCGCTAGCCACAGTGTGGCTTTTTAAATTAATTAAAACTAAATAAAATTTAAAACTCGGTTCTTCAGTTGCTTCAGTTACGTGTCAAATACTCAATAGTACATGTAGGTAACATATCTGTCACTGTAGAAACTTCTGTTAGATAATGCTGGCATAGCCAATTAGTGCTCTAAGATGTCAAGAAGGATATAAGATATGCATGAATGGGAGTCAGGTGTGGGTTTCCCTTTGAATGGTGGAGAAACTGGAGCCCTCAGACTGAGGACAGCTCACTGAGGTTCATCTCATTCAGCTGAACCAATCCTTTCAGCTTCAGTGAGATCATATCCTTTTCCTACAGCCTGAATTCAGTGGCCCCACTAATGTCAAATTAATATTGATTCCAGTTGCCGCCTGGTGTCACTCAAAAGGACTTGTGGAAATTAAATGTCTTTACCATTTTCCTGGCTCAGGGTCAACTTAAAGGTATCGCAGAAAGGTTATTCGTACTGGGGAACTTTTTGGAGCTAGAGTCAGAAATCTCTTCCTGGTTGTGCCCATGAGAAGGAGAGGTTTCTGTTTCTAGGGAAGATACAGGAATTCAGTTTGGCTACCTTAGGCCTCCCCTCCCACAGGCCTTGTGGCTGGAGGATGCAAAGAGAAATATTGGCTGCTACAGTTAAGGTGGGGCAGAGCCTGACTCCTTGGAAGAAGGTTGTAAGGTGGTGGTTATTTCTCTGATAGAGGTACTTGGAAGGCTCCAGAACACCTGAAGACAAAGGAAGCTGTTCAGTGCTGCCTGGGCCTCTGTTTGCCAAAGAGTTGCACATCGAAATTGTGTCTTCTCCACACTACAGCACCAACGGAAATTATGACCGTGTTCTTTACCGGCACTTTCAGACACCCAGGTTAGCTGCTTACCCCCGTTCAGGAGGATAGCATCTCACCCTTGCTCTTCTATCCCATGCCTTAGAATCAGGTCCCACAGAGCCTCTGACTTTACAAAGCCACATTTTTGGCAGTACTGTGGCTAGATGCCTCTTCCTGTGGCAGGTGGTCAGTAGAAGAGAAATTGGTACCAGAAGGTGAATCTGGACATTCTAAACTGAGAAACCTCTTTGATTTGAGAGGGCCTGCAAAGAGCCAGGATCCTGCTCTGCCCCTCACTGCTGAGTCCCCCTTTCTAGCTAGCCTCTCTGCCATTCCCCCCAGCTCATTCTAGGTCAGACCTGGTGTCCAGACAACTGCTTGGGATCTCTGGGTGGGCGGTAGGCCCCTATGGTCTGCAGGTTGGGAGTAGACATGTGCGGATGTGTCGGCCCATGTTCTTGACTCTCGCTGTGAGCTGACCAGGGCCACTGCTGTGTTGCAGGGCAGTCCAGGATGGGGATGTTCTGTGTGTGCCAACAGTTGGGCAAGTAGAGATCCTGGAAGGAAGCCCAGAGAAACTGCCCAGGTATGCACCTGCCTCTTATCCTACAGCTGGGATTCCTAACCTGGGTGCAAGAGTTCTATAATCACCTCCCCACAAGTGAAATAATTTTTTATATAAGAAACCGTTGTTGTCATGTACATTTTTAGAAAGATTTTATTCATTTATTTGAGAGAGAGAGCACGAGCACAGAGGAGGGGCCGAGGGAGAGGGAGAAGCAGACTTCCCCACTGAGCAAGGAGCCTGATTTGGGGCTCTACCCCAGGACCCTGGGATCGTGACCTGAGCTGAAGGCAGACACTTAACTCACTGAGCACCCCCAAGTGCCCCTTTCATGTACATTTTTCTAGAGAAAAGGTACATGCTTTCTTCAGGTTCTCAAATAGACACAGAACTGAAAAAAGATTAAGAACCACCGCCTGCTGCCTTTGGGAGGTTTTTATCCTCAAATAATTGGGTGGTCACAGGTAAAGGAAAGCATTAAGAAGTTTAAGGGCCTATGGGGCGCCTGGGTGGCTCGGTGGGTTAAGCCTCTGCCTTCGGCTCAGGTCATGATCTCGGGGTCCTGGGATCGAGCCCCGCATCGGGCTCTCTGCTCGGCGGTGAGCCTGCTTCCCCCTCTCTCTGCCTGCCTCTCTGCCTACTTGTGATTTCTCTCTCTCTCTCTCTGTCAAATAAATAAATAAAATCTTTAAAAAAAAAAAAAAGAAGTTTAAGGGCCTAGACCAACATGAGATTCCTTGCTTTTCATTCACAACCACAGGGTCGTTTGGGCCAGGTTTCGGGCCACACCTCCCATATACTCAACATAAGGAGACCCGGGCTTTGATTTCTGCCCTAATTAATGGTGTGTGCACATGCAGCTTTTTTTTTTTTTTTAAGATTTTATTTATTCATTTTACAGACAGAGATCACAAGTAGGCAGAGAGGCAGGCAGAGAGGGAGGGGAGGAAGCAGGCTCCCTGGTGAGCAGAGAGCCCGACGTGGGGCTCGATCCCAGGACCCTGGGACCATGACCCGAGCCGAAGGCAGAGGCCTTAACCCACTGAGCCACCCAGGCGCCCCCACATGCAGCTTTTCAATCCCATCTCCTAAAATAAGGGAGGGACAGATTGCTGCTGTCGTTGAAAGGCTGCCTCTTTTTCCTTATTCTCAGTAAAGAGTGAGAAATTAAGTATAAGTGACCCAAGCACCCAAAACAAGGAGTCCAACCTTTCTCCCACTGTAGATACTGATCATAGAGGTTCCATGTAAAATGGAAGGCAAAGAATTCAGAGACTGCTTTGGCTTTCTGTGAAGCAGGAGAATGCGTAGCCTGATACCCTAAGACTGATTTTCTGTAGCCATGTACTAGAAGGAGAACACAACTGATAGACATGCTAATCAAACGTTCACAGGGGATTTCAATGAGGTGGTGCCAGCCAGCCAGAAGGAACTGAGGTGTACAAGTTGGCATGCCCAAGGTCTCTGGCCTAACAGCCTGGGTCCTCTGCCAGGAGTGATGCCTTGTGTGGAGTGTGACTGATTCATTCTTGGTCAACATTCAGAGCTCGGTTTATTCAAAGCTGTGGTACCCACACAAGGGCCTGGTAGTGCCCTTTGTAACCCCATTTAATGCCCCATTAATGGCACCTCTTTGAGCTTTCCCAAATCTAATCTACAACTGGAGCCTGGTAGAAAATGCCAGGCTGATGTGTATTAGTTACTTCCTGTATGTGTCTCCCATCTTAAATATAGCCAATATCTATGAGCTAGCTTTCTGTAGGAAAACTACAGGAGGCCCACCCTTTGTACTTCAAAGGAAAGCAGGCACTGGGCCCTTCTGAGACAGACCAGCAAGCCTGTTCTGTTCCCGGGTCTCTGCTGTTCCAGCCCTGTAGAGACCTGCCTCCCTCTTCTGGGTGCTGAGCCCAAAGTTCTTCCGACTGAGCAGGTCCTGGAAAGCAGGATTGGGGTGGGCAGGTGGGTCCAAAGACAGAGATGGATGCTTTAGCCCTCCTCCCCCAAACCTGATAAGGGAAGCCTTTGCTGGGGAGTCCTGTGATCCCTGGAACGGAATTCCAGTGATGGTGCTGTGGCCTCTGCAAGCTCTTCCACAGTTCTGCTCCCCCAGAACAAGCCAGCAGGATCCAGTTCCACTGTCTCCCCTCTGTCTCTTGAGAACACAACCCAGCGTTCCCCAATACCCAGATATGTTCAAGAGGTCTGGTCCTTGTACTTACCGAGATGGTCCTGCTGTCCGTGGAAGGGGAGACTTCCCCCTAGCCTTCCACAGTGTTGTTCCTCCTTGGATTCCACTGCTCACCATGTGCACTGTGACTCAGGATTGAGATGCCAGATTCTAGAACTACCCACTGTTCATTAATACTGAATAACAGGAAGACACAGGCTTCCCTATGTTCCACTTTTTATCACGATATCTGCCTACCCTAATAACTGCCAGAGTTCATAGTACCAATCTAGTATGCTTCTCCCCTCCACCTGGAGTTATTCCCATACACCCCACTTTGCTGCCAGAGTAAGCAGCTTTATGAATGAGACAATGTGAACAAAAGAATTTGTACGGACTGGAGCTTAAAGAGGCCCAAGTTAGAGTCTGGGACAAGTCATTGCCTTTGCCCCTAGGATTAAAGAGGGGAGTCGTTCATCATTTCTTTTCTGGAAGATTCGGCTAGTAACTACTATCTGCTCCCCACTACACCCTTCTTAGGCTGAGTGGCCCCAACTCACTCTGAGACTAGCCAGTGAATGCACAGCCCTGGTTATGGCTGAGGGGAGCTTTCAAAATTACAGATGTCTGAGCCCTGCCCCAGACCTATTGGCGCAAAGTCAAGGTGAGGCTGGGACCTGCCTGGCTGGCTCAGTCAGTAGAGCATACAACTCTTGAGCTCAGGGTCATAAGTTCAAGCCCCACACTGGGCATTGAGACTACTTTTTTAAAAATTGTGATCTCATTCATACGTTTAAAGTGTACCGCTCAGTAGCTTTTACTATATTCGTAAGGTTTTGCAACCAACACCAGTATCTAATTCCAGAACATTTTCATCCCCCCCAAACCCCTTCCCATTAGCAGACCCTACCTACTCCCTCCTTCCCACAGCCCCAGCAAATACCAGTCTGTCGAATGGAATCATACAACATGTAGGAGATGTTGATGTTCCCAAGTTTCACAGATTATTCTAATGTGCAGCCAAAATGGAAAGTCATTAGATGTCTTTAATAAGGAATCTGCAATTCGATTTTGTGGATTACTGGATAAGAGCCAAGGCCCCCCTTCCTGCTGAGGTTTTGGAAGGCTTTGTATGAATTGGCGGGGGGAAGACTGTGTTCTGAAGCCTTTGAAAATGGTCAGATGATCATTTGCTCAGTGTAGCTGTGGCTTCTCCCACTGGAACTGTAGGGGGGGCCATTTACCTGGAGAAACACCCCAAGGCTCTCTGATGGTTGTCATGAGGGATATGGGGGACAGCTCTCACTCCTGCCCTCAAAATGCGCAGGAGAAGGACCGCTACTTGCTCTCCCTTACCTCCCCCGCAACCCCCTGCTGTGTCTGGGGGCAGTTGTTCGTGCTGCCCTTGAGTTTGTCCCTGCGGTCCACCTCTGTGCTGGAGACAGCCACCTTGTCCTTTTGGGAGGGACGTATGCGGGCTCTGGATCTGCAGTTCATTGGGCTTCTTTTCTGCAGGTGGCGGGAAATGTTTTTTAAAGTGAAGAAAACTGTTGGCGAAGCTCCGGATGAGCCGACCGGGGCCTACTTGGCGGACACAGCTCATACCTCCTTGTACCTGGTGAGGCCCTGGGGATGGGACTAGGCCTGGGAAAAGGGACAGAAACAGATTCCAGACACTAAAGCTTCCTCCCACCTTGCATAGGTGGGTTCTACCCTGAGCCCTGTTCCCAGTCTCACTTCAGGAGAATCCACTCCCTGGAACAGCCTGTCGCCTCCAGGCCTGGAGACCTTGGTGACTGAGCTTTGTGCTGCCCTGAAGCCTCGCCTCCAGCCAGGGTGAGTGAGGCTGCAGCGCCAGGGTATGAGAGAAGCCTGCTCGGGACATCTCTGGAGGGGCAGTGGGCTGGACAAGCAGTCCCTAATGCGCTGGCCAGCATAGGGTTGGTGGTCCTCCCTCAGACCAGTATGCCCAGACCGCTAGCCCACGTCCTTTCTGTAGGCAAATTCCTAGGTTCTTTCCTGGGGGTAACCTCTACCCACCAGGGTTGGCTGTGGAAGCAGAATCTCCACCGGGGACAGCTATCTTGGAGATCGCCCTTCCCCGCGGGGAGCCCACTAGCCATGCTGGCCTTCACCAAAGGACACAGCTCCTCATACCACTGGCCTATGTGTAGACACAGACCCTGCCCTCCCTCCTCTCAATATAGTCCAGACCAGACATAGTAGTCAAGGCTTTACTGAAGGCAGCGATGACAAAAGGGAACGGTCCTGGGCTGGGTACGCTCCTTGCCCCTGTCAGAGCCCCGCAGGTGGCATGGGAACTACAGCCTCACCACGGGGCAGCAGCCCTGGAGGAGGAAGGGGTCTACAAGGAGGGAGAGTGCCTGCTTTCTCAATCCAAGGGTCCCTCTGTTACTGAGGGCTTTCAGTTTGAGCAGAATAGAAAAGACAAGTGTCTGTTCTCTGGTTGCAGAGGTGCTCTGTTGACAGGAACCAGCAGTGTCCTTCTCCGGGGCCCCCCGGGCAGTGGGAAAACCACAGCTGTCACCGCAGCCTGTAGCCGCCTCGGGCTCCACCTGCTGAAGGTGAGGGTACCTGGAGAGTTGAACCCCAAGTACACCTCCTGGCCCGGAGTTTCCCTCTCCCCTCCCCCTTCTGGCCACCAGCCTAGCCCCAGGACCTGAGCAGGTCAGACATATTCCCATAATTCTCTGCTACTGAAAGATACTTTCAAAAAGGAAGGGGTTTGAAGATTGTGACGGGCGGTCCAGGGACTGAGGTCGGGGTAAAGAAGAGGTACCACTTGGCCAGTGTTACTGCTCCCCTGTCTCCGCCCTCTAAAAAAAGATCTTCTGCCTCTTCTTGTGGCTCCTGTCCCTGCCCTTTCTGCCTCCATCACGCCTGCCCTTTGCTCACAGGCCACCTTGTTCCCAGGTGCCCTGCTCTAGCCTCTGCGCAGACAGCAGTGGGGCTGTGGAGACGAAGCTGCAGGCTGCCTTCTCCCGGGCCCGGCGCTGCCGGCCTTCGGTTCTGTTGCTGACAGCCGTGGACCTCCTGGGCCGGGACCGTGACGGGTTAGGGGAGGACACCCGTGTGGTGGCCACGCTGCGTCGCCTCCTCCTCGATGAGGATCCCCTCACCAGGTATTGTGCAGAGCTGGGTCTGTAAAGGATGGGGCCCAGCCCCCCCCCACCTCTCTTCAGCCTGTTGTCTTCTCTTCCTCAGTGGCTTCTCAGACCTCTAGCCCATTTGGCTGTCCTCCTGGCAGTCCTGAGCTGAGGGGCTTGGGGTATCCAGAGGGAGGGGGATGATGCGGTCCCTAGTATTTCGTGGGGGAGCACCACGTTAGAGGAAAAGCACAGCGTCTCCCCTCAGTGAGCTCCCTGTGTGAGGGGGTGGACACAGGTCTCCCTCTCAGGGTGTGCCCATGGAGCCCCTGCAGGAAGCTTTGGGGTGCTCAGCTCCCTCTCGCAACCCAGCACCCACCCACCTCCCTGCCCCACTGCACCAGCCTCATGACATGACAGCCCTCAGGGGCCACCAGCCATGCTCTGGCCCTCAGCGCCGGCTCTGTGTCTGCAGCCGCCCGCCCCTGCTGGTCGTGGCCACCACAAGCCAGGCCCAGGACCTGCCCGCCGATGTGCAGACGGCGTTTCCTCACGAGCTGGAGGTGCCCGTGTTGTCAGAGGGGCAGCGGCTCAGTGTCCTGCGGGCCCTCACCGCCCACCTTCCCCTGGGCCAAGAGGTGAACCTGACGCAGCTGGCACGGCGGTGTGCGGTGAGTACCCTGAAGAGGCACGCACCCCCGCCCCCAAGTCCCACTGCCCTGCCCCTGTGGGCTTCAGCCCTGGGCCTCTGTTCCTGCCGGGGGGCTGGCTTCTGAGGGTTCCTGCCTGCTGTGCCCAGCTCCCGTGCCCTCTCCTGTGCTTCCCCAGGGCTTCGTGGTAGGGGATCTCTATGCCCTTTTGACCCACAGCAGCCGGGCAGCCTGCGCCAGGATCAAGAACTCGGGGTGAGGAAACTGGGAGGGAAAGGAGGCAAGAGGAAATATGGAGGAGGAGGGTGGGAGTTGGGGAAGGGGGAGGAGGACCGTGTTGGGGAGGATGCTTCTGGTCAGCTCCTCCAGAGGTCCTCTTGGGTTTCTCTTTGCAGCTCGGCAGGTGGCTTGACTGAGGAGGACGAGGGGGAGCTGTGTGCTGCTGGCTTTCCTCTCCTGGCTGAGGATTTCGGGCAGGCACTGGAGCAGCTGCAGACAGCTCATTCCCAGGCCATTGGAGCCCCCAAGGTAGAGACTCCAGGTCCTCGGAGGTAGGACAGGAGTTCTCTCCACTACCCTGCCCCCAACCACACACTTTCCATCTCCTAGATCCCCTCGGTGTCCTGGCATGATGTGGGCGGGCTGCAGGAGGTGAAAAGAGAGATTCTGGAGACCATTCAGCTCCCTCTAGAGCACCCTGAGCTGCTGAGAATGGGCCTCAGGCGCTCGGGCCTTCTGCTCCATGGTCCGCCTGGCACGGGCAAGACCCTCCTGGCCAAGGCAGTAGCCACCGAATGCTGCCTTACCTTCCTCAGGTGGCAAGGGGGTGTGGAAGGGGTGGTGGGTGGACTGGGAGCTTCCGGAGGCTGGGGAGCCGGAGAGGGGGTGGCTGGGAGGTCGTGTGCTTACACATCTGATGAGTCTCATCCTCTCTCTCAGTGTGAAGGGGCCTGAGCTCATCAACATGTATGTGGGTCAGAGTGAGGAGAATGTGCGAGAAGGTGAGCGAGGAGGGGCCAGGCTCCTAGCTCTTCCCAAACCCTAATGGCCCTTGTGCCCCCCCTGACCCTCCGGCGGCTCCTGGTCTTTGCACCACCGCCTCATGGTCCTTTCTGCAGGACCTGCCCAGGGTGGCCTAGCACCTAGAGTGACGAATTGTCACTCCTGGCTCCCCTCCTCTGTCGCCTGACTTCAGACCCCCTGAGCTTCCCCCTCCTTTGGGTCCCTTTCTCTCCTCAGTGTTTTCCAGAGCCAGGGCCGCAGCTCCGTGCATTATCTTCTTCGATGAGCTGGACTCCCTGGCCCCGAGCCGGGGGCGAAGCGGAGACTCTGGAGGTGTGATGGACAGGTGGGGGTCTCAGCCAGATTGGAGTCTGGGGTCTAAAGCAGGGAGGGACGGGAGACAGGTTGCGGCAGTCTTTATAGAGCCCAGAGCTTGCCAGCCATTCCAGTTCCGAAACAGTATAACAGAGGAAAGGGGGCCGTGGGGTCGGGTGGGGGACACTGAGAACAGGGGACCTGCATGGAGGGGTACACAGGACCCGGCTGTGCCGGTGGCCCCTCGGGGAAGGCCTGGCGAGGAGGGGCCCCACAGGCAGGGCAGAGGCTGGGGAAGGGCCAAGGACATTCTGGCTCCATGTTCTCACTCACAGGGTGGTGTCTCAGCTCCTGGCCGAGCTGGATGGGCTTCACAGCACTCAGGATGTGTTTGTGATCGGAGCCACCAACAGACCAGACCTCCTGGACCCTGCCCTTCTGCGGCCCGGCAGGTGCGCACCTGAACCGCTGGCCTCAACCACGCCCACATGGGCCTGGCCCGAGCCCCAGCCTGTGCCCCTCCACCCTGGCGCTGGGCTCCCTGACACTCATGCCTGACCGTTTCCCTACAGATTTGACAAGCTGGTGTTTGTGGGAGTGAGCGAGGACCGTGCCTCCCAGCTCCGTGTTCTAAGTGCCATCACACGCAAGTATGCCCCGTTAGCGGGAGACTCTGAGGGGCCTTGGGCCTTGGGATGGTTAGGGAATAAAGGCAATGTGCAGAATAAGCTGGTCCGGAATGCCTTTTGACAGACTCAACCATTTCTTTCCTCTGCCGGCACAACAGATTCAAGCTAGAACCTTCCGTGAGCTTGGTGAATGTGCTGGATCGCTGCCCTCCCCAGCTGACGGGGGCAGACCTCTACTCCCTCTGCTCTGATGCCATGACAGCTGCCCTCAAACGCAGGGTCCGGGACCTGGAAGAAGGTGAGCCGTTTGCCAGCCCCAGAGGTCGACCAAAAAGCTAATGGGATCCAGGCCTGCTCCTGGATTTCAGAGGAGGGACTACTGACATCTGGGGCCTCTGGGCAAGAAAGGGCCCACCCCAAGGCTCTGTCCTCCTCGGACCCAGACCACAGGCTGTTTCCCCCTCACCTCCCCCCACCAGGGCTGGAGGCCGGGAGCTCGGCCCTGCTCCTCACCATGGAGGACCTGCTGCAGGCCGCCGCCCGGCTGCAGCCTTCGGTCAGCGAGCAGGAACTGCTCAGGTACAAGCGCAGCCAGCGCAAGTTTGCGGCCTGCTAGGAGCCTCCTGCCGTCCGACCCCCGCCCACAAAGGCCGAAGGTGCTAGGTAACCCCGCAGACTCCGGAGAGAGCAAAGGGCTCCTTCTCCGCCTGCTGCTGTCGCACCCAAAGGCTGCCTACCTCCAAGCAGACGCCCTCGGAGCCGGAGCTGAGCAGCCCCACAAGCGCTCAAAGGGCATCACCCCCGCCTACCGGTTTGTCCTTCCATGCCAGCTCCAGCTCCAGGACTAAAGACCCCCTGCTCAGGAGGAGGAGCTTGGGCCTGGATGGAGCGCTGGGGTTGGGCCCCAGAGGGAGCCCAGTCTTGGCTGAAAATAAAGTCTATGCTGCCCCCTGCTGGTTGTGGTCTGAACGGCTGGCGCGCGGAAGAGCAAGCTTGTGGAAGGAGTAAGGCCAAGGGAAGGCACCTCCGGAAGCTGGAGCCTTCTGACCCAAACATAAGGCGTGCAGAAAACGAAAAAGGCACAGACTGTATTGCTCATGCTTCCATTTGCCCAAATCCCTACACCTACAGCAGCAGTCTGCCCCTCCCCACACCCCAGGATCTGTGCTGGGGGCTGCCCTTGGTATGGGACCCTCGGTCCCCACCTCCCCAGCCAGATCGGGCAGGGCCTGGGCAGAGGGTTGTAGGAGCTGAGACCACGCTCAGCGCTCAGTCCGTCCTCTTGAGCACGTGGATGAAATAGCAAGGAATGTAGGCCTGGCCCGGCTTGTAAGGCTTGAAGTCACCCAGAACGCTGTGCTGGCACTTGCCCCCGAAGGCTGCTCGGAGCAACTCCGTGAAGGAAGCCAAACAGTGTGGGTAGTAGGAGAGCCGGAACTTACTGCAACAAAGCCCCCAGGCAGCCATGAAGACTGGCAGCCTCAGCACCACCCCACCCCCACCCCCCAGGGAGCCCAGGGGCTACCTCAAGCCAGGGGAACCATCCTGGCCAGCCCCTGGCACCTGCACCGTATAGTCCAGGGTCACCATGTGGGCCTTGTTGTTCACAGTCAGCACAGACGTCGTGATGTCCTTGGTCAGGTCACTCTGTAGGTGGCGGGACAGGCTACATTAGCCTCTGCAACCACTGGAGGACCTGGACCCCAGGATGCCATCCCCCCCTCCTGGGCCTCCCACCCTCGGGGACCCCCACCTTATAGTAGATGTTCTTTCCTGGGGGTGCACAGCCTGTGCTGAGGATGTGGTCGTAGTTGCGATGGTCAATGACCAGCAGGCCCCCAGAACGCACCATGCTCGCGATGTTCTTCAGCGCCAGCCGGTGCTCGCTCTGGTCTCCTGAGCTCAGGGCGGGGGCAGAGAGGCTGCGTCTGCCAAGAGCCCTCGGGTCCAGTCTCCCTCCCATCTTCCTCCTCCTCCCTGGGGATACCGATGCCAAGGCAGAGCGGAGCAGAAAAGTCTGCTCTGACAGGAGAGCAGGCACCCAGAGGGTCTGTGGAAAGAGGCAGAGCTCAAAGCAGGGGCCAGGATCCAGGCCACACCCCCTCTCACCTTTGCAGTCTGGCAGGTGGGCAAAACTGTTTCCAAGGCAGATGACAGCATCGAAGCCACCCCCTGGTGGCAGGGGCACATCTTTGTCCAAGGTCATCCAGTTGGCTTCTTCAATGACTGGGACCATGAAGGGGAAGAGGGATCAGGGTGGCCCCATGGCCCCAGCAGTACCCACCTCCACCAAGTGCAGCCCTGCCTCAGTTTCCCCTTCAAGACACACGGGGTTCCCTATCCAGTTAGGGGGAGGGGGTCATTATGGGAATGGAGGGTGAAGGGGAGGAGGAGTCAAAGGGGGAGGAAGCTGTGATTGGGAAGAATGGCTCTGCGCTTCCCGGTTTTTATCTGGGAGAAGGGAGAAGACCCTACAAACATTAAAACTAGCTCCTCATTACCAGATACCTCATTCCGGTGCCTGAGCCTCCCTTTCCCGGGAAATGAAAGTAATTTTGCTGTCCCCTTAAGGAAATCAAGCACTCCAGACACAGGAGCTAAAGGAGCCCGGGGCAGAAAGTACTGCACCCTGGGGTGCTGGGCAGGGAGGGCCCGACTGGACCTGCGTACCCCACTTGTCGAAGGCTGGCTCATGCCTCCGGTTCCAACGCTCTTTAAGCGCGTACTTCAGCATCTTGTCACTGGCGTCTACACTGGTCACGCTAAAGCCCTCTTCCACCAGCATGATGGAGTCCACCCTGGGCAGGGCCGGAGGGGAGAGGCAGAGAGGAGCAGTCAGGGGGCCAGGGAAGGCAAGGAGGAGACCCTATGCTGGACACTTCCATCTCCTCCACTCGTCTTCTTCCACTCCTCTTCTTCGTCTCCCCAGGCCCTCTCCACCTACCTCAAATGAGGTTCCTCACATCCGTGTGTTATCACCAGGTAGCAACTTTCCCGTTTTGTTTTTTTAGCACCCATTCAGAGCCAGGCACCCTATCAGCGTGCACTAATCCTCCTGGCAACCCTGTGAGGTAGCTGGTGTTAGCCCCACTTGAGAGATGGGGCAAACTGACGACCCGTGCCTGGGGAGGTAGTATAGCCTGGGGGTTTGGAGCATCGGCCAGACCCGGACCCACCCAGGTCTGAATCTCCTCTCTACTAGGTAGAGGGCCTTCACTCCTCTGAGGCAGGTTTCTGACCACTGTAAACCGGACAGCATTCCCTAGCCCATGAGGTTTTGTGAGGACCTTAAACGCGGACCTGTGGACAGCTCCTGGCACAGCGCGTGGCACGGGCAAATATTGAACGAATGTTAACTGTTAACACTGTCCAAGGCCATCCCTGGGGAGCCATGCCAGAGCCAGCACCCGTGATAGCTTCCGCCGGTCTAGCTCCAAAGCCCGGTCGCCGGGTCGCCCCGACACGCCTGGCAGTCCCCACCCTGAGTCCCCACCCTGCAGTGCCCACAGCCCCCTCGCACCCTGGGTGCCCTCCGCCCCGCCTCCCGCCCGCTCTACCCCGCCGCCCGTCCCCGCCCGGCTTCGAGTCACCGGAGGAGGCTGCCGGACGAGCCTGGCCGAGGTCCCTCCGCCACCCCCCGCCCGGGCTCACCCGGTGCCGCAGGCCACATCGAGCACCCGCTGGCAGCCGTGCTGGCGCAGCAGCCCGAGCAGCCAGGCCTTGTACTCGGCCGTGCGGCTGCGGGTGTCCCCGATGTAGAGCTGCCACACGCGCGCCGCCTCTCCGTCCGCGTACTGGTCCGGGAGCCCTTCGGCCGCCACCCCCAGGGAGCGGGTGCGGTACACGCTGTCCACCATCCTGCGGCGCGCCTGGCCCGGCGCCGCTCTGCGTTTATATAGTCCGGCCCTGCCCGAGGCCGGCCGCCCCACCTGCCCAATGGCAGGTGAGCGCGGGGACACGCCCCTGCTGGGCTTGCCGCCCCGGGAGGGCACCACCCGGCGAGGCGAACCAGCCCTTCTCGCCTGCGGGAAGATCCCGTCCCCCCGGCGACCCCTTGGCGGGAAAGGGCCCGCCCAGCCCCACCCCCTTTAAGCCAGGCCTCTGGAGCACTCGGGAGGGGCCAGCAGAGGGGGCCGCGGTGAGATCGCCCACTCCACCGCCCCCTAAACTGGGTAGAGAGGAAAGAAAACTTGCCCGTCCACACCGAGTTCAGCGCCTCGGATTGGACCGTTCCCGGCGAAGGAAGATATTAGCATATCTAAAGAAGGACTGTCCGCTGAAGGAGGCCCGGGTCAGCCAGGAAAGGGAGGAATAGGGAGTATCTGGGGATAATGCTAGTCCGGCCACCCAAGTCCAGGAGCAGTTCTGGCCCAGCGGGTCATGGCCCACCCGGAGGCAGATGCTCATCTGCGGTGGAGGTAACGCTTAAGCTTTCCCCTGAGTCGGCTAAGGCGGGGTCGGCCCTTTCCTCCCAATTCTTCACTGACTGGCACCCTTCTAAGCACAATTTGCTGTTTGAGGCCCCTGTTTGAAACCCACCATCACCACAATAAATAAATAAATAAATAAATAAAGAATAATAACAAACATAAAAATAAAAATCTTAATTTTTTTCTTAAAGATTTTATTTTTTTAAAGGTTTTATTTATTTATTTGACAGAGAGATAGATCACAAGTAGGCAGAGAGGCAGTCAGAGAGAGGAGGAAGCAGGCTCCCCGCTAAGCAGAGAGCCCGATGCGGGACTCGATCCCAGGTCCCTGGGATCATGACCCCAGCCGAAGGCAGAGGGTTAACCCACTGAGCCACCCAGGTGCCCCTTAAAGATTTTATTTTTAAGTAATCTCTGCACCAAACATGGGGGTGAAAGTCACAATCCTGAGATCAAGAGTAGCATGCTTTACTGTGACTGAGCCAGCCAGGTGCCCCTAAAAGTCTGTTATTTTTAAAAATTTTTAGACGGGGGGAGGGGCAGAGGGAGAGGGAGAATCTCTAGGAGGTTCCATGCCCAGTGCAAAGCTGGAACTGGCTCCATCTCACAACCCCTGAGATCATGTCCCCAGCCAAAATCATGAGTCCGGCACTTAACCAACTGAGCCACCCAGGCACCCCTAAAAGTTTTGAATTTTTGTTTTAAGATTTTATCTATTCACTTATTTTAGAGAGCGAGAGTCTGCCAGAGTGCAGGGAGGGGCGGTGGGTGGAGAACAAGAGAAGGCGGAGGGCTGAGCAGACTCGCACTGAGCACAAAGCCCCACCTTCGGCTTGGCTTGTCATGACCCTGAGAGCAAGAGTTGGCCGCTGAGGGATGCCTGGGAGGCTCAGTCTGTTAAACTGCTGCCTTCGGCTCAGGCAGGGAGGCTGCTTCTCTCTCTGCCTCTGCCTGCTTGTGCGAGCTCTCTCTCTCTCTGACAAATAATAAAATCTTAAAAAAAAAAAAAAAAAAAAAAAGAGTTCGCTGCTGAACCAACTGAGCCAGCCAGGCGCCCCTAGAAGTTTTAATTTTGTAAACACTATCTGCTTTCGATAGAGGTACCCACAGGGTGGGAAGTCCAGGGTTAGGGGTGGAAAAGCTTGGTGCCCTTGCTGTTACAGTGCTTGCTGTCACTTCATAAATTGGCCGTTTGGCTTGGTTGGTGCACATCTACCCTTCTCCCCAAAGCAGATCTCATTCTAGGACAAGACCCTAAACTCAGGTGGATTCAGCAATATGATGCCCCCCAGTGAAGCCCAAGACAGCAAGAACAGCCTTCCCCACTATCTTTGCTGGGCTTCAGAAAGAGCTAGGTATGGAATTTAGAATGAAGGTGGCTCCCCTATGCTCACCCTTTCATTATCTGTAGAATCTGGGAGCTAGAGGAACCCCAAAGATTATATAATCTTTCTTTAAAAAAAAAAAAGATTTGGGGCACCTGGGTGGCTCAGTGGGTTAAAGCCTCTGCCCTCGGCTCAGGTTATGGTCCCAGTGTCCTGGGATCAAGCCCCACATCGGGCTCTGTGCTCTGCGGGGAGCCTGCTTCCCCCCTTCTCTCTGTCTGCCTCTCTGCCTACTTGTGATCTCTGTCTGTCAAATAAATAAATAAAATCTTTAAAAAAAAAGATTTTATTTATTTGACAAAGAGAGAGCGATCACAAGTAGGCAGAGAGGCAGAGAGAGAGGGGGGAAGCAGGCTCCCTGCTGAGCAGAGAGCCAGATGTAGGCTCTATCTCAGGACCCTGGGATCATGACCTGTTCTGAAGGCAGAGGCTTCAACCCACTGAGCCACACAGGCGCCCCTGCATAACATTTTTTTGTGATGGGTTTGCAGCCTTTAGAGGCTAACGGCCATACTCTCCATTCTGATAAGGAATTGTATTTAAATAGTCATCTTTTATTTAAATATTGATGCTTACAATTTTTTTTAAAGATTTTTTATTTATTTATTTGACAGAGAGAAATCACAAGTAGGCAGAGAGGCAGGCAGAGAGAGAGGAGGAAGCAGGCTCCCCGCTGAGCAGAAAACCCGATGCGGGGCTTGAACCCAGGACCTGGGATCATGACCTGAGCCGAAGGCAGCGGCCTAACCCACTGAGCCACCCAGGTGCCCCGATGCTTACAATTTTTAAGAAACATATAATTTTACCCACACAGCCATAATATGATTTTTTATTTTTTATAAAGTTTTTTTTTTTTTTGGACAGAGAGACACAGCGAGAGAGGGAACATGGCAGGGGGAGTGAGAGAGAGGGAGAAGCAGGCTTCCCACTGAGCAGAGAGCCCAATGTAGACCCCAGGACCCTGGGATCACGACCTGAGCTGAAGACAGATGCTTAACGACTGAGCCACCCAGGCACCCTATAGTATGATTTTTTAAAACAATATGAATACTAGTGGTAAATTTGGATCTAAAAAAAAATAAAGGTTTTGAGTAGCTTGAAGTATACTTTCCAACTTTTTTTGGTTTTTTAAGATTTTATTTGACAGAGAGAGACACACAGAGACAGAAAACACAAGCAGGGGGAGTGGGAGAGGGAGAAGCAGGCTTCCTATGGAGCAGGGAGCTCGATGTGGGGCTCAATCCCAGGACCCTGGGATCATGACCTGAGCCGAAGGCAGACGCTTAACAATGACTGAGCCACCCAGGCACCCCATCCATTTGAAAGAAAAGATTTTTGTTCTAAAGTTAATAATTATTTACTTTCTTTCTCATCCAGAGGCATTAAAAAATATGTCAACATCGTAAGACACATGACATTTCATGTACCTTTTTTCTTTCTTAACTTTTAGCCATCAAAAGCATGTTTTCTTCTCCTGACCTTAAATTATCGGGCCTTAATCATGCTTTCAATGACTACATTGAGTAGATGTGACTTGTTTAATCATTCCCCAAATCCTGAACATTTAACATTTTTCAAGAGAGTGAACACTTGGATAATTACAATCAAATCGTTTTCCAAATGGAATTTTTCTATTAATCGATAGTTACCCAAAACAAATGTTTCTACTCTTCTCTACATGAAGATGTTATTCCTTGATATTTAACAAGGTAGAAAATTTTATCTAAATGTTGTAATCATTAATTGACACCAAAACAGACCAAATAATTGCAGTCCTGCACCCCTAAAGTGTCATGTCCCCACGCACTGATGCAGACTGCAACTGCCTCTTGTTCTACCTGTTAGTTCAGCGAATTTTAGAGAAATTAAATGTGAGGCGTTGGGCTGTGGAAGAGACAATCACAGACTCTAAATCAATTTACAGTCTGACTTAACTGAAAATGAGAATAGAGGGGTTTTTTAAAATTAATTAATTTATTTATTTGACAGACAGAGATCACAAGTAGGCAGAGAGGCAGGCAAAGAAAGCAGGCTCCCCACCTAGCAGAGTGCCTGATGCAGGGCTCCATCCCAGGACCCTGGGATCATGACCTGAGCCGAAGGCAGAGGCTTTAACCCACTGAGCCACCCAGGCACCCCCAAAATAGAGGGTATTTTTAAAATGCAGTGCTTCCCTGGATTAGTTGAGAAGAGTAAATTCTTCATCCCCAAATGTGTGATGTTTTCCAAAAAACCTTAGCTTGGGACTATGGCTGGAGCTGGACCAAATCCCAGGCTATTCCAACTTGAGGACACATTAAAATCCTAGAATTGTGAAGTATGTACATACGATAACTACAAGTGAAGGGCATCCTGTTTTTGTTTAGATTCGGACGAGGTAGAAATTTTTCAGAGGATGGATGTCAGTTTCTAAACTCCAGTCCAAAGCTGCTGGAAGGAACCTCTTGTCTGCTATGTCTCCCCAGACTGCACACTAGGATGCTGGGGGAGGGGAGGGGAGGGGAGGGAAGCCACCCACCCACAGGGACTCTGCTAACAGATAGATCACGGTGGGTTCCTCTTTGGACTTTTTAATATACCATATAAGACCTAATTTGCTTTAATAAAGTCCTGTTAAGTGAGTGTAAAATTGATCCGTACATTGGTAGATTGCCACACTAATGAAAGGTCGCTCCTTTACCATTAAACTTAGTGTACCTGCAAGGATTCCACAAATGTTTAAGAAGAGAGGTTTTCTTTGACCATTTCATGCTTTGTTATAAGCAATTTTAAGGTGTGCTAAAGTCCAATAAGACCTCTTCAGTGCAAACCAATCTGCTCACTGAGCTCTTCTTCCACAAAAAAATGACACACTATTTGAGCCCTGGTAACAGGCTAAGTAAGCATTGCTTATTCAAACAACTGACTTAGCACATGCCATCCTGTCTTGATGTGATGAATGGTAAGATACCAAGACCACTTCAGTGAGTAATTCCTAACAAAATAAAAATTTGGCTTTTTGAGTGTTTTATTTGTTTTTAAAGTTGGCTCCATGCCCAGCATGGAGCCCAACATGGGGCTTGAACTCATGACCCTGAGATCAAGACCTGAGCTGAGGGGCGCCTGGGTGGCTCAGTGGGTTAAGCCGCTGCCTTCAGCTCAGGTCATGATCTCAGGGTCCTGGGATTGAGTCCCACATTGGGCTCTCTGCTCAGCAGGAAGCCTGCTTCCCTCTCTTTCTCTCTGCCTGCCTCTCCGTCTGCTTGTGATCTCTGTCAAATAAATAAATAAAATCTTTAAAAAAAAAAAAAAAAGACCTGAGCTGAGATCAAGAGTCAGAGGCTTAACCAACTGAGCCACCTGGGTGTCCCTTGTCTTTTTTCTCTCCTTTTTGAACAGAGAACCTTTTACATATTTATATATATTTAGGGGTGGTGGTGGTGATAGGTGTTGCCATCCCTGGAATTGGTAATGGGCTCAGCCTGCTTCTCTCCCTTCTCGATGTGTAACAACACCTCCTTATAAAGAATCAAAATCGTTTTCACAGAAGTTTAAGTTCTGTTGGCTGGGACAACCTTAGTAGATGGAGAATACAATTTTAAAGAATGAATAAGTTAGGGTTCCTCTTCAAAAAACTAAACAGGAGCCAGCCCTTGAAGGGCCCCTGGCAGGCTCAGTCAGCAGAGCAGGCGACTCTTGACCTTGGGGTTGTAAGTTCGAGCTCCACATTGGGTGCAGAGATTACTTTAAAAAAAAAGGGGGGGGCGCTTGGGTGGCTCAGTGGGTTAAGCCGCTGCCTTCGGCTCAGGTCATGATCTCGGAGTCCTGGGATGGAGCCCCATATCGGGCTTTCTGCTCAGCAGGGAGCCTGCTTCCTCCTCTCTCTCTGCCTGCCTCTCTGCCTGCATGTGATCTCTCTCTGTCAAATAAATAAATAAAATCTTTAAAAAAAAAAAAAAAAGCCAGCCCTTGAGAGCAACATGAGGGTCAAGCTGGCTTTCAGTCACACACAACTGTAAACTCTGAAAAGGGAGAAAGGTTTGAAAGTTATCTTCCTTGGGGTACCTGGGTGGTGCGTCTGCCTTTAGCTCAGGTCATGATCCCAGGGTTCTGGGATGGAGCCCCACTTTGGGCTCCCCATTCAGCGGGAAGCCTGCTTTTCTCTCTCACTCCCCCTGCCGTGTTCCCTCTCTCACTATGTCTCTCTGTCAAATAAATAAAATCTTAAAAAAAGGAAAAAAAAGAAAGTTATCTCCCTCATTGTATTCTCCACATTGAACTCTGAAGACTGTAGCTGCCTGCTTTCTAGAAGAGAGCCATGTAAGGGGGTTTAGTGCCCAAGCCGGCCCATAACTGCAGGGTGCTATGGCACTGTGGCTCTCTCCCAGACCACCAAAGCCAGTCCACCAGGGGCTCATACCCTGCTTGGGCCACTTACAGAATGTGACCTTAGGGAAGTTACTTAATCTTTCTGTGCTTCATTCATTCAGCAGCTACTTACTAAGAAGCTACTCTGTGCCAGGTACTAGACTAAGTGCTGGGGATAGAACAGTGAACAAAACAGACAAAAGTCCCTGTTCTTTTGTGGTGGGAGAGGTGTCTGTGGGGAGGGGGCACTGGTAATCAAGTTTTTCAGGAGCTGGGTGCTCGTGACTCGGGCAGTTTGTAAAAAAACAGTGAGCTGTATGCTTAGGTACACTTTCCTGTATGTGCTTTACCTCAGTAGTTTTTAGGAATCCCCGGGCTTCCAGCCATAGCTATGGTAAAGCAGTACGTAAAGCACAGAGAGCCGGGCTCGTCGCAGGGCCCACACGCAAAATCCACCTGCTATTCTTGCCACAGAACTCCTTAGAACAAAACGGGCCATCAGGGGACGCTCAAGAGGGATTCAGCAGCCTTTGCTGCTAGGCACAGCCCACGGAGCCTTCTTCTCAACCAGTTAGGAGAGGACTGTGCATCTGTCACCAAAAAAACAGGCTTTAAGACAAAAAAAGGCGGGGGGGGGGGGATACCTGGGCGGCTCAGTCGGTTAAGCAGCTGCCTTCAGCGCAGGTCATGATCCGAGTCCTGGCACCAAGCCTCACATCGGGCTCCCTGCTTGGTGGGGAGTCTGCTTCTCCCTCTCCCACTCCCCCTGCTTATGTTCCCTCTCTTGTTGTCTGTCAAATAAATAAAATCTTTTAAAAAATAGAAGAGGCATTTTGCTCTTACTTGAGAACTCAGGGGCTGCAGGGCCGTTGGGGACACGTGGCCAGCTGTGTGCTGCACAAAGATTCCGGATCTGAGGGGCTGTCATTCCTATTGCAAATAGCATGGATTTGCCAATTTATTATTATGTTCTGGCGGCCAAGTGTCTTATCCTCTTAAGATTTATATTAAATACATGACCTTCTAACAGATGGAAGTCAAAGGTGTGAAGAGCACGGTCTTCTAACTCACAAAAAAAGATACCGCGTGGGAATCACATCCAGAAACTGGGAAACAGAGGATACCGCTTTCTAGAAATTGCCCTTTAAAATGAATACAGAGGAAGGCCTGGGTGGCGCAGTCGGTTAAGCTTTCCACTCAGATCATTATCTCAGGGCTGCAGGATTGAGGCCCTCGTTGGGCTCCACACCGGGAGAGGGGCCTGCTCAAGATTCTCTCTTTCCCTCTCTAAAAATAAACTGAAAAATAAATAAAATGAACACAAAGTCCTTGGGCAGCTGCCCCTGAGACTTCACTCCCAGAAACTGGCTTTCTAGTTGGTTCATCAGCCTTTGCAGTTCTGGATGATGGAAGTTTCTGGCACAGACTGATCCTCTCTGGATTCTGACTGGCTGTGCCTCTGAGAACAAGACCCTGACACTGACTTCATGGAGGTCCTGCTGCCCGCTCTTTGCACAACACCCTGTGCTCCTCCTGCTGGAGTGGGCTCCAGCTGACCTCATCTTAACAGCTTTGTTAGACAAGCAGGTCTCTAAGCCACCAAATCTGAGATGGGCCCAGACATCTGTCTGTTTAACAGGCATTCCATGTGACACTCATGTTCAAGTGAGTTTAAGAAACCCTGTTCTAACAGGATTTCCAATAAGGGGACTAAAATCTGGTTAACCTGAGCTCAGCCAGACCCCTCCCTCATCTCATGGAGAGATGGGGTGTGGGAGAGCAGGAGGCAGTAGGCAGGTTTGGAAAGGTCTGGATGTGTGGTGGGGAGAGGAAAAGAAAAACCTGGGGAGCTGGATCTCGCCTCTGGCTCTTCCAGGCTGGGCCAGGGAGGCAGTTGTCTGCTGGGGTAGGTGGGTGGAAAGCAGTGCGTGTGCAACACGCCTGGCCCTTTGGGGGGTAGGGAGAGGAAGGTGCTATCCACAGCAGCCACAGGTCAAAGAGCAAAGCAGTCACAGCACCATCTGCCCTCTGGTCTGGGACCAGGCCTCGATTGGGCCACTAGGCCTACACCCCAGCAAAGGGATAGGTCTTTGTCCTATCCTACTTTAGGGACCAGTGAAGCTCTGGGTACGTACATAAGCCAGGCACTCAAGTGTGGTGTGTTAAAGACAGAACAGGGGTATCAGAGACTAGCCACAAAATCCTACAGTCCAGGGGGCTGCAAACAGTTCCCCAGCCCTGAGCTCCAGCCCCCAGAGTCCAGGGCAGGACCCGAGTCTCTGACTGGAATCTCACGGCCCACAGAGCCTTCAACAGGGGCAGGTGGGGGCAGTGGGGCTAAACTCAAGAGGAATGATACTCCAGGGACCTTTCAAAAGCCTCACCAACCAGAGGAAAACAGCTCCCAGTTTGCTCCACCCTCTCTGGCCCTGGCTGTCCCACCTCACAGAAGAAGGCCTGAGCCCAGGCTACAAGGGCGCCCCCTCACCCCCAGTTAGTTCAGATCCTGGAGCATTTCCCTGGAGCGCTCCACTAGGCCCAGGCCAGAAGCATGAAGGGGTCTGCGGGGGTGATCCCTGGGGGCCAGGTGGGGGCATGGTACTGGCAGGACCTCCTGCCACTGTCTCCTTCTAAGAAGCCATAGCTCCTTCCTCCTTTACTTTGGGAAGAGGTTTACTGGTAGGGGTGGAGTTGTGGCTAAGAAGCCAAACCAGTTTAATGTGGGTCACACCGCCAGTACCAGGTGGCAGCCATGGGGTAGTGGAAACACAACGGACCCAGAGGCTGAATCCTGAGTGCCCCGGGTACATTTAACAGCAGGACTTTGGGCGTGTCACTTCACTTAAGCCTCAGTTTTGCCTTCTACCAAATGAGGCTAATGGCACCCACCCCACAGGAGTTGTATGGGTTCACATTAAAGCCCAGGGAGCCGTGTACAGTTGTCATTACCACTGTTATCCAGCACCCTGATCCCTGCCCTCGGGGCAGAATGGGGAGGTACCTGGGCCTCCTGCAACTTCTCCCTGAGGCCAGGCTTCCTGCTCCTCCCTGCTCCCAGAGAACACGCTGGAACCTGCACTGGGGGACTGGAGTGTCCTCCCCTCCGGGCACAACAATTAGAAAGAGCGGAGTGCTAAGTTGTGGTCATCAGGGAACAAGGTTCAAGATCAACAAGTAGAGCAAATGGAGATGGGAAGGAGGGCGGGATCTGGTGGGGTCATCAGTAAACAGTTTACACAACAAATGGGAAGGCCTTCTACGAGAAAGGAGAGGATGGAAGGCAGCCAGGTGCCCAGGGCACAAATGAGGCCTCTCCTGGCCTAGGGAGCTCAGGGAGTCCAAGGCAGCTGAGTGGGCAGCTGAGAAACAGTCCAAAGCCTTGTGCTGGGCCACGTCGCAAAACAACCCGGGCCTCCCTGCACTTCCTCAGAGAGACAGGCCAGCCTCAGTGATGGGAGGATGGGAGCTGCCTCTTCGTCCTCGGCCCCCCAAGGCTGGAAGGTAAGGGGCAAGAGCAACAAGGCCTCCAGGCCCCTCTGAGGAGCTGGAGGGGACTCAAAAATTGGAACAAAAAAGGCCAAAAGGTTTTTACTCTGTGAGCCCTGGGGAGGGCCGGGCAGAGTGCCAGGTGTCCACAGGAGGGGTGAGCAGGGGTGGGGTGGCCTGTAGTCTTGCTTCCCCCTCAGGGAGGAGGAAGGGGAGGTGAAGGCTGGGGTGCCCTCCCCATGGGCCCCACACCTGCCCCTCCAGAGTTCACATTGGAGTCCCCCGCAGGCGGGAAATCGAAGGGCCTGCCTGAAGCTGGGGTCAGGAGAGCCGCTTGGCGGAGGGAGGAGGCGAGTTCTTCCCTGGCCCTGTGTCTTTCCTGGTGGCAAGCCACCCGGCAGGGAGAACCTGGAACAGGACAGCTGTCCGCCAGCCAGAACGGGGTCCCGGATTCCTCAGGTTCCAGGTCAGGGGTCTCGGTTCAGGGGGTACTGGGTTAGGCTCAAAGCTCATCCGGGGGGCTGTGTGTGAGAGGGGACGCCTTCTGGATGCCCTCATCCTCATCGGGGCTGGGGTCTTCCTCCAGGCCACCTAGCTCCTTCCTCTGTTTGCTGCCGCCGCCCGATGCCTTGACCCTGCTGCTCTTCTTTTTAGACTTCTTCCCTCCCAGGGCGGCTGTGTCCCCCTTCTTGCCGGACCACTGCTCTGCCAGGCAACCTGGGGTGAAGAGAGACACCCGCGACGCGACGGATTGGTTTGCTGGGAGCAGAGCACTGACGGACAGGGGGGGATGAGGGTGGGGGCGGGGACGCGGAACTGGCACCCCACGGCAAGTCCCTGCTGCCTGCCTCACTGAGGCCCTGGAGGGGTATCTGCGTCCCCTTCCTGTGGTTCTGCACCTGCTTTCAGTACCTCTTATTCCCCCCTGTCCCTTCAAGCTCCCCAAGGGCAGAGCTGCGAGGATGCCTTCTATTTCATATTTCTTTTCCGTCCTCATACCCACCTCCCCTGAGGGGGAGCGAGCAGTAAAACGGAGGGCACAGTGCCCTGCCCTCTCCCGCCATCACACTCACTGGTGTCCTTGCCCTTCAGCACGTGATTGGCGCAGAGGAACTGAGTCAGGTCTTCCTCCTGGTGGTTCCTGTACCAGTCCTCGATCACCTCCTCAAACTCTTCCACCAGCACGTCGCACTACGAATCACAACACGGTGCATTGGCAAAGCCCCAGCACTGACTCTCTCCCAGGGGAGCTCAGCTGAGTCTCACAACCCACCGCAGGCCAGGCAGGTGGCTGTGATTCACCTGAGAAAACTGAAGCTGGAGAGATGAGACAACTTGACCAAAGCCCCCCACCCCACGCCCTCAACTCTTGGTGGCCTTCTCAGCCACAGACTTGGTCCCCACGCTCCCCTGTGAGGCAGGGCAGCCTCTGAGGGCTGAGAGGCCTGTACCTGCTTCTTGAGGTCAGCCACCTCTGCAGAGGTCTCATTCCACAGCTCGTAGGGGATATCCATCACCACCTTGACCCCTTTGTGGACCAGGTTGTGCAGTGTCTCAAAGGTCTCAGACATGCCCTGGAAGAGGCAGTGGGTCTGAGTGGCTTAGAGCGTTCTCCACCCCCTACCCTCCTCTCCGGGTAGGGCCGGAAGCCCGACCAGCCAGCTCTGAGTCAGGGCCCTCCAAGGCTTCTCATACTTGACTTCACCTTCCTCTCCCCTCTTTCAGGCCTGCCCCCCACAACCCCTACACACCTACACACACACACACACACACACACACACACACACACACACACACACACACCATGGCTCCCCACACCTCAACCTTCCAAAAAGGACTGCTGTTTGCCTTTGGGCCCTTTGAATGGATACTACTTTTCCAGGAATTAAGTGTGTCCTGGCTCTTTCCTCTCACTGTGCCCAGGAACACTCCCTCATGTCTAGACCCACTGCCTACTCTGGCTTCTTCCTGGGGCTTGTGTCTTTCCTGGGTCGGAAGGGGGCAAGTGAGGCGGTGAGGACGCCTGGCTCTGCAAAAATATTTCTGCCAGCTACCTAGGTCTTCTCTCCAGAGACTCCATCTGTACACTGTCCACTTCCTCTTTCTTTCCAGAGGCGATGCATGCAAATACAAGCAAATCCACATACAAATGTATCGTCCTCTCTTGCCCCCACCTCTTATACAAGTGGCAGTAGGTGTCAGCCACACTATTCTGTCCTTTGCCTTTTTTACTGACTAACAGACCTTGGAGACAGTATGAATTCAACTCATAAAGAGCCAACCTCATTCTTTGTTTTGTCCACCGAATGGCCGTGTCAATTTATTTAGCCACCAGTGAATGAGTAGAGTGTTTCTAACTTTATTGCTGTAGACAACAGTTTTAAACATTTTTATATTAAAGCAAAACACGGATTTATTACTAAACAGAGTACAAAATTCGTACAAATTTTATTTTATTTTTAAAATATTTTATTTATTTACTTGTCAGAGAGACAGAATGAGCAAGGGGAGTGGCAGGCAGAGGCAGAGGGAGCAGCACACTCCCAGCTGAACAAGAAGCCTGATGTGGACTCAATCCCAGGACTCTGGGATCATGACCTGGGCCTAAGGCAGACACTTAACTGACTGAGCCACCCAGGACCCCTTTATTTTATTTTTTTATTTTTTATTTTTATTTTTATTTATTTTTTAAAGATTTTATTTATTCATTTGACAGACAGAGATCACAAGTAGGCAGAGAGGCAGACAGAGAGAGAGGAGGAAGCAGGCTCCCTGCCGAGCAGAGAGCCCGATGTGGGGCTCGATCCCAGGACCCTGGGACCACGACCTGAGCCGAAGGCAGAGGCTTTAACCCACTGAGCCACCCAGGCGCCCCTATTTTTTTATTTTTTAAAGAGGCTCCACTCCCAGCATGGAGCCCAATGCAGGGCTTGAGCTCACAACCCTGAGATCAAGACCTGAGCTGAGATCAAGAGTCAGATGCTTGGGTGACAGTCAGTTGGGCGTCCGCCTCTTGGTCTTGGCTCGGGTCATATTAGGGTTGTGAGATCGAGCTTGGCACGGACCCCTGCATCAGGCTCTCTACTCATCAGAGTCTGCTTGAGACTTTCTCCCTCTCCCTCCTTCCAGTGCGCACATGCACTTGTGCTTTCTCTCTCTCAAATGAATAAATCTTAAAAAAAAAATTTAAAAATTAAAAAAAGGAGTCAGCCACTTAACCAGCTAAGCTACCCAGGTGCCCCTAAATCTTAAAGATAAAGTCTAAGATTTCTGCTGCTTAAGACTATCCCTCTAGGTTCCCCAGGGATTTCTAACTAAAAGACTCCGAGAAAAGGGTACTTAGGTGGAGAACTATGTGAGGCAAGTCTCTTACCATACGGACCTGGCACTGAAAATGTTGAAGCAAAGAACTGTGGGCCTTGTGCTCATTCTTCAGGGACAGAGGCATTTGTGCACCGAGTAAGTGCATTAAATGTCACACAGGAACCCTGACAGAGGTCCAGGTGAGTGCCCTGTGGGCCTTAAGGGATAAGGTGATCACTGCCGCCCTCAACCCTGCTGTGTCTTCTGACATCTCCTCTAAACCCCATAGCACTGCACTCTGAGCTCTCCCTGAGTCAGTGGTCAGGCCTCCCAGGGTGGGGGCCGGGGGTGTTGCATTTCGGATGGGGAGGGTGAGAGAGGGCCTGGATGGCCCAGCTCACTTGCACCTGGGTGGCTCAGTCATTGGGCATCTGCCTTCGGCTCAGGTCATGATCCCGGGACCTTGAGATCAAGCCCCACATTGGGCTCTCTGCCTGGCAGGAGGCCTGCTTCTCCCTCTCCTGGTCCCCCCTGCTTGTGTTCCCTCTCTTGCTATGTTTCTGTCAAATAAATAAATAAAATCTTAAAAAAAAAAAAAAAAAAAAAAAGGTACCTATTGCCACTGGAAAGTCAGGGCACTCAGGAGGTGAGAAATGCAAACAGCAGTCCATAAAGATCGGGACAAGGCCAAGGACGGAAGCTCCCTAACCAGGATCTTCAAGTCACAGCCACACCAACAGACCACTTAGATACATGCAAGGCCTTGCCCCGTGGGGAAGGACAAGCACAAATCCAACCTTGGCAAACCGGTTGCTGCCGGTCCTCTCCTTGTGCAGGCTGTAGTCCAGGAGCCTCTTGCAGATGGTCTCAGTGACTTCGATTAAGCGTAAGTCCCTACAGAGACAGGAGCACAAGAGGGACTGAGCTCCTCTCCCAGCCCCAGCAGGTTAGTGGTCCGTCCCTCCAGCCCTGCTACCCCAACACCTGCGCATCTCACCAAAGGGAAGTCAGAGCTGGAAGGAAGATAGGTCATCTGGTCTGGGGGCTCTGAAATGCTGGAACACAGACCAGAGAGACAAAATGTAACAGCTCTATGGGAAGGCATCCTTTATAAAGCAAAATGATTCAATATTTAGATGTTTTTCTAAGGCAAAATGTATTAAATTTTGATGTCAAAATATTTTATTTTGAAAGGATGATCATGGCTGATGAAGGTTTTTTGGGAGCTTATTTTTAATATTTATTCCTGGTAAAATTAAAAGTGGATAATCCTATGTTATCAATTTTTTTTTTAAATTGCATTGGCCCATGAAATCCAAGAGTCTGGGATGAGATAAGGTCGAACCATCTTGCTTTGACAGAGTCTTTGACAAGTCTGAGGCTCAGTGGAAGGAAGGGATTTATGAAGATCCCACAATTAGTTGGGGTAAAACCAGCGGGCAAACTCAGGTGTTGGTGAGAACTGCCTCCCTTTGGTGGGTTTGCCTGGCTGGGAGGGAGAGGGAATTCCATGCCACCGAAACCTCTAGGAACAAAGTAGTCCAGGCCAGTGGGTACCCCCGCTTCACTTACGACTTGGTGTATTTGACACCGGAAGCCTTCCGATCCAGGATGCCATAGCCTGTGTCGATCACCTCCTTGGTCTTGCCTGTCTCCTCAAAAGCAGACTTCAGCTCCACGGCGACATATTTACACACTGGGGGTGGGAGACACAGCACAGCCCACTGAGCCTATGTGAGTCTGACAGGAAGGAGCCAGCTCCCAGCCAGATATGCCATGGTAGGTGCCTCTCCAGACAGGGTCAACACTCAGGGCAGGGAAGGAGTTAGCCCCAGACCACCACGTGGAGGTCACTGGGTGACACTCGGCTCCAAGATTCGCTGCTCCCTGTCCAGTCCCGGCCCTTATCCTACTGACTCCATTTTTCCCAGTTGCTTCCTGCCCTCCCACCCCCTGTAATCATTTTAAATTTTCAAATATATAAAAAAGCTGAATGAGTACGAGTAATTATACACCTTCCACTCATTTCAACAGTTTGTTCATGATCTGCCCCAATCTCTCTCCAGTATAAGATATAAAATAACAGGAAAATACAGTAATATAGCTCAACAGCATATACACTGTTTTTGCTAAACTATTCTGAAAGTAAGTCGCAGACAACATGACCTTTCACCCCTCAAAATGTCCTCACGCATCTCTGGAGAACAGGGATTTTCTTCTACCAACCATAAAAACATACTAATCCTCGGAAAATGAACAATAATTCCCATATCACCTAATACTCAGTCCGTATTCAAATTTCCCCCATTGTCCCCAAATGTGCAGTCTGCCTGTTTTATGACTTGATTTCATATGCTGTTCTGGCACCACTGCTCTGCGCCTACCAAGGTCATCTGCTCCATCCCCTCCAAAGGCCTTGCTCCCACCAGCTCTGTTACATTCATCCTCTCGTTTCCTCTTACTCTTCCTCGGTTACTAAGCAACCCTTGTGTGCCAGGCACTGTCTGGGGATTCACAGCTGAAAACAGGTTCCTCCCTGCTACATACAGTCCAATGGAGTTATCGCCGTGCGTAAGGAGTGTTGCCACTGAAAGTGAGATTTGCCCTAGGCCCTGGGAGAGCGCTTCATGCCTTCTATGGGCTTTTCTACCCATTCTCCCAGCCTCACTTTTATTATTATTATTTTTTAAATATTTTATTTATTTGAGAGAGAGTGAGAGACAGAGAGAAAAAGCATGAGCAGGGGTAGGGAGGGAGGGAGGGGCAGAGAATCTCAAGTAGACTGAGCCCAGAGCCTGATGTGGGGCTCAAACTCGGAGCTCAGGGCTCAATCTCATGACTCTGAGATCAGGACCTGAGCTGAAACCAAGAGTTGGCTGCTTAACCAACTGAGCCACCCAGTGCCCTACAACCTCGCTTTATTTTTTTTTAAAAAGATTTTTATTTATTTATTTGAGAGAAAGAGAGGAAACAGAGCACGAGGTGGGGGGCGGGAGAGAGAAGCAGACTCCCAGCTCAGTGGGGAGGCTGACACAGGGGACAATCCCAGGATCCTAAGATCAGGACCTGACCCAAAGGCAGACGCTCAACTGACTGAGCCACCCAGGCGTCCCACAACCTCACTTTATAAAACATCCTCCTGGGGCACCTGGGTGGCTCAGTTGGTTAAGCGACTGCCTTTGGCTCAGGTCATGATCCTGAAGTCCCAGGATCAAGTCCTGCATTGGGCTCCTTGCTCTGCAGGGAGTCTGCTTCTCCCTCTGACCTTTCCCTCCTCATGCTCTCTCACTCTCTCAAATAAATAAATAAAATCTTTAAAATAAATAAATAAAATAAAAACCTCCTCCTGGGGCACTGGTTCTCCCTCTGCCCCTCCACCTACTCATTCTCTCAATGGCTCGCTCTCTCTCAAATAAATAAATAAAATCTTCTAAAAAAATAAATAAAGCCTCTTCCTTCTGCAAAGCTCTTCTGGGCCCTCCCCCGACCTGTTCTGATTTCATCTGGGTCTCTACAGGATCCATGTTCTAAGAGCCCTTGGTCACTTTGTGTCTCCCCAACTATAAGGGTACACAAAGTGAGTATCACGTATTGGACTCCTTCTGTATTCCTCTAGTCTGGGACTCTGTTAAATACTTAAATACTGCCAAGAGACTGTGATTGTGGTGGAGCAGCTTCTGATGCCTCCGAACAAATATGATCTGTAGGCTAAATGCCATTAGTATTGACATAATGCTGACAGCAGAATTTGGTAGAAGACCAATTTACCATCAAAAAAACCCCCCGGAACCAAAAAACAAAAACAAAACCATCCCCTGAAGGCTTGCTTGGTAAAATTTTATAACATACACATTTAATAGATGGCTTGGAGAACTTGGAACACTTGAAAAATTCCACGTGACCTCAGAGTCTGCCACGAATTGAGGTGGTTCACCTCCCTGGCTCTCTAGCCAGGAACACCTGTCCCCCTCCCCCTCTCTGTTCTGCACTCTGGGTAAGCTCATCATCCTTCTGGCTTTTGCCCCCTTCTCCCACGCCCTCAATGTGTAGGATTCCAGGCCCTGGGGAGCTGGAACCTCCTTTCTCTCTTGTGCCCATCAACCACAACCCTGCTTCTCAACTCTTCCAAATCTTATTTCAAGACTCCCTCTGAAGATCCCACCCAGAACTAGACTTGGAGGAGACTCATGGCACAGACCCCAGACTCTCATGGATACCCACCTACTCTTTTTCCAGGAAGGTCCTCCTTCCTCTGTGCCAAGGCCTATTTTACTCAGGCTTTGGAGCCAGGAGGCAGGCTTTGTGGACCAGACACAGTCAGAATTTAATAATAAAGGTACAACAATGATAAATAAGAGCAAATACACTATTAAGAAGAGCCTAAGAGTTTGCCAAGCCATCCTGTAACTGAAAATCCCTTTAAAATTAATCTTTATCGGGATGTCTGGGTGGCTCAGTCAGTTAAGCGTCTGTGTTCAGCTCAGGTCATGATCCCAGCATCCTGGGATCGAGTCCCCAGTCAGCTCCCTGCTCAGTGGGGAGCCTGCTTCTACCTCTGCCCCTCTCTCTCTCCACTGCAACCTGCTTGTGCCCTCTCTCTCTGACAAATAAATAAAATCTTTAAAAAAATAAAAGAAATTATTCTTTATCTATTACCTACAAAATGAGGCTGGACTAGAATGGTCTCTAGGATGTTTGCCAGCTCTGTGCTTCTCAGTCTGTGAATGCCTCCTAAGGGAAAGAAATGTGAGGTTCTCAGGCTATGAGAATAGAAAACAAAGAAAGGAAGTGAAACCCCCAAACCATACCATATAGGTTAGGACTAGAACAAGAGTGAAAGGAAAGCATCCCAACTCTCTCTTCCTATTTATGGAAGAGATGGGCAAGGTACAGGCTAGAACCCACACTGCGAGCCCTCCCAGTGAAGTCGGCTCATTTCATCTTTCATCTCTCAAATGAAAGGATTATGTGTCCCAATCCACCCCATCCCCACTTCCCAGTGCTTAGGGAACATCTGGCCTGCTGTACGCTCTGAACTGGGATGAAACGGATTTATAGCCAACTTTCGGAGGGGTCTGGGGTTATGGAAATGGCAAGGAAGGAGTGACTGTGAAGGTTTGGATAGAAAAAAGAAATGGTGTGCCGGTAGGGGAGGTGCGGGGATGGCGGCGGGGGGGGGGGGGGGGGGGGTGCAGGGAGAAAAGGTAGCCCATTCATAGTCCTGCATCACTGGTTTGGGTGCTGGTGGTCTTTTTCTCTCTCTGAAGTTCTATGCCTCCATCCCTGTATCTTTGGGATACACTTTCTCCTGATTCCTAAAATCCTCCTCCCTCACCAAATTCTCCCAGACTAGATCTACTCTTATCCCAAAGTGGCCCTATTTTTCTACCCATAGGCCTCAGACCCTTCTCCTTCCTCCACACCCACCCGCAGCCCCTACGTGTTTGTCTTTATTTCAAAAATATTCCCTGGATGCCCACCAGGCACTGTGTGAATAAATATCTGAGACAAGGTCCCTGTCCTCGAGGAGCTTAACGCTAGTGGTGGAGTCTATCAATTACACAGATAGCTTGTGGTGAGGGCCCTTCCTAAGGACAGTCATACGGACCTTTTCAGTTCCTCAAACTTGTCCTTTGCTTCTTAGCCTGTAGGCCTCTGCATCTGCGGTTTCCTGAGAGACTCCCTCTTTTCATGTCTCTTCGCCCAGCTAACTCCTAATTACCGTTTGGTCCTCCGGTACTAAATCCTGACTTCCCTCTCCACACAGCCTCTCCCCACCCCCCCCACCCCCGGCCCCAGGCTAGATTAGATGCCTGGATCGTAACTGCTTCTTCTGCACCGGCTTGAGAGCTCCAGGTGACCCAGACCTGATCTCTTGCCCCGCCCCCCGCGTCCCCAGCGTCCAGCACAGTGCCAGGCACACAGTAGCTTCAGTGAATGAAGAGGATCCTCCTGCTCAGGGAGCCAAGGCCCTTCCATCCCCCCACCCGACTCCGCACGCCCCGCCTCTCTGGCGGGATTCTCCCCGCGGGCCCCGCCCCCTCACCTTCGCATTTGCTGGGAAGTCGAACCCAGTCGGTCTCCTCGGCGTGCGCCGAACCGGGGCCCAGCTCCGGGGCCGGCAGTAGCAGCAGCAGCAAGAGTAGCAGGGAGAGAAGCAGAAGACAGCGGGGCCCGGGCCGGGGCGCGAGCTCAGGCAACGGCTCCATGGTCCAGCCGGACCCGACCCCAGCGGACCCTGCTGCGCTTCCTCCCGAGGCGCGCGCTGGGCAGCTTCCCGCAGCCGCTTCCGGGACTGCACACGTGCCTCGGCGTAACCAGGGCAACAGGGAGCCCCCCGCCCCCACTCGCTGCTGCCTCCGGCCACCTCGGCCCGCCCCCAGAGCCCAGGAAGGCCCGCGGACTACGCAGCCAATGGGCTTTTCGGGGCTTGCCCTACAGCGAATGGGAGGGCGATCTTTTTTCAGTCTCGACCAATGAGAGAGCTCATGGTGTCCTCAGTGACCTATGGCAGCATCTTTCCCCACCCATTAACGGATGTTCTGGGAGGGCCTGGAGGACAGGACGCGGAGGCGGGAAGCAGCGGTCTGGCCCTTGAATGGGAGGTCCGACTCTTAAATCCTGGTAGAGGTGCGGAAGGCAGTCTTCTCGGCCTTCTCCGCCTCCTTGCACGTCACTTCACTCCTGGGGTCGTAATGCAGCAAATACTTATTAAGCACCTGTTTTTAAATTTTGTTATTATTATCGTTGTTGTTATTGTTGTAATTGCTAATCACTAGTAGGTGCTGCGGGTGAGACCTTGGCTACGCACAGTCCCCAGTCTTCAAACTGTCTTAGTGCCAAGTAATCCCAGATTGGTCTCCTGAGAGCTAGAACAAGTCGCCTCCTTTCTGAGCCTCAGTTTCTTTTCTTCCCTCCTTCCTGCCTTTCTCCCTTCCTCCGCAAAGCAAAGATTTGGCTAATGAACGATTGTATTTCCCTTCCAATACGATTGAATCTCCCCAGCAATAACAGGGTGCCTGACACGAGGAGATGCTCCGTGGGGCCCCATCTGCTGTATCATCAAGAGGAGGACTTTCTGGGTCCTTGGGGCTGCTTAGACTGCCCCTGAGCTGTTAGAGCGTAGTTTGCTATCACCACCTTGGGGGAAAGAAGACTAAGGTAGAACCACTGGTCCAGCCAACTGTCCTGTTCTGCCCAGGGGACACCTAGGTTCAGGTGAAAGCTCCCAAGATTCCTAGGGGTTATTACTGGAGAGAGAAACCCCTGGAAAGCCTGTATCTCCTGCCAGTGCTGGAGAAACAGGCCACACACTCTACTGTGGGGGGGGGGGGGGGGCTTATATATTCTCAGCCCAAGAGCCCTTTTCAGGAAACAAAACAAGGGCGTTTGTGTGGCTCAGTCTTTAAGCATCTGCCTTCGGCTCAGGTCATGATCCGGATATCCTGGGAACGAGCCCTCCATCAGGCTCCCTGCTCAGTGGAGAGCCTGCTTGTCCCTCTCCCACTTGCCCTGCTTGTGTTCCCTCTCTTGCTGTCTCTCTCTGTGTCAAATAAATAAAATCTTTTAAAAAAGGAAGAAAGAAACAGGGCACCTGGGTGGCTCAGTTGGTTAAGCAACTGCCTTTGGGTCAGGTCATGATCCCAGAGTCCTAGGATGGAGTCCTGCATTGGGCTCCCAGCTCCTCGAGGAGTCTGCTTCTCCCTCTGACCTTCTCCCCTCTCATGCTCTCTCTTACTTGCTCTCTCTCTCAAATAAATAAATAAAATCTTTAAAAAAAAAAAAAAGAAACAAAACAAAACAAAAATGTCTTTAGTGCCTGACTCAGGCCTGATGCTCAATGAATATTTGTTAAATGAATAATGACCCTTAATTGATTAATAAGGTGTAAGTTTGGAATTAACATCCATGCTCTTGGCATTGTACATGATCCTGCTACCCTGGGGTCCTGGCCCTGTTCTTTTCTGTCAAGTCTGTACAAAACTTCATGTGGGACCCAGCACCCCACCTTCCTGGCTTCCTGGGCTCCTCGCCCTGACCTCTCACAGAGGCTGGGCCAGGTTGAGGAGACAGAGTGGAGGCCTCTTCTCATGCCTGGCTGTGGGAGGAGACAGAGGTAGGACAACGTCCTCCCCAAACCCTGGCATCACTCTGCAGTTCTAGAGTCTCACCCTCAGGAAGCCCTCTTCCTCAAGGGAAACTTCCCAGATTTCTGGCTTTTCAAAATTTGCCAGATTCCCTCCTCCCAGGGCAGACATGAATTCAGATGTTTCGTTTGTGTCATTTACTTTCTCCTTTAATTGTTCTCAGTTCTCTGCCCCTCAAATGTCTCAATACCTGTGGCACACCACCCTCCTCCCTGAGAAGGCCTCAGTCTGGGACAGGAGACAGTTTCCTGCCCCAGAAACTTCCATCTGCAGGAGAAGGCAGGTCACATACAAATACTGCAAGCCTTAAGGAAGGAATTTCGGGGAGGCTCATGAGCACCGGGCCCAAGCTGGATGGGTAGAGAGCGTCCCCTCCTTCCAGCCTGAGCTCTGGGGGGGCTCCTGGCCAGAACGGCGGGGCTGCGGGGCCAGCGGGGCGTGCACGGTGAACCCTGGGCCGGTGGCCCCTCCAGTACAGCAGCCAATCCAGGCGGCGGGGGCTGAGGGCCCGCCCGCGGGCGGAGGCTGCGGGAGACCGCCGGGCGCCTGCGGGCAGGTGGGGGGCGCGGGGAGCCCGGAATCCCCCAGGGCGGAAGGCGGGGCGCGGAGGTGGCTGCAGGTCAGGAGCACGTCCAACAGCAGCAGCTTGAAGAGCAGCAGCCGCAGCGCCCCCAGCCGCAGGGCCTGGCCCCGCGTCCCTGCGGGACGGAGATGAGCGGTTAGGGCCAGAGGCCGACTTCAGTCCCACCCACCCGAGAAAGTTCTTCGGGGAGCAGGGGCCTTGTCCCCCCCACCCCTGCCATTCCTCCTCCCCGCAGTTCCCCAAAGCCTGGGAAAGTCCTCCCTGGTGTCTAGCCTCAGCTCTAATTGGAAATAGTAACACATTCCTTCCTAGCCTTCATTTTATTTTATTCTCCCAAAACCAGGGGGATGCAGGCCAAGCAGGGATTAGCATCCGACGCAGAGAGTAACCGGACCCCTATTCTCTATGTGCGGAAGTAGAACTGGACTCAGTCTGGTGGTGGTCTGGTCTCCCAGGGCTCTGACGCTGACACCATCTATCTGGGCTGCCCGGGGAGAGCTTCACAGAGCCCTCTGTTAGCTGTCGCCTACGCTTTTCGACTGGTGGCCAGGAATTAGTCTGGGGTCATAGGATCCACCCCCATCTACCTGTAGATAGACTGAAGCCCAGGCTTGTCAGTGCCCCAACCCAGAAGCCTCTTCAGGAACCACCCACCAAGCCCCCCCTACCCCGCCCGACCCAACACCAGTGGGACCATCATGCCAGACCCAAACAGGCTGAAGATCCTGGTCCCCAGTACTCACCCCTGAGACGCTCCCAGAGGCAGGTCCTGGCTGAGGAAGCGTCTCCTGGCAGCCAAGAGGAAGAGAATGAGTCTTTTGGGATGGGCTTTGCTGTCCACCCAAGCTCTGTGCCCCAGGCCTGGCAGGGGGCAGCCACGCATGGCAAGTTGCATAAATGGACAAATGAACAAGCACCAGGAAAGCTGAGCCCATTTGCTACAATGTCCCTCAGGGGCTCAGATCTTTCTCTGTCCCCAGTGTCCTCTATTCTGTGTCCCCTCCCCCACCCCCTCCTCAGGGAAGCTGAGGTCTCTGAGCACTTTTAGACGGGGACTTGGATTTTTAGCAGCCTCCTTTGAAAGGCAGGGCATTTATTCAACAAACATTCCCATTTGGAAGATGCCAGAACTACCATAATCCAAAAACAGGAAGCCAGTCATCTAGTAATAATAACAGCTGGCTTTGCACACATCCCTTAAACATCTCTGGCCTGTAAAATTGGGAAAATAATATGATTTTCTTCATGAATATGAGGTGTTTCCAACAGTGCCTGGGACAGTGTAGTCAATAAGTAGATGATAGCATTGTGTTATTTGATTGTCATTTGGTTCTGCTAGGTCGGGTGTCATAGATAGGGTTATATAGATATTAACCTTAGCTACATAAATCTAGATATCAACCCAAGGTAATAGGGGGGAGGCGGTGTAATTAACTCTTGGAGGTCATGCCTCAGAACCTGGATTTGAAGGAGATATTTGGGGGCTGGATATTTGAAGGAGTTGCAAACCCAGGCCTCAGGGCCCTGAGGCCACACTGCTCTGAGCCCAGGCATTGCCTCATTCAGAGGGTTGGCACAGGGACACCCACCATGCCCCATGGGATCCTGCCCTGTCTTCCAGTATATCCTGTTTCCAGAGTGTGTGGGAGGGGCAGGGAGCATCCACAGGGGCCCGGACTCCGTCCCCACCTGACAGCTGTAGGGGCCGTGTGCTCTGGCTGCGGTCACCAGCCTCGGGCCCTGTGTGGCAGACCAAGTTTTCCCAGGCTGCCAGCTCCTCGGAGGGCAGAGAGAGCTGGGCCAAGCTAGTCCAGGTGCCGTCAGCCTCTGGGGAAGGGCCATAGGTGAAAGCGTCCAGGGAGCTGCCATTGCCAGCGGAGAACCAGATGGGGCCCCCAAAGCCTGGGGGTGCAACATCGAGGACCAGGCAGACCACCAGTGTCTGCTGCTTCCCGTCCACCAGCAGCGTGATTGGCGGGGCCAGAGAGGGGAACGGTGTGCCCCCCACACCTGCAAGAGAGCATGCACCTGTGGGGGGCCGGTCTGTCCCTGTCAGCCTCCCATAATGGGCTTCTATCCTTCCATCTGGGTTCGCTTCCATCATCCATCTCTCCTTCCATCCACTCATCCGTCCCTCTCTCCTTGCATTTGCCCATCTGTTTGTTCATTCATCCTTTCCCCAGCAACCATCTTTCCTACATCTACTATTTCTTTCTTTCTTTCTTTCTTTCTTTCTTTCTTTCTTTCTTTCTTTCTTTCTTTCTTCCTTTCTTTTTTTTTGAGATTTTATTTATTTTACACAGAGAGAGATCACAAGTAGGCAGAGAGGCAGGCAGAGGGGAAGGGGAGAGTAGGCTCCCTGCTGAGCAGAGAGCCCGATGCAGGGCTCCATCCCAGGACCCTGGGATCATGACCTGAGCCGAAGGCAAGAGGCTTAACCCACTGAGCCACCCAGGCGCCCCACATCTACTCTTTCTACCTTCCATCCGTGTGTCTGTCCATGATTCCAGGCATCCATCCATCCCTCACCCATCTATCCTATCTCAACCTATCTGTGCCAGGAACTGGGGATGTAACACTGATGAAGACATTGGCCCTGCCCTCAAGGAATGCAGTCCCAGGGGAAAGATAGCAGATGCAGCAACAAATTCTTACAATACCTGGTCGTGCCAGCCTCAGGAGGGTGGTTACCACTGGGGGGGAAGGGAAGGAAACAAGATCTGGAATGAGATTAAAGAGGGTTTTGAATGTAACTTTTTGTTTCTTTTATCTGATTCAAATATGGCAAAATGTAAACCATTTGTTAATCTGAGTGGGATATGCATAGGTGTTTATTTAATCATTGTCAGTTCTTTTCTGTAGGTCTGTTGTTGTTTTAAGATTTTATTTTTATGTAATCTCTACACTCAGCGTGGGGCTCCAACTCACAACCCAGAGACCAAGAGTCCCATGCTGTACTGACTGAGCCAGCCAGGCACCCCTAAAGTATTTTTTTTTTTAAGATTTAATTTATTTATTTGACAGACAGATCACAAGGAGGCAGAGAGGCAGGCAGAGAGAGAGGAAGAAGCAGGCTCCCCGCTGAGCACAGAGCCCGATGCGGGGCTTGATCCCAGGACCCCGGGATCATGACCTGAGCCAAAGGCAGAGGCTTTAACCCACTGAGCCACCCAGGTGCCTCCCTAAAGTATTTTTTTTTTTTAAAGATTTTATTTATTTATTTGAGAGAGAGACAGTGAAAGAGAGCATGAGCGAGGAGAAGGTCAGAGAGAGAAGCAGACTCCCCATGGAGCTGGGAGCCCGATGCGGGACTCGATCCTGGGACTCCAGGATCATGACCTGAGCCGAAGGCAGTTGTCCAACCAACTGAGCCACCCAGGCATCCCCCTAAAGTATTTTTTAAAGAACTTTGTTCAGATATACTTTATGTACTATACAATTCACCCATTTCTTTCTTTCTTTCTTTTTTTTTTTTTTTTGAAGATTTTATGTATTTGAGATAGAGAGTGAGAGTGAGAGAAAGAGCACAAGTTGGAGGGGACAGACAGAGGGAGAGAGAGAGTCACAGGCTCTCTACTGAGCAGGGAGCTTGATGTGGGCCTCTATCCCAGGACTCTGGGATCATGACCTGAGCCAATGGCAGATGCCCAACCAACTGAGCCACCCAGGCACCCTACAATTCACCCATTTCAAGTGTATGTCTTTATTATTTTATATTAAAAAAAAATTTTTTTAAAGGGCAGGGTGCCTGGATGGCTCAGTCGTTAGGTGTCTGCCTTTGACTTGGGTCATGATCCTAGCCCCACATGGGGCTCCCTGCTTGGCAAGGAGTATGCTTCTCCCTCTCTTCTCTGTTTGTGCTCTCTCTTGCTAGCTGTTTCTCTCTCTCAAATAAATAAATAAAATCTTTAAAAAAAAAAAAGAAAAGAAAAGAATAAAAGAAAAAAGAAATACCCCAGGATGCAGGAATGGACACCAGAGGATCTTGTGGGGAGGTCAGAGAAGGGTGCTCAGGAAAGGTTTCTTGAAGGTCAAAGAACAGATCTAGAAGTTTGTGGACGGTAAGCAGCCTATTCAGGATTTGAACTCAGGTCTCTGACTCCCACTCCTGTAGACCACCCCACTTGGAAGGATGACTAAGATTTTGCTACATGACACAGTGCATCAAGACTGGGACATGGCCTCAGGCAGAGTTGGTTGGACTCCCGACTTGTCTGCTTAATTTACTGAATTTTCAATTGCTGCATCAATATAATGAGGTTAAGGGGCGCCTGGGTGGCTCAGTGGGTTAAGCCTCTGCCTTCGGCTCAGGTCATGGTCTCAGGGTCCTGGGATCGAGCCCCGCATCAGGCTCTCTGCTCAGCGGGGAGCCTGCTTCTTCCTCTCTCTCTGCCTACTTGTGATCTCTCTCTCTGTCAAATAAATAAACAAAATCTTTAAAAATAAATAATGAGGTTAATAACACCAGCCCAGTAAAATTGTTGTGAAGAAAAAAGATCATGAATGTCAAACACCTTGGCAGAGAAGTATTAGTATTATTATCAATGCTGATATAATAAGACATGGCAAATAAGAGGGATAGAGAAAGGTAAGAGTGAGCTCCAGGACCCTCGAGTTCCTGAGCCTCTTCACTTATACAGACACTCTCCCCAGGTTGAGTTTAGCATGTGCCTCCTCCACGAAGCTGCCCGGGATTGCTTCTCCTCACCCTAGCTGCCCCCTTCTCAGAGCTCGGACCTCTTGCCATGGGCTCTTCCTGCTCCACGTGGATGTGGTTTATCTCCCTAGCAAGGGAGAGTTTGTGAAAATACTGGGGGCCAGCTTTAGATCAAAGATGACCTTCCCCCACCACATACATGCAAACATGGGCATGCTTCTAGATGAAGTTGGAATTCTCGTCTCTAAACACAAGTCCTTTGACCCCATCCTCCATTTTGAAGGACTGAGGGTAATACCCTTGAGAAGTCACTGGGGACTTGCGACCTCCCCTGAGAGCCTACTGAGAAGGGGGAGCAGGGAGTGAACATGAGACATTTTGAGGCCTATGGAATAGGGCAATCTGAGGGCAGGAGCCCGGGACAGGAAGGACAGGAGACGACCTTACAACGTTGCCCTGTCTCAGCCCAGGCTACCCCATCTCCATCCTCTCTGGATGTCTATCCAGCTTGCTGTCATGTCTCTACACCTCCAAGAGGCGACTGCCCAACCAGGGACTCCAACACAGCAGACTCCAGGGAGCGGACTTGGGGCCCCAGGGTGAGGCAGCTGGAAGGCAGAAGATGATGGGGAAGGAAATGGTGGGCTTATGATGAGACCCTCGCCTACCCAGGGAGTACCAGAGCTGGGAGGGGGAGGGCTTGGGCCAACTAATGGGGCACAGAGAGGGAGGCAGGGAGGGGGCTCACCTGTGGGCAGGGCTGGACATCCGAGGGCCAGGAGAAGCAGCAGCCAGGTCCCGGCCATGGCCCTCCTGAGAGGAGGCAAGACCCAGCTGCAGACTTGAGGTGTGGGCTGTGGGAGGAGGCGCCCGCAAGACTGTCTCCCAGGCAGCAGGCCCAGCTGCTCCACCACGAGCCAGAGCCGTTTCCCGGTGAGGAGCCCCTCTTGCCTCCACCCTGGCCCTCAAACCTGGTCCTCTCTCAGGGGCCCAGCAACTCAGGGTGCCCCTCCCACACCCTACTCCCTCCTGGTTGAAGAGCACAGCACGGTCTGCAAAGTCCTTTCCCAGTCACTGGCTCAGCCACCTACAGGATCCTGAGCACCGGGCAGCACCCTGAGCCTTCCATTCAGCTCGTCACTCCACCCACCCAGCTGCTGTGAGCTCCGTCACACATGAGGCAGCTGGGGCTCAGAGACATGGAGTGACCTGCTCAAGGCCACACAGATGGCAGGGGGCAGACTGGCCTTACTATAGCCCCAAAGCCCAACACACTCATTTCCAAGTTATTACAACACCTCATACCCACGCCCACCCATACCCACCCATTTAAAAACAGAATTTAGGGGCACCTGGGTGGCTCAGTGGGTTAAAGCTTCTGCCTTCGGCTCAGGTCATGATCCCAGGGTCCTGGGATCAAGCCCCGCATCAGGCTCTCTGCTCAGCAGGGAGCCTGCTTCCTCCTCTCTCTCTGCCTGCCTCTCTGCCTCCTTGTGATCTCTGTCTGTCAAATAAATAAATAAATATTAAAAAAAAAAAAGAAAAACAGAATTTATTTCTCAGAGCAGTTTCAGGTTCACATCGAAATTTACGGGAAGTTTTGGAGATCTCCCATATATCTGTGCCCCTTCCCTTGAACCCCTTTTTAAAAATAAACTCTTGGGAAGCCTCCTAGTATCATGAAGAAATATTAAAAATAGGGGCACCTGGGTGGCTCAGCTCTTAAGCCTCTGCCTTCAGCTCATGACCTGATCCCAGGGTCCTGGGATTGAGTCCCACATCAGGCTCCCTCCTTCTCCCTCTGTCTGTGGCTCCCCTTGCTTATGCTCTCGCTCTCGCTCGCTCTCTGTCGTGTAAATAAATGAAATTTAAAAAACGTTTTTTTAAGTTGTGGTAAAGTACACATAACATAAACTTTATCATTCTCACCGTTTTTTTTTTTTTTTAGATTTTATTTATTTATTTGACAGAGAGAGATCACAAGCAGGCAGAGAGGCAGGCAGAGAGACAGGAGGAAGCAGGCTCCCTGCTGAGCAGAGAGCCCGATGCAGGACTCGATCCCAGGACTCTGAGATCATGACCTGAGCCGAAGGCAGCGGCTTAACCTGCTGAGCCACCCAGGCGCCCCCATTCTCACCGTTTTTAAGTATACAGTTTAGTGGTAGTAAGTACATTCACAGTGTTGTGAGAACATCACCACACTCCATCTCTAGAATTATTTTCATCTTGCAAAACTGAAACTCTGTCCCCATTAGACACTAACTCTCCATTCTATCTCCCCTCAATCCCATGGCAACCACCACTCTGTTTTCTGTCTCTGTGAATTTGACTACCTCAGTAAAGTGGAATCATAGAGAATTTGTTTTTTTGTGCCTGGCTTGTTTCACACAACATGATGTCATTAACCGTGTTGTGGCAAGTGTCAGAATATCCTTCCTTTTTAAGGGCCAAATAATATTCCACTGTATGTATATACTGATGTAGGAAAAGACATTAGAGTTCAAATGTGACGGCCAAGAAAGAATTCTTGAAGATGTCTTTGGTGCAAAAGGTGATTTTTTAAAGATTTTATTTATTTGACAGACAGAAATCACAAGTAGACAGAGAGGCAGAGAGAGAGAGAGAGAGAGAGAGAGGAGGAAGCAGGCTTCCTGCTGAGCAGAGAGCCCAATGTGGGGCTCGATCCCAGGACCCTGAGATCATGACCTGAGCTGAAGGCAGAGGCTTTAACCCACTGAGCCACCCAGGCACCCCAAAAGGTGATTTTTTTTATAGATAGTTTTTTTTTAAAGATTTTATTTATTTATTTGAGAGAGAGACAGTGAGAGAGAGCATGAGCGAGGAGAAGGTCAGAGGGAGAAGCAGACTCCCCATGGAGCTGGGAGCCTGATGTGGGACTCGATCCCAGGACCCCGGGATCATGACCTGAACCGAAGGCAGTCGTCCAACCAACTGAGCCACCCAGGCGTCCCAGTTTTTTTTTTTTTTTAAAGATTTTATTTATTATTTGACACAGAGAGAGAGAGAGATCACAAGTAGGCGGAGAGGCAGGCGGAGGGCAGGGGGAAGCAGGCTCCCTGCTGAGCAGAAAGCCTGATGTGGGGCTGGATTCCAGGACCCTGAGACCATGACCCGAGCCAAAGGCAGTGGCTTAACCCACTGAACCAGTCAGGTGCCCCATTTTGGTAAAATTTTAAAAACATAAAGAGGCTTATCTCACTGAGTCACCCAGGCACCCCAAAAGGTGATTTATATTAAAGCACGGGGCAGGACCTGTGGGCAGAAAGAGCAGCACCGGGGTCATGAGATGTGGCCCATTATATACTCCCAACTTGGTAGGAGGTTAGGGATAATGTAAGTCTCTAAGGAATTTAGAAGCAAGGTTTCCAGGACCTTGAGGGGGCTGTCGGCTGTTGGGAAAAGGTAATTTATTACCATCTAATAAAACCTTAGTCACGAGACCCTTCAGATGTATATCGGTGGGCCATATATGCTTGGGGATGATTGCCAACAGGTATCTTGGAGGATTTAGAGATAAAGGAAATTTCTAAAGGAATTTTTATATGTTAAAGTAGACTTACAGGATCCTGGGGGTGGATGGTGGGGCTAGGATTGCCTTTGCCTTTAGGGAAGTCAACACCAGAGGCAGTTGAGTCCCTGGAGGAACGTCAGTCACTCTGCCTGTTTCAAGGACTTCTCAATGGGCTGTAGGTAGTAAGGAAATTTAATAATTTCTCTTTTGCCTTTGTTCCCCACATACTATACCACACTTGGCTTCTTCTTCTTTTTTTTTTTTTTTTCACACTTGGCTTCTTATCCATTATCTCTCGATGGACATCGTTCAATAGTTGCTTCCATATTTTAGCTATTGTCAATAACGCTATTGTGAACATGGGTGTACAGATATCTCTTCAAAACCCTGCTTTCAATTCTTTTTGTATGTATACCCTGAAGTGGAATTAGATCACATGGTAACTTTGTTTTCAGTTTTGGGAGGGAACTGTCATACTGTTTTCCAGTTATATTCTGACAACAGTGTACAAGAGTTCTAATTTCTCTACATCCTTGCCAACACTTGTGATTTTTTTTTCATAGTGGCCATCCCAGTAAGTGTGAAGCGTTATCTCAGTGCGACTTCATTCTGCATTTCCCTAGTGATGACTGATGCTGAGTATCTAGGGCTCCCTGATACACATCTGTTATACCAATTTATATTCTACCTCAGTGTATGGAAGGCCACGGAGTCCCCACCAGCATTTGGCATTCCTTAAAAAACAAAACAAAACAAACCCCCCCCAAATCCTAATTTAATCAGTTAGAAAATGTTATCAGTTCTCTGATTACAGCATTCTTTTCTCATTTCCTTGTTTCCTTCATTGTATTGCTAATTGCCCTCTTGCAGTCCTGGTGTTTTACTAATTCTGTAAGGGCTTTCACATAGCGACCATACCAATCCTTGTGCATTGCACTTGCCGAAGCCATTCCTAACTCACTGGTTACTTTTATTTTCTTATTATTTTTTAATTTATTTGACAGACAGAGATCACAAGTAGGCAGACAGGCAGGCAGAGAGAGGGGAGGGAGAGAAGCAGGTTCCCTGCCAAGCAGAGAGCGGGATGCGGGGCTCTATCCCATGACCCTGGGATCATGACCTGAGCTGAAGGCAGAGGCTTCAACCCACTGAACCAACCAGGTGCCCCCACTGGTTACTATTAATTTCGCTTTTTTTCTTACTTTTTTTTTTTTTCTTGTATGAACCAATGCATCCATCTTTCCTAATGGGAATTATCACATCCCCTTTAAGTCTAGAAAAGTCATTCCCCCTCTAGAGATACATTCTACCAAGTCTTTTTGTGCGTGTGAAGTTTAATCCCCACACCCCCACCACCATTTAACTCTATCAGCGATTAATTTTGGTGTAGGATAGAAGATATGCATCTAAATTTCATTCCCCCTCCCCAAAGAGCTAATCGACGATCTCAGGGTTATTAATTGAATACGCCTTCCTGTCCCTATTATTTGTGAAACATTCTCTACGTTACTATCTTTTATGTTGGCCGGTTAATTTTTCCTGGCTCCCCGCCTTCTTTATTCTGTGCCAGCCTCTTCCGGCGGGACGGTTGCTTTAATAGCGTGGGGACTGCATGCTCGGACTTGAGGAGGGAGCCCCGGCCGCGCTGGCCCCGCTCCCCGCGCTCCCGCCCCCTTCCCTCTGCGCGGCCTGGAGGCCTGCGGCGCCGCGTGTTCCCAGGCGCTGCCCGCGCGCAGGTGCGCTGGGTCCGCGCGGGCTCTCGCCGGGAGGGGGCGGGGGAGGCAGGTGTCCCTAACGACTCTCGCGCCCTCCAGCCCGGGGAGGTGCTGGCCCGGGATCCGTTACCACATTACAGATGGGGTAGGAATCCTCTTGCCCCTTTAGGGTTTTAAGAGCTTCCCAGGGATGGGGAGGCATTAGACCCCGGGGCCAGCAGCCGCCCCTGACCGCTCAGCTACCCTCCCACTTAACCGCTTTCCCCTGCTCCCCGCCACAGGCCGGCTTGCAAGCCTTCCTTGCCCGATCTCTCATAGGTCTGCCCCTTCCAGGAACCCCAAGACTCTCCCCTCAGAGGCCACAGTCTTGCTGAGTCGAAAGATGCCCTTGCTCAGGGCGGTGAGGTTGCCCCAACAATCCGGCCTTGAATCTCAAAGCTGAAATCCTTCTCTGAGCTCCTCACTCCGGATTAAACCTGCGGTTTGCTGACCCGCTGCTAAGAGCCAGGTCCTGTTCGCAGACCTCTCGTTTGATCCTCACAACCACCCTACCAGGTGTTGGAATCCGTGGTCACAGCTGGGGAAACTGAGACAGAAAAACGAAGTCACATGGCGGAGATTGTTACCCAGCACAGCGCGGGAGCTGGGAGCTAACTGCCGAGATAGACGTGTTTACAGGTCTCTCTCCAGAATTCTTTTTAGGAGATTGGCCAATCGGAGTACCCATCCGAGCGCCTGATGCACAACGGATTAGCCCTGTCTCCCCTTTTTTTGTCAAATGGAAAATCAGGGGCCCTTTTAGACTGAGATGAACCACATGAGACCTGAAAAGGAAAATTAAGGCGATGCCTGGGTGGCTCCGCAGGTCTTGATTCCGGAGTCCTGGGATTGAGTCCAGCATCTGGCTCCCTGCCCAGTGGGGAGCCTGCTTCTCCCTCTGCCTGCCTCTCCCCCTGCTTGTGCTCGCTCTCTCTCTGACAAATGAATAAATAAAATCATTTTTAAAAAAAATTTTTAAAGATTTTATTTATTTGTTAGAGAGCGAGAGAGCATGAGCACAGGCAGACAGAGTGGTAGGCAGAGGCAGAGGGAGAAGCAGGCTCCCCACAGAGCAAGGAGCCGGATGTGGGACTCGATCCCAGGACGCTGGGATCATGACCTGAGCCGAAGGCAGCCGCTTAACCAACTGAGCCACCCAGGCGTCCCTAAAATCATTTTTTTTTAAAGATTTTATTTATTTATTTGACAGAGAGAGATCACAAGTAGACGGAGAGGCAGGCAGAGAGAGAGAGAGAGGGAAGCAGGCTTCTTGCTGAGCAGAGAGCCCGATGTGGGACTCGATCCCAGGACCCTGAGATCATGACCTGAGCCGAAGGCAGCGGCTTAACCCACTGAGCCACCCAGGCGCCCTCATTTTTTTTTTTTTTTAAAGAAAGGAAAGTTAAGGAAAAGTAGCAGTGCTTATTGGAAAAAGACCACCAGTATGACCAAGCGATTACTGATTGTGAATCTGACCCATCCAATCAGAAGATTGCAACCACGGCGCCTGGGTGGCTCAGTGGGTTAACCCTCTGCCTTCAGCTCGGGTCATGATCCCAGGGACCTGGGATCGAGTCCCGCATCAGGCTCTCTGCTCAGCAGGGAGCCTGCTTCTCCTCATCTCTCTCTCTGTCTGCCTCTCTGCCTACTTGTGATCTCTGTCAAATAAATAAAATCTTAAAAAAAAAAAAAAAAAAGAAGATTGCAACCAGTATGTGTGTGGGTGCTGAAGTAGAAAGGAGAAGTCTCTTCCAGTTAACCCTGACAGGAGCACCTATTTTCACTGATCAGAAAAAAAAATCCCACTATGATATAGTACAGAATAAAAATCACCTGAATGTTCAGTAACAAGGAAGTAGCTAGGGGTGCCTGGGTGGCTCATTCGGTTAAGTGTCATGTCCACTCGGGTCATGATCCCAGGGTCCTGGGATTGAGCCCCACATCTGGGCTTCCACACTCAGCCTGGAGTCTGCTTCCCCCTCTCTCTGCCCCTCGCCCAGCCCATGTGTGCATACTCTCTCTCTCTCTCTGCCCCTCCCCGTGCCCATGCTTTCTCTCTTTCCCCTATATCAAATAAGTAAATACAAATCTAAAGCAAAACAAAAACAAAAACACCCAAGGAAGTAGCTAAGTAAACTAAGGTGCTTCTATATGATCAAATATTATGCAGGTCTTAAAATATCCTTGTCATTTATTGGTGTCTGTTTTATTCCAGGAATTGGGGCTGGAGATAATAAGACAAAAAGAGATGCTTCCAGCAGTCAAGGAAGACAAGCTCACAAACAGATCAGGGACTTGGAGCATAGCAGACACCATGACTGAAATGTGTGTGTGTGTGTGTGTGTGTGTGTGTGTATAGCAGTAGAGAGTGGGGTTCTTGGAGAGGGAGATCATCCTTCTGGAGTTGGTGTGAGCATTAGGAAAAGTGATTTAGAAGCTGACACTTGAGCCAAGTCTTGATTCTTTCTGAAGGGTTTATGATGACATGGGAAAATGTTTCAATTATGATGCTCATTTAAAGAGGATTAAAAGATGCATATATAGTATGATCTAATGTTCACGGAGCCACCACCAGCTTTGGCTTGCTTAACACCAAGTTTAATTTATTATGAGAAAGAATTTAGAGTGTTTTATCTTATATAAACTGTTGTTATTTGGGGTTTTCTGATGCTCACTGCCAAAGCCAATCCTAACTAAAATACATATTATAGGGACACCTGGGTGGCTAAGTCAGTTACGCATCTGCCTTCGAGCCCAGCATCACGCACACCACTTGGTGTGGAGACTGCTTCTCCCTCTCTCTCTGCCCTCCCCCCAACTCATGTTCTCTCTCTCAAATAAATAAATAAAATCTTAAAAAAAATAAAAGGACTATTTATAAAGGTGTGGGTAGGGGTTGGGGGAATCACTGGAGCTGTAACAGCATTCCCCAGCTAATAACGGCAGGGTACTGGCACCAGAGGTCTGAAGAGGGGAGGAGGGGGAGTAGTTACAGAACCCAGAGCCAGAGAGAGCTGTGTGGAGAGGGTGCCTGGCAGTAGATGGGACCTTCAGTTGATGGACATAGTTGGTGTGGATCCAGCAGCTAGGGAAGTGGGAGAATAAATTCCCTGACTTGGGCATCCTCCCATCTTCTGACCCCCAGCTGTTGCCCCCCTTGGATGAATCCAAGTGGAGGGTGTAGGAGTCCTTTGGTGCAGTTCCTCTTCTCAGAGCACATGCCTGGTGTGTGGGAGGGGTGTGGTGGGGGCAGTTCTGAAGGGCCTCAGGGAAGCACCTCTTTTTTTTCTTTTTAAGATCTTATGTATTTATTTGACAGAGAGAGATCACAAGTAGGAAGAGAGGCAGGCAGAGAGAGAGCGGGAAGCAGGCTCCCCGCTAAGCAGAGAGTCCTATGTGGGGCTCGATCCCAGGACCCTGAGATCATGATCTGAGCCAAAGGCAGAGGCTTAACCCACTGAGCCACCCAGCTGCCCCAGGGAAGCACCTCTTATCTTTTGTCCAGATGAAAGAAATCCATGCCCCTAGCACAGAGAACGCTCAGTGTCCCATGTACTACAATATCAGTGAGGGGGGATGTCAATTTGACCATGCTCCCACTGAAAACTAAAATGTTACCTACCACAAGGGTTCTTTATCTAAGTTTGCAGGGGACACCTGGGGGTTATACAGCCTAAGTTCAACTCACACTTGCTTGCTTTCACTTCCATGACACATTCTCCTTATCCTTTGCCAGCACCAGATTCTTTCCCTGGTGGGTTGCTTCCTATGGGGTCTGAGTCCTTAGATAGTCTTGACTTTGTTGGGTTGCTGAAGTGTCCTGTTAAGCTGGACTCCTGTTGGAGGACTAAGAAGAGATACCTTGGTGAATCCCCTGGGCTCCAAACTGAGCCCCATCTCAGATGCAGGTGCAGCCTACTTTTCTCTAGTAATTTGGTCTAGTCAACCAAGACATTCCAGAGGTGCCTTTCTCTGCGTATTGGATCAGAATGGCCAGGGGCCATCTCAGCTTCCAAGTCATCAGTACTATGATTACTGTATGGTAGAAGTGTTTCTCCCTTGGGTACTGGGATCACCAAGCTCCCTGAGTCCATTCCATTGCTGGAATGGGTAGCAAAAAATTTCTTCCAGTAGTTGGTAGCCTTGAGGAATAATCACGAGGTGCCTCCCACTGCCCCTATGTCTTGGCTCTATATGGCCATGCATGGTTGTGGTGAGAAGAATACGCTGCAACCAGTAGGACAGCCCTTGCCTCTGGCAGGTGCAGCTTCTCAGTTATGTTCTAGATGAACCTTCAGTAGGTCTATCTACCATCCTATCTTGCCAGCTGCTTTTGGGTCATGGGGCACATGGGAAGACCAGTGAATTCCTCGGGAGTGAGCTCATTTATACATTTTTTGGCAGTGAAATGCGTGCCCCAGTTGGAGGTGATGTAAAGTGGAATGGCACGGTGATGGGTAAGGTATTCATTCATTCTTCATCAGAATGCCTGATGCTGGCAGAATGGTGGTGCTGACAGCAGCATTGGAGGCAGAGAAGGTGAATTCATACCTGGAATATGTGTCTGTTCCCATGAGGGTAAAGCACAGCCCTTCCACGCTAAGATGGCCCAGTCGGATCTGTCCCCAACCCAGTGAAAGTTGTGGCCAATCAGGGACCCAGTATTGGGCTGTAAGTCAGATGGGCCCTCAAGAGAGTGAGACACACAGAGCACAAGCGGGGGGGAGCAGGAGAGGGAGAAGCAGACTCCCCATAGAGTCTTACTCTAGTAAGGAGAGCACAAGGTGGGTCTTGATCCCAGGATCCTGGGATCATGACCTGAGCCAAAGGCAGCCGCTTAACCGACTGAGCCACCCAGGTGGGAGGTATTATAGCTACCTTGCCTTTGTCTGTTAAACATCACCACCTGGCCTTTACGTTACCAGGATACCATTATTCCCACTGAGATCATAGACTATATAATTCCATGGATTCATCCAGCACCCCAGCAGCACCTCCAGCCGACAGAGGACAGCCATCAGAGCAAGTCAAGGAGGCAGGTGGCTCTCACCAATGCATTTCCTCTTCATTTTCTTTCTTTCTTTTTTTTTTTAAAGTAAACTTTACACCCAACATGGGGCTCAAACTCTTGACTCTGAGGATAAGAGTTGCCTCCTTTACTGACTGAGACAGCCAGGAGCCCCTCACTATTTTTTTTTAAGATTTTATTTATTTATTTATTAAAGATTTTTTTTTTAAAGATTATTTATTTATTTATTTGACAGACAGAGATCACAGGTAGGCAGAGAGGCAGGCAGAGAGAGGAAGGGAAGCAGGCTCCCTGCTGAGCAGAGAGCCCGATGTGGGTCTCCATCCCAGGACCCTGGGATCATGACCTGAGCCGAAGGCAGAGGCTCTAACCCGCTGAGCCACCCAGGCGCCCCCTTTTTTTAAAAGATTTTTATTTATTTATTTGACAGACAGAGATTACAAGCAGGCAGAGGAGATAGGCAGAGAGAGAGGAGGAAGCAGGCTCCCCGTCGAGCAGAGAGCCCGATGTGGGGCTCGATCCCAGGACTCCGGGACCATGACCTGAGCAGAAGGCAGAGGCTTTAACCCATTGAGCCACCCAGGTGCCCCTTATTTACATAGTTGACAGAGAGAGAGAGAGAGCACACGCACAAGCAGGCAGAGCAGCAGGCAGAGGGAGAGGCTGAGGAAGGCTCCCCGCTGAGCAGGGAGCCTGATTCAAGGCTCAAACCCAGGACCCCGGAATCATGACCTGAGCCGAAGGCAGACCCTTAACCAACAGAGCCAGCCAGGTGCCCCTCACCAAAGCATTTCTTAATGCTTTGGCGAAGGGAGGGTTTTCTAGACCCCGTTAAAATATGTGCTGATGGGTGGCTAACCCGGTTGCACATAATAAATCCAATCTAGCATTCCCACCTTCCTGAAATTTTGGATTCCTTCCTCTACAGTATGCCAGAGAGATTCTGGCATTTCAAGTTTCCTAACTGTAGGCTACCATTAAGTCCAGGCTTTAATTAACTAACCTCATAGACGATTGATGCCTCTCCCAGGTGCTCAAGCCAACACATTAAATCCCAAATCCTGGATGAGCATCCAAGGGGTTGCGTTTGGCGAAATGGAGCCTTACATTCCACCCTCCTGGGTCTATTTCCCTTAGAACCCATTCCCACGCACACGGCTCTGGCCCCTGCCAAGGGAGTTTAGCAAGGTCTGTAATTCCTTCTGTCTGGGCGTTCTGCTCTCAGCGTGGGCCTCATGCTTCTCTGCCCAGGCTGTTCTGGGATCTAATTTGAGAAGAGCCAGGGAAGATTGGAGGTGGAAAGAGTCCTGAAGCTGATGTCTGGGGAAACAGAGGCATTACACGTCTGCCCAGACGTCCCCATCTCCTCTCAGAGACCCACGCCGTCCCCCTCAGTGCCCTTGTGTGAGCACACTCCTGTGCTAACACTTCATTAGCACTGCCCCTTATGAGAACATCCTGGTGCCAGTCCTCAGCCATATGAACCAGAGCCATCTCACCTGCCATCTCCCTACCTCAACAACGCAGCACTCACCACTTGACCCCTGCCACCCCCAAGGAGAATTTGGGTAATGGCCATACTCTTTATGCAGTGGATTACTGGGTGCATTGCTCCCTCGGCAAGGAGGCTTGCCCTGTACTCTCTGAATTTATGATCAGTCTAGTCTCAGTATTCTGCCTGAGGCTATTCCTGGAGCCAATTCCATTACTGGTCAGTATAGCAGGAAACAGAGGGCACATGCATATAGGGAAATTTGAGAAGAATTTAATAAAGGGACTACTTATAGAGGTGTGGCACGGTAAAGGGAAATCCCAAGTGACAATGCGGTACTGGAACTGGTAACAGGCCTGAAGGGGTGAGGGAAGGGAGCGGTGGCAGGGCCCCCAAACCAGAGAGCTGGTGGAGGGACCCTGAAGCCAGCGGGAATTCAGGAGGGAGGGAAACTGAGGAATAAACACCCTGACCTCTTTCTTTCTTCTGCTGGGGCCCCCACTGGCCAGACCCCAAAGCCAGAGGTTAAGGGAGCCCATTGCAGTGTCTATGGATGTCTGTGGATGTCAGTGTGCAGAAGCTGGGTGGGTAAGGGTGGAGAGAGGACATGGAGGGACCACAGAAGAGAGTCCGCAGTCACCCATCTGATCAGAATTTGTGGGCATCCCAAGACATTTATGACACTGACATTTATGAAGCATCCAGGCCTGTCATTTCCAGAATGTCTCTCACTTTGCTTGGTCTGTTCATTTCTTCAAGACTAGATTCAGGGGTGCCTGGGTGGCTCAGTGGGTTAAGCCTCTGCCTTCAGCTCAGGTCATGATCTCAGGGTCTTGGAATCGAGCCCCGCATCTGGCTCTCTGCTCAGTGGGGAGCCTGCTTCCCTCTCTCTCTCTGCCTGCCTCTGCCTACTTGTGATCTCTCTATCAAATAAATAAAACCTAAAAAAAAAAAAAAAAAAGACTAGATTCAGAGTGAACCTTTCAGGCAGGAATACTGAAGAAATAGAGTGTTCCTATCTCCATAGCATCCTCCTCAGTGGATCACCTCAGGAGAAGCAGGGAGCCAGTTCCTTCTGTTAATAGTAATTAGACTTCCATTGCACGGTGAAGGTAGTGTGTGCCAGATCAAGCCAACTTTCCATAAACTTTGAAACTTGAGAATTATGGGCACTGGCTTTGCCAGCAGTCAGAGGGACTGCAGCACACCTGGCTCACCTTCATCTTTTCTCATCCCCCTTGCGAACACCCGGAACAGAGTCTCCTTGGCAGGAAATGGGGAGAGAGTGGCAAGGCTCTGTGGTACTGTCGCTTACTTCCAGTTCTCCTGAGGCCACTGGCAATCTCTCCACAGCTGTTTTTCGTGTGGAGCTGCGGAGTCCAGCTCGGAGATGTTCCGCTTGCTATGAGTCTCTACATGTGCCCCGTGTGTCCCTGTAGGTGTGTGAAGACAGGTATGTACTGAGGGTGTCTGACTGGCTCAGTTGGAGAAGCATGCGACTTTTGATCTTGGGGGGTCGTGAGTTCCAGCCCCAAGAGATGACTTGTTAAAAAAAATTTTTTTAAAGATTCTATTTATTAGAGAGATAGAAAGAGAGAACACAAGCAGGGAGAGCAGCAGGCAGAGGGAGACGCAGGCACCCCGCTGAGCAAGGGGCCTGATACGGGGGTGGGGGTGGGGGGCTGGATCCTAGGACCCTGGGATCATGACCTGAGCCGAAGGCAGCACCATCCAGCAGCGCCCCAAGAGATTACTTTAAAAAGAAAATAAGGAGCGTTGGTTAAGCCTCTGCCTCCAGCTTCGGCTCAGGTCATGATCCCAGTCACTGGATGGAGCCCCGCATGGGGCTCCCTGCTCAGAGGGCAGTCTGCGTCTCCCTTTCCCGCTGCCCCTCTTCCTACTCGTGCTCTTCGCTGGCTAGCTCACTCACACAAATCAGTCAATCAACCAATCCATCTTTAAAAAGACAAAAAGAAGGAGAAGAAGAAGAAAGGGAAGAGGAGGGGGAGGAGGGGGGAGGGGGGGAGGAGGAGGAGGAAGAGGAAGAGGAGGAGGAAACAAAAGAGGTTTGTACTTAGTTCCTATGCACGTGTGTCAAATTGGGTCTTTTTGCCTGAATCAGCGTGTCCGCACGTATGGCCCGTTCTGTGCAAGCCTTCGAGTTCCTTCTAAAGGACTGCACTTTGCAGGCTCTGGTGTGAGCTGTTTTCCGTGTGTGTAAAGAGTTTCTGCGTGGCGCTGGTGTGTGTGTGTGTGTAAAGGAAGCGTTTCTGCGTGGAGCTGGTTTGTGTGTGTGTAAGAGAAGCGCTCTGCGTGGAGCCTGTCGCGGTCTCAAGCGCTCCCCCTTCCTGGGCCGACTTGGTATGCTCTACGCATCCCCTCCATTTCCTCCGACGGTGGTTGCACCCACCCCACCCGGAAGCGCACGCGAGTCGGACTGAGCCGCGGGGCATGGAGGGGTCCGGCGGTCAGAGCTGTTCCGGCTCCAGCCCCGCGCCGGAGGACGCAGCCCCCGCCTCGGTGAGCCTGGCGCAGCTCCTGCAGCTGGTTCAGCAGGGCCGGGAGCTCCCGGGCGTGGAGAAGCGCCACATCGCGGCGACCCACGGCGAACCCACGGCGTCCCGGCTCCCGCGGAGGCCCAAGCCATGGGAGGCCGCAGAATCTGCCAAGGCCCCCGCACCGCCCACCCTCGGATCCGGATAGAGGAACCGCGTGGAGGGGCCCTGCTCGGCGGAGGCAGGAACTGCGCCTTCCTGATGGCACGGATTGGGTTCCTGTGGCTCGAGGTCCTTCGCCTCTTAGACCTGGAAGGCGTGACTGTATCCTGCGTCTCCTCGGACCGCGGATACCGGCCACGGTTATTCGTCTTTTGTGCATTTGCCCCAACCGGTCTCAGCTGGAATCTAGCCTCCTGGGAGCGTCCTTACAGTTGACTTGTATCCGTATTTCTGGACCATCGTCCACATTAAAAAAAAAAAAAAAGTTTTACAAATCCCGTTTCAGACCTTGTATTTGGCAAATCTCATCCTTCACTGAGATGCATAGATGTGTTTTCATCTTTAAACTACCACTGAGGACGCACTGACAGGGTCTGGCTCAGGGGGAACAAATTCTGTTAGTGACGTAGGAGAGTGTCAGTGTTTCTCTTTTGGGTCAGCTTATTCTGGCGGCTTTGGAAGTGGATTTGGGATCCACGTGGTGTTGATTCCAGCCATTCTCCATATCAGCGGCTAGCAATGCAAAAGATTTGATGATTATACTTGGCCCTAGAAGTACTTCAAAGACACATTAAACCAGTAAAATCCCAAAGCATTAAAAAAGACGATCAAAAGGGGCACCTGGGTGGCTCAGTGGGTTAAAGCCTCTGGCTTCGGCTCAGGTCATGATCCCGGGGTCCTGGGATGGAGCCCTGCTTGGGGCTCTCTGCTCAGCGGGGAGCCTGCTTCCTCCTCTCTCTGCCTACTTGTGATCTCTATCAAATAAATAAATAAAATCTTAAAAAAAAAAAGCCGATCAAAAACAAAATCTCTGGCAACTAGTTGGATCAGGCTTGGTTTTAGAACAGAAGAAAAGCTCCTACAACCACTTTAAGTTGGTCTCTTTTAAAATAGGCCACGTGGCTCACTGCCCCTACTGCTTCCTGAAACTGAGGTGTCTTCCACACACATACGGTACATGCAGACAAGAATATACGCTGACAGCCACGAACAAGTCACATACGCAATCTACGTACCATACGAAAGGACTCGTTTTCCCCAGAAATGGCAGTTCCACAGCTTGTTTAGGAAATGGTATATCACAGTACACGATACAGTAGGGCATTAATTTTTATAACATCTATTTCCATAGAATTATGTTAAAAAGTATTCTTTTGTTTAATCCTTTGAACTGTGCTGAATGAGGCACACACGTTAGACTAGAGTCCGATTCTGCAGGCAAGATGGAAACATTATTCCTGTATTTAGTATAAAATAGATCTGTGACAGAAACCCTGTGCTTCCACTCACAAATGCTCTTTTCCCATGGCTTTCTGATACGTCACTTTAAAGTAATTTGATTTCACAATGCTTTAAGGGTTAAGTGTAAGCTCTAACATCTATTCTTGGCAGGTTAACTCTTGAACCAACCAACCTAATTAATTACCTCATAACCTGGCACATTTTAAGGTATTGTTCTCATTCTAACTCAACCTCACAGCTATGTTTGAGGGCCCCATGAGCCAAAAGTGCAGCAAAGCTGATCTTAAGGGACCAGGGCACACAATGGTTAAGCATGTTTCCGAGTCTTGACCTATACCTGGCACAGCCTCACCAACTACTCAGATGGCAATTGAGGCAACAAAGTGGCTGAAGCAGAGGAAGGCCCACCTAGGAGGGGGACACAGATAATAAACACAAGCACGATCAGATCCCACTTTTAGGTCTCAGTCCCCGGGAGCCTCGGTATTGGCCTATGGCATCGTGGGATCCCACCAGTGGGATAGACAGCAATACTTTTGCAGTCTAGAATATGCAAGAAGAGGGTCCAATGAAGCCTAAATGACATCCATGCAAAAGAAAATTTCATCCTGAAGCCCAGCAGAAATAAATGGTGGGCATTTCCCTAAGGTAGATGGCATGGGGGCTCAGAAATCTACCACTGTGTTGCTAATAGGAAACACCCAATTGGCTCCAAGGGAGAAAGCTATCTTGGTAAGCCTTGGTCTTCCACAGGATACGGGACCAGAGGAGACGAACAAGGTCAGGGCACAGGTGACCAATGCAGGTAGTGCAGGACTTCCTCACGTAACATGCATGGGTCCCTATGAAGAGTCTATGAACACAGAAACTTCTAAGCAAAAATTTGAATGTATGTATTTTCCTGGAAAAAGGGTCTTTCCCTTCTCACAGACCCAAGAATAGGTTAAGAATCTGAGCTAAAGAAAAGGATTAGGTCAATCACGGGCTAGGCTAAGGAAGCCACCAGATACACCTCAGGGCCATCTGAGACCTTGCAAAGCTGTCACTGAAAAGCAAGAACAGGGACTCATAGCAGAGACAACTGAGCACTGTTTTTGTGCTCTTCTTTGTAGTTATATTTCAAGTTCCTTCCAAAACAAGGCCCTAGAAACCCCCAGGTTCAAGTACGTCCCTGAGGTTGGTCCACTGCTGTCTTGTATTCATGCCTGGGTATTCGTTCACCAACTTTAAACCCCAGGATAGAAGATGTGACACGGCAGAACTTCCCCTTCCGTGGCAAGAGTCTTTCGCTGACGTCAGAGGTGGTGGGGGCAGGCAACGTGGAAAACACACTGGAACTTTCCCTTGGAACTGGGCTGTGATGACAAATGCCTGCCAGATCATCATCATTTTTTCCCTGACCTTTCCTCTAGTTTCTCAAGATATAACAGAAAATAATCTTCTTCGAAGATACTGGTAACAATTCTAAGAGACAAAACATGCGCCACCGATGTGCTGTGTTTTCAGATATGCTGAGGAAGAAAAACACAAATTCGTTAATAGAAGTTTAATGAAAGGTGGCACCACATATTAGTAATAAGCAATTTCAAAAAATTAAGATACTTTTAACAAAATAGATGGGTTAGATCTTTACATCCTTTTTGAAATTGGTTTTTATTCTCTCCCCATTTCTAGGCCAAATGACCACAGCAATACAGCATTTTCTAGCCTGTAACTGCTGGAATCCACATAGCCCCATGTCTTACCCAGGAATTCACTGCCCCAAGCACATTTCTATCTGTTAGACTTGTAGCTACCCATCTCCTCTCTCCCCACAATGCCAGTCACTTTCAGATACTAGTAAATGCAAAAAGGATTTTTAACTGGCAAAGCATGGCCCATTGAAAGTCAGCCCAAGGGCAGTTTCCAGCCTCACCTGGGTTTAATTCAACTGTCGAATGAGCTGATTGATGCGTTCACCTCGATAGCCAGGTAAGCCCACCTCCTTCAGGAAGCCCACTCTATTCTTGGTAGTGTGACGGGCCACTGAGAGATGGAAAGGACGTAAGAATGCAGAGATCTCCTGGAAATTCTTCCCCGGAAAGGCAATTTCATGAATGAGGTCTTCCAGGCAAATAACACCATACTTCCCTGGGAAACATAAGGGTAGAGATTCCTTCACTCAATACTTGGCTCAGTATAAACCATGAGGCTCTTACATGCCCGAGATGGGCACTCTGGTGGTTTCTTGGGACCCCAAGAAGAATACAACCTAGATCTGACATCAAGACCACCAGAAATCCTTGCTTTCTACCGCTACTGACCCCTAAGTGCAACACTCACCCAGGTGCTCCTCAATCACTGTATTATTTGTCAAAGGGATGGTTTTATTCTTGACCTTGGCTTGTCCACGTTTCAAGATGAGTTCCCGGACAGACTTCAGATTTGGAAACCTATGTGAGACCGAATGAGGTACAGCCTCATCAGGCCGTGGCACACAGTGTGGCACTGGCCACTCAGTCCTGCAGCCTGGCTGAGGAGAGATTCTCCCACCACCCCTTCTTCCCACCAAGATATCTCCTGCAATCACGATGCAGCCAGGGTGCTTGGAAGTACACAAGTGAAGAGGGCAGAAAACCAGAGTGGCCCTGACTATGTAATTAGAAATTAAAATATATAGATATAAACATTCACCATGCAAAAAAATTTTTACTTTCCCAGGCAAGAATAAAACAAGTGCTGGCTTACAGTTCAGGACTCTGGCCTCAGATGACCCTCTACCCAAGATGGGGCCAGAGTTTGAAATTAAATCCCGGCCTCTGCTGGGTTTTCATTTCATTTGAAGGAACACAACTTTTACACAAGCACGGCCCTTAGCTTGCTTCAAGACTCTAAGAGTTAATTTCTCTTCTACCCCTGACTCAGCCTTAGCCTGCAAGTGAATGCGCCCAGCGCGGTACTGTTCATGGTGCGTCAGCAGCAGCATGGGTACCTCCTGATCTACCTGCCCCGTGTTCCAAAGTTTCACGGCCAGCAGCTGATTTCTGGTGACCATGGTCACAACAGAATGTTTCTTTGAAACAGCAATATGAGGGGCGCCTGGGTGGCTCAGTGGGTTAAGCCGCTGCCTTCGGATCAGGTCATGATCTCAGAGTCCTGGGATCGAGCCCCGCATCGGGCTCTCTGCTCAGCAGGGAGCCTGCTTCCTCCTCTCTCTCTGCCTGCCTCTCTACCTGCTTGTGATCTCTCTGTCAAATAAATAAATAAAATCTTAAAAAAAAAAAAAAAAAAAAGAAACAGCAATATGAGCTCCTAGGCTTGGAGAACAGCACCCTGGGCATCCTAATGTTCTCCTCATGCTCAAATACAATTTAGTATGAATCCACACACACACACACACACACACACACACACACACACACACACACACACCTTACTCACCCCCAGGCCACATAAGGTTCCACTACACGCAGCGTTTTTATGGTCTGGGGGGTTACTCTGAAAAAGACACCACTGAAAATCTTCTTCAGGCGAAGCCTTGCAATGGTCCTCTGCACCAGTGAACTCACCCCATTAATCCTGAAATGCAGAGCACAGTTAGTCAGGTTTTATCCAGTTTATGTCAGCCCAGCAAGCACCTACAAAATGTTTGCCACTACAGGGCATCCAGAGAGCATGACACAAACTGTGTCTTACAGGTCACTCCAGGAGCTGGCAGGCATATAGAGAGATCACTCTTACATGATGTGGAGCAACGCCTGAGGGCTACAGGAACACAGAGATGGGCCCTGATTCTGTGTGTGTAGGGCTGTGCATGTCAAACCAAAGAAGATGACTTGTGGGCAGTAAAGGCATGACAGATTCTAGGTAAAGGAGATACACTCCACTATCTTTTTAACAATCACTGAGAAGAGCATACTGGACAGATCTGAAAGTGTGACACCAGAGGCAGGGAAACCCAGTTAAGAAGCTAACGTGGTAGTCTAGGAAAGAGATTCTGGGAAGCGGTAGGGAAGGTTAGTAACAACGGCTCAAAAGTATTTATTTATTTATTTTTTTAAAAAAAGATTTTATTTATTTATTTGACAGAGAGAGATCACAAGCAGGCAGAGAGGCAGTCAGAGAGAGGAGGAAGCAGGCTCCCTGCTGAGCAGAGAGCCCGATGCAGGGCTCGATCCCAGGACCCTGAGATCATGACCTGAGCCGAAGGCAGCGGCTTAACCCACTGAGCCACCCAGGCGCCCTCAAAAGTATTTAAAGCCCGCAGGTTTCTGGTTTGGGTGACTGGGTATGGGAAATAGGAAAAGGTAGCTGTACATGCAGGTCGACTGAGAAAAGTACAACTAAATAAGGAAAAAGCTTTAAGAACTCTCTCCAGCACTAAATATGCTTCTCTACTTGACCTCAGTTCAGTTCCTAGAAAGACTCCTTTAGGGCACCTGGGTGGCTCAGCTGGTTCAGTGTCAGCCTTCCACTCAGGTCATGATCCCAGAGTCCTGGGATTGAGCCCCATGGCAGGCTCTCTGCTCAGCAGGAAGCCTCTTTCTTCCTCTTCCTCTGCTCCTCCCCTCTCCTCACGCTCTCTGTCAAATAAATTAAATCTTTAAAAAAAAAATTATTTATTTATTTGACAGAGTGAGTACAAGCAGGGGGAGCAGCAGGGGGAGAGAGAAGCAGCTCCCCACTGAGCAAGGAGTCCGATGTGGGACTTGATCCCAGGACCCCGGGATCATGACCTGAGCAGAAGGCAGAGGCTTAACCAACTGAGCCACCCAGGCGCCCCTCAAATAAATAAAATCTTTTTTTTTTTTTTTTTAAAGATTCTAACCATTTATTTGACACAGAGAGACACGGAGAGAGAGGAACACAAGCAGAGGGAGAAGCAGACTCCTGCTGAGCAGGGAGCCTGACTTGGGGCTCCATCCCAGGACCCTGGTATCACAACCCAAGCCAAGGCCAGACGCCTAATGACTGAGCCACCCAGGCGCCCCTCAAATAAATAAACTCTTAAAAAAAAAAAAAAAAAGAAAAGAATAGTTCCCAATTCAGAACTTTCTACGCCTAGAAAGTCCTCCCCCAGGTCTCAGCTTCAAGTTCCTGCTTTAAAGTGTCTTAAACCAGTATGGGAGCAGTCGACCGTCCTACCACTGGGTATATTTTCATGCCTGTCTGCCTAAGGTCAGTCTCCTTAACCTTACAGATGAAACCTATGTTGTGCTCAACCCTGAATTCCCAGCACAACTTGCCTTAGTGGCTTAAAGCCTACTGTGTTCATCTCCCTAGAAAAGGGTCTAAAGCTGAACCAACAGTCTGCTCCAGCCTATGGAATCTGCCAAGTTTCCCACCTTTGGATGCGTACAACAAAGGCCAAGGAATGTTTATCTGGCACTTCCAGGCCACGAGGTTTCACTTCTAGTCGTCTGAGGCGCACCCTGTCACGTTGCTGCCGCCAGGAATCATGTAAGAACCATTCCAGTCGCTTAAACTTGAGCTGTTTTCCTTTCTTCTGCTACAGAGAAGGCAGACCATTGTCACCATTTTGTGTGTCCATTTTTTATTTCTACAATAGTAATTCATTAGTCAGTATCAATTGAGTGTGTTTCCCACTGTGTTCCTTAAACAGAAGCACATCTTCCATGTAAGGGAAAAATGAGACACCCAAGTGAAGGTGGAGGTATGAAAACTCATAAAGTACTAGGAAGCGCCTCCAATGAATAAACGTTAGTTTACATGCCATTAGCCAATGTTTACCAACCCATGTTTATAGAATCTAACACTGGGTTAAGCTTCATGAAGTACAGAATAAGCATGAGCCCCTTTCATTGTCCTGACTCCAAAATATGTAATTTCCAAAAACGTTAAGCAAACAGCAAAAGTTGTCTGCCCTATCTGAAAAAAATACATTTTCTTCCAGGTATACAAGCATGTTTGGTCTTTCAAATCACTTAGTATGAGCCTAAACAGTACAATGTCTATTCCATTTTTTCCCTTAACAAACTCTACTCCAGTATTTTACCTGCAGAAAGTGTTTTATAAATACCTGTTAAAGTAAGACATGAACCATATACCTCTTAGAATCTATGCGGAAAGGACTGTCCATACCAAATCTAGTTCAAACACTGTGGACACAACTCACCAAATACACATTCTAATTCCCTTCTCTTGGTTCCCCATCGTTACCTCCTTCTTGTCCAAAAGTGCCTGCTTTGCTTGAGTGGCTTTAAGGGCCTGATAAGCCTTCCTCTTTTTCAGGAGATTTTCTGGAACCAACGGGATCTTTTTTCTTTGCCTGATACGGAAAATTGTAATCAGCGGTAATGTTTAAAAAATAAATGTTAATGGATTTCTAAACCATTTCTTGGTCTTCGAGCAACATCACGCTCTTCAAATTTCGCTGAAACCTGTGATTTCTGACTCCAGTCCTCAAAACGGACCCCATTCACTCTTTCCTAAAGCAGTAAGAAGTCATGAACCCCTTGGCCACTAACCCCACGTTTGCCTCCAAGGAGCTTTTACTGCCACAGCCTTTTAAATCACACTAGGAGCTACGTGATTCTCGTAAAACCCCGTGGGGTTGGGACAGCTGCAGTTCCATCAGCAGGGCTAACACTTAAGCCAGGCTGAGTGAACCCAAGCCTGGCACTCTTCAGTCCGCGGCCAGAAACTCAATCCTCTCCGCTCGAGGGAACCCAAACTTGACGGCGGTTCCCTCCGTCTGATCGTCAGCCCGAACCCTACGGCTCCTTCCTCCTCATCCCACCCTCTGTAATGTGGAGTCTTTTCTAATCTTTTCCTTCAGGCCACAAGTATCCTTATTTCCCGCCGCTACGGAATAAACACTGTGGATGGTACCAGATGCTCAAGACCCCACTGGAGAAATTCAAAGCCCAAACACTCACTCTTCCTCCGCCATGTTTCCGAAGCTGCGACGACTGCTCATGCGCAGCCCCACCACGTGGGGGGAAGAGAGGCCCGCTCTATAGTTACTTGACCATAGAGACCTGTCTTCCAGCTCCCGGCGTACCTCCCCGGCGGCCGGCGGTGAACGGCTGAGGTCTCGCTAACACAGCTTCCTGCTAAATGCTGCACAAAACATTCTTCGCACTGCTTCCAAGCCCTTTAGGGTCTGTGTCATCTTCAAATCCCGCCCTGTTCCTTGACGCTGTATTCGTTTGATGCTGCCGGCGGAGCTCAAAAACAAAGCCGCTTCCCTCGTTGCACCTACGACTTCCGGGGTGGAGGGCGCGTCGCTCCTCCGCGTTTCCCTGCGGCCGCGCGAGTCCGGGAGGGAGGACCGCCTGGCGTGGTTGGCCCTTGCTGGGTGGAGAGAGCTGGAGCCGTGACTTTGGCTTTTACGTGTGGGTGGAGGTGTTTGTGGAGGACTTCGGGTGGGAGAGAATGCAGCTTCGATTCCATCGGCCTGGCGCGGTCGGTGCGTCCCGGAGCACTGGTCCCCAGCGGACCTTGGTTTGCTTTACCCCTAAAATGGACCTGCCTAATAGCGTTAGGAGGATGATGTGAAATACTCGATATAAAGTGCTTAGCACAATGTCTGACTGTAAGCAGGCAACACTATGTTAGTTAGTAGTGCTGGATCGAAAACTAGGAATTCTTCCCGCTATCTCACAATCTTCCCTGCTATGGCTCTCACCACGGAATTTGCTGCCTTCTTTCCTGGTCTTCATAAAACAGTGAAAACCCTCCAGCGTAGCGCTGTCTCCAGCACTAATATGCATAGTAATCCCCTGAAGGTCTTGTGAAAATGCAGATTTTCATTCAGTGGGAGGTTGAGGGGTTGATACTCTGTTTTTTAAGCGTGCTTCAAAGTGATCCCAAGCTTCAGATCATGACCTGAGCCAAAGGCAGATGCTTAAGAGCTGAGCCACCCAGGTGCCCCTATTTTTAATATTTCTTCATGATACTAGGAGGGCAGGGACCATAACTGCCTCGCTCATGGCAGTTGCTAAAGGTATAGTAGCGGAGGCTTCTCAATCTTGGCACTACCGGCTTTTTTGGGCTAGATAATTCTTTTTTTTTTTTTTTTTTTAAAGATTTTATTTATTCATTTGACAGAGAGAAATCACAAGTAGGCAGAGAGGCAGGCAGAGAGAGAGGAGGAAGCAGGCTCCCCGCCGAGCAGAAAGCCCGACGCGGGGCTCGAACCCAGGACCTGGGATCATGACCTGAGCCGAAGGCAGCGGCCCAACCCACTGAGCCACCCAGGCGCCCCTGGGCTAGATAATTCTTTATTATGTGGGGGCTCTCTGTGCCTTGTGGGGGTGTTTAGCAGCATCCCAGGCTTCGACCAACTACATGCCAGTAGCACCCCCATCCCAGATATGACAAAAATGTCTCCAGGCTTTGGATGTCTAGCCCAGTATGTATCCCAATGTCATCACTTGACAATGGGCACTTACAGGCACCACCATGGACTTTATCCTATACTGTTCGACTTACCCTGATTAGATGGAGTGCTCTGAAGGCAGGGAACTTACCTCATGCTTTTTTGTCTTCTACAACTCCTGTCACAATAGTGGGCACTTACAGGGGCTTTTTACATTTTAATTTTTTTTTTCAGCATAACAGTATTCATTATTTTTGCACCACACCCAGTGCTCCATGCAATCCGTGCCCTCTACAATACCCACCACCTGGTGCCCCCAACCTCCCACCCCCCACCCCTTCAAAATTCTCAGATCGTTTTTCAGAGTCCATAGTCTCTCATGGTTCACCTCCCCTTCCAATTTCCCTCAACTCCCTTCTCCTCTCCATCTCCCCTTGTCCTCCATGCTATTTGTTATGCTCCACAAATAAGTGAAACCATATGATAATTGACTCTCTCTGCTTGACTTATTTCACTCAGCATAATCTCTTCCAGTTTACAGGGGCTTTTTAAATAAGCTCAAAGCATCATATTGGTATGTGTTATGTAACTAGTCCAACCAGAAAGATAGTGCCATACACAGAGCTCATTACCTATGAATAAACGTCAAAGGACAACACAGTCTTTGGAGTTCAAGACTGATACGAGGCTCCTCACTCAGCGTTTCATGTGTGTCTTACTTTGCAAAAAGGCAAAAACAAGGATCACCAAAGTGTAAAACATTTATTAGATAGTAAACAAGGAACAAAAATAAGTCACTATTTTGTAACTGTATCTATGTACAGATAAGAGGTAAGTTCTGCGGTACTGAAAATATTAAGAGGAGGAGGAATTGCAGGGCAATTAACAATACTGGCGGAAAGAGACTTGGAGGCCATGATTCAGGAAAGGTTAACCAATGCCAGCAGATGGTGCTAGGAGATACTTATTCCCAGTGCCTAAGCCATTGTTCCACAAAGATCCAGAGGAAAAGACGTCTTCAACCCCAAATTATTCACTAACTGAAAGCATGTTGTTTACTGAGCATTGACTATATGCTCCAGCACTAGGCAAGATATAAGACCTTTTATTTCAAAGTGAGGAGAGGAGTAAGAATGAGGAATAATGGGCCTCAAGAATAATCTTTTTTTTTAATGAGTTTATTTAGTTTAGAGAGAGAGAAAGTTTAGAGAAAGAGTGTGTGTGCAAGAGCAGAGGGAGGAGCAGAGGAAAAGGGACTAGAAGACTCTACATTGAGGGCGGGGCCCCACACAGGGCTCGATCCCACAGCCCTGCGATCAAGACCTGAGCTGAAATCAAGAGTCAGATGCTCAACCAAGGGTGCCATCCAGGTGCCCCTCTTTTTTTTTTTTTTTTTAATTATTTTTAAAAGATTTTGCTTATTTTTGAGAGAGGGAGAGTGTGGGGGAGGGAGTAGGGTGGGGGTAGAGAATCTCAAGCAGACTCCCCTGCTGAGCACAGAGCCCCACGCAGGCTTGATCTCACCATCCTGAGATCGTGACTTGAGCCAAAACCAAGAGTCAGATGCTTAACGGACTGAGCCACCCAGGTGCCCCAAAAATCTTATCCTTTTTAGCATGTTGTCATAGGCCTTTTTTCTTGACTGCTGTAGTTGTCCATTACAAGGGAATGATTAAAGAAATTATGAAAGACTTTGCAATTATATGCAGTGAGGTAGGTTTTCATGTCCTGAAATCTTAGTGGTATTTTTTATTTTTTGGCCTGCTGATCTCCATGTCCATTTCCTAACAGTATCCTATTTCTCTTGTGGACTGGTCGCTCCTTCATCACATACTTTTACAGAGTGGAGTGGGGTATCAACTCTAAATGCTTGTCCTCCCAGAATTTAAGCTGAAGGGATCTCTGGAAGATCTTTCCAACTCCTCCAATCTGTCCAGTGGGAGGGGGCATAAGATGCTATAAACTTCTCTGGGTGGGTGGGGCACCTTGGTGGCTCAGTTAGTTTAAAGTCTGACTTGTCAGACTCCTGGTTTTGGCTCAGGTCATGCTCTCAGGGTCGTGAGATTGAGCCCCATGGCCGGCTCCACACTTATGAGGAAGCCTGCTGGAGATTCTCTCCCTCTCCCTGTGCTGCTCCTCCTGTTCAAGCTCGCTCTCCCTCCCTCTCTCTCTTAAATAAATAAATAAATAAATCTTGTTGGTTTTTAATTTTTTTTTTTAAGATTTTATTTATTTATTTGACAGAGATATCACAAGCAGGCAGAGAGGCAGGCAGAGAGAGAGGAGGAAGCAGGCTCCCTGCTGAGCAGAGAGCCCGATGCGGGGCTCGATCCCAGGACTCTGAGATCATGACCTGAGCCGAAGGCAGCGGCTTAACCCACTGAGCCACCCAGGCGCCCCGGTTTTTAAATTTTAATATTTTATTATTTATTTGACAGAGATACAGCGAGAGAGGGAACACAAGCAGGGGCAGTGGGAGAGGGAGATGTGGGGCTCAGACCCAGGACCCTGGGATCATGACTTGTGCTGAAGGCAGATGCTTACCAACTGAGCCACCAGGTGCCCCAATAAATAAATCTTAAGAAACAAAAAACTTCGCCCCTCTGGGTTTTGAATCTTGAGCAGGGTGACGATGGGAGAAACATTGGAGGTTTGGGGTAAAACTTTTAAGAATTTTACCTGTGAAGACCTGGAGCTTCCTTCTTTCTTTCTCAAGATTAGTGGTTCTTCAATTTTCCCTTCAATCCTTGTCTTTCCTATAAAACTCCATTATGCTGGTTAACCAAGCGGATCAGTTTCCGTTTCTTGCAACCAGGCTATAATAACTCTCAGATATTTGGTTACATTTGAAAAAGCAAGATACAGAATAGGGTGTAAGAGAGTGGCTCCTGCTTGTTTTGTGGTTTTTGTTTTTTGGCTATAGATGTATTTATATGTAACAATTTTGGAAGTATATACAAGAAAGTATTGATGGGGGTTATTTTTGGGAAATGGGAGTGGGGCCTGAAATAGGAAGACTTACATTTTGTGCTATGTTTTTCATTTATCCTATGTGTATTTGTTTAAGAGAAAAATGGGACGCCTGGGTGGCTCAGTTGGTTAAACCTCTGCCTTCAACTAAGATCATGATCTCAGGGTCCCGGGATGGAGCTCCGTACCTGGCTCCCTGCTCGGCGGGGAGCCTGCTTCTCCCTCTCCCTCTGCTTGTGCTTTCCTGCTCTCTCTCTCTCTCTCAAATAAGAAAATAAAAAAAAAGAAAGAAAGAAAAAACTGTCTAGGTAATTACGTTTTTGTGATTTACCTGTTTTTGTTTTTGTTTTTTTTTTTTTTTTTAATTTGCCTGTTTTAGAAACCTCTTGACTATTTTTTAAAGACTCCGTTTAGGACATTTTGTGGCTCTCTGGCTTGGCTCCAGGGTTCCTTTCCTAGCATATTCCACAACAGGTTACTTCTGTATTGTCTGCACTTTGGGATTATTTGGAATTGTTTAGGAGATACTGGAGCAGTGCCTTCTCAGGCAAAACCGCCACACCCACTGCACCCAAAAGGGGCTCCATCTGCAATTTCCAACATCGTCCCCAAACCTCTTTCTTGGATAATGAACCTTCTTGAAGTTGACTTCGTTTTGTTTCAAGTTTTCCTTGTTGCTTCCTCAGAGAGTGACATGGGGTTACCAGGAATCAGGTGGGAAAGAGATTAGTGTGAGAGCAGCCAGATGAGCCTAGAGTTGGGGAGGACATGACTCAACATCATGCTCATGAAAGACAAGCATGAGGGGGCTGAAGTGTGAAGGAAAAAGGAGAGAGCCTGTGAAGGGCAGCATGCTTCTGAGGGGCCAGGCCAGACCCAGGAAAGCTAGAGTAGGAAGCAGACAACATGCAGGAGGTATGACCAAGAGCAAAACGGAAAAACTCAAACCTCCCCCGAATTATTTCAGGAATAATAGCGCTTAGCTTCTCCCACCTTTCCCACTTCTTCAGTAACCTCATTTTACACCTTAAGGAGTGCAGGGTCAGGACAAATCTTCCTAGTTTATAGGCAAGGGAGTAGAGGCGGAGAGAAACTTAATGCTAAGATCTCTAATTATGTGTTAGACAAGGTCCTAGAACCCATTTCTAGGTTCTTTCTGCCCTTTGCACTGTTTCTTACCCTGTTGCACTGCTTTCCTGGGTCTTCACAGAAGTGGTTTTTTCCCTGAGGATCTTCTTGCCTTTGCAAGCATGTTCAAAGGCCAGGCTCCAGCACATGCCCATCGGAAATGTAGATTAGGGGGGCACCTGGGTGGCTCAGTGGGTTAAAGCCTCTGCCTTGGGCTCAGTCATGATCCCAGGGTCCTGGAATCGAGCTCTGCATCGGGATCTCTGCTCGGTGGGGAGACTGCTTCCCTTCCTCTCTCTCTGCCTGCCTCTCCACCTACTTGTAATCTCTGTCTGCCAAATAAATAAATAAAAATCTTAAAAATAAAAAAAGGAAATGTAGATTAGGGCTTGAAGGCCTTTTAAAGGCAGCAACATAGACACAGGCTACCCATATTACAGAAACCACTTAAGACTACAAACGTGCTCCTACCATTTGTGTAAACCAGATTTCCCCACATATTTAACCCTATATTTACAAAACGCCTTTACCTTTATTCCTGCACCAAGTATCAGACATTTTTCTCAAATGTAACTCAGGATATACCGAGAAGGACGTTGGAATATAGGCAGCAACTCTACTGAAGTGGTCGGCTGGGAAGAATTTTAGCCTTAGTTTCTTGTCTCCTGAACTCCACTCAAATTCCCAAATATAATGCAATTATTTGTGTGCTTTTTTCCTCTCTAGACTGTGAGCTCCTTGAAAGTAGGTGTCAGACCTGAATTATTCATGTATCCCCAGTACCTGGCACGGTGCCTGTCAACTGCTCAAGCTCTGTACGGCGGCTGTGCTCTCCACCTGCCGCTGGATACCCAGGAGCCCTCACTCTGTCTCGGAGAACAGCCACAAGGGTGAAGCAGAGTCAGAGCCTGAGGCTAGCCCCTGGAGGTCAGTACTCCCAGAGTCTTGTCTAAGTGATGCTGTTTCAGTGTCCCCAGACTGTGGTTTCTTTCTCTTCTCTTTGCCCCCAAATAATCCACTGCCCTCCTTCCTGGGACACAGCCCCCCCCCCCCCCCCCCCAGGACTGAGGGGTTTAACCATCTGTAAAGGAGATGCCTGGTCTTTCTCTGGGCACGCCCCTGGGGAACAGAGGCTGATCTTAATCAAGCAGCCAGGCCATCCTGCCTGCTTCATTCATGAGGCACTTCCATTGCCAGTGGCCCAAAGGGGGTTAAGGAATGTCATGTTGGACACACATTTGTCATTTGTTCTTAGCAAGAGAATCTCGACACCAGGGCAACACTGCAAAAGACATTAAGGGATCCATCCACTGATGTAACTCTTCTAGCAGTAAGGATTTTGACTGCTCTTAGTTCTAGGAGAGAACAACTTCCTGTTTATATATTGGTTACAGAATCTGGATTTCCTAACTGCTACTGCTTTACCAGTGTGTGTGTATGTGTGAAGGGGGCACAATTAAACCATAAGGAATGTAAGTGTAAATCCTAGGCCCTAAAGAAAAACCTAAGGAGTCTTCTACATTTACCCCCAGAAATACATTTCACCCTATGGTAGATTCCCTAACAATTTGGGCAGAGTCCCCACTTGTGAGGGCAAGAACTCAGAAGGGGCTCAGGGGGCTGATTTTGCATACAAGGTTATAGAGGTATTTCTCAATGGATCCAATGTGTGAATCCAGACAGAAACATGTACATGACTAACCTTCCTCACTGACCAACCCTGTTGGATTTGAAACTGTTTGGAAAGGCTGATCAATTACACTCCTATCCCCTCACTAGTTAGGCTCCTGTTTGGGAACGATAAATCTATTTCAGTTGAACTCCCACTGAACACTTACCATTTTCTTCTGGGGAAAGAGCCATTCCTATTTGCAAAATCAAGACAATCACAGTTGCACATTTTCCCAAATCTTTGGCTGTATTGCAATGGTTGTTTCATTTCGTAATCTCCAACTAAACATTTCCTAACCATGGATTAACAATATAGTTACTGACTGGTTTCTTTTAACAGTATTTATCCAACATAACAAAATAAACTGCAATTTGTTATACTTTTTTTTACAAAACATTTTATAAATATTTTTACAAAATGTATACAAAGCAATTTCAAGTGAGACATACTATACAAATGAAGGTATTTAAGCAAATAAAGCCCACACCACACTGACAGTGAGTGACGCGTCCTCTATAAGTCAAGTCAGTCTGTAAGGCCTCCCTAATCTAACAAAATCTACTAAATTCTTCAGAGCTAAAATAGTTCTTTTTCGTAATTGCCAGTTTAAAATTTGCTTTATCTTTAGGCAGTACTTAAGGACACAGAAAATCAAATGCTTAATAACAAATGCACACTTTTCCACAACAACAACAGAAAAAAAAAAAAGAAAATGATTTTTGTTACTGAGTACAAGTAGTTTTAAAACTTAACCTTGACTAATGAACCTGAACAACTGAAAGTTGGCCGTCCAAGGTGGAGCTCCCTTACCCTTCGCCAGAGGGGGCTCAACATGCGAGTTATGACCCATGTGCTCATAACCTAATCACAGGAGTAAAATACATTTTCGTAATCTTCATTTGTCATTATCTAGAATCTTTCCTCCATAGAAAGTAAACTTACATACAAGGACACAAAAATTTACAAGTTTCATTTTGGTGAATTAGGCTCTCCGTTTGCTAGACAAGTGTTAGGGTTTGAAAGACCCTCTGAGATGGTATTTAGAAAGGCAGGGGTTGGGGTAGTAGGGGAGGATAGGGAAGAAGAGGAGGTGACAAATGTATATGAAGTTTATCTTTTCTCTTAAGAATTCCACTGATTGGCAGTAATTAATGTAACCCATTAGTTGCCTACGTGAAGGCTTCCAGGTAGAGAGTTCCACAATGAGAAGAATTTGATTAGGAAGGACCATCTTTAAGTCTTGCTAGGAATGAGGGGAGCATGAGTCCTAAGAGAAGAAGAGCCTACGAAATCATGGAGTTCAGGGCAGAGTGTTATCCCAGGGCTGCCCAAACAGAAAGTTCCAACTGGCAATACCAACTTATCCTTCTAATATGTTACAATACAGGAAAAAGGGGAAATCTGCAACTTGGACATTGGCACAAATAAGGAAAAAATGGGAACCCTAAAATGGCCCAGATTTTCCAAGTTCTATTGGCTGGGGTGGGGGTGGGGGGACAAGGACAAGGTACTTTGCTTTTATGAAGACTGGCTGTCTGAGGGGGCTCCTTTGAGGGCAGTGCGGGGGACAGAGAGGGACAGGGAGAGTCTGGGTCTTCTGCTGCCATGTTTTCCAATAATCAGAAGCCTTCCTTTCCATCGCAGGCCAATCTGGAGAAGAAGCACCCAACATGATGACAATGGGGGGTCATCCCCGTTCTGGCAACACCAGAAACAGATGCTGGCACCGTGTGAGAGTGGAGACCAAGGGGTGCACCTCTAAAGCCAGAGAGATCAACAGAATAAATGAGAGAGTGCATGCACATGGGAGGAAGAGTGGGTGTGTCCACATGGTCACCAGAGTGAGCTCTGGATCTGAACAGCTCCGGTACTCGCACGCACTCGTGGGGGAGGGCGCGTATGAAATACCGTTATGTCGCCTTCCCAACAAGGGAAGCCGGAGAGACCGGCTGGTTACAGTGACGCTAAGGATGAAGGGAACAGCAGAGATGGGATGACTGGGGACAAGAACACAAGGAAGGAAAACGGGAAAAGCTCCCTGAAAAGAAATATAAATAAAGCAGTAAGTCATGTTCACTAATATGAACACGGGCCGCACACAGACCATGACAGGGCATGTCCTTTGGCTCTCAAGTGGGATTCCCGTGTCTCAGATCTTTTCTTTCAGTGGGGGGGCTGGCTGGTTACTTTGGTTTGTCTGTGTTTTGGTAATGATTGCTGCCGGGGGGCGGGGGGTGACTACTGTTCTCAGACAAGAAGCATAAACAAGGCCAAAGTCCCCCTAAAGTTTAAACTGAAAAATTACAACACAGTTTTCGAACGAAAGTGCTTTGGACGCTTGGCTGTTGGTGGGAGAGGGGGGTGGAGAGGTTAAATGAAAGGAAACCCAGCAACAAACAAAAACATACAGCATATGTTGACTATATCCAATTAGAAAATGCAAAACGCTTGTTTTTTTTTCTCAATAGTTCACATATATATGCTTTTACATATATACATATTATATTCCTCAAGGCTCTATCCCGGCCTCCCCTGTACACTGTGCCACTTAACTGGTTTCCGTTTTCCTTTATTTAGCCTGGTCAAATGATCTCAAGTCATGCTGTTGCAACTAAGAACAGAGCATTCCCTAGATGAAACTTAACACGCATCGGCTGAAAAGCATGAGGCTTTGCTCTGGGAGCTTCAGAAAAGCACTTGAATGATGAGCAAGGAAGCCCTGCACGTGCCCTGCTGGTGCGCTACTGGCTGCTTCTTGAGGGGGTTGGGGGGTGCTGTGGCGTCCCCGGCAGAGCAGCCGGCAACTCACCGCTCAGGGATGGCTGAGGGGGCACAAGCCGGTGGTCCACCCTCCCGACGACAACAGACCCCAAACGGCAACATTTGGAGATGCGGTGGGATATTCTTTAAAAAGTAGCTTCTATCAGTCCTGTTTGATTTTCTTTAATAAGTCTGTTCGTTTCAAATGACTTATGATTGTCAGAATTTTACCCAGGGCCAAGTGTACTGTGATCTCAGCGAGTTAACGGTGTTTTGTTTCGTTTTAAATTAAAACACGTAAACAAACACAGAAATGACTATAAGCACTTTCTAACACTTGAAATGTGTCGGGCCTATCAGACTGCTCTCTAACAAGGATTCGTTTCGCGAAGGGATCTCCCTGTAACCACGACGAGTATTGCTCTGAAACAAAGAATGGGATCAAGATCAGAAAGAACAACCTGTGATGAAAGATCAAGCAGGCTGGAGACAGGAGACCGCTTCCATTTGCTTTTGCCAGGAAAGAACGTGACTTGTCCGGGGCGGGGTCTCGGGGCGGGTAGGGAAGGGCTGTGGCTATTAACACTCCAGGATACTATTTACAGCTGCTTCTAAAATGGAGTCAGTTTCTACAATGCCTTCACTGTGGTCCGGGATGAACTTTTCCAGGCAGTTTTCCTGCGAAGCCATTGGAGAAAAGTTGGGGAAATCTAACTCAACCGAGCTGCTAACCGCGGGGTCACTCTGGGGCTGCCGCCCAGCCTTTTTGAGTTCCAATATGTTCTTAAATGTTGTTTCTAAACTCTTAGTGAGCTGCAGATCTGGCTGGGGCTCACCCGACCCTTTCATGATGTCTGTGTGTAAAACTTCATTCTTTGGAGAATTCCTCAGAGTTTTGTCCTGGAAGGAATTGTTACATGTCATCTCCAAGTGAGAATCTGCTAGGATACTGGAGAGTTTGCTCTCAGTTCCATGATCCGCTCGGGATGAGGTTTTCCGGGGCCCTTCGGGGCCGGGAGAGCACTCGCTGGCCTTCAGGGATTCTCTCCGGCTGCCTTTCTCCTCGGACGCACTCCGGTACTGAGCTAAGCCCGCCTTATCAAATTTCAGTGCTCTGCCGAGGCATTCAGTTTTTTTAGAAATGTTTCCTTCTGCGGAGACCACAATGTGATTAGGCACTAGATGAAATTGGTCATGATTCGTTGGTTCTGCCAGGCCTGGTTTGGCTCGGTCTCGGCCCTGGGCCTTGGCCGTCAGGTGTAGAGAGCTGGCGGCTTTGCTGCCGTGCTGGTCACTCCGGCCAAACTGGGTCTCGGGAGCAGCTTTATCAAGTTTGAAGGAACAACAGAAATCAGCCTGAAAACCCTCTGGAAATGGGAACAAAAAGAACACTGAGTGAACTTGGCAGGAAGGACTCTACAACAGAGCCCCCAGTGGGTCAGGTGCAAACCCAGCCCAGCGAGCCAGTCCCTCGTGTCCAGGAATGTGCAGGGGCACAACACTTGAAGGGGCTTCCTGGACAGTAGCCGGGGCTTCCAGACAAGAAGCTTAACCTCTTTGACCAGGAAGATGCTTGGTGACAAATGGGAAAACCAGATGGGCCAAAAGCTCCGCTTTGTCTTGATTTCTTAGTGTTCTCTCTCTTGTTTTTTTTTTTTTTTTTTTTAAGTTTATTTACTTATTTATTTAAATAATCACTACATCCCACCTGGGACTTGAACCTACAACCTTGCCATCAAGAGTCGCATGCTCTACGGATTGAGCCAGCCAGGTGGCCCTCTTAGTGTTACCTTTAGCTAGTTTTTTTTTTTCTTTTCTTTAATTAATGGCTGCTCTGAAACAGTCTGAAAACAGAAATTCGATGCTAGTAGAGCTGGGTTTCTCCTTTGGAGCAGAGGGCCCTGGAATGAGGCTTTAGGTCAGGGGTGGGAGTGGACACAACTGCTTGTCTTTGAGTGATGGCACTTGGGTCCTTGTGGACACGTGTGAGAGGACCAGGCATTATAAAGCTGCACTTTGCCAGAAGCACAGAACAGTCGACACACATCCAGAATGGTATGTGCTTGGAAGGTCAATGGCATGTGCAGTAACTGGGTCTATGAACGAGCCCTGCACTGTGCCAGGCTTGAGGTGCCCAGGATGGCGAGAGAAATGTTAGGATTGGGGAGGTTGAGGGCACAGAGGCAACCTGCTGTTACAGAAGGGCAGAAGAGGTGTAAGAGGGCTCTGATGACACCTGTAAAACCAAAATGTGAATTTCTTCACCAAATCACAAAATGTGAGATGTAGGGAACACGGCCTTGACACCTAAAAAGAAGACTCCATCCAACAAACACCGGCTGTGTGGACATAATACACAGAGGGATGAAGCCCATCCAGGTCCTCGGGATGCTGTGACAAAGCACGAGGGTTTATCTGTAAGTCCAATTCATTGTAAGGCAAGAGGAGCCTGCAGGTTCTAGGATAGAGGGACAGAAATATATCCTACATTGTTCCCTTTCTTTTTGGAAAGATCTGAGGATTCTCAGAGCTGCATGGCATTTCTTTCAGACCTTTCCTTTAGACTGAGTGTAAGGATCATTTCTTTTTAGAGATTTCATGAGCCACACCAAACATAAGGCAGAATCTTGATATCTAAGAATCAAGTTACAGTAATGGAAATAAAGTCACTGAAAAATAATAGTCTAACAGTAGGGGGATGGCTTATTTTATTTATCTTTTTACAACATTAATTTATTTATTTGTCAGACAGGGGGAGACGGGAGAGAGACCAGGAGCAGGCAAAGGGAGAAACAGGCTCCCCGCTGAGCAAGGAGCCCTATGCCGGTCTCAATCGTGACCTAAGCCAAAGGCAGACTCTAACTGACCCAGCCACCCACGCGTCCCTAGGGGAATGGTTTAGCTAAATTCTTAAATTAATGTATTAAAAACTGATTATTATTTTGAAGACTCTAGCAAGTGCTAAGAGCTTCAGATGTGTTAAATGGAAGAAAATTAGAATAACAAAATCATATCTAACATATGATTATAACTATATGTAAAGGATGTATGCAAATGGGAACCAAAACTGGAAGAAAACTGGGAGAAATAAGAACTTTTTGTTTATAGGATGGTGCAAGTATGGGTAAAATTTGTACTCCATGAATTGTTATAATGTTATTTGATTTAAAAAATATTAAAGGCCAGAAAAAAGGAGGAATTTTTTTAAAAAGTGTTTTTTGTTTTTAAATATTTATTTGTCAGAAAGAGAGAGAACACAAGCAGGGGCAATGGCAGGCAGAGAGAGAAGCAGGCTCCCTACTAAGCACGGAGCCCAGTGTGCAACTCAATCCCAGGACCCTGGGATCATGACCTGAGCTCAAGACAGGCGCTTAACCAACTGAGCCACTCAGGCATCCCAAGGAGGATTTTTTTAGAAAAGATATTTATTTATGTATTTATTTGAGAGAGAGAGAGAGAGAGAGAGAGAGCATGAGAGCAGAGAGGGTCAGAGGGAGAAGCAGACTGCCCGCTGAGCAGGGAGCCCCATGTGGGACTCGATCCCAAAACCCAGGGATCATGATCTGAGCGGAAGGCAGACGATTAACTGACTGAGCCACCCAGGTGTCCATATTTTTATTTTTTAGAAGATTTTATTTATTTATTTGAAAGAGAGAGAGAGCACAAGCCAGGGGAGGGACATTGGGAGAAGGAGGGAGAAGCAGACTCTGCTAAGCAGGGAGCTCTACATGGGGTTCAATCTGAGTCAACCAAGCCCCCCAGGAGGATCAGTTTTATTTTATTTTTATTTTTTAATTTTAATTTATTTTTAATTAAAAATTTTAAAAGATTTTATTTGAGAGAGAGAGAGAAAGAGAGAATCAGAGTGAGAAAGCATGAGAGGGGAGGTCAGAGGGAGGAGCAGACTCCCCATGCAGCTGGGAGCCTGATGTGCAACTCCATCCCAGGACTCCGGGATCATGACCTGAGCTGAAGGTAGTCGCTTAGCCATCTGAGCCATTCAGGGATCGTTCGTTCGTTCGTTCGTTCATTCATTCATTCATTCATTCATTCAAAGATTTTATTTATTTATGTGACAGACAGAGATCACAAGTAGGCAGAGAGGCAGGCAGAGAGAGAGAGAGGAGGAAGCAGGCTCCCTGCTGAAGCAGAGAGCCCGATGCGGAACTCGATCCCAGGACCCCAGGATCATGACCTGAGCCAAAGGCAGAGGCTTTAACCCACTGAGCCACCCAGGCGCCCCCCCTTAATTTATTTTTAAAATATTTATTTTAGAGAGAGAGAGGAAGAGAGTACACAGAGGGAGAGTGAGAGAGAGAGGAGACTCCCCATTGAGCAGGAAGCCTGATGTGGGACTTGATCCAAGAACCCTGAGATCAGGACCCAAACTGAAGGCAGAGGCTCAACCAGGTGCCCTAAGGATTATCTTTACAAGGCAGAGCATGTTGGGGTGCGCTGAGCATGGAGCCTGCTTAGCATTCTTTCTCCTCCACCCACTGCCCACGCTTGCTCTCTCTCTTTCTCAAACAAAAAAGAAAAAAAGAAAAAAGCACAAAACAAACAAAAAGCCAGCCCATGCAAGAAGGACACTTAGATCCTCCTCTGTCCCCCTGAGAGCAGGAAATAAATCTCCCACATGAAACGTGCCCTCCCTGTACCAGGAGATAGAGAGACATCCTTATTATCAGAAATAGGGAATTCAGGGCCCAGAAGGTGTAGAAACAGCCCATTTCACTTTTCACTAATTTACTACTCCAGCCCAAATTCTGTTTAAAATTCCTTCCTAACTGAAGCTCCCGGAGTTATGTCTTCTTTATCCTGTCAATTCCTCACAGATTTATTGTTTGTTTGTCTAAAAAGTATACAAACTGCCTGCCTTGGTCTTTCTTTGGGGTTCAATTTCATTACTGGGTCTCTGTACCTGTGTAATAAAACTTTTTTTCTCTCCTGTTAATATGTTTCATGTAAATTTAATTCCTCCAACTAGAAAAACCTTGGCCAGAGGAGAATTTCTTCCTGCCCTTTGGTGCAATCAGTGGGAAACTGGCAGGGGGAGAGAAAGGTACTAAACGGAGCATCTTAACTTACGAGCTCGCAGGCAGGGCCCCTAACAAAGCCTTGCACAGAGTAAGACAACTAGATAATTTGCTGAGGCTTACATGCTTCTGGGAAGGCTTCTGATTTAATTTAGTTCTCAAGAACTAGAGAAAGGGGGAGCCTGGGTGGCTCAGTGGGTTGAGCCTCTGTCTTGGGCTCAGGTCATGATCTCAGGGTCCTGGGATCGATGGCATTGGGCTCTCTGCTCAGCAGGGAGCCTGCTTCCCCTCTTTCTCTCCCTGCCTCTCTGCCTGCTTGTGGTCTTTGTCTATCAAATAAATAAATAAAATCTTAAAAAAAAAAAAAAAAAGAACTAGAGAAAGAATGACAAGTTTACGTTTATAATGGGGAAAAACAATCACACAATGAATGTGGAATCCCAGCGTGGATTTTCTAGACTACAGACCCTACAGAGTATTCACGCACTGCTCACTCTGGGTTGTTTCTCCCCAGAATGCGTTCTGTACCTTCAGGTTTCCTGCCCAGCGGCGGTTCAGACAGACTCCCCACGGGCCGGCGGCCTGGAACCCTGGCAGCACCTCCCCTCCATTTTTCTGACATTTCTTACCAGGATCTACAAGTGCCAGACGCTTGTCTCGGGACAGAGAAGCTCTCTCCTCCTGGTTGAACATTCTGTCGATCATCACCATCTCAGCAGAGGGATTGATCCGCTGAAAACAAGACAATCTGGTCATTTCAGATGCCTTTTAATGAAGTGCACCCATCCCACTGCGTCTTTGAAACTAACGAAGCGAACAGACATGAAGATTTGGTGTCTAGGTTCTAGTCACGTCCCATTTAGCTCCATTTATCCTTGTCACGTAAGGATGCATTTTTTGAAATTGTAATTTTGGGGAAAAGGTGATTTACACTGATTTCTCGAGAGGATGTGAAAACTAGGCCTGCCTCCCTTGCTTCCCCCGCCTCTCTCTGCAGGTACCACACCGGGCAGTTTAATAGGCTCTGCACAAAGTGGTTTGATGCGCACAAAGGCACTGACGTTCTTCTCTGTATCTGTATCTAATCTGACATATCTTATTTCCCCTCTGCTTAATAATATGTTAGAGATCTTTTCATGAGGATGACATTTTTCTTGATATTCTACTATGGCTTCAATGTGTTTTTTAGAAGGCTTTCCTTAAAATTATTTTTTGCTGTACGGAAATGAAGCTTA